>NC_044316.2:58311192-58966527 GCF_007474595.2 Lynx canadensis
CACGGTCGCGGCCGGGGGTTACCGTCGTCCCGGGAGGTGGCCCTGCTGGCCGTGGGTCAGGAGGGCGAAGGGTTGCCCCAGACCTGCTCCGTGCAGTGCGGAGTGAGTCTGCAGCCCGCAGGCACCCCTGCTGTCCTCCCCCGCCCCTGCTCCCCCTTCTCTCTCCTCCATCCTTCCTCCTCTCCCCCCCTCCTCGCCTCCCCTCCGTCCTTCCTTCTCCTCTCTCTTCTTCCCCTCCCCCCTCCTCTCCCCTCCTCCCCTCCCTCCTTCCCCTTCTCCTTTCCCCTCCTCCCCTCCCCTTCATCCTTCCTTCTCCTCCTCCTCCCCTTCCCCTTCATTCCTCATGGATTCTCTCCTCTCATCCTCTTCTTCTTGCCTCCTCCCCTTCGCCTCTTCCCCTCCCTTCATCCCTCCTCCCCTCCCACTCCCATCCCTCCTTCTCCTCCTCTCTTCTTCCCCTCCCCCTCCTCCCCTTCCCCTCAGTCCTCATCTATTTTCCCCTCCCCGTCCATCCCTCCTTCTCCCCCCTCCTCCCCTCCTCCCCTCCCCTCCATCCCTCCTTCTCTCTCTTCTTCTCCTCCCCGCTCCTTCTCCCCCTCCTCCCCTCCCCTCCTTCCTCTTCTCCTCTCCCCTCCATCCCTTCTTCTCCCCTCCTCCCCTCCCCTCCATTTCTCCTTCTCCTCCTCTCTTTTTCCCCTTCCCCTTCCCCCTCCTCCCCTTCCCCCTCATTCCCTCATCTATCTTCCCTTCTTCTCTATCCCTCCTTCTTTCCCCTGCTTCTCTCTCCTACTCCCTTTCCCCTTCATCCCTCCTTTCTCTTCTCCTCCTCCCCTTGTTCCTCCTTTTCTTATCCCTCCTCCCTCCTCTCCACCCCTCCTTTTTCTCCTCTGTTCCCCTTTCTCCCCCCCTCCTTCCGTCCCTCCTCCCCCTTTCTCCCCTCCCCCCCCTCCCCTTTCCCAGCCTCAAGCCTGGCCTGGCTGGGGAGAGATGAGAGGCCTCAGGGTGACCCCAGCGGCCTGACTCCTCTCGGGACTCCTGGAGCCTGCAGTGCCTTTGACGGAGCTCCCGTTCACGTGTTTGTTTCACTGGCTGAAGCAGTGGAGGGGTTTACGGGGCTTCCCTGGTTCCTCCCGTCTGCCCCCGAGAGGCATCGGTGATTTTCTTCACGTGCCAGCTCCCTGCTGTGTCGCTGCCGCCCCCCTTTGGGACAGCCCAGAGACCTGGGGGCGCCTGTGTGGGCCCGGCAGGTGCTCTCCGCCCCCACGGAAGCCCAGGGAGGATGGGGCCTCCCCTGAGCGACACATGTCAGAGTCGAATCCTAGGCTGACCCCCGAGCCCTCCCGCCTGCCCCAGGACCCTTCCTCCCGTGGCTCAGAGGAGTCACGCGTGTTGCCCAAGGACCCCCCAGGTCCCTTCCTCAGGCCCCCGACAGGTGCCCACGGTTGACCTCCTCTCTGAGGGCAGGGGCCCTGGGCCTGGCTGTCAGGTCTTAGTGGCCCCTCAGCCAGGCAGGGAGGGCTTTCTTGCCCCTGACACGTCTCGGCCAGCGTGGCCGTGGCCCATGTCAGCCCCTGAGGCCCCAGACGGAGTTCTCTCTGGGGCTCGGGCTCGCTGGAGCCCAGCTTATCCTGAGGGGGCCACCCCTCAGTTGGACTCCTCTCTTCCAGGGCTGGACCTGCTGCCCCTCTGCGTGACATTCCTGCTCTGCTTCTGGGAGGTCCAGTACGGCATCCTGGCCGGGACCCTGGTGTCCGCTCTCTTCCTCCTGCACTCTGTGGCCAGACCCAAGATGCAGGTACCGGCCCATCTGATCTCCCCGAGCCAGGGTCTGCTGGCCTCAGGGGGCCTGGTGGGGTGACTCGTGCCCTGGGCGGTACCCCTTGGCTCAACTGTCGCATGCCTCCTCGGTGAGACTCTGGCCCGTGGCACCACCCAGTGACCGTTCACACAGCGGACGGGTGTCAGCCTCCTGCCGTGGATCACAGAGCTCTCCCGCTGCACGTGAGGCTGCGGGTAGTCGTGAGGGCCCGTCAGCTGTGCTCCCCCCGCTCTGTTCTGTCGGCCTGGGTTGGGGCCTCCTGCTGGAGGGGCCACCCTCTCGGAACTGCCAGGTCGGACTTGCCTGTAGGACCCACCGGCTGTCCCCTGCTCTGTCCCCAGGTGTCAGAGGGGCCGGTGCTGGTCCTGCAGCCGGCCAGCGGTCTGCACTTCCCGGCCATCGAGTCCCTCCGGGAGGCGATACTGAGTCGGACTCTGGAAGGTGCGTGGGCTGGGGCCCCCCAACTCCCTGCCACCTTCTCTGTACCCCCGTCTGCTCCCGCGGGACCCTGAGTCCCTGTCCTCAGCCGCCAGGGAGCTCACCCACTCAGGCCCAGGAGGTCTCGGGGCGTCTCGGGGGCAGCCGGTGGGTGCCTGCCGTCTGCATACAGCAGGAGGGGCTGTTCCCCAACGTTTGTTCCTAAAGACCGTCCTTTGTTCCCGGGAGTTGGTGTTCGGGGAAGAAAAGGGGCCCGTTCCTCCTCTGAAGGGGGTCGCTGCTGCTGTCTCCAGACGGCTGTGATCACAGGTCCTGCAGACCCCACCCCCACCCTCCCTGCTGGGGCCAGAGCCCTCCGTGGCCTCGCTCTGGCCCCTGACCCGCCGGCCCCTGTCTCCGCAGCGTCCCCCCCGCGCTGCGCGGTGCTGGACTGTACCCACGTCTGCAGCATTGACTACACCGTGGTGCTGGGGCTCGGGGACCTCCTGGGAGACTTCCACAGGCACGGCGTCACCCTCGCCTTCGTCGGCCTGCAGGTGGGTGTCGCGACGGGCGGCCCTTTTCGCCCTCAGACCTGCCCGTGAGGTCGGCGTTGTTCCCGTCCCCACGTGAGGACAAGGGCACCGAGGCCCCACGAGGCTGAGTAAGCCGCCCAAAGTCACACAGCGAGGACGGCGGCCCCTGCTCCCTGATCCGGGCACCTGGCTCCGAAGCCTGCTGACAACGGTCACGGTCCACGTCCTGTCTGCAGAGAGCTCGTTTTTGTGTCCTCCTTAGAGCGTCAACTTCTAAATACTCCTCTTCTAGCGTAGCCAGGAGGCCCAGTTTCTTCCCTCCGTTTCCCTGAGTAGAGGTGGAGTTGTAACTACTTGGACGCTCTGGGGAAGCAGTGACCTGGCCGGTGGCCCTGGACCTGGGGGCCCGCCCCAGACCGCGCGTGCCCACGTGTTGAGACAGGAGCATCCCTGCCCGGAATTAAAGTCTGCCTGCCCTGCAGGTTCCCGTTCTCCGTGCCCTGCTGTCCGCTGACCTGAAGGGTATACAGTACTTCTCCACACCGGAAGAGGCAGGTGGGTACGGCGGGGTCATCTGAGAGCGAGCCACGTCAGCCGCGCGTGCCCGTGGCCCCCAGGATCGGGGTGGCAGGACGGCAAGACAGAAACTCTGGAATCGGAGGGGTCGGACGCACAGGTCCAGGAGTGGGGAGCGTGGGCACAGTGGGTGAGGCAGAGGCCACAGAATCGGGGGGCCCTCTTGTTCTGCGGGTTTATTTGGGGGGGATGTTTTCATTTAAGGTACGGTATAGGTTCAGTGAACGCACAGATCTTAAGTGTGCAACTCGAGTTCTGACAGGTGGGTACAGCCAGGTGTCCGCAGTTGAGATGGAACATTTCCATCATTCCAGAAGGTTTCCTCAGCCCCTCTTCACGACCCCCCGCCAGGGTTAGCCACTGTTCTGATTTCTTCCACCGTAGGTCAGCTTTGCCTGTTGTAGAACTTGACGTAAAGGGGATCGCAAAGGTTCTTTTTGTGTCTGATTTCTTCGGCTCAGCGTGGTGTCTGAGATCCATCCACGTTGTTGCTGGAAACGGCCGACCCACAGGAGACAGAGGGACAGCTGTGGCCCGGCCCGGCCAGGGGACCGCCCGGCACCGAGGAAGGGTTATCGGGGCGTGGAAAGCAATGAGGCTCTGATCAGGGAGGGACGTAGCTGGAAGCCTGCCTGGGGTTGGGGGCGCCGGCCGGGGGAACCCCAGCTCCCTGTGCACCAGGACCCTGAAGTGCCAGCCTCGAATCCCATTCTGTGAAGTGAACCTTCCTCGCTTCAGCTTTTTTAGTGCTTGCAAACCTTGTGTCTTCTGCAGAGAAATACTTGAGTCAGGAACCGGGGACCCAGCCCTACAACATCAGCGAGGATTCTGTTCCGGAACACAAGGTCGCCCTGTTGAAGGCCTGATTGGGGCACCGACGGGCACCTGATGCTCTGGGCGTCTCGAGGAAGGTTCCTGATGCCGGGATTCCGGATGCCACCCGATAAACACGCTGAGCTGAGGGCTCTGAGCAGGTGACCCTGGAAGGAGGAGGGAAAACCACACACAGGATCCACAGGTGGGACTCTCACTGCCTTTATTTGGGGTGACTGAATATTTATCTCCCTTCTGACTCCTGGGCACGCACGTTTTTCTGAGGAGTGGTTTGAAGACAGCCTTCTAGAATGACGGACCATGTGAGAAAGAAGGGACGGGATTTCCACCCGGTCCAGGGGAGGGGTCTCCACGCCCCAGCACCTTCCTGGTTACAGGGGACGTTGGGAGTGGGCAGCTCGGAGGTGGGTTCGAGCCTTGGTGGCGGCATCCGTATCGGTCGTCGGGGAGAAAGCCAAGGTGTGCCAAATGATTTCAAAGTGTCTTGCTAAAAATAATTTTGTTGTTGTTGTTTTTTTAAATTAAAAATGTAGCAGCTTTGGTGTTTTTGTAAAAATCGGAAACGCTTCTTGTAAAAGCTGCAGGAGACCGTCTCCTGCGTCCACTTTGGCGGTAGTCCAGACCCCATCCCCGCGGCGTGCGTACGGGTCCGTACGTCAGCATGTGGGTGCGTGCGTTTACGGTCGTGCGCGGACGGGGTCCTTTCATACGTGGTGCTCTGTGACCCGTACCTTTGTGCAGTCCTTGCTGTGAATGACGCGTTGTGATAATAAACAGAACCGTGATTTGCCGTGGCTCTGTCGTATTTTATTCTATGTATGTGTCACAACGGACTCCTGAGCCTCTGCACGTGGCCTCTGCCTGTCCCGCCTGTGCACGCACTTTTCCACCCCCGCTGTCACAGCCGAGGAAGCCTGTACTCCCGGAACTTCTTAGAGAAAGGACTCACTGTGCAGATAGACCCCCTGGAGCTCACCGGTGGTCCCACCAAGACACATTCTGGCCCAGCGGCCTGGGCCCCCGGTCTCGCGATGTTCCTCCCTCCAGGCCCCGAGCGCACCCTGTCCCTGAATCTGCCGTTTCCTTTCCTCGAGGAGCCTCTCCATCTGCACAGATGAGCATGTCCTCGAGCCCTGTCTGCCTGGCCGCCGCTGCCCAGGGCCCTGGGGGACGGCAGTCCAGTTGTCCCCAGCCCACACACCAAGCACACCCCTTCTTGAACCAGGAGACTGGCCACCCATCTGCTCTGGCGGGCCCTACCCGCCTGTGAGCCTGGAGGGCGGCTTCCCAGAATCCTCTTCCGGGGCGCAGATGCAGGGATGGGCATCACAGCCCGGTTGGCAGTTGTAGAGAATGAAGGCCAGCTAAGCGTCTCCGTTGGGAATGTCGTGACCGCGAAGCACATGAGCTGCAGGGCTGTGTGGCTGAGGGACGAGGCACCCCCGCGCCCCTGCACACGGGTGTTGTTGAAGGGAGAGTTGCAGGACGACCTTCATCTCAAGAGACCATTTGCGGGGGCACCTGGGGGGCTTGGTCGCTTGAACATCTGACTCTCGATCTCAGCTCAGGTCACGATGTCAGGGTTCGTGAGTTGGAGCCCCGCGTCGGGCTCTGTGCTGTCAGCGTGGATCCTGCTTGGGACTCTCTCTCTCCCTCTCTCCCTGCCCCTCCCCGCCTCGTGTGTGTGCACGCACACATGTGGTCTTCTCTCCCTGTTACGATCGAAAAACTTAAGTTAAACGATGGTATTTTAATTTTATATCAATATAGTACGTAACAAAATGAAGTTACAAATTTACTGAGTTTAAAATTCCTAACTTGGGGCGCCTGGGTGGCGCAGTCGGTTAAGCGTCCGACTTCAGCCAGGTCACGATCTCGCGGTCCGTGAGTTCGAGCCCCGCGTCAGGCTCTGGGCTGATGGCTCAGAGCCTGGAGCCTGTTTCCAATTCTGTGTCTCCCTCTCTCTCTGCCCCTCCCCCGTTCATGCTCTGTCTCTCTCTGTCCCAAAAATAAATAAACTTTGAAAAAAAAAAAAAATTTAAAATTCCTAACTTATTTACGAGCTTATTAAATTTATAATTGATTTCTAATTAGAGCTTACGTTAAATAAAAGAGAAAGGACTGGTCTGGTCAACTGCACGGAAAGAGTTGGGAATTTGGTGCCAGAAGTTGCGGGGCCGGGCCCCACCATCCCTCGCCAGCAGGTAAGCCCCCTCGGGGCCTCGGGCTACGCGCCGGGGCCCATGGGACTGTGTCCACGACAGCACTGGCTGGAGTGCTGCCTTCGGCAGGCTGACAAGGTCACGGCGCCACCAACACCGTGGCGGTTAGGCACGGGACCTAACTGTGGATTGGATTAGTGGGTTGGTGGATTGGACCTAACCGTGGATTAGGTGGATTGGCAGCGCGGGACTCCCGGTGCCCCAAGCGCGAGACTTTATTGGGAAAGAGGGTCATTACGGGTGTAATGAGCTGAGACGAGTCGATACTGGATCAGGATGGGCCCTCACCCGTTCGCTCAGCGCTTAGGAAATGAGCTTGGGTGCGGACGCGCCCCCAGGGAGAGGCAGCCGGCAGAAGTCGGGTGATGCTTCTATAAGCGGAGGAACAGCACAGACGGTCAGCTTGCCGCAGGGAACGCGTTTCGCCTCCGCCTCGGAAGGAAGCAGGCCTGCTGGCCCCCGGATCCTGGACTTGGGGGGCTCCGCCTGGGCCATGCTGCTTTGTTACAGCCGCCCTGACCGAGCAGCGAGATCTTCAGCGCTGGCTCCTACAAGTCTTCCCCCCCCACCGCCCCCCCGCTTCCTGGCTGGCCGGAGGGCCCCTCCGTGCCACCCAGCCGTGGGTGCCCCGGGAAGCCACAACCTGAGAATGGCAGAGAGCGGGTCACCTGCGGAGCACACGCCCACCGGTGCCGCCCGCCTGTCACAGCAGCTCGGAGCCCTGGAGACGCAGGACCGCACCGTCGAGGGAAGCATGTGCCACAGACGTGAGCCACGTGTGCCGTTTTAACACTGCCAGTGGCCCTGCCGGACGAGCAAAAGGTAACGGGTGAAATTAACGTATTATCATCCGAAATGCTACCCTTTCCACCTGTGATCTACACGCGACTCACCGGCGAGACTCTTGACGTGAGTTTTCTCGTACGAGATCCTCGAGGCCCCACGCGGATTGTACGCTCACGGCACGTCCCCGTTCAGACGAGCCACGCTTTGAGCTTTGTGCCCCGTGTGTCGTGTGGGCTGCCGTGTCGGAGAACCCAGATTTGAGACGTCCGCGTCCCAGGCGGTCAGGAGGCCCCCGCTGTCCCGAGCTCATAGCTCATGTGTTTGCCTCCGCCCCCGGAGGTCGTTGGAAGAAACCGAAACAGTGGCAACGGAGGAGGCGGCGTGGCGTGGCCGCTTGCAGAGAGCTGTTCTGAGGCCAGGTCCCGATTTCTCGCCGCGTGACGTGGGGAAAATTGTCTGAAGTCTCCGAGACGTCATTTCCACGCCCCCCCACAGGACCGCTGCAGGGATTTAATTGAAGAGCAGGGTGAAGGCCTGGCGTGCGTCACGCACGCGAGTAGCCGCTGCTGTTCAGGACCGGACCTCCTGGTGTTATTTCGTGTCCTGTTCTCCCCTCCCCGCCACAAAGGGAACGCCTTCCTTGATAAGCACGTCTGAGGGGCAGTCCCCGACAGGAGGCATAGGAGATGGTTTGCGGCAGGACTCTGGATGGGGGGGTGGGAGGGCGGGAGGGAAGTGTGTGGGCCCAGGCTCCCGCCCTGGGGGAAGTGAGTCGGGGCGGGTCCCCTGTGTCTGCTGCCTCAGGCCTTCTCTGTGGTCTGAAGCCACCGTGGAACAGGGTCTCCAGGGCCACCAGGCTCAGTGGTCAAGTCCCTGCAGGCCCCACCCCCAGCGAAGCCTCCCCGTGGGTCAGGGTGCTCTGCTTGCTAACATGGGGAGCGGCGGGTGTCCCCATTAGTGGGGCAGGGACTCCCTCTTCACTAGAAAGTCTGCCCGGAGCTGGGCTTCCCTGGGCGGACAGCAAGCCTTTTTCTGACTGAAATGTGATTATCCGTATAAAATCTCTTCTGGGGCGCCTTGGGGGCTCAGTCGGCTCAGCGTCCGACTTCAACTCAGGTCATGATCTCAGCATTCCTGGTTCCCGAGTTTGAGCCCCGTGTCGGGCTCTGTGCTGACAGCTCGGAGCCCGGAGCCTGCTTCAGATTCTGTGTCTCCCCCTCTCCCTGCCCCTCCCCTGCTCGTGCTCTGTGTCTCTCTCTCTCAAAAATAAATGTTAAAAAATAATAAAATTTAAAAAGTAAAAATTAAATCTCTCTGTGTAGATCTATCTATCCTTTGTAAATTCAGCTACTGATGCTGGCAGAGAACCTGTTCCCCTCCCTCCAGCTTTAAGATAATAAAAAAAAAAAATTATTTTTGTTTAATGCTTATTTTTGAGAGAGAAAGACAGAGACAGCAGGGGAGGGACAGAGAGAGAGGGAGACACAGAATCCAAAGCAGGCTCCAGGCTCCAAGCTGTCAGCACAGAGCCCAACGCGGGGCTCGAACCCCTGACCCGTGTGATCATGACCTGAGCTGAAGTTGGATGCCCAACCGACTGAGCCACCCAGGCGCCCCTAAAATAATTTTAGTCCTGTGGAAGGACCCACGTTTATTATCCAAACCACAGGAACCTTTGGCTGTGCCAGATGGCTGCATCCTTTCAGAGGAGTTTGGGCAAAGCCCACAGAGCTGGTTCCTGTAATAGGTTGAATTGTGTCCCCTGAAAAGAGTTAATTCTTGACCCTAGATGCCTGTGACTGTGACCTTATTTGGAAACAGGGTCTCTGAGGACATAATTAGGGGTGTTGAGATGAGGTCATACTGGGTTAGGGTGGCCCTAAATCTGATGGCTGGCGTCCTTCGAGGGGATGGGGACGCATGCGAGGAGAATGCTGTCCAGGGGCCACCAAGTCACTCGGTCACCTTCTTCTCAATTCTGTGGCCCCTGCCCCCCTAAACAAACAGGGAACCATCGCCTTTCCCTGAGGGCCACTCTTCTTGTCTGTTCAGGGCCTGCAGCCCATGTCTGGGGCTCAGAATGGAGGATGTTTCTGGCCCCCGCTGTTTTAACCTGGGGGCCTTCTGACACCTGGTAGTTTTTACTGCATGGGGTCAAGAGCACGATCCCCAGTCAAGAATATCGAGGCCCAGAAAACTGGCTCCCAGCAGCCGAACCCCACCCGACCAACCTGCACCCCAGAGCCTGTTAACGAGCAGCTTAACGACCGGGTCTGTCACTCAGATAGACGTGTTGTCTTTCCACGGGGAAAACCAGAGCTGAAGATGCGATCTGAAGGCAGGCGGGTTGTTAGACACAATCAAAGCCGGGAACTACAGGGCCCCTCGCTTGGCACGGTTTTCATTTGCACGGCCCTGGGATGAGTGAGAGCGTTTTGCTCAGCCCTGCCGGCTCACACAAGCTGTGCTTTCAGATGGCTGGAGGCTCCGTTCCGGACCAGGGCCACAGGCAGAACCGCTTCTCCTCATAAGGCCCCCTTGTTCTCGGCCCCTCCCGGCCGCTTCCCGCACTTACTCTCCCTGCAAAGTGTGCCGCCCGCCCCCTGCTGGCTGCCCTGGAGCAGGAGAACATCCTTCCTGCCGGTGAGCCCACGACTGTATTTTAGACCGTATTTTAATGTCTACGTTTGTTACATCAGTACAGACGAGGGAAGGCATCAGCTGGGCTCCTAACACCTGGCTTTTCCATGCCTTCTTTGCTCTGTCTTTATTTGGTGTTCCCTGTGGGTTTTGACTTGGTTCTTTGGGGGGCTCACCGTCCCTATGGTGCAGGTGTCCTGTTGACAGGGACACTTGCTGTCAGCTTCTCAGCACCTAGAGGCAGGAGTGTCCAAAGCCCCTACTTTCTTTGGAACACCTGGTGGCTTGTATCCGCACGTGTCCGAACAGGGTGTCCGGGCCGACCGTGCCACGTACTGATGTCTCAGTAGAGTCACAGCAAAATCTAAGCCTGGGACACACCATCGGCCGCTCCCTGAACCCAAACCCTAAGCTAGTCCTGCACCCTAACATGCGCCCTCAGGCTAGCCCCCCAGGGAGGTCACTGAACTGGTGTGGGTCCGGCCCCTGACACCTCCCGGGACCCAACCCTAGTCGGAGCCATGGCTCTGGCCCTCAGGGGGCCCACCTCCTAGGTCTGAGAACGGCTTGCTGGCCCATTGACCATGACCGGGTCAGGTGTGTGTCCTCAGCCGTTTGACTTGTCCAGGACGGGCATCCTGAGCCTGCCAGGCTGCCGGCAGTGCCCGCTGTGTGGGCCCTTCGACGACTCCCTGGTACTGTGGGCAGGCTCAAGGTTCTGGTGCACGTGCCGGTGGGGCCCGTGAGCCATCGCTGCCCCTCAGGAAGGCTGCCACTGGCCAGCGGGGCCGGCTTGTTACTGGCCTGAAGAGGGTCTGGGTTTTGCTCTGCCTGCATGGCCCCAAATCTAACAGGGTAGGGCTGGGCTCTCCCTTCGCTCGCCGGAGGAGTCCCAGCACGGAGCATCTTTGGGCACCAGGAGTCTTCCCCGGATTCTGACCAAGCCCCCTCGCCTCCTCGGTGCAGTCAGCGACCCTCCCACTACAGGCTTTGTGCACCCCCCTCACCCCCGCCCCGCATCCAGCCTGCCCAGCCTGGCACCCCTGCCCGGAGCCCCTTTCTTTCAGGACAAGCTCTCTCTCTCCTGCGCCCCGTACGAGGTCAGCACAAGGTCAAAGGCCACAGCACTGGACACGGCCAGGATCCTGCCCAGATCCAGATGAGCTGACGAGACAGCGGGGGTGGCTGGTAGGGAGTCGGGGTTGGTAGCTTCCAGCACACGTGAGACCGCCTTCGGCAACCTGTGCCCAGCACCCCCTGAGCACTGCCTGAGCTCGGACGGTGATGCTGGGATCCAGTGCAGAAGCCAGCCCTGCAAGGGGGAAGGGGGCGCATCGCAGGAGGGGGACCCCAAGACCTGAGCTTGTGGTCCCAGTCGAGAGGAAAGGACGGTGTGACTGGAGAGTGTGGAAAGGAGAGGGCTGGAGACCCGGGCAGGGCGGCAACCCAGGCCTTTTGAATTTGATAATCAGCCTAAGCGGAGATTGTAGCGGCACAGGTTCCGGGGAGGGGACAGTGAGGAATCAGTAATACTCCTGGAACGCCAGCGTTTACTGTATTATTACCGTCAATAAGGGATTCTCCAACAGTTCTAGGATGCCAGACTCCGAACTCACAGAGGAGGAAACGGGGTTGGAGGCGTTCGCGTGCAGACGCAGGTTGGGGGGCCCTCTCGGTTATCAAGTGACCATCGAAGGGCTGGGCGCCGGCTGCGATGTCTCTACTGCCATCTGTGGTCACTTAATCGGCCCAAGGCCCCGATGCCCCTTGCACCGAGTGACCCGCCTGGCGTCCTCTGTGCCCCCCCCGGGGACCGCCGCTGGCTCCACGGGGAGGTGGGCACTGTCCAGGGTGCTGTGCGCCGGGGCTGGAGGCTGCTGGGGGAGACCCGGGTGCGGACCCCTGCGGGGCTACACCCGGGGCTCGGCGAGCCCCGCCCCGCGTGCAGCGGCAGGCGGCGCCTTCCCCTTGGCCGGGCGCCGGGTCCACTGGGGGGCGCCATAGGAGGGGGCATTCGGGCCGCACCCTCTGGCGGGCGGACGCGGCGGGGGGGGGTGGGGCCCGGACGTCAGAACGGGACCCGGCGGCGGTGGCCTGGGCGCGGGGGGCGCTGTAGGTGCGAGCGGGCGCGGGGATGCGGGGCGCGGGGCCGACGAAAGTGCGGGGATGCGGGGCGCGGGGCCGTGGGTCTGGGTCGCGGCGCCTGCGTGCTGCGCGCCGTCGCCTCCGGGCTGCCTCTTCCTGCGGCGCCGGGTTTCGGTTTTCGCCTCCGGCTCCGGGGTGCGGACCCCGCCCCCGAGCCGCGCCTCCCCCGGAGCGGAATCCTTGGCTTTCTCCGGTGGCCGCCACGGAGCGGTGTTGTTACCAAAGGGTGTCCCTACGTGGTCTCCACAGTCACTTTTAGGAGAACGGCGTCCCCGTCCCCGTAACCGCCGCGGCCCAGAGCGCAGCGTCCTTCCGGGTTTCTAGGACTGCCGCCGCCAGGGTCCCCGGGCCAGGATGGGCACCTCGGCCGTGACGGCCTCCAGGGTCGCCAGGTGGCCGCGGGGAGGCCAGAGGAGGAGGGAGCGCAGAGATGGGAGGCCAGCCGCCCCTGCCCTGCTCCTGCCCTGCCCTGCCCCCACGACCCCACCCTACCCCCCTACCCCCGCCGCCCCTGCCCCCCAAACCCCGCCGCCAGGCTTTGTTTAGTGGCGGTTGCGGGGGATGGGCTTTGAGTTTGGCGCAGTTCTGAAGTTGGGGAAGAGGAAGGGGAAGGACGGAAGCTCTAGGAGAGTGGCGTCCGGGGCCTGGGTTCTCATTTCTGCCCTCAGGCCCTTGGTGCCGGCGGCAAACAATAGGACGCTTCAGGGTGGGTTTCAGTGCCCTACTGTGACATTCCTGGCCTGTGGGGAGGCAGAGCCTGGCCGAGGAGGACGACTCTGGGTAGAGGCCAGCGCCATGGGGAGTCACTGAAAGTCTTGGAGTGAGAGCCCAGACCAGGAGGGTGGTCGCTTCCGGGCCACGTAGGGGTCAGGGGCCAGGTGGGGGCAGGGCCCGGCTGTGGCAGGCTGGGCCCGGCTGTGAACCTGCCTCACATGGGTCCTAGCCCTGCCTTCCCCCGGAGAGCTCACTAGGGAGTGGAGAGCAGGCCAAGTCTGGGGGAGGCAGGGGCGGGCAGCAGGGTCAGGGCCCGGAGGACACAGCCTGCCCACCTGCCTGTTGTTAGGCATCCTGACGGCTACCCGGGTCAGCCCGGGGCTGCCCGTGCAGGCTGGTCGCTTGGTGGGTTCTGACTCAGCCGGTGTCGGCTGGCGTTTCTTCAGTGCCGTTTGCCTCACCTAACTCTCACGTCACCTGTGAGTCAGGTGCTTTTGTCCCCGAGCCCCTTGTCCCGAGCACACCGTGGGCATCCTCAGAGTCTTATTTCTGGGTTTTGCACGTGCTGTGTCCCTGCCTGGAACCATCCCCCCTCTGCCCACACCCAGTTCTCAGATGTCCCAGCCCCATCTCAGCCGGGGTCGGGGGTGGGGGGGGCGCACAGTTCTCGACTCACTGAGCGATGGAGAGCCCAGGAGGGGTGAGCCTGGCTGGGGCGGTAGAAAGGGAACGGAGTGCCGCGCCAATGGTGGGGGAGGGGGTGAGACCCTCGGGGCTGGAGGGTGTGGGGGGAGGGAGTGGGGAGGGCTTAGTGGGGAATCAGGCTAAGGATGGGTTTCGATTGAGCTCATTGAGCCGAGGAACTTCTGGGTGCTTTAATTTCCCTTTCCCTGAAAATGAAACCGAAGCAGGGCTGGTCACATGACGGGTGGCTCAATATATAGTCAGCTGCCTTGGGACCCTTCCTTTTCCTTCCAGACCTGCCTGAGCTTGCCGGCCTGGAGAAGACCCGTCCCGGGAGGAATGGAGTGTCTTTCGTGCGGGCATGTCTCCAAAGAGGATGCCCCCAAGTTCTGCAGCGAGTGTGGACACAGGCTGCTCCCTGCAGCCCCCGTGGCAGGTAAGGGCCAAGCAGGGGCGGTGGGCTGGCCCAGGCTCCGTCCCCCGTCCCCCGGCTGACGTGGAAACCGCGCCGGCAGGCAGCAGCTCAGGCGGGCAGCAGGGGGTCTTCTGTGGCCAAAGAACTCTTAGCGGAAGAAGCACAGTTGTGAAAAGAGCAGTTTCATCTGCTCCTTTGCTGGAAGCTTCTGTTGCTCTTAAAACTTTCAATTTCATTCTTGGAGAGGAGAACTCGAGGGTTCTCCGCCCCCTCGCGAATGGGAAGTGTCGGGGGCTGAGCTGAGGGGTCGTAGCGGATTTCAGGGGATGCTGTGGAAGCGGTGTCCCGGGTGCTGGGGTGGGGTGAGGGGTCCCCGCAGCCTGGGCAGGCAGTCTCCTTCCCGGGGAGGGGTGGCGGGTCGGTGCATGAAAGGGGACCCGTGTCTGGTGGCCCTCACTCACCCATGGTCAGGTTGGTCATTAACTGTCTTGGCGTCCGGGACTTCCGAATGACTCCCCTTCCCTTCTTAGGCATTCTGGGACCACAGGACTTTTGCACTCTCTGTTCCCTCCGCTTGGAACATACCTGTTCTCCGAGGACAGCACCATGACCCCCCTCACCTCCCTTCAGTCTTTGCTCCTCTGTCCCTCTGTCTCCTACCTGGAAGCCACTCTGGCCGCCCAGGGAAAAACGGCCCCTCCCCCTCCCCCACAGCCGAATTACCCTTTCTTCATCCGGCCTGCTTGCCCTCCTAGCATTTGGACCACGGCAGCCGGCGGCTCCGGAGGGGACCTTTGTTCTCTGTTAGCTGCTTTTCTCCAAGTCCCTTGCACACAGTAGGTGCTGAATTAATACTTCGGGGGCCAAAGAAAGTTCTCTAGAAGACCATGTGTGTTTTCTTTCTTTTTTTAAAAAAAGTTTTATTTATTTAAGTGATCTCTGCACCCAGCGTGGGGCTTGAACTCACAACCCCAAGATTAAGAGTCTGGGTGCTGTACCGACAGAAACCAGCCAGGCACACCAGCCTTGTGTGTTTTCTAAATACGAGGGTTGTGTGTGTGTGTGTGTGTGTGTGTGTGTGTCCGTAAATGCTATCAATACCAGCCTTCTTGCTCTCCGACCTTTGGTAACCTGCCAAAGTGCGCTGTGTGTAGGGGTGAGGCGATTTCTTCCCTGAAACAACAGCCTTGGTACAAAGTGCTCACGTCACAGATGCTTTTATTGGACCGTAAGAGGGTCAAAGATGGCTGCTGCCATTGCTGTCAATTTCTGTTTGATTTTCTGTGCTGCAGCCCTGGAGGGAGGAAGTCTGGCACCAGGGGTCTGTCTTTGCCTGTGGAACCCACGGGGCTTGACTCATGCATTCGGGCCTCAGTGTCCTCTCTCGTTATTGATCCCTGGCTGTCCGGGTGTGGAACGGCCAGCATAGCTGAGCTCCTGGTGTCTGGCTGGAATTCCCACCTGCCAGGGCTCCCCATCCCTGGCCATTAGTAACGCACCTGGATGGAGACCTTGTGTGTGTGTGTGTGGGGGGGGGGGTGTCTTTGGGACCCCAGAGATTTAAAAAACCCCAAAAACCAAAATCAGAGCTTTTGGTTAAATTCAGGGAGCCTGGCGCTGTGCCAAGTGTTGAGGGCGCAGCTATCATAAATTCCATCTTACAGACGCCAAGAGTGAAGCCGAGGGAGGTCAAGTATCTTGCCTACAGTCCCACGGCTAGCAACTAGCAGAGACGGGGTGGGATGGGGTCCCGGATTTGGATCCAGGCCGGGCGGCTCCGGAGCTCGTGCCCTGGAGGAGGAGGGCAGGTGGTGGGCGGGGGGGGGGGGGGGGGGGGCTGTGTCTCGCTCTGCTGTCATCCCAGCCAGGCTGGGCACATGTGCAGCCCGGGGCCCGGCTGGTGTTCGTTTCTCAACGCCCGGGGTTCCTTTTCTTTCCGCCTTAGAAGAGTGGAGAGGTGGACCCAAAATGCGCAGCTTATTAGGGTAAAACTAGTAGGAGAGCTCTCTTTATTGAGAGGGAACATTGGGAAGAGAACGCCCGCTAACCACGGGCCAGGAAGGGTCTTTGTGTTATAAGGTCCTGATCGCCCCGCTTCCCTTCCCCTGGGGTCCTTCTCAGGTTCTACCCCCCTTGGCGGATAGCTCCAGGGGGTGTCCCTTCCTGATTGGCTCCTTTCCGTTGTGTGAGGGGTGGCCTATGGTATCCGGTATCCGTTCTTGTAGGAAGTACATTTTATGGTCTACTTGAGGTCAAGTCTTTTGTCAAATTCCTAAGGGGACCCTGAGGGGGAGTAGGTGGGGGGGTTTGCTGTGGTCCCGATGCTCCCAGCATTCTTCTACAATATGTTGTTTTTCTCCACCCAGGGGCCTCGGGTCCTAACCTTTCCCTCTTTGCCTCTTTTCTTCTATCTTTTCCCATCGTACAGGCACTGGCCGTAATGGGGTCAGGGGTCAGGGGTCAGGGTGAGGCAGGGGTTGAGTGTGGGCCTCAGGCTTCAAATGAGTTACTGAACCGGTTAAGGCAGGGGAATTCCCTGACGGACAGGCAAAGAGAAGGAGTCACAGGTGCCTCCTGGTGACCCACCGCTTAGGGAAAACGCGCTTTGCGCCTCTCGGGGTCTCCATGGAAGCCAACTGTACCTCTGCCGCATCTCGTTTTGCGTGAGGGGCTTCAGAGTGCTGCCCAGGGCATCCGACGTGACTGCCAACAGAGCAGGGGAAACGGAAGTTCTGGGTGAGAACCTGGGTGTGCAGCCTTTTTACAGAATGCCGTGAAGTCCGCCTGTGGTCACCAGGCAGGGCCCTGCCATCCCGGCCGGCAGGGAGAGCAGTGCAAAGCCCCCAGCCTCCGAAATGCTGGCACTGCTGGCGGTTCCGCTGGCCGGTCTGTGAACCATGGTGCCGGTCACATGGGTGGCCCTCCCTGCTGCTGGCGGGGAGCGGGGCCGGGCCCTGGTCACTCAGGAGGGACACACAGGAGGATGGGACTCTGCCCACCGGGTCCCCAAGGGCCTGGGGTCTGAGGAGCAACACCCTCCCACCCGCCCCAAGCACATCGCTTCCTGCTTCCTGCTTCCCGGCCCTCTCTTGCTCCCTCACACACTGGCTGTGCCTCTCTATTTACAGGAAAACAAAACTGAAACCAAGATGCAGAGGGCTTGGCTGGAGCTCCGGAGGGACATCTTCTCCATTCAGCCGCTCATGGGCCCTCCAGCCTGCCCAGCCCTTGAGCTCGGGGCACTCCAGACCTGGGGCTTGGGGACCCCGGGGGGCTGCGACAGGGCCGGTCCCTCGGGAGCCCGATCGCAGCCTGGAGAGGTGGTGTGGCTGTTCAGAGGTGCTGAGTATAATTTGCTATGGGGTTCGAGAGCAAACCATCAAAGAAAGAATTCTCGAGACCTTTTTTGGTATGAAAAGGTGGTTTTATTGAGGGCACGGGACAGGACCCCCTGGGCAGAAAGAGCTGCATTGGGGTAGTGCAGAGCCATTGAGTATATACTTAACGCGGAGGAGTAGAGACAAAGGAAGTTCCCAAAGGGACTTTCATATGTTAAAGAGGTCTCTGGATCCTGGAGGCCTGGCTGTTGTCAAGCTAAGGCGGTTTTTTCCCTGTAGCAGAACTTTAACATTAAGACAGTTGGGAGTTCCTGGAGGAAGGTCAGACTTGGCTGGTCTCAAATATTTGTCAACGGGCCGCAGATTATAGGGAAATTTAATTTTGTCTACATTTCTTTTGCCTTTGTTCCCCACATCACTGCACACCTGGGTCCTGGGGGAGACGGGCCGGGGGCGGGGGTGGGGCGGGGCGGGGCGGGGGCACATGCAGAAGTATGGATGGGGAGAGAGTCCCAGCCCATCCTGGGCAGAGGGTGGCCACCTTTGCCAGGGGTAATGTTGGGCCAGTCCGAGGGTGGGGGGGGAGGGCCAAGTGTACCCAGGGGACCCAGGTGGGACTTCTTCCTGGCACCCACCCATCCTACTTTCCGTCTCTGCGAATGGGACCCCCCCCCCCGCCCCCGATTCCCCCCTCCCCGCCCCGAACCTCATGCCTTACTGCTTTAGCCTTCGGGGCAAGGAGACCGCTGCAGCCACTGTTTTCAGGCTGAGGCAGGGGCCGGGGTTGCTGGGGGTCCCGGGCCAGCGGCTGGCCAGCCCAGGGTTGCACGCGCTGCACCCCCAGACCTGTTTCTGGGGCACTCGCTAGGAGCCAGCGTGGGTGATTGATTCAGGTTGAGCTAATTTTGCAACATTTTGTTGGGGCAGTGACTGGGGGCTGCCCGCCCGCCAGGCCCCTGCTTTCTTCCCCCTGTTCATGTGCTAATCGGCCATTGACCTGCTGTGGGGATCTGAAGGGGAGTTCAGACCCACTTAGCTCTCTGGATCCTAGAAGGTTTTCTTACCGGCAGGCTTGCCTTTTGTAGGGGCGCCAGGGGCCCCGCGGGGTGGGCGGGAGGCCATGCTGCCCAGCACGCAAGCAGGCTGCAGGGGTGGGGGATGGGAATTTGGGCTCATTGAGCTAAAATGTCCTGCAGGCGAGGACCCTGGCCCCAGTGCCAGCCCCCGGGCCTGTCCCAGCTTCTGTGGGGTTCAAACCCTGCATTCCCATTTGCCACCTGCGGTGGGGGGGGGGGGGGGCCCAGCTCTGTGCTTCCATTTTTTGCATCCAGCTAGGAAAAGCACATGCCCGGCATGGTGGCTGTGAGCACATCACGGCTTGGCCCCACCAAGTGCCAGTTAAGGTGTCCCCTTACTGAATCCGGCTCCTTTTTATCGTGACGGTAGAGATAACAGGTGCCGGTGTGCAAGACCTTCGGAGTGAAGGAGGGGGTGACATCTTGAAGCCCCTTACCTTCCCCCAGTCTTTTTTTTTTTAATTTTTTTTTTAACATTTATTTATTTATTTTGAGACAGAGAGAGACAGAGCATGAACAGGGGAGGGGCATAGAGAGAGGGAGACACAGAATCTGAAACAGGCTCCGGGCTCTGAGCTGTCAGCACAGAGCCTGACGCGGGGCTCGAACTCACGGACCGTGAGATCATGACCTGAGCTGAAGTTGGACACTTAACCGACCGAGCCACCCAGGCGCCCCCCCCCCCAGTCTTTTTTTTAAAAAATTTTTTAATGTTTATTTCTGAGAGAGAGAGAGAGAGAGACAGACTGCGAGTGGGGGAGGGGCAGAAAGAGGGGGACACAGAACCGGAAGGGGAGGTGTTGGGAGACCCTGGGTCCGGCCGGGGAGCGGGGCTGGGAATGGGGCACTTGCCCCTGAGAAGGGGGGGGGGGGAGTGGCACATTCTGACTTAGAAACAGGAGGACCAGGCCACCCTGCCCGTGCTGACATCTGGAAAAGCTGGGCGCTCAGAATGCGTCGCTGCTTCCTTGGGGCTGGGGCTGGGGCCGGGGTCCTGGGTCCCTCGTGCCCACCGAGAGCAGAAAAGGTGCCCAGGGAAAGCGTACGATGGGGGAGAGGGATGATGTGTCCACAGTGTCCGGGGAAGATTCCGAGTTTCCCTCCGTGACTTCCCTTGCTTTCCCCGAGATTTGACCCGTGTGCGTGTCCCTTTGTAGATCCCAAGAACAGCAGCCTCCAGGCGACGCCGGCCCGAGAGGGAGAAATGGCCCCAGAGGGAGAAACCCCCAGAGGGAGAAACGGAGTACGGACAGGAGCTGAGGGAGGACGGCGGCCCTTTCTTGTCCCCGGGCTCAAATCACGTGCAGCAGGAAAATCTAGACGAGCCCCCTTCCGACGTCTCCGGGACCGTGCCAAGAGTGAGTGTGCCCCGTCCCCGGTTGGGTGGGCGTGGGAGGGCCGCTTCCCACCGCCTGGCCTGGAAGCCGCTCGCTGCTGTGGCTGCCTCGGTGGCCGAACGAGGGCCCCTGTCCTTACCCGTACTGCTGTGCGGCGGCCCCCACAGGGTCCTCCCCCGCCCGCCCGCTGGTGGCCGCCCTCCTCTGGGCCTTCTGCACGGTCTCTGGGTCCCCGTCCCTCCGGGGTCGCCACCTGCCTTCTCCTCCCGCCAGACCCGGCCGCCGTGTCTGCCAGCGGAGACGGGGTCTGGGCGCCTGAGCCCCTGCCCCGTGGCTGTCCGGCTCCTCCCGGGGCCTCTTCCCGGTGATGGTGCGGGTTTGGAGGTGTCTCAGAGCCACGGGGACAGGCGGGCACTCAGGAGGGACACTCCTCCCCACCCAGGTGGGGGCTGCTGCCGGGTGTCCTTCCGTCTCCCCTGCAGGGGTCAGGCCCCAAGAGTGTCTTGCGACAGGTTCAGGGAGAGTGACGGGAGAGAGCTCCCCGTGTTGGAGTCCACACCCCGCGGGCCCGGGGATTCCTGCCGGCCTCTGAGAGAGGGGGGCTGTCTTTCTGTGTCTGGGTCGGGGCTGGGCTCCTGCCTGTTCCTCGGTTATTCCTCGTAGTGGTCAGGCCAGGGCGGCAGTGTGTGTGTGTGTGTGTGTGTGTGTGTGTGTGTGGCTGGTGTGTATCATGTGATGTGTGTGTGTGACAGCGTGTGTCCTTCCCTTTGGCAAGCTGTGGTCCGGAGTAGGATGTGGGACGTTGGAGGTTCGGCACCGAGGAGCGCACGTGCAGCTCTGTGAGTGAAAACGGTGCCGAGTCCAGAAGGACTGTTTTGTTTTTCTTTTAATTTTTAAATTTATGTTTGAGAGAAAGTGTGAGCAGGGGAGGGGCAGAGAGAGAAAGACATAGCCTCTGAAGCAGGCTCCAGGCTCCGAGCCGTCAGCACAGAGCCCGACGTGGGGCTCGAACCCACGAACTGGGAGATCATGACCTGAGCCGAAGTCGGACGTTCAACCGACTGAGCCACCCGGGCGCCCCTGGGTTTTCTTTTTTAACAGAGTGAGCTTAAGGCTGTTTTGGGAACAAAAATGGGCGAGAATAACCAAGAATACTGTGAAAAAGAAAAGTCCTGAGTGGGACTTACTGTACTAAATCAAACTAAATCAAACAACTAAATCAAACTAAATTCAGCAAAACGGAATTCAGGGGGGTGATCTCTGTGACAGAAGAGGCAGCTCTGAGTCAGAACCTGGTACCGGTGAGAGCAGTTGGGGAAGAGATACATAAACAGTGATCTGATCTCTGAAGACGGAAAGGTTTTCCAGTAATTAAAGCAAGAGAAAAGTGTACAAACAAAAGATGGGTATCTTTGACTCCAGAAAGGTCTCCAAAGAACTAAAAACCTCATAGGAGTGGTAAGCACAAAGGGCAAACAACCTAGGAAAAAATAGAGATATTTGTATTTACATAAAATATTTTTAGCGAAGGATGAGTTGCCTCAATATGTCAAAAGCTCTCAGAAATGAAGAAGAAAACAGTAAACAACCCAATAGAAAGGAGTGGGCCAACAAGAGATTCTAGTCCAGAACTGAGAAGATCCTAAATACATAAACGTCCGACCTCTGAACTCCAACGCTGAGAATGAAAAGAACTGCAGGCTTTTATATGAAACTTATCCAAGTCAAGAATTGGTTTAAAGTGGGCGTTTGCAGAGATGGGACAGAGTTCTCCCTGCACCTGAGGTAACGGGGTGGGACCACCCAGCAACACAGGGTCCTTCGACCTCCTCTTCTTCTCTGACTTCATCATAAGAAAAGAACCCCAGAAAGCCACCTGAAGGGTCAGGATAGGGTTTGATCACAGCCCGAGTCTCGAATGGCCCAAATCCCGGAACCCGCCTGAATATCCCACCATGGGAGGCCATTTGTCTCGTCCTTACGGCGGAATGGACCGCGGCCTCCCAACTGCTACTTTCCCGAAGATTAAAGATGTGGGGAAACTCTCGCAATCACATTAGATAACTAACTAACCCAATAGAAAGATCGGTACCGGCAAGAATGGCAGAGAAGGGGACTCCCGTGGGCCTGTCCCTCCAGAGAAACACCAACAAAAATTGAGCAGAAGTGTAAGAATAAGCTTGATTGGACCTTTGGAAGGTCTCAGTAACGGTGGTGCCTTCGCCCCGGAGACAGCTTTGTTTGCGGGCTTGGAACTCAGCCTTGACCTCCCCGGTCCCCGCATAGGGTGCCTGATGGCATCCCCACGTGGGGTGTCCGATGGTGGGGGCCTGTGTCCTGACAGAGGGTGGGGGTTCCCGAGGAATCAGGTCTGTGTTGACCTCTGGGGTGCCCTGAAGGCACCTGGGATATGTAGGGCTGTTCCTGGACCACCTTCAGGTGAATGTGGGAGCTCCCTGCTGGGGGGTGGGGGGCCCTGCGGAGGGGAGGGGGGGAGGCACTGCTCGGAGAGCATGAGGTTCCTTTCGGGGGAGGTGAAAATGCCCAGGACGAGATAGTGGGGTGCTCGCACCTCGAGCACTAAAAGCCACCGGACGGTGCACCTGAAAATGATCCATTGCATGCTACGTGACCTTCACCTGAGCGTAAAGCTCTGTATGGTATTGTTGCAGGAGGGGATTAAAAAAGCCTAAATGCGCAAGTTCCCCCGCCGCGAAGGGAAGCCAGAGTGAAGCGAGCAGGCAGACGCTGGCGGGGTTGTCTGGCGATTCACTCACCGGGCTTCGTGCTCGTACCCGCCCTGTGGCGACCCTACGTAACCCCACGGTCGGGAAGCGGCGTGCGTGTGGTGGAGAACAGGCCTGTGTGTGCAGCCGGGTGTGCTCACGGGGGGGGGGGGGGGGAGACTCCGCCCGGGGACCAAGGGACAAGCCCCCAGCTAGACAGGAGCCCCCTGGCCGGCCTCAGCCCAGCCACCGAGGGAGTGAGTCCTTCACGCAGCCGCCACGGGGTGGGCGTGCGGGCTGGGGGGGTGTTGCGGTTAATGGGGACGGTGTGGGGCTCCCACCACACTGTCAGCTGGGGTGACCGTCTCAGCCTGGCCTTTCCTTTGGTGGCCCTTTGTTGCAGACTAACTGGGGGCTTTTGCTGGTTCTCCCTTCATTCCTAGAGGTTGTTGGATGGTTCTCTCCCTGGGGTAGCTTCCCCTGGCTAGGAGAGGAGGAGGAGGGAGAGGGAGGGGGGGCGGAGGGGGGAGGAGGAGGGGTTATCAGAGCCAGGCTGAGTTGGGTTGAAGGTGCCTCCCTCCCACAGCTTCCTGCTGTGAGGTGATGGAGGCCTCCTGGACTTTTGGAGCTGCCCGAAGTGGGCTTTGGTCCCCAGGGGCCATCTGCGTGCTCCGATCCGTCTCCCCTGTGGGTCCCGTTCCAGGTACCCCTTGCGGAAATAGCCCTGCTTTTCCACACGATCCCCTGCCTTCCCCAGCCCTTGGTCCAGAAGCTCTTGGCCCAGAAGCTCTTGGCCTTGTTCCCTCGTCCCTCCTCCTGCGTGTGGTGCCCGGCAGCCCCAGGCCCCCTGTGCCCTGGGCAGGGCTGAGGCCAGGCTGTCTTCCTGGGGAGAAGGAGGGGGCTGGGGGGAGGGGAGACGGGCGCTCTCTGGTCAGTGCCAGCTGGCTGGCCCTCACCAGAGGGCGGCCCCGCCTAGGCCCGAGCCTGTGGTCTTCCTGCCCTGTCTGAAGGGGGTCGTGTCTCAACAGGGAGTTGCCTCAGAGGTTTGTGTAGATGCGGCCGGCAGCACATCCGATGAGCGGGAGGCTGTTAATCACCCTCCCAGCAAAAGAAGAAAAAGGACGCCACCCTGCGTGGGGTCGCTGACACGTTCTCTGCAGACCCCGAGCAGGTACAGGCATGCTTCGTTTCTTACAAATGCCGGGTTTGTGGCGACCCTGTGCCGAGCAGGCCCGTCGGCGTCCTTGTTCCATAGCGTTTGTTCGCTCGGTGTCTCTGGGTCACGTTTTGGTGATTCTCGAACGGGTTCAGACCTTGCCGTTATTCTGATTGTTACAGTGACCTGTGGATCAGTGACTGTGACTCGCTGAGGCTCAGGTGATGGTTAGCATTCTTTAGCAATAGAGTATTTTAAACGAATGCACGCACGTTGACTTTTTGGACATGATGCCGTTGCACACTCAGAAGCCGGCGTAGCGTGCGTATAGATGTTTCAGGCACTGGGAAACCAGAAAAATCTGTCCGGCTCGCTTTATGGAGGTACTTGATTTATCCTGGGAGTCCGGAGCCAGACTCGGACTATCGTCGAGTCTATGCAGTAGGTCCACGCAATAGCGATGCCTTTCGGTTTTGGCTCTTGTGGCTGAGGACGTTTGGCGGACATTCAAGTTTTAGCTTCCTCGTGTGCCCCCCACCCCTCCAGTTCTTCCGTCCGCCGTCTTATTTCTTGTGAAACCAACCATCTGCTTGCACGTGGGGGACACTCACCTGGCGAAACCTCCGTAAGCCATACGAGATTCTTTTCATGGGAAAGAGCGGGAGGGCGGGAGGGCCCGGGCCCGGGCCCGGGGGTGGGGGTGGGGGGTGGTCTAGGCCCAGCTGCCGCCGACGCCTGAGGTTATAGGCTCACGCTCGGAACCCCAGGGGTCAAGTGGAGGCCCTGCTGAATTAGTTTCTGGATCCTGGGAGTTAAAATCCCGCCTTTGTTCATTTTCTACAGCATTTTGGGAGTCTTGCAGGATTGTCTAATGTGAAAAGGGAAACTAGCTGATGTATGCAACGAAAGCATTTTTGCTTACGAGGAAAAGCAGCGAGGATTCATACGCTGAAGAGTGACGTTTGTGGGGTTTATTTTAGGTATTACTTCTTTGCAGAGAGCGTTAACTCTTTTCCTGAGTGAGATGACCACTGTCGGGGAGGAAGAGTTTTCCTCTGCCCTTCTACGTTCCTTGGCTGGGCTGCGGATCAAATTGGCATGAGACGGGTTAAGGGGAGAAGGTCGGAGAGAATTTGCACAGCACAGATACCTCCTGCGTACACGGGAGAGACCTGGGAAAATGGGGTGACAACCCACAGTGGCCAAAGCCATCACCTCGAATGCCCCCCGCGGGAGATGTTGGGGTGGGAGGGTCAGTTGTGGGAGTTCATCAGGAAAAGCGCCGTGAATAAGTTGAGGGTGTTGTGCAGATTTAAAGCCAGCCTTCTCCACTGACGAGTTTCTAGGGAATTGAGTCACTCCCCTGTTCCTGGTGATGAGGGAGACACCCTTACTCGGGAACTTTCCTTTTACGTGGAAACAGCTCTCACAAAAGGGTCATTTCTCCTCGGTTTTCACGGCTTCTCCCAGCTTCGTAAAAATAACCAGCTTAAAGTATAATCAATATGCCAAAGAGGCATATTTGCAGGTGGCAAAATTCGCTCGCCTACGTCATTGATGAATTTAACAAAACTTTATTGCCCAGTAGATACTAGGTACCAGGTGTCGGTGGAAGGCTTGCAAAGCAGGCGTGGTCTTTGCCTGGAAGGTTTAGGTCTGTGAAGTCACTGCTGAAACACTTTCTAAAGACAGTGACTTCAAGGGGCGCCTGGCTGGCTCAGTCGGTAGAGTACCCAACTCTTGATCTTGGGGTTGTGAGTTCGAGCCCCACGTTGGGAGTAGCGGTTACTTAAAAATAAAATCTTGAGGGGAGGCTGGGTGGCTCAGTCGGTTAAGCATCTGACTCTTGATTTCGGCTCGAGATTGAGCCCCGAGTCGGATTCTGCACTGAGAACACAGAGCCTGTTTGGGAGTCTCTCTCTCTCTCTCTCTCTCTCTCAAAAATAAATAAACTTAAAAAAATATAAAATCTTTAAATACAGTGACATCGATACAGGGCCTGGAGAGTTGCCTAGACGGAAAATAACAGCAGAGGGAGAGCTCGCTTGTGATAGCCACAAAATCAGGAAAACCCGCAAAATAACATTTCCTTGAGAGGGAAAGCAATAGTTTTAAGATCATAAAGATGTCCTCAGATCTAGCCACTGCATTAACCAATTAACGTGCAAAACTAGTGTTTTTCAGTCCATCTGGAGTATAAATCGGTGAGAAGATCTATAAAGAATATAGAAAAAGAGAACAATAATGGGAGATTTGACCTAATGTCTCTCAAGCTATAAAACCTTCTAATGGAGTGACTGAGACCCGTCAGCGATGACGGACACACGTGTGTGTGTGTGTGTGTGTGTGTGTGTGTGTGTGTGTAACAGCTCAGCACGTGATCAGAGCACCATGATAAATGAGAGAGTTACAGTAGGTGTGTTTGAACCACGGGCTGTTTGGAAACCAGATCCCCCGGTCATATTACACATTAAAATATACCAGTCGGGGCGCCTGGGTGGCTCAGTCGGTTGAGCACTGATTGGACTCTTGATTTCGGCTCAGGTCATGATCTCACGGTTGTGAGATTGAGCCCCGACTCCAGCTGAGCACGGAGCCTGCCTGAGATTCTCTCTCTCCCTCCCTGTGCCCACCTCCCCTCCAGAAAACAATATATCAGAGCAACTCCGTGTTTTAATGGAAAACGACACCCTAAACGTTCTAGAAAATATAGGTTAACTACTAGTAAAATTATACAAATGTTTCTCAGCCTCGTTAAAAAAACCCACAGATGCTAATATGGCAGTAAAAATGTTCATAGATTCTGAGTCAGAGAAGACCATCCATCTATTAAATGTAAAAGCCATGGGGCGCCTGGGTGGCGCAGTCGGTTAAGTGTCCGACTTCAGCCAGGTCACGATCTCGCGGTCCGGGAGTTCGAGCCCCGCGTCGGGCTCTGGGCTGATGGCTCAGAGCCTGGAGCCTGTTTCCGATTCTGTGTCTCCCTCTCTCTCTGCCCCTCCCCCGTTCATGCTCTGTCTCTCTCTGTCCCAAAATAAATAAAAACGTTGAAAAAAAAAATTAAAAAAAAAATAAATGTAAAAGCCAACGGCCAGAAAGCTTTGTGGCCTCTGATGAAGGGTCGACCGCTGGGGCACCTGACCAACTTCCAGGAAATGAGAGGACAGCAGCGAACAACCGGCAGGTGAAGGACTTAAAAGGCAGTTTACGAGAGGCAGGCGATCTAAGCCCGGGAAGATGCTCAGCCTGAGGAGAGTACAGGGCGGGGGCTGCAACCCTGCCCGCCCTCGCCCCCCCACCCCCACCCCCACACAACTGTGCCCTCCAGGCCCTTCCGGCTCTGCAGGACCATCTGCCTTCGCTGTGGCCATGCTTCCTTATGAAATATGTTAAGCTTCAGGACTTCAGCTGCCTAAGTGTAAAGATCAAATGGGCTTTGTCCAGTGACTCATGAATCAGGCAGTTTCCCATCCAACAGGAAGGAGCTCCAAAGGGCCGTACAGAGAGGAAGGTTTTTAAAGGCAGGGACGGGTAGAAACGTGGAAGGTTTTCCAAAGGCAGGAACGGGGTGGAAAAGAAAATTATTAGTGAAGAGCGAGTTGTTTCGAGGCACAGCTGCCCTCCTACTGGGAACAGAAGGGTCCGCTGGGCAGATCACGTCGCTAGGGCTGACCAGGTGATTCCAGGTTGAGTGGTTGGTGAAAGGTTACCTTCCTGGAGGCTAAAACTGCGGTTAGCGGGCGCCTGGCTGGCCTCGTCGGTTCGAGCATGCGACTCAACCTCTGCATCTTGAGTTCGAGTTCCACGTCGGGCATACAGCCTACTTTTAAAAAAGCTGCAATCAGGTTGGGTTTGCTGATGGGGAACTTAGCACAAGGGACTCCATTTTAGGCTTGTGGTTTCTTTTCTAATACTTCCTTGCTGACAGCACCCCTCCTTCTAGAAGGCAGGCCTGATTCGGGTGCCCTGGGGACCCTTCCCATGGAAGGTCAGATGTCTCCTGCCACCTTCTATGATGCCCGGAGGGTTGGCCGCCTGCCACAGTGGGGTCCTCCTGTCCCGTGCCACAGCGCAGCAGTCTGGAGCCCTGAGGATTCTGTGGCCTGAGTGTTCGCAGGAGAGCCTGACCGCTTACGGGACAAAGGCTGCTAGAACATTGATTACCTGGACCGACTTTAGGCTTTTGTAAGACAGAAACAACCAAATTCAACGTTTGATTATTTTAACTATTAGAAGTCTTTTGGTTGCAGATAACTGGACACCCAGCTCGGGTGAATTACCACGATAAGAGGAATTTGTCACTAACACAACTGGGAAACCCTCAGGTCGGTCTGCAGGCAAGGCTTGATCCAGGCACCTTGGTGTTCCTCTCCAGGTCCAGGTGTCGCCTTCCTGATGTCAGTTTCCTCCTTAGCGTCTCAGCAGCTGCCGCTAGCCCTCTAGACCTTTCTACTGTGTCGTGGCTTCCACAGTCATCCACCTACGATACAGTGTGCAGGGGTGAGAGGACGCCTCCTTTAGTGGCCTCTACAGAAGCGGGAGGAAGTGTCCCCGTCCCAGGGGAGACTTTCATCAAACCTCACCGGCTCCGGTGGGGTTAGGCGCCCATCGCTGTGGCCAGGGTGATGGGTTGGCCCCGGGAGCTGGAGTCGAGGCGATTCCTATTTGCGCCCGATGGCTGAGAACGGGGAGATTCAGGGACTATTTCCCAGAGGAGGAGGAGGAGTGGGAGAAGGCAGCTGGCCACACACAGGGTTGCCACGGTGGCCCCAGCCTCTGCTGTGTGTGTGGAAAGAGCCACGGTCACTGCAGCACTGGGGGGGGACCTTGCACGTGCTGGCCACCTCTCTGCGATTCTTGACCTGCTTTGTCCCATCCGGGCCTCACAGTGACCCTGTGATGTAGGGGTGCCTGTCCCCTGCGTTTTACAGATGGGGAAACTGAGGCACACCATGGCTGAGTAACCCACACGGGGTCACCTGGCCAGCCCGGTGTGTGTGGTGAGCTGTGTGGGAACTGAGGCGGCCCCCACCCACCCACCGCATCCCCGTCGTGGCCCCCCAGGAGGCACCAGGCAGCTTGAGGGGGAGGGATGGTTCGATCGTGTCCCCGTGGGTTCAGAACAGATCCAGTCAGACTTCCTCAGCAAATCCAGGCGGCCCGTGGTTCCTGCGGGGAGAGGTCGTGCCACCCGTGCCCGTCGCCCGACACCTCTGTGTCCCCCTCGGTGGTCCCTGAGAAGGTCCCTTTGGCAGTCGGCCAGCTTGTAGTTGAGAGGCTGGTGCTTTGTCCCCACGGCACCATTGGCTGGGGGTGGGTTGGGCTTTGGTTCAGCCTGACCTTTCTGGTCCCCGTCCCAGACCCTGTCCTCCTCTTGTAGAGGCGCCCCCCTCCCTGCCCACCGGCACGTATGCCTCAGTTTAGAAGGTCTGTGTCCTCACCCTGCTGGAGCTGGCAGGAGACGGCGGGACGGGCTCCTGCAGAAAACAGCCCTGGCAGGGCCGGCTTCTGAGAAGGAAGTGTGAGGCCAGCGGGGAAAGGGGACGCTGTTGTCTGAATTCCTAATTCCTCCCCGAGTCAGCCCAGGCTGGGGCTGGACTCCAACATCTCAGCCTTCTATCCGATTAGTGGGGCTCATCCCGGGTCCCCACTGCACTGCCCCCACCTGTCGCCCCCACACCCCACCGTGGTGCCTCTCCAGGGTCCCCAGCAGCAACCCCCCACCCCGTGTAACCTTGATCCAGCATTTGGGTGAGTGGACAGGGGCCGGGGTCCCCGCAGACCCTGCCCCCCTCTGTGCTGTGTGTCTGGGAGGTTTGTGGTTTGTTTGTTGGAGAAATAAATGGGTGCGGGTTGTAACATCAGAGGTGCATTTTGATAAAAAGAAAAAAAAACCTCCAAGAATCAGCAAACTAATTTTTTTTCTAGTTAATTCTCTTTGGGCAGGAGTGGGAGTAGCCTTTGTGTGTGCGCTAAGGGCTGGCGTGGTATAGTTTTTGAATCGAGGTGCACCCGTGCAGCCTGGCGACGCCCTCCGCATCCAGAGACAGAACATTCCAGGCCCCGGAAGGCTTCTTAGCATCCCCTACTGGTCAGAAAACTTCAAAAAATGTTTTCATTAAATGTTAATCCCACAACAGAGGACATTTATGACGCAGACGCAGGGCTCACAAGGTGAACCCTCACCCCCACCATCCACTTAAGCATGGAAATCAGAACTATTGGGGTCTCCTCCCCGCTGCCCCCAGCCCACTCCCCACACCCAGAGGTCGTGACCCATGCCCTCGACTTCGGTCTGCTGTGTGTGTGTTCCCAGTCCGAGGAGTGTTAAGGTACATGTTCCTGACTGTTACGGTCTTTAGTTTTGCCTTGAGGCAAATATCCGTATCCACAACACGTAAAACCACAGGCCACGACAACTAGGAACACAGACGGATAAAACCTCGATTTCTGCCAAGGGAGCGGTTTAGATTTTAGCCTGAGCCGTGTTGTCTTTGGCGTGCTGGTCCCCCAACTGTGGAGCCGTGGACGGCTGCCTGGTACACACCCACCCCTCAGATGTCTGTTAAGAGAACCAGAAGTCACCTGTACAAAGTATACATCTTGTTCTAGAAGGATTTGAAGCAGTTCATAAAAAGCCCAATAAAATAAGAATACGAAAAGGAGCAAACAAGGTAAAGCGGGGGAAAGACACGTTGCAAATCAGAAAAGTCAAAACCCACTGTAGGATACGAGCGGACCCCGGCTTCGGGCTGAGGGGTGTGGGGTCCCGAGGGTCCCATGCGGGAGAGACACCGGTCGGCTGCAGAGAAACGCAGGAGGCTTCCCGAGGAATGTGTTTAATGAAACAGAAATGTTCCGGCACCTGCAGTGGGCCAGGAATTCTAGACACTGCAGGTGTGGCCGTGGGCAAACAGAGGCTTACATTCTGGAGTGGGAGAAAATGAATGGGCGTCTAGTGACCGGAGGCCACGGTCTGGGAGGGCTCGCTTTCCTACAGAGGGTGTCAGGGACGTGGGGCACGGCATTGGAAGAGGGAGGTATCTGCAGGAGGGCCCAGCAAGGAGGCGTCAGGACCAATCTGTGCTGGGATTTATTTAACTGATGGAGATGCTGAGTCACAAGAGGAGGGGCCTTGCGGGGCAGGGAAGCTCCTGGGTGGTCAGGAGGTGGAGTAATGATAGGGAAGGCACATTTGAGCAAGTCTAGGATTGGCTAGTCCGAATAGTCCTGGTGAACTCTGGGCTGTAGGGTGTCTCTAGTCCTTGGGAACCCGGCCCTGGGGTGATTTAGGGCCGAGGAGTAGTGGCTGAGGGAGGTGAGTCGGGGTGTGGGCTCTGGGTTGATTAGTTTGCCTACGGGAGGGAGTCTTCTGCCCCCTCTGGGAATGAGCTAGCCCTGGGAGGGGTGGTCGCCAGGACTGGCAAGGCCCCTAAACTGTCAAAGCATCATAAGCTACAGAGAAGAAAAAAACAGGATTCGTACCGGAGGCCAGAGCGGGACAAGCCCAGGATGAGGCGGGCAGGCAGTGAGCGGAGGTCCCCCGGCCACGCTTCGACTTTGATTCTGGGTGAGAGGTTTCTGGCCACTCGCAGACGGTACGGGCCTGGGGACTCTTTGTGGGACGGACGAAGCCATCTTGGTGGGCTTTGTGTCTCTCTGACTCGGCCCGCACCGTCTCCTCCAGGAAGCCTTCCGGGCTAGGGACCCCCTCTGAGATCCCGGGCCCTCGAGCGCCTCTGTCTTTGGCGTTTTCCACAGGCTCAAACGGTCAGTAGTCTGTCGCTCTTACTAACCCACTGGCTTCGCGGGGGAGGAATGCGTCCTGCTGTCTCGTTCCTTGTGCCTGGCACCGGGTTCTTTCCAGGTTCCTCGATCAGTCAGTGTGCAGCTCGGCTGAAGCAAGCCTCGAGCTGAGTCGGAGAAGATTCCGCAGAGGGCCGTGGGCCACGTGTCTGTGCAGGCTGCCTTCTGCCGAATCAGTGGGTCTCGGCCCGGCCGGGGTTCGAACCCTCGGGAGGCCTAGTGGTGATGCTGCGGCCAGGGCCCGGTCAGAGCAGAGCTGGTCTGCTGCTTCCAGCAGCCCCCCCGCCCTGCAGCGGCTCCTTGGAGATGCAGAGTCTTCCCAGGTCCCCCGCACCTGCCCGGTCACCGTCTGCACATTAGCAAGCATTCGAGTGCTCCGTGGGCCCTGGGACGCTGGAGAAGTCATCACCTTCAGTGACCTCTCTAAAGCCTCTTTCTCACCCCACGAGGTAGTTGGGTGTCTGTGGTCAGACAGGCCAGGAAATCTCGCTCCGGGGAGGCCCCATGTGTCCTGCTGGCTGTAGGCGCACCTGCAGGAGGTTAGGATTCGTGGAGAAAACACAGGCCCTGACCCAGGACGAGGCCGCCCCACCCCATGTGCAAACAAACCCCACCTTCCCTCACTGTCAACGGGGACTCTTCCAGGGCGTATGGGCGGGTGGGGAGTCCCGGGTCCACAGCGGGTTTCAGGGGATTTACGGGCCACTGGCACTTAGTGAACCGACCAGTATTCATTTGCTCCAGAGCTAACCCTAACCCTAACCCCGCGAGCCGTTTCTGATGGCGAGGTTAGGGTCTCCGGCCGCTGAGCAAGCATCTCCGGGCAGGACGTGGCTCTTGACGCTCCTGTTTTCTGTGCCGTCTTTTTCTCTCTCTCTCAGCGTCATGTATGAAACACATGCGACCTAGGAGTGCAATTCGTGGAGGCCCACGCTTTGTAACGTTCAAAGACCACCCTTTAGGGGCGCCTGGGGGGCTCAGTCCCTTAAACGTCCGACTCTTGGTTTCCGCTCAGGTCATGATCTCACAGTTCGTGAGTTCGAGCCCCAAGTCGGGCTCCTCGCTGACAGTGCGGAACCTGCTTGGGATTCCCCCTCCCCTCTGCCCCTCTCCCACTCCTGCTCTCTCTCCCTCAAAATAAACAAACCTAAAAAAACCCAAAAAACAAAAACAGACCACACTTCCAGGGATGATGTCCCATCGGAAGGAATTCTGTGTGAGCTTCTCAGCTGTGACTTGGCAGAATGACTTGTGTGGCCAGCACTGCCTGGCCTCCTGCCCTCAGCGCTGCCCACCACCCCCGTCCATATGCGTCTCTGTTTCAGTCTTTCCAAGATGAAGAAGGGGCAGATTTAACAGGTACAAGGGGAGTTTGGTCGGGCGAAGCTTTGAATGCTTGAGGACATTGAGAGAAAATGGGAGGAAAACGTTGGGAGAGCATAGTGACCCCAGGAACTAAAACCAGCGTCTTTTTCTGTTCAGAGAAAAAGGACAGAAAAGGAGTAAGAGAAAGAAACAGAACGGTTCCACTTCCATGGGGCTGGACTCCTTGGCGGAGGACTCCTCGTGCCTTGTAGTGTCAGCTCGCCGGCGAACCCCGGGTTCCAGGACACAGCCCCACCCCAAAGCAAGATCTGCAAGGTGGTGCGACCAGCCGGCCTCGCCAGCCCCCGGCGCCGACCCGACCCCCCTGGAGGGCGGCGGCCACCAAGCGCCCGTGGGGCACGCCGAGGCTGGCGGCAGCCCTCTGCACGTCCAGACTCCGGGAAGGGCCGTCCGAACGGGAAGGAGCACGACACCCCAAGCCTTCCAAGGCCAGCGGCCTCCCCCAGGAGGGGGCTGGCCCGACCGCCTCTGCCAGTAAAGACCACCCCGGGAAGGACAGTGCTGCTTGGGAGCGCCCGATGCCTGACTCGGAGCCGGGCTCGGAGCCCCAGAAAGAACCGCAGAGCGCCTGGGCAGCAGGCCGGGGCCCGGGCCCCCGGGGTGAGTCGTTGGGGATCCAGGAGCGAGCCTACCTGCCCTGACCGTTTGCTCTCCCAAGCAGTCCCACGTCGCCTCCCTGCCCAGGAGGGGCACTGGGGACTACGTCCCTGGGGACGGTGCCCCTCCGGAGCTGCCGGCCCCTCTCCTGGGCTGGTGGCGGCCAGTGCTGGCCCTCACGGCCATCGCGGCACCTGCGCCCTGACGTCCGGGGCCTTTGTCTCCTCCAGGAAGATGCTGCTGTAACCCGGCCCGCTGAGCCCGTGGAAGGGGCCAGGAAGGAAGGTAAAGCCAAGACTCAGAAAACGAAACAGCCGCCAGCAAGCACCCCTGCTTCCTCAGAATACCGCCAGGTAGAGCACCTCGTCCTTGGAAGCCTCCCCGTCCTGCTGTCTGTCCCACTGTCTGCGGCTTCCGGCCCCATTCCTTCCAAAGCTCATCCTTCATTCGGTCATTCGGTGACACTCTTTTGGGTGCTAGGGATACAGCCGTGAAGGACACGTGGCTCCTGCCTTCATGGCTCACGTTCTCTGTGGGGAAAGGTGGAAGCACAGTCAGGCGTGGGAGTGGCAAAGAGGATAGCAGGGTGAGGGGAGAGAGGGCCGGGGGTGCGTGCTGAGAGAGAGCATGGCCGGGCGAGGCCTCTCCAAGGGGGTGCAGGTGGAGCGGAGATCTGAAAGAGTGAGGGGCAAGCCATGTGGCTCTCTGGGGACATAGCCGAGGCCAAAATGGCAGGTGCAAAGGCCCTGTGGCAGAGTGGGGGAGGGGCTGTTTAGGGAAGAGTAAGGAAGCCCGTGCCCCCAGGATCGAGTGAGGGCAAGAGGGGCCATTGACAGGATTGGAGGATTCCTGGAGGCTGTGGCGGGTGGGCCCGAGGGCGTTGGAAGGTTCTGAGCAGGGAAAGGACGTGAGCAGCCTGGCTGTTGTGAGAAGCCGTCCCCGGGAGGGGGCAAATGTGGCAGCTGATCCTAAAGACTGGGGCTTGGTAACTTGTTCCAGGAAGCTGAGACCAAGGACAAGACGGCCGCTACTGGAGAGAAGACAGGTAGAATGAGAAGGCCAAGCCAGAGGATCCGAAGAAGCCCGAAGGGAGTAACAGCAGTTACGCGGCTGCTGTGAAAACCGGCAAAGAGCAGAGGAACTCCAAAGCCGCAGTGTGTGAAGTGAAGCAGAGGTAGGGTGTGAGCCCTGGCGCTCGGGAGCAAGGTCACAGCCTGCCCAGGGGGCACCAGTGCGGCCTCCCGCCACCCCCACAGTGGTGCAGGGCCGGAGGGTCCCAGGTGTCCTTCTCGGGGACTCTTCTGGGGGAGGCAGGTGGGGGGGGGGCAGGGTCACACGCCCCGGTTCCTCGTTTTCTTATGTGCTCTCTCCCACGGCCCCCTGGGGACCCGGAGGCCGCGTGGGCCACGTGGGCCGACTTCCGGGCAGAGGCTGGCACCACCCGGGATGCTCAGCAGCCCCCTCCCGCCACTGCCCCCAGCCCGTCACAGCTGGGCAGAGATAGCCCCCCACCCGTGCCCACCTCCGGAGAGGGGCCCGCACGGCGTGTGCTCTGCCTGCAGTGTGGACGCTCTCGCGCTTTGCTGGGGTGCGTGTTCGCGCACCGTCGAGAAGCAGGCACCCTGTCGCGCACGTGCGTGCGCGCAGGCGCGTAGGCACGTCTAGATCCGGTGGGCGTTTCCTTTCCCGGCTTTGCTGCAGCCCGCCGAGCCTGCAGGAAGGGGTCACGCTCTACTTCCACGCGATCGTCTCGAAGCATTTCGGGTTCGACCCCGCCCTCCACAAAGTGTTCATCAGGGGTGGAGAAGAGTTCGGGAAGCCCAAGTGGACTCGGAACGTCTGTGAGATGCACCACACCAAGTGAGTACGGCCAGCGCTCGCGGGGAGCCCCTCGGGGACGCGCACGGAGCGCGCCGTCTCTGATCCCGTTTTTCAAGGCGATCACCCGTTTACGCTTTTGGAAACTGACTTTTTGCAAACGCATACCCCCTGTCATGTACTCCTTCGTCACGTGTCACTCCGGCCCCACGGAACGTGGGTTCTGTCCGGAAACCGTGTCTCCTTCTAGAAGCCTCCTCTTGGGCAGGATCGAGCTATAGCTTTGGGTCTGCACTCCGTGCTGCGTTAGAGGAGAGCGCACGTTTTCAAAATGGGATTCTCTTCCGGGTAACGGGCCGGTGTCCTGTTTCTTCAGAGACCTGCGTGAGAACGGGTCCCTCGTGGAAGGCAGCGCCACCCTTTCCAGACAGCACCTGGATAAACCCATTCCTTACAAGTACGTCATCATGCGAGGCAAGGGCCAGGTGGAGTACGAGTTCATCTACAAACGTCAGCAGAAGGAGGGCGAGTTCGTCAACCGCTGTCTGCACGTGAGGTCTGAACTCCTGGGCTCGGGAGGTGAGTCCGTGGCCGGGCGCAGGGGTGCGGCCGTTCCTCTGCAGAGGGGGCCCGTGTGGGTCCTCGTCACATGCCCCCCACCCACCCCACCCCCCCCCCGGCCCCTGCTCCACATCGAAGAAGCCCGAGTTGGGAAGCACGGGTTTGATCAGCGTGACGGAACGCTGTCTTCCGATGGTAGTAGAAGGGAATTTCTCCTAAAGGGCAAGGGAGGAAGGTGAAGCCGGCTGGGTGTGAGGGGCCGCAGGGGGCTGGTGAGCAGGTGCAGGGCGGGAGGGCCCCCAGCCCTGGAGACTGAGAGTCAGACCTCCGCCCACAGCGCCTCTGCTGCTTGGTATCCTGGCCGCCCTCCTGTCTCTTCTCCTTTCTCTTCTTTCTGTCTCCTTGTTTCTGTATCTTTTCTTCCCTTGTTCTGTTTTCCGCTCATTGCATGCAGCGTGTGGCATGTGCGGACAGGGTGTGAGTGTGGTGTGTGTGTTCTGTGGATGATCTCGGTGGCCTGTACCTTCTCTGCGGCCCGGTGCCCGGTCTCACAGGTGTGCGCGCGCGTGCCGAGAGCGCACGGTGTGCGGGGGTCTTTGTGCGCGTGTTAGAGAAAGCCGATTTCATAGCGTAGTCCTTTTTAGCAAGGTTGGCGTGTCCACTCCCGAGAGGCCTCGGTCTGTGTCTGAGCGGCTCCCCTTGCAGCTCGACCGTCAGGGCGGCGGCCGGCTCACCGTCAGCACTTAAGGGGAACGGGCGCCCAAGCTGGGTACGTGGGACGGGGACGGAGCTGAGTGCCGGTGACCGATAGAAGGACTCACGGGAAGGCCTTCTCTGGCTTTCCGAGAGTCAGGAGGTCATGGCTGGAGCCCAGGTGCAGGGCCCCCCGCGGCCGACGGCATCACAGGTGATTTGGGAAGGGTGTCTGGAAGGTGCTGGGAACATGGTGACTGAGGGTCTGTGCTTTGCTCCATGCAGTGGGGTCATAGATTATCTACATTAATTTGAGTAAAGGCCGGTTTCCTGATTCCCCAGAGAGGGGGGACAGGTGGCTTCCCCCCTTCTCCCCTGCAAGCGTCCCCGCAGAGCGTGAACCACAGCGGCCAGGCCACCCGGGAGGAGGTTCCCGGCTGTAGGCCGCACCCCGAGAGACCCAGGTGGCGGGAGTGCGGGCCGGTGGCCTGGCATGGGGACCTGGTGTGCTGTCCCCTGATGTGGCCCCTTCTGTCCTGCCGGCTCACATGTCTGCTGGGCTTTCATTGCTGGGTTTTATTTCGCGGTTTTTCATTCCGTCTGTGAGTGACCGCAGTGGTTCCGTGAGCCCTCCAGCATCAGTCACCACTGCCGCGGGAAGGCTGACTTTTGCCACCTTCTCCCATCTTTTCTGTTCACCTTGTTTCCGTGTTGGTTTTGTTCCGTGTTTTTTCTGACTTTTGTATTTTCTTTCTCTTTTCTCTAGCGGGTTGGAACGTAAACATTTCTTCTGGTAGATTCTGAGAGACGGAGACCACTGATGTCCCTCCCTGCCCCACCGTCCCAGGGTCCAGGGTGCCCCTTGCTCTCCACGATGCGGGCCTGACCAGGCCTGCAGCTCTCCCCTCACCTTCTGTCTGGGGCGTTCTTGAACAACTGAGGGACCCACCGTGTCCCCAGCATGGGCCCACGTGGGCCTCTGGCTGGTGGGACGCAGAGAGCAGGCAAACCACTTATTCCAGGGAATAATTTCAAGTCCTCGCCAGGCTGGGATGGAGTGGGGCGGGGTGAGCGGGGACCCCCATGCAGACCGCGGGAGGCACAGAGGACCTGCTCTTCCAGAGACTTCTACATTCTGCATCTGGTCACACGAGGAGCAGCCATGCGCTCAGCCCTTGCCCTGCGTCGGGCCCTGCGTCCAGGGCGCCGTCTAGTCTGTCGTGGGGCCCGCACTGTCCTTCATGGGGTGGGCATCGTGGTTCCCAGTACAGAAGAAATAGCACTTACCTGGAGTGACTTAGCCAGATAGTGCTCAAGGGCCGGTGACTGTGGTTTCGGGATCAAGTTCTCAACCGCTGTGTGATCATTTTCTAAGGGGCTCACGTACGAAGCGTGCTGAGCCAGCTGGTTCAATAAAAGGTGTTTCAGCTAGATTCCGAACGGCTGCATCGTGTGCCCTCGGGCCCCCCTCTGATCACCTCGGGGCGACTAGGGTGTCCGTCCTAAACACAGCTGTCCCCCACCTGGGCCCAGCTCCCTGCTGGGTATCCGCGGGCAGGTGCACCCGTGCGCCACCCGGCTGCCTTCCCTTCCTTGGCCTCGTCCGTCGGGCGCCAGCCTCCCAGGGAGGGGCGTCTAGGTCGGCGTGTTCGGACGGTCTGCGCTACAGCGTCCTCCTTCTTTTGCTCTTAGAGTGGCACCAGTACGACGATATAGTTTGCATGAAGCCCCCGGGGCTGATTCAGAGGGTGGTGGACCATTTGACAGACGGCACAAGGAGGGAGCTGGTGAGGGGGAAGCAGATCGCCGCCACCATCATGCTGGACACGATCTTCAGCATCCTGCAGATCTGGGACGCCATCAACATAAACAGCTTTTTTACCCAGTTCCAGCAGTTTTATTCTGTCGTGAGAGTGCCCATGATCTACGAAGGCCGTGAGCAGCCCTGGAGTGCTCTGCAGTACGACGAGAACGAGGTACCAGGTGTCCGGGGTGTCCCCAGTGGCTGTCTTCCCCTTCTGGGCGGTCGGCTCCCCCCCTCCCCCACTTCTTATTGGCCACGAGCTGCCCTGAGGAGCGGGTGCAGGCACAAGGACCTACCTCAACTTCCCTACTCTCCAAGCAGCACTGCCTGGGGATTTTCTTCCTCCTTCACCCCATCCACTTCCCCGCCTGGCCCCACCCTTCCTCCACACCTGGCTCTGCCCCTCCTGGCCCCACCCCTCCTCCCCCTCTGGCTCCACCCCTCCTCCCCACCTGGCCCCATCCTCCTCCACACCTGGCCCCACCCTTCCTCCACACCTGGCTCTGCCCCTCCTGGCCCCAGCCCTCCTCCCCCTCTGGCCCCCACCCCTCCTCCCCACCTGGCCTCACCCCTTCTCCACACCTGGCCCCACCTCCTGTGCTGGCCCCACCCCTCCCCCACCGCTGGCCCCACCCCTCCTCCACACCTAGCACCACCTCCTCACCTGGTCCCACCTCCTCACCTGGCCTCTGGCAGAGTGGAAAGAAGGAGTGGGAACCCTTCTCCGTCACCCGTCCCCCCGCGTTGTGGGAGGGCCCTGGCAGTTTTGAGACAGACCTGCGGCCATGCCTGAGATGACAGTTGGGACCTTGTAAGCGTGGGGGGCCCCTCCCCCATGCAGGGTTCGGGACTGCACCCTTGGAGGTGGCTCCCATCAAAGGCCCGGGGAAGTGGGGGTGCTCAGGGTCTGGTGAGGAGGCAGGGCAGTGGGGTCACCCCTCCGTGGGGCTGTGTACGCCCTTCATAGGCCTTGGCCCCCCGCCCAGGTAGCATGGAACAGAGGGCGATGATGGGGCGGCTTTCACACCCCTGACACTCACAGCCCCACAGTTATGTCTTCCTTCCCTCCTGGGGTCAGGTGAAGAAAAACCTGTGGTGGTATTTGAAAAAGCGGTCCGAGCCATTTCTGGAAAGAAGCGGGGACCTTCGGCCTGAAGACCACCCAGTGAGGAGCAGACTGAGAATGGGACTGATCCTGCTGTTTTCGGTGGAAACCTTTGACTTACCCATGCTGGAGGGTGACCTGGCCTGGCTCTGTAACCTCCTTTATTTGGACGCCTGTTCGCCTGGCGACCTTCACCGCGACCTCAGCCACATTTTTGAAACGCGTCTGAGGTATTGTGTGTGTGCGTGCGTGCGTGCGTGTGTGGGTGTGTGTCCAGGAAAGAAGGACTGCCCGTGATTTTACACATCCGTCGCTTCAGTGTTTATCTGTCTAGACTTTTTCCTCACATATGTATTGTCTTCACTTTTATTACTTTTCTACTGGAATATCTTGCTTTTGTTTTTTTTAATTTTTTTTTTTTAACGTTTGTTTATTTTTGAGAGACAGAGAGAGACAGAGTGTGAGCGAGGGAGGGGCAGAGAGAGAGAAAGACAGAGAACCTGAAGAGGCTCCAGGTCCTGAGCCGTCAGCACAGAGCCCTACGCGGGGCTCGAACTCACAAGCGGCAAGATCATGACCTGAGCCGAAGTCGGACGCTCAACCGACCGAGCCACCCAGGCGCCCCTGGAATATCGTGCTTTTGAGAAGCTTTCTGGTGTATCACGCCTTACTGTCGACCCAAATGAAACTTTTTTTCAAATTAAGAGGAAACAGGGCGCCTGCCTGGTTCAGTCTGTGGAGCCTTGATCTCGGGTTTGTGAGTTCAAGCCCCACATTGGGTGCAGGGTTTCCTTAAAAATAGAATCTTAAAAAAACAAAAGAGGGTAAGCATTTTATTCGAGCCCATGTTCCGCCACGAGAGCACGTGTGCCCCCAGGAAGGAATGTGGTGTAGGGTTATGTGTGTTTTTTTACATGAAGAGTTACAGATCATCAAGACAGTCCAGAAAGTTACAGACTTTATGTGTTTAGTATGTGCAAGACTTACGGGAACCAGGAGGTTTTTTTTTTTTTCTTTTTTCTTATTTTTATGTTTGGAATGCTCTTTTCTGGTTATTTAAAAGCAAATTTTTTTTAATGTTTATTTATTTTCAAGAGACAGAGTGCTAGCGGGGGAGGGGCAGAGAGAGAGGGAGACACAGAATCCGAAGCAGGCTCCGGGCTCTGAGCTGTCAGCACAGAGCCCGAGGCGGGGCTCGAACCCACAAACTGTGAGATCATCACCTGAACCGAAGTCGGACGCCTAACTGACTGAGCCCTCCAGGCGCCCCTGGTTATTTATTTACTTACTTTAAAAGCCAACGAACATTGTGTGCTGGGGGCAGAAACAGGGCCAGGCTTTGAGTTTTGCCGAGTCATGTTGAATGTGGTAAATGCCACAGGGTAGCTTCCCAGGGAGCCCAGGAGCTGTGTCCACGAGCACGGAAACTTGAGAATTTCCTTTATCAGCCCTGCATGCATGTGTTTGAGAGGTTGGGGTTCGAAGATTGACTGCAGGGCTCGCCTCAAGGGCGTCTGCGGAAGCGACGGGGGTGTTCCCCCTGCAGCCTCTGTGGCCACATGTTCAGTTTCGGACACACAAGGGTCCGCTGTGCTGGGCCAAGGGTGCTCTCGGTGTGGAGGCTCCGGCCTGGCCCGAAGGAGCTTGCTTCTCCCTGGGTGGCGGGGGCCACCTCGGTGCCCTCGATTACAGAGCGCTCCTGCAAGGTCTTCTCCGCGGCTCTGCGCATGGAGCTTGCGGGGAACGGAAGGTGGGCTTCCTTGAACGATGCGTCTTATCAGGACATCTGCTTCTCGGTTTTACAAACTTGAGCTACCCAGCGCAGCTCTGCGTGTTTTAAGAGCCAGGCGTTGGTGACACACGTGCAAAGTTTGTGCAAGGGCAAAGCTCAAAGAGCTGCCCTACGGCCAGCATCAGTATCTTGCGACCGTAGGGAGTGTGCCCTGTATCGTTTGCACGTTTCTCCTTGCGCTTACAGAGCGGCTTTATATGGCTTTGTATCTGGATTTACTGTAGCCGGAGGGTCTGGGCTCACAGATCACGTAGCTTTCCCAAACCTCTGTTCCCTCCACTGTCAGGGAGGATGGTCGGTCGCTACGGGGCTTCAGCGAGAGCCTGATGCCGGGATGGGTGGGTGCCAAGGGTGAGCCCCTACGTCCCTGGCAACCATATTTCTCCCGGGGCTGGTCGCTCTTCTCGGCCACCCCTGTGTTCTCCTGCTTCTCGTGCGAGGGGTCATCAGACCCCCCAGGGCAAGCCACTGGCCATCCTCAGCTCGCTGTGGGCTCTCTGTTCCCTTCCCAGGTGGCGGGTATTCCTGGTCAACCTTTGCCGACAGTGCATAGAGAAGACGGTCGACCTCTGGGTGCTCACCCTGCCTGTCCTGCACCACTGCGTGGCACCAACCCCTCAAGGAAAGGACTCCAGGATACAGCCTGAAGACACCTGGGCGGCCCTGGAAGGAATCCCCTTCTCGGAGTTCCGGGAAAAAAAGGCAGATCGGTAAGTTGGAGAGCCACACTTGTATCTATAAGTTTTGGGATGACAGCTGTGCTTCTAGAACCTTCGATAGGCTCCCCCGTGCACACATTCCTGCTTCGGGCAACACTTCTTTTAAAATGACTTCTTCGGGGGCGCCTGCGTGGTTCAGTCGGGTAAGCGTCCAACTCTTGGCTCCTGCTTAGGTCGTGACCTCACGGTGCATGGGATCGAGACCCACGTCGGGCTCCCCACTGACAGCTCAGAGCCTGCTTAGGATTCTCTCTCTCTGTCTCTCTCCCCCTGGAGCATGCTTGCTGGTGTGCTCTCTTAAAATAAACGTGAAAAAGCTTTTTAAAAAAAGATTAATTGTATGTATTTTAAATACCCTTCAGTGGTGTATAAACTGTCTAGAAGAAATTCAGTTGTTAACAATGGAAAATGACAAACACCAGCCTTGGTCTTAAAGATCTTGTCTTTCAGGCAGACACGGCCTTTAGTGGGTCATGAACCTTTATCAGATGTTCTTTGTAGCCCTTCTGTGACTTCTGTGGCACCTGGCTTTATGTGCCTTCCAGCTGTCCCCTTCTGGGGTGTCTCCAGTACAGTGTCACCGTATAATGTCATGATTTAAGGACCCTCACTGGGTCCACTTGGACTGTTTGATGTGGAGCATTTACTTACTCGCTCATCAAGATGCTTCATCCGTAAGTCGCTGCAGCCCCTGTAGAAGACAGTATGGAGGTTCCTTAAAAAGTTCACGGTGGAGGGGGCGCCTGGGGGGCTCAGTAGTCGGCTGGGCGTCCGACTTCGGCTCAGGTCACGATGTCGCGGTTTGTGAGTTCGAGCCCCGCGTCGGGCTCTGTGCTGATGGCTCAGAGCCTGGAGCCTGCTTCGGATTCTGTGTCTCCCTCTCCCTTGGCCCTCCCCCACTCATGCTCTGTCTCTCTCTCTCTGTCTCTCAAAAATAAACATTAAAAAAAGAAATTAAAAAAAAAAAAGTTGACAGTGGAACCACCATATGATCCCACAGTCTCACTTGTGGGCGTCTGCCCCACGGAGACGACATCAGGATCTCAGAGACGCGCGTGTGCCCCCATGTCCACTCCAGCAATATTCACAATAGCCACGGCGTGGGGACAGCCTAGTGCCTACCGATGAGCGGATAAAAAAGTTGGGGGATACGCCCAGTCACACACACACACACACACACACACACACACAAATTTCCGGGTAGAAGATGAAGAAGTTTTGGGAGCCCGCTCTACGGCCTGGTGAGCGTAGTTGGTAGGAGCGTATTAGACACGTTTCCGAGTCGCTGAGAGAGTAGATCTTCACTGTTCTCAGCACAACAAAGAGATCGTAACTATGTGACTTGATGCAGGTGCTGGGTAGAGCGAAGGCGGTCAGTGTATAAATGTGTCAAATCAACACACTCCACACCTGGCACACAAGGGCTCTAAGCCACTTACAGCTGCATAAAGCTGGAAACAATGCTTAATTCTTAGTGCAATTTTTTGCCGTGGTAAAAAGAGACACGTCCTATAATTTGGCTTTTTAATCATTTTCAGCGTAGGTCAGCGGCCTCCCACATACTCACACGGTTGTGCCGCCCCGCCCAGAGCTTTCTCCTTGTTCCCACGTTGAAACTCTGTCCCTGTTAGGCAACGACTCTGTTTCCCCTGCCCGCACCTGGTAAGGCCCGTCCTGCTGTCTGTCTCCGTGCATTTGCACACGCCAGGGACCTCTCGTCAGTGGCATCAGCATGTTTGTCCTTTGGAGACGGGCTGGTTTCACTCAGCGTCGTATCTTCAACTTTCATCCGCTTTGGTGAATTCTTTTCTTTTTTTTAGTGTTTTTTTTTTTGAGAGGGAGAGAGCGAGCTTGAGCGAGGGAGGGGCGGAGAGAGAAGGAGACACAGAATCGGAAGCGGGCTCCAGGCTCCGAGCGGTCAGCACAGAGCCCGACGCGGGGCTCCAACTCGCGAACCGCGTGCTCGTGACCTGAGCCGAAGTCGGACGCTTCACTGACTGAGCCACCCAGGCGCCCCGATGTTTAAATTATTTTTGAAGTCTGGACGTTATAAGTCTCTTCTGACGTTACTTGACTCCGTCTGTGTTTGGCCGATCTCACTGCTGCTCCTTCTCTGTCCCCACAGGAGTCACTTAGTTCAGCTCATGGGAAAGGAAAGGCATTTGCTGAACGTAGATGAGTTTCTCTTCCGGTCCTGGTTCAGTGTGCTGCCCCTGCGCAACCTGGTTCACTATATGGAGAACTTCACGGACCATCTGAGCGTCTTCCCCACTTGCGTCCTGGACTGCCTTCTGGGGACGTGGTACCGGCTTCAAAGGCTTACAAAACTCTCCTTCGGCGACTTCGAGGTCTGTTGTCCAGAGCAGGCTCTTGAGACGCTTAGCAAAAGCAGATCAGAAGCGAGACGTTCGGAGCCTGTGATCCTTCTTTTCTGCGGTCCTGGCAGCACGAAACACTTAGAAGCCAGAGGCCCGGGTGGGGTGGCTCTTTGCCAGGGCTATGGGGCCGCTCTGATGGCAGCTTCCTCTGCTTCCGGAGAGTTCCCGAAAGCCACGGCCGGGAGGCGTTCAGGCTGTGCGGTATGGGCGGGCGGACGGGGTCGGGGCTCCCCCGCGTGCCGCTCCGTCACAGCTGCTCCCTCCTTTCCCGTTTTGGGGGGGGGCGCGGGAAATGGTCCAATTTTAAATCCTGAATTTCCCTTGTGAGACGATAGAAGATTGGTTCTCGAGTACCTTAAAACTCGTTGGTAGAGGGGCGCCTGGGTGGCGCAGTCGGCTAAGCGTCCGACTTCAGCCAGGTCACGATCTCGCGGTCCGTGAGTTCGAGCCCCGCGTCAGGCTCTGGGCTGATGGCTCGGAGCCTGGAGCCTGTTTCCGATTCTGTGTCTCCCTCTCTCTCTGCCCCTCCCCCGTTCATGCTCTGTCTCTCTCTGTCCCAAAAATAAATAAACGTTGAAAAAAAAAAAATTTAAAAAAAAAAAAAAAAAAAAAAAAAAAAAAACTCGTTGGTAGAAAGAAAGAAAGAAAGAAAGAAAGAAAGAGGAATCCATCGTTCTGCTCTATTCACGTCGGGTTTTCTGGGTTCTGTCTTCGCGAATGCGGCGGCGTCACTTTGACTGTCCTGTTTTTTGTTTTTTTTTTCTTGGCCACCCCAGAACACCGAGAACACGTTTCAAATGTTGCTCCACCTCCTGGACATTTATCAGGACAGGTAAGTAGAAAAAGCGAAATGCGGACTTTCCCCTGCACGAGGTCACCCCCCACTGACCGCGGGATCAGAAGGTCCTCACCCACCGCCTTTTTGAGCTGTCAGTGCTCTCTTCTCCCCCACATTGTCTTCCATCCGTATCCAAACGATCACCGCATTGCATACCCATGCTCGTGGTCCGCATTTCTTTAACATCTGGTCTCTGCGTGGTTTCTTGCAAGTCAGGCCAGCTGACTACACGGAAACACACACGTGGGGCGTCAGGTGCTTCCTGAATTCTCGGGACACTCGCGGTATCGCCTCCCCTGGATTCTCAGGGTGTTCGGGGTGGGGGCGTCAGATCGCCATTAACGTCAAGCCCCAGTGGCCCCAGGACCTCCCCCGAGCCAGTCACAGAAGCGCCCTCACAGTGCCTCTCTGATGCCACCTGCTGCACCTCGCCCCCATTGGCTCCGGCCACGTGCCAGCCAGGGACGACGGGGCCTGGTCCCCACAGGGCTGGAAGAGATTCCATCCACCGTACGTGTTCTAGCACTGTCTTCGCTCCCTCTCTCCCTGTACCGTTGTGATTTTTTTTTTTTCAAATTTACGTAGTACCTTAACCTGCGGTGACACACATCCCTAGCTTTTTCTTTTGCCTTACTCGTAGGGATTTGGAAGGGAAGGAACGCATCACGGTTAACGGGTACTGTTGTCTCATTTCTCCTAAATTACTTCAACGATTTCTCTTAACTCTTTGCGGGGTAGGATTCTTGAGGAGCCCTTGGTACAGTCCTACTTGACTGTGTGCCTGAAACTTCACGAAACTATCTGCAGAATCACAAAAGACCCAAAGTTTTATGAGCTGCCTGCCTTATCTGCCGAGATTGTTCGCAGAATTATTATACTTAAATCTCTAGTGGTAAGTGGAACCCACACACACAGTGTCGCACCCACGATAACTGGAATTTCGAGCGGCCCCAATTCCAGGAGGGAGATCGGCTGGCTCTAGGATTGCTAGAGGGCCACAGAATGGGTGACAGCGTCCTCAGAATGTGTGTTGGGCACCTGCCCCGTGCTGGGTTCTGTTCTGTGCACTGAGGATGTTTTGGTGAGCTGGCGTCTGCACCCTTACCCTCCGCGGGCTTCCACTGGAGGGAGGGAAGGAGGCAGGCAGTGCAGGGGTTAACTCCAGAGCAGTGCGGATGTGCGCCCAGAACGCACGTCCGGGCGTGGTCTTTCCCACTTGACCTCGTTTCCCGCACGCTAGTACCTAACTACAGCGGCCAAGTGCACGCACCCAACAGGCACACCTCCACGCCTCTGCACACAGGTGCGCGCCCTTGCGCCCCCTCCAGGATCGAGGTGTAGGGAGACCCCGGCGCCCTGTCCCCTCTCCCGCTGCACGCCTCCCAGAGGGAGCCCTCTTCTGTTTCCTGCCGCCCAAGATGAGCTTTGCCCATCTTCGCACGCTCTGCTTCATGTGCCTGCTTGAGTCACTCACCCCTGCATGTCTGGGACTCACGCCCCTCCCTGCTCGTGGCAGACCTTTCTTCCTTTCTCCGCGTTGTACTCTTAGTACGCGTGAGATCCTGGGCATCACCCTGCAGGTGGTATGAGACTGTATGTTCAGACTGACCGTTTGCTTGCTAACCAGAGTAGGAGCCAGAGCTGGGATGTTAGCGACGTGCAGGAATTCCACGTGTGTTTTAACTTTGTTCTTTCAATTTTTCTTCTTTCGACTACCAGAGACACATTTTAAAATAAACGTTGGTAAGATGATTCTGCTGAAACCGCTCTTGTTTAAACCTTAATCACGGGCAGGTGTCCACCTCCATAAACGCACGGGAAAATACGTATATACGTTTTCCCGCAGGAAAAGCTCTTACGTGGTGGTTGGAATCTCAGACCGATGTCATCTACAATATGGGGAAAATATTCCGCCCCAGCCGTAGAAACAAAAAGCCTGGCGAAACTGAACTCAAAAGTGTATGATCAGTTTTTAACAAGCTTTTGGGTGGGTCCTGACACAGGGGGTTAAGTGCATTGATGGGACACCAGATGCAGAAAGGCCAGGGGTGTGGGAATGCTTCAGACTAGTGCTCGGCCTTGGGCTGTCCACGTCCTGCCCGTCTCTGCCCGGCCCTGTGCCCGGTGTAGGTGATGGAAAAGAGAAAGGGGGCCTCGTGGCGGCCACCCAGGGAACGTGTAAGTGTGTGTGGCACAGGTGACAGGCGGTAGGCTGGAGTGTCCATAAGGTGTCGTGGGAACCGAGGGCAGGGCCGGGGTTCCTATGAGGAGTGAAGGGCCCCCACAGGGTCGGCGAGGAGGAACCTCGCTGTTCTCAAGGGCCCGCGGGGAGTGGAGTGTGGCTGGAGATGCAGCCAAGGTGTAGAGGAGGCCAGATCACAGGGCAGGCACACCATGCTTGAGCTTCTGGATTGTTCTAGAAGGTGCTGTGCCATTCGGGGATTTCAGGCAAGGGCGGGCGTGTCCCAATTTTCAGCTGAACCATGGCGCCCGCTTGGCATCCACTGATCCGGCGCTGGCCGGGTGGGCCTCCTCCCCCCACTTGTCTTTACGGACAGAGCCCCCTCCTGCCCTAGGCTGGATACAGCCCCCTTCATGTGCCCAGAGAACACTTGGCATTTTCCCCACTAGGCACCTACGTGCTTAGCGAGCAGATGCTTGCCTGTCTGTCTGTCTGTCTGTCTGTCTGTGAGCCGTTGCCAGCAGGAGCCCAATCTGCTTGGCCACCGGGCGGGGGGGGGGGGGGGCATGTGGTGGCTCTCAGGGAGCCCCCCGGAGGGCGGAGTGACAGCTGATCCAGGTGTGGGTCCTGTCACTTATACTGACCTTGCGGGGCACTGCCGAAGCACAGAGGCTAGCGCTGAGCTGGGAGGGCCTTCCTGGGGCTTCGGGGCATGGCCTCTGCTGAGGTGAGGCTCTGTGCCCATCTGCTTCATGTAGATGTCCAGGTGGGGGGGGGAGGCAGCACCAGAGCCCGGACCCCAGCGCCAGGGCCCGTGACCCCAGGGCCAGAGCCCGTGACCCCAGGGCCAGAGTCCAGACTCCAGGGCCAGGGCCCGTGACTCCAGGGCCAGGGCCCGGACCCCAGGGCCAGGGCCCGGACCCCAGGGCCAGGGCCCGGACCCCAGTGCCAGAGCCCGGACCCCGGGGCCAGAGCCTGTTACAAGGGCCAGATCCCAAGAGCTCAGGGCCAGGGCCCATGACCCCAGGGCCAGAGCCCGGACCCCAGGGAGAAAGGATTTTTCTGAGTAAGGGAAACCTCGTGGGAAAAATATGTGGACGGAAGCGGCCTTGGGTTTTCCTCTGTCCAAGGAGCAGGGGTCTGCATGGTGCACCAGTGGGGGCGTCTCTGGGCTGCTGGAGGCTCTGCCGCTGGGGCACGTCCTCTCCCAGCCAGTCTGGAGAAGGCGGCCTGGTGTGGCCTGCTCACTGGTAAGGCGGAGTCCCCCTGTGCTGTCGCTGCACTGGGGGGGTTCACAGGGACAGAAGGCTTATCCTTCCCAAGCCCCCTGGCTTTACCCGAGCCGCCCACTCGCAGAGCAAAGCCACAGAGTCCCGCGAAATCGAAGCGCCTTGAAACGTAGGCGAGGCTGAGGTCTTCGAACGCGCTCATGTGACTCCGATGTGGCTGGTTCTCGAGCACCTGCCACGGATCGGGAAGGGGGAGTGGCGTCTCCAGAATGTCCCGAGTCACGGTGCGGGGACCCTTACGCGCCCTCTCTCTCCCTCAGCAGCCGGATTCAGCTGAAGTCCCAGGAAAGGAGACCGGGAAGAAGAACTCCGTGAAAACGGTCTTCCAGGGGACGGTCGCCAAGACCAGAGCTTGGCTTCAGAGCATTTTTCAGGAGAGCATGTTCTTCAACTACTGGTCGCAGGTCACGTTCAGATACCGGGAGGAAATCAAGGTGAGCTGTGTGGGGCCAAGGCACTGACGCGGCACGCTGGCCCCGTGCTCTGTCCCCAGGATGCACAGCCAGGGCTGATCGTGCTGCCCACGGTCCACCTGGTGGGGTCCACCGTGGCCCCCCCCCCCCCCCCCCCCGCCACAGGCCCCGGGGGAAGGTGCTGAGACGCGGGTCCCGCGGGGAGAGGGCTCCCTTTCAGCAAGGACGCTGGCAGGCGGTTTGGCTGGAAAAGGCAGGAAAAGGCAAGAGTTACTTGAAGGGGAAACTGGGCAGAATAATCCCCCAAGCGTTAAGAATGAGTGAAGGGTGGCTTGTGGTCCATTGACACGAGAGGATTCTCAGTTAAATGCAGTAATTAATAACGGTAAGATAATACCGATTAAAATGTAGCCGAACATCTACTTTGAGGCAGGTGTGGCTGTTAGCCCCGTCTCACAGAGGAGGTGACGGGGTTGGGGGACATGACGAGAGAGTGGACCAAAGCGCGGGCAGCCCAGCCCCAGGGACTCCCCATCAGAGCCCCACAGCGGGCGAACCGGGCTGTGTTCTTGAAGACTGTAGCCAGCTGCCAGGACGCAGCTGTAGAGAAGGGATGAGCCACCCAACCGGATGGCCCCCTTCACCCCCTCGACCCAGATTTCAGCAGGTGCTTGCCTCCCAGGACACTTGAACGGGATAGTGGTAAAATCACACAGCTGACCCTGTGCGTGAACAGGGCTGGTGATGCTCGTACGTCTCAGACTTAACCCCTTCTCCACACGGAAGGGGGCATCAATCCAAATGCCTGGAGCACAGAAGTCCTATCACTCACCCTCAGAGGGACAGAGTCTGAGGTCAAAATGAAGAAAACGCACGTCAACCTTGAGCTTTATTTAGAAATTTCGTTGTTGGTAGTGGGACGGGCGGAGCGCCTCTGGAGTTGTCTGTGTGAGCACCGGGCACAGGGATTCGGAAGCCAGGCGTCTTTCTCACTGTGGAGAAGCAGACGTGGCAGAGGGCCAGGGGCCCGTGGTATTGCTGTGAGCTCGTGACCTGGAGGGCTGGAGGGGCTCCCAGCTGTCTCCACTGAAAGGCCTGGAAGTCATGCCGGCCAGGCCCCTGAGCGTCGCGAGCACCCCCAGGCCTGGCTTTACCATCCCCACTAAAAGAAACCTGGGCTTCAGACAGGACAGCTGGCCCCGCAGCCCGACACCCCTGTGGTAGACACAGGGCTCGTGGCGGGGCTCGTGGCAGGCCAGCGTCCCAGACCAGCTCCCGGGACAGTCGCTCGTTTAGCTCCTGGTACCCGGTGACACCGTTTCCGAGCTTTGGCAGCCGTACTGTGCCCGAGTAAGGCACGAACTCAAGGGGAACACGAGTTGGCCATACGTGGGCACTCCGTCGCCTCTTTGCGATATTTCTGTAAGTCTAGAGTCATTCCACGTTTCTAGAAAAAAGGAAACAGAAGGTCGTCCGAAGGGACTACTAGCCGAATCTGGGACAGTTTGGTCATCTGGACGAGTAATGCCGGGACTGGACAACAGACAGCTTATTAATCCTTGAAACGTGTTTACAGAAACAGAAAGCGTGGGGGGAGAGAAAGAGAAGTTCCTCGTTTTATTGGAGAACGCAGCCAACGGAGGTGGAGGAAACCGCCGTGGTCACAATCTTCATCTGTAACACGGCGGTGATCGTGGACTCCGTCAGGATTCATCCACGAGTGCCGAACTCAGTGGGTGTGAGCGTTAGGAAGCGGGGTGTCGGGGATCTGCTTGTCCTCATGGGAGAATTAGGAGTCAAGTCAGATCGAGAGACAGTCTACGGACAGAAGAATGGACGGCCTCCCCATCACCCCCGTCAGGGGACAGGGTCCCGCCAACACCAACCGCCCTGAGCGTGACGCTTGCACCGTGATCGTGCGGCAGAAGGGCCACGATGCCAGGAGATTCCTTCCCACGTGTTTAGAGGACCACGTGGCGCGGAGCCTGCACCTTCTCTCCCCGTGGTTCTGCAGAGAAAACGCTTCACGAAGGAGACCGAGAAAGCAGCTGTTAAATACCAGCAACTGGGGAATCCAGTTGAAGGAACAGGGGTCTCACCGGGCCGTCCCTGCAACTTTTGTTTTATGTTCGGAGTTCCTTGAGCTAGAATAGGAGACAGATAACGTTCAGCACAGAGACCAGCTACACGGTAGGAGGAGCGTCCCGGCTGCCTGGTCCTGTCGAAGCCCTTCCTTTCCAAAGACTGGGGCGAGAATGGCTGCCCTGCCTCGCCACTGACACGGCTCGCCGGTGACAGAGACGCGGTCAGAACCCAGGTGTCCCGCGCCCCTGGAGCTGCTATAACAGTCTTTCCTTTCTCGTAGAATTCATCGTGGCCCTTAGTTGTCCTGCGGCTGTCACTGACATGAGGGCTTTTGCAGGTCTGGAGGCGGCTGGTGGAAATAAACTTCCCCGTGGAGTATGGCTGGAAGGAGTCGTTGATGGGGGACCTGGAAGGAAGAATCAAACAGGTAGCAGAAGTCGGGGTGTTCTTTTCAGGAGCAAGTTGGTGAAGCCAGACCACTTGTAACACCCTGTAGATACGGAACGGTGCATTTCGTGGGTGGTCCTGGTGTGCAAGGGGCGTGGGGTAGACATGACCTTGCATTTAAAAAATTTTGTTAAATGTTTGTTTTTTATTTATTTTTTTTTTTTAAATTTTTTTTCAACGTTTTTTATTTATTTTTGGGACAGAGAGAGACAGAGCATGAACGGGGGAGGGGCAGAGAGAGAGGGAGACACAGAATCGGAAGCAGGCTCCAGGCTCCGAGCCATCAGCCCAGAGCCTGACGCGGGGCTCGAACTCACGGACCGCGAGATCGTGACCTGGCTGAAGTCGGACGCTTAACCGACTGCGCCACCCAGGCGCCCCTGTTAAATGTTTATTTATTTTAGAGAGAGAGAGAGAGAGAGAAAGAGGGCAGGGGAGGGGCAGAGAGAGAGGGAGGCACAGAATCTGAAACGGGCTCTGAGCTGTCAGCATGGAGCCCGATGAGGGGATTGAACCCACGAACCACGAGATCGTGACCTGAGTGAAGCCGGATGCTTAACCGACTGAGCCACCCAGGCACCCCTGACCTTGCATTTTTGATCCGGCCTTAATAGTTTGACCAAAGGAGATATTCCAGAGAAGAATGAGGGAAAGCGTCTTGCCTCCAGGGAAACCCTAGGTTTATGGAGCAAAGCCCTCCCATGTGCAGTAGCTTCTAATGGGACAGATTGCTTACTAACCCCGGTGACAAAAATGGGAAAACAAAAATGTTTTCATTTCTTTTTCTTTTTTATTTCAGAGACAGAATGCAAGCAGGGGAGAGGGAAGGAGGGAGAGGGAGGGAGAATCTCAAGCTTCATGCTTAGCTCTGCGCCCTGCGTGGAGCTCGATCCCACGACCCTGGGATCATGACCCGAGCCGAAATCAAGAGTCGGGCGCTCAACGAACTGAGCCACCCAGGCGCCCCCGTGTCTTTATTTTGAATTAAAGCCTGTGACCCTAGGAAAATCAGGACTCGTTTTTACATGATACGAGAGTTTTATACGCCACGGTCTCAGGGGTCTTTTTAGGAAACTGGAAGCAAGGGGGAATCGCTTATTTTTCAAAGTTTCCCTGCTTCTGCAAGCGGCTGGGCCAGGGGCTTTTTCTGCAAAGCGGGAAGAGAGACGCTGCATCGCAGCCTCGTTTGTCTAATGGCTCCAGTTGGCGGGGCCAGGGGACATGGTCGGGGTGGGGTGTGAAGTAAACTCCTGGGGACCCGATGCAGTGTGGGGAAGGTAGGACAATCGGGGCGCTTTTATTGCCCAGAGTATTAGAGCGCAGCCCCAAAGCTCTCACACCGTCGCCCTGTGTTGCAGGAGAGGCCTCTCGTCCAGATCTCTGCCTTCTGCAGCACCCAATGGGATGCCATGGGGTTAGAAGACAGCGTGTCAAGATGCTTCGAGAAGTGTGTCATTGAAGCAGTGAGCGCGGCCTGCCAGGTGAACAGCCTCTCACCGCGTGGGAAACGCGTTTGGGTTCACGGCGGTCCTCTGACATCATCAGCTCGGGGCCGTTCAGTGCCCGCTGGTTCTGAGCCCCGGCTGCCAGTGCAGACGTGGGCACCGGGCATCCCCCTTCTAGCCTAGAGGGAGGGTCCTCAAATTCAGTACCCTTGACCCCGAGAGGCCGCTCAGCCTCCTGCTACCGCAGCTGACGCACCGCTCACGGGCGACCCTGAATCAAGCAATCCGGTGCTGCGCCTGTATGTCCTTCTCATTGCTGCTGGATTGTCTTCTGTTTGTTTTGTTTGTTTTTAATTTTTTTTGTAAGTTTATTTATTTTGAGAAAGAGAGAGAGTGCGTGCGAGCAGGGGAGGGGCAGAGAGAAGAGCGAGAGAATCCCAAGCAGGCTCCATGCTGTCAGCACAAATCCTGATGTGGGGCTCGAGCCCACAAACCGTGAGATCACGACCTGAGCTGAGACCAAGAGCCGGACGCTTAACCGACTGAGCCAGCCAGGCGCCCCGGCTGCTGCTGGCTGGTCTTACCACCTGCTCACACTTGCTTAGCTCGTGTGCAGTAAGAGACCCCAAAGGCTGGCAGAACATTTATGGAAGAAGACGATGAGTTTGGAGAGATTCTGTCAACTCACGTAGGTTTTTTTCTGCAAAGTGGGAAGAGATGCTGCCCCACCTCGCCCCTTTGGAACAGCCTCTCCCACTCTGTGTGTGGGTGAGCTTAGGGCTTTCTGTACATAAAATCACATCGTATGCAGAGAGAAATGGTTTTACTTTTTCCTTTGCAATCCGGATGCCTTATATCTTGTTCTCCCTTCATTGGTGTGATTAGAGCCCCCAGTGCAGACGTGCCTACTTCTCATCTCAGCGGGGACGCCCTCAGTCTTGTGCCTCTGAGCGTGTCGTCGGCTGTGGACTTTTCAGAGACGCCTTCCGTCAGCTTGAGGGCATTCCTTCTAGTCGAGAGTTTTTATCGTGGAAAGGCAGTGGGTGTCTGAACGCTTTCTGTGTCTGCTGAGACAACTGTGCGATTTGTTTTCTCTGGATACGGTGTATCACATTAACAAATGTTCCGTGTTATGGGGCAACTGGGTGGCTCAGTTGGTTGAGCGTCCAACTTAAGCTCAGGTCATGGTCTCCCCATTCGTGAGTTTGAGCCTCGTATGGGGCTTTGCGCTGACGTCTCAGAGCCTCCTTGGGATTCTCTCTCTCTGCCTCTCTCTCTCTCTCTCTCTCTCTCTCTCTCTCTCATTGAAAATAAATAAATAAACTTACAAAAAAAGAACAGATCTTTGGGGCACCTGTGTGGCTCAGTCGATTAAGCCTCTGAATTTTGATTTCAGCCTCGGGTTATAATCTCATGGTTGGGGAGTTCGAGCCCCACATCTGGCTCTGTGCTGATATCCCAGAACCTGCTTGGGATTCTCTCTCTCTCTCTCTCTCTCTCTCTCTCTCTCTCTCTCCCTCCCTTTCTGCCCCTCCCCTGCTTGCTCTTGCTTTCTCGCCCTCAAAAATAAATAAAACTTAAAAAAAAAAAAAACGAAAACAGGGGCGCCTGAGTGGCTTAGTTATTTGAGCATCCGACTTCAGCTCAGGTCATGAACTCGTGGTTTGTGAGTTCTAGCCCCATGTCGGGCTCTGTGCTGACAGCTCGGAGCCTGGAGCCTGCTTTGGATTCTGTGTCACCCTCTCTCTCTGCCCCTCCCTCGCTCATGCTCTCTCTCTGTCTCTCAAAAATAAATAAACATTAAAAAAAAAACAAACCCACAAATGTTCTGTGTTAAACCAACCTTTCACCCCCGGGATAAACCCCACCTGGTCATGGTGTATAATCCTTTTTATATGTCGTTGGATACGGCTTTGCTTCATCCTTTTAAATATCAAAAAGTAGCTATTGTAAACGAATCCCTGCTTTTTTCCCAATTACCGAAACTTTTTATAAAAACTTTGAACCTGAAGAAGGAGGATGTTCCATCTGTCTGTGGGGAATCGGAAGGAGGATTACAAAGTATGTGCTGAACGCATTACGGTTGAGAATCATGGTTTAGGACAGGGTGTGCGTATTAACAGCTTTCTCGTACTACGTTTGGCATCCTTCCTGGGAAGTCTGGGAAACCCGCAGCAGGCCGCCGTGAGCCCGAGGAAACGGGTTGTGCCGTGCAGGTGCGTCTGTGTGTATTTTTTGCCTCTGTTTCTGCGTCTCTGATGTTTGTCAGGTGAGGACACGGCATGCAGGGAAACAGAAATGCCCTAAGAAAAGGGAAGTATTTTCTTGTCTTGCTTTTTGTGAGGCTTTGTAAACCACAGAGGATTTCTGGAATGCTACTGAACGAGCGGTGTATTTACATCCTTCGAAGGCAAACCCTCCCGAAAAACCTCCCGCATTTCCCTCTCTTTGTTCAGTCTCAGACCAGCATTCTTGAAAGAATCTCCCATCACGACCTGCGGAAATTTGGCAGTCTTGTGTCGGCCGTGATCACCAAGTCCTGGCCAAGGAGCAACGGGCAAGCCGTGGATGACATGGAGGGGGTGTTAACGCACCTGCTCACGTGGCCGGACGTCAAGCATCTCTTCAAGTTATACGGTATGTCCGTGGGGGTGCAGGTGTGTCTGTCCCGTGTGCTTGTGTCTTCCTGAGCCCCGGGGTGGGGGACAGAGTATCAGACCTGATACTCGGGCGGGTTGATGTTCGACCAGGGAAGCAGACGGGAGGGACGGGAGGGACGGGAGGGACGGACCCAGGAGGATCCAGGGTTCCCTGCTCTGTGGCCCCCATTCCCTGGGTGCCCGCCATGCCCCAGCTTCACTGCCAGCGTAGGGTCCTTGAAACAGTCCCGAAAGATCCCCGTTCTTCAGGCGAGGAAGCCGAGGCGGGGGGCTCGTGGTGTGACTCACCCGAGGTCTCAAACATAAATACCAAGAACTAACGTCCAAACCCAAGTGTGTCTGGCTCTAAAAACCACTCTCTGTTGTTCTGAGATCAGCGTCCACGTCGAAGCCGGTGCTGACGACCTTTCACAACAAAATAAATACCGTCTGTTCCTTTGCCCCCCCCACCCCCCCCCACGCCCCGGGTGTTCTGTGGCCAGAGAGGGGGAGATACGTATTGCCCAAAAAATGCCGTATTCAAGTTTATGTATAAGTCATTAGGTTCAGATGTAGGCCAAGGGCACTGGATTTGGGACAAAAAAATTCCAGTTGGAGGATTCGGAGTCTCTGTTACATCGGAGTCTTGCCTGTCAGTGCTGTTGTGCGCGTAAAACGAGGTCGTTGATGGGAGCGTGGGTGGTTTCATGAGCCTTGTTAAAAGCTACTCACTTGGAAAGATTTCATTTGTGTCTTTTAAAATTAACGGACGCTTTTAGGGGGCGCCTGGGTGGCTCAGTCGGTTAAGCATCTGACCTTGGCTCAGGTCGTGATCTCACGGTTTATGAGTTCGAGCCTCGCGTCGGGCTCTGTGCTGACAGCTCGGAGCCTGGAGTTGCTTTGGTTTCTGTGTCTCCCTCTCTCTCTGCCCCTCCCCTGCTTGTGCTGTGTCTCTCTCTCTCTCTCAAAAATAAAGATTAAAAAAATAATAATAATTAAAAAAACTAAAACTAAAATAAATAAATAAAAATTCTTTCCTCTCACTTGATCTTAAAATTCAAATCCCCATTTTTGCAAGAGAGCCAACCTGTGCAGAATATCAGACCCTCACATTGACGTGTCTCCGCAAAAACACCCCCTGCAAACCCTCCGGGTCACCGTCGCTGGGCACCCGCGCGTCCCTGGTGCAGGCCACTGTTCCGCTGCACGGATTCTCAAGACGCGGGGCTTAAAGGAGACAGTAGTTCCAGAACAACCCTCAGCATGCTGAAGGGGGCTCAGGTTTTAAAAGCCAGAGAAGTGCGGCTCTCCTCTCCTGCCATGGCGGGAGTCACGTTTATGAGCAAGGTCGTTTGGGAAGCCTTCCAGAAAGCAGAATCGGGCTAAGGGAGAGACGCTTCTGGAGACACAGGGTGACCTTTGCTGGTCTCGCGTGCAGGTGGGGGCAGAATAGCAAGGAGGCCGCGGGGCAGCGCCGTGTCGTGCAGGGGTGGGGGGCGGGGGGGGCAGGAGCAGGCGCCCGCTCCTTTAACTCTGTTCTCAACCTGCTCAGAAACCGATGAGAAGGTGCTAGCCAACATGACAGAGGACGGCAAGAAGCTGTTGGCCACCGCCGACTCCGTGTTCACGAAAGTCACCGAGGACCTCCTGGATGGCACTGTCCTGGTTGGACACTTGGAGCTCGTCATGAAGCACACCAATCAGTTTCTCGACATCTGTCAGTTAAGTGAGTGTCAGCGGGACCTGACTTGAGGTTCCTGGACGGGGACCGCGGGTGTCCGCGTATTTTGTAGAGGGGCGACCTACATCCTCCTACAGTGAGGGGCTCTTCCTGTCGGTCAGTTGAGAGGGGACGGTTTCTAATCCTCAGGAAAATGGTGGGGAAGTGATAAAAGAAAGGGCCGGTAAGATCGCCCTGTTGCCCTCCACGAGGCTGGGCTCGTGGGCGTGTGGGCAGCGTGGCTGTGCACGTAGCAGCCGCCGCGTCCCTCCCCGCGGCCGTGACCTCAGAGCATCCTCAAAGGGAGCTGGCAGAGGGGCGCCCGGGTGGCTCAGTCGATTGGGCGTCCGACTTCGGCTCGGGTCATGATCTCACTGCTCGTGGGTTCGAGCCCCGCGTGGGGCTCGGGCCGACAGCCCGGAGCCCGGAACCTGCTTCCGATTCTGTGCCTCCCTCTTTCTGCCCCTCCCCCCTTCATGCTCCGTCTCTCTCTCGTCTCAAAAATAAATAAACGTTAAAAACAAATCTAAAAGAGAAAGGGTTAGGGTCAGAGGGTTTCCGCGGAAAAGGATACGCTTGCTCCTCCTACTGGGCTCCTCTCCTTTTCCAGAGAGAAAGTGCCTTTCACCCCAAGAGAAGAAGCAGGGTGTAAAGGAAGTGTTGGAGTGGAGGAAGGAGGAGCTCAAGTTTCTGAAGAAAGAGAAGAAATGCGTCCACAGTCTTCTGAAGCTGTGCGGGGAGGTGAAGCACCTGGTGAAAGGTGACACTCCGGGGAGCCCACGTGGACCAGATGGGGGGTCCCCGGGGCAGGGGAGGGGGGGAGGGTCCGAGGGGACCATCCACACATGTCACGCAGCAGTGTCTACCTCGGAGGGGAGGCATTTCGTGACGTGTCCATCTTTAACCGCATCACACGGGCCACCTTGGTCGTTTTGCTGTTTATCGCTGTGCCTCCGCATGACCTGCCTGAACACCCACCCGCTGCCCTGGTCTCCCAGGCCCGAGCGTTAGCTGCTGCAGAATTACAGAGGGGAGATCCTGCCCGATCTCGGATGCGTTGGTCCACTGTCCCTGTGGCTGTGGACAAGCCCAAGTCAGATGTGACTCTGACCACTGGTGATTCTCTGTCCGGAAGCTCTGGCGATCTTTTCGGCCCCACTCTTCAGAGAGTTCATAGTGACGAGCCGAGGTCGGGGTTGCTTTTCCATCCGTCGTGTTGGGCATACGTAGGTCTTCCTAATCTAGAAATCCACGTCCTTGACTCCTGGGAAATTCGCGTGAGCTGTCTCACTGGTACTTTTCCTCTGGCCGGAACACGTCCCGTTGGGTCCCAGACCTCCCGCAGCAGCCGCGCCACTTCCGTGGATCTCTTCTTCAACTTTTGTCCCTTTGGTGTTTGCTCTGCTTTCTGAGAAATTTCGGCCCCTTGGCATCCAGCCTGTCCCTTAGCATTTTTCGTCTCAGTTGTCACACTGATTTACAAGAACTTTGATTTTTCTCTAAACGACCCCGTTTCGTGTTAATCTTGCTCCTGTTCACAATCGCGGTGTCTGGTCTTTCTGAGATTATTGTCATTTTCGGCTTAGAGGTTTCCCTTGCCTTTTGTCCCCAGAGTTTCTTGTTTCCTCCAAGTCCTTATGTGGATGTTTTTCTGTCTTTCACGTTAAAGACCCCCCCCCCCCCCCCCCCCCCGTGTGTCTGGGAATTCTTGCGTCTGTATGAAGAGGGGGGGCCTAGCGAACCGGCTGTAGCCCCTGAGGGTGGTGTAACTGGGCCTCAAGGGCACGTTAGGTCCTGTCCCAGGGGTGGTCAGACCAGCGTGGGGGGCACAGGCCCGGCGGCCGGGGTCCTGGGGGTGGAGAGACGGGAGGGGCTGGAGGACCGTCTGCATCTGGTGTGGGTGTTCTGGTCCTCTCTCAGGGTCCTGCTCCTGCCTCCCCTCCTCCGCTGCCCACGGCGTGTGTCCCTCTTTGTTACAACCCCTCCGTCGTCTTCTGAGGGAGGACATGCGTCCGGGCACGCCTGATTCTCCCGTTGCCAAACTCGCTCCGCGTCAGAGCTGTCGCTGACTGAGGTGGAGACGGGCGGGCGGCCTGCTGTCTAGAATGGGGTGTGCGTGAAAATCGGACCTCTTCTCCAGCCTTTCGATCCAGGCCTCCTTACTTTCTCCCTCCTCTCCAACGACCTGTGTGACCTGTGTGTATGCCGCCAGGGAATCCCAGCCTGCCCGCTGCGGGCTGGCGGCCCTCGCCTTGGGGCCCAACTCGGCCTTGGCCGTGGCTGCGGGTCTGCTTTTCAATTCCACGCCCCACCACCCTCCTGCTCTGGCTGTGATCTTTTCCGCTCCTCCCAGCCCGTCGTGGTTTGTGACTTTTCCAAGACCTTGTCTGTTGTGGCCCTGGAGCGGGTTTGGGGAGGGAGGGAGGCGGGCGATGTCCACACGGTCACATGCGCCCGGAGGTGCCTAGAAGGGACCGTGCTTGCTTTGTTGTGGAAAGTCATGAACAAGCTGGGGCGGGGGGTAGGGGGGGTTGTGGGGAGACCAGTGGGTCCTTACTGAGGAAGAATGACGGCGAGTGCGTTCACGCAAGTTGCGTTTCGAGCAGTGAGGACGGTAACTATGGGGAAAATAAAGTAGAACGGTACCGCGAGTAGAGGTTTGACTTCTGACGTTCCTTTGTGGTTTCCAAGTGGATCTGGAAGAGGTGATCAGAAAACATGCGGAGGACCTCAACGGTAAACGTCTGAGCGACGCCGTGACCGTGAGGTTGTCGCCCGCCTCCCCGGACGTAAAGAGGACGACACATTACAGCCTGAGCCCCCAGGTCCAGGAGATGGCCAGGAAGATGGACTGGTTGAAGGACAGCCACCTCTTCCAGGTGTTCTGGGCGGAAGCCGCGAGGGCGCTGAGCGAGCCCGGGGAGGAGCTGGAAGGGCAGATACTTCAGCCTGAAGAAGCGTATAAATATCTGTACTGCCCTTGTTTCGAGAAGTATCAGAATCTGTATGAGGATCTGAAGTCAGGAGAGATCACCTTTCAGGAGGTCAATGTCATGTTCAACGACTTTGTGAATAAATACAACAACCTCACTTTCGAGCTCCAGCTTATGTGTGCCCTGGACAGCAGCGACCAAAGAGACTGGATCGGTGACCGTGTTGGGCAGATCAGGGAGTACCATCACCTGCATCAGGCCGTCAGCTCAGCCAAGGTCATCCTGAAGGTCAAGGACAGTTTGGGCCTGACCGGTGACTTCCGTGTCCTGCACACGTTGTTAAACTTTGTAAGTTATTTGCCAGGGACCCCTGGGGTGGGGGGCTGGGAAGTTGGCGGGGGCGTCTCACGGGCTCTCTGGGTTCTCGAGGCTGGACGGGATGGTTCCGCAGCCTCCCCGCAACAGTTCTAGATTGCACCTCATTCGATGCCAGCTCATGCCCAGGGCCTTGTTTCCACCTTTGTTTATAAACAGTGTGAGTGCCGTTGGCACTCGCTGTTTTCCCGGGTCGGCGTGAGGTTCGAGAACTGGGGAACGGGCGATGACCCTCTTTCAGTAGCCGGGGATTCGGAGGGAGTGATCTGGTCTCATGGGGCTAGAGAGGGGGGCTGGAGGGGCAAAAGAGGGGTTGGTTTCGCCCGGCTCTGTGCGTCCCCTGGTGCCAGCAAGGAGCGGTCCACGGCAGGCTGTCTCTGCTACGGGCAAGAACCGGGTCGGTGCCATGCGGTGTGTTCCTTCAGGCGAGCATTTACAGGGTATCCCGTGACCTGCGGTATGGTATAGACGCTTGCGATGATGATTAAAGCTTAGCACAAAATTTGGAATTAAAGCACACGTAACCTTGAATCCCAGCAGCGTGCTCTCGAGTAAGTCACTGCTCCGGGGGTCCGCGTCCTTACCCGCGAAGTAGGAAAAGTAGCAGTTTTTACCTGGCTGCGTTCTGGCACACGTTGCTTGGCAGAACGCCAGGCACGGAGCAGGGGTGGTTCCTGTACCGATTCCGGGGACAGCAGGGGGGTTCTGGCGTCTCGGGGACAGGGGCTCCATGTGCCTGCCTCCGGCTCCCGCCAGTGCGGGAAGGGCGGGGACGGGGCCTCCGGGACGGTCGTCGCTACGGCTCCAACTCCAGGGCTCCAGGTAACCCCGTCCCGCGCACAGTAGAGCCTTGTCTTGCAGACGGACAACTTCAACCAGTTCCGCCACGAGAAGCTGGACCAGATCAGCAAGCAGCTCATCCAGGCCAAAAAGCTGCTACAGGACATCACTGAGCCCCGGTGCCAGTGTCTGAACGAGCTGTCCCTGAGGAAGGAGTTCATTAGCTGGGTCCGGGAGGCCCTCGGAGGTACGGCGGTCGGCGTCTGGAGGGAGTGTTCAGATGGCTCGTGGGGGGGGGGGGGGGGGGGGGGGGGGGGGGCAAGCCCTCCACTTGCTCACGTGCTGCCTGAAGAACAGAGATGCTGTCTGAGTCAGGTCGATGCACAGCATTTGCCGCAGCGATTGCCGGCACAGTTTATTTCAGGGCGGTGTTTCTTACGTTCTGGTATAGAAAGCATTTCCTCGGCTACTGTTTTCCCCCCACTCTGGATGCTTGCTCTGAACAGTGGAGGGTCATTTTCTTACAAATCCTGCTCCCTTTTGCTTTTTCCTGGGCTTGATTTTAGCTACAAAACAAGGTGAGCCCTCGTCCGCAGAGAGTTTGGATTACGTCACACTCGGTGGTGTTCTGTGTGTTCCTTTTTGGGCCAGGGGCTTGGCAGCCTTTTTCGTCTTGTGGCTTGGGCGCCTTTTGGCAGAGGGGGTGCGCAGAAGGGAGGAGGGGAGGTACGGAAGAGAGGTGGAGGAAGCAGGGGAGAGGGGAGGCGGCTCTGGTGTGCAGGGGGGAGGCTGTCTGTCCTCCAGAGCCCCCATGCTTGCCACCGTGGGCTCCCCGGCCCGCTTTGACGCACATCCTTTGATTCGTAAGTTGCCCGAAGAGAGGTCCTTCCATCCCTTGATGGTTAACTGTCGACACAGTGTTTACCAGCTGAGCCCGCGTCTTTTTCGTGTAAGACGGTGGCGTCGTGCAGATGAAATAAAGCGAGGTTCACGGCAGCCCCGTGGGGTGCCTGGATGTCGCTGTGGTTCCGTGAGGCCAGGTGCTGAGCAGTAGTGTCGGCGTCAGCTGCAAAAGAAAGATGGCCCCGGATCTGTGCTAAGAGCAGAAAGTCGATAAGCAAGACCCTAAAATTTCAGCAGTATCCGTTTATACCTCACCAAGGATCCTCGCTCGAGGTCAGAATGCCGGGCCGTCCTAGAGCCGCCCCGCACCCACCCCCTCACCTGTCCCCCTCCGCCCCAAGGCGTCCACGAGCTGAAGGTGTTTGTGGACCTGGCCTCCATCTCCGCGGGGGAGAACGACATCGACGTGGACCGGGTGGCCTGCTTCCACGATGCCGTGCAGGGCTACTCCCCGCTGCTGTACAAGCTGGACACGAGCGCGGGGTTCGACGAGTTCATGACCCATCTCGGGGAACTGTGGAGGGCCCTGAACAACGACGCATACCTGCCCCATAAGCTGGTAAGTCTTACTTCTGGCTTCAGGCGAGCAGACAAAGCCGCGTGGGCGATTGCAACACCGCCAGAGGCGTGACTGCGAACTATGCCACCAGAATGACAGGGGTGGACGCGGCATTTTAAAATGATGTTTCTCTTGGGCAGACGCCTGGGTGGCTCAGTCGCTTAAGCGTCCGACTTTGGCTCGGGTCACGAGCTCACAGTCCGTGGGTTCGAGCCCCGCGTCGGGCTCTGTGCTCACAGCTCAGAGCCTGGAGCCCGCTTCCCATTCTGTGTCTCCCTCTCTCCCTGCCCCTCCCCTGCTCGTGCTCTGTCTCCGTCTGTCTGTCTGTCTGTCTGTCTGTCTCAAAAATAAAACATTAAAAAAAAATTTTTAATGATTTTTCTTTATAGTTTAATTATTTTGAGAGAGAGTCCAGGCAAGAGTGCGGGAGGGGCAGTGAGAGAGGGAGAGAATCCCAAGCAGGCTCTGTACTGTCAGCACAGAGCCTGACGTGGGGCTTGAACTCACGAACCCTGAGATCGTGACCTGAGACGAAATCAGGAGTCGGACGCTCAACCGACTGAGCCCCCTGGGAGCCCCTAAAATGATGTTTAAAACCAGTTTTCCTTCATACATGGAAATGCCTTCTCTCCCTTATTACGTTAGAAAGTGTAATTCAGAATTGCATGTAAATTAACTACAAATCCCGTCATGCAAAACACTCATGGACAGAAGACTGACATGTGACCAGTGTTTTTTTTTTGAACGGTAGTAACTGTTACTTAATTCTGTATATCGCTTGGTATTTTCCATATTTTCCGTAAATGGTATAAATTAACGTTTTAAATTTATATGTTTGTAGAATATATATTAATTTGTATTTTGTAAATTATATTTTGTGTACATTTGTAAAACATATATTAATTTATATTTACTTAATTCATAAGTAAGCTCTACACCCAACACAGGGCTTGAACTCAGGACCCTGAGATCAAGGGTCACATGCTCTACCGGCTGAGCCAGCCAGGTGCCCCTAGAAATCCATTTTTTATCAGAAAGAAAATGAACGTGGGGCCCCTGGGTGGCTCAGTCAGTGAAGCATCCGACTTCAGCTCAAGTCCTGGTCTCTGTTTGTGGGTTCGAGCCCCACGTCGGGCTCTGCGCTGACAGCTCGGAGCCTGGAGCCTGCTTCGGATTCTGTGTCTCCCTCTCTGCCCCCACCCCATGCTCTGTCTCTCTCTGTCTCAAAAATAAATAAAACTTTGAAAAAAAAATCTTTAAAACGAACGTGGTAGTTTAAGTAAACCACGTGCACCAGGGTTCGAGCAGACCCACACCACATCATGTGGCTAGTCTGCAGAGGCCATGTCTGGCCAGCCGCAACTGGCCAGAGGGTGAGGGAGGAGGGTGAGGGAGGAAAGGGGAAACAGAAGGACAGGTCGAGGCATCTCCGTTTCTACTGCTGGAAGCTTACTTGCCCACAAAACATCTCCCTCATCGTTTCTCCTTAGTGCTTCCGGTTGGACTTGGGGTCCCCAGAAGCACACGGAGAACGTAAGGCCACGGTGCCCTTGCTCCATCCGGCCTCACCCCCGCCTGGGGGCCCGGGAGAACCAAGCCTTCCCCCGTCCCGTCCACGTGCCCCCGCGTGCTAGCCAGGGCACTGGCCACGGGTGGGGACACGGACAATCAGCCCGTTAGAAAAAGGGCAACACTGTGGGGCAGCGACCCGAGCGGGACAGGGGAGAGGACAGCGGGTGAGGAGAGCCTCACCCAGGGTGACTGCACTCCCAGCGGGACACAGGGAAGAGGGGCGTACACCGCGGGAGCGGAGGAGGGGGACCACGGGAAGAAGAGAAAGAAGGTGTCCCTCCTGTCCCAACAGTGCGACTCTGCCAGGAACTTAGAGTGGCTGAAAACGGTGAAGGAAAGTCACGGTTCAGTAGAGCTCACTTCCCTGTCTCTGGCCACGGCCATCAACGACAAAGGCTGCTATATCATCAGGGCCCCCGCAGATGGCCAAAAGGTGAGCCACCCCACGTCCCGGCACTGCTGTGATCTGTACGGGCTGCTGTCACTTGGGGGGGGGGGGTGGGGGGCTCTGCCTCCAGAAAACCAGCTTCTGCACTGGCACTTGCCTCCAGATCTCCCCAGACACGGTTCTACGGTTATCCCTTCCCGAGAGCCACGGAGGCCGCGAGGAGACGCGAGACTTCTCTTTGGAAGAGCTCAAGGAGCTTTTGAACAAGCTGATGCTGATGTCTGGCAAGAAAGATCACAGCAATGTTCAAGTAGAGATATTTTCCAAGGTGAGGACTCTCACTGCCCGCGGGCCGGACAGCTCAGGAGGGTCTGAGTTGGCATTAAGTGCTAGGAGGCACTCCGCTTTAAATCTGTCGGGGGGCGGGGGGGGGACAGCGGGCCTGCAGAATGCAGGAACCCGAATTCAAGACGCCAAGAGATGTCTAAGCCACGACGGGCCCATTCGGTCGGTGGTCCCGTCTTAAGGTGCGCAGGCTGAATTGTCTGTTAGTTCTCTGCGTCGCAGGGGAGACGGCCGGCGGAGGGGTCCCAGAAGGAGACTTCTGTTGCTTCGATCTCTGTGAATCAGCAAGAACCCCCCAATACCAGAAGATTTAGATCGTAGCTCTTGGTCAAAATTAAAAGCGAACGTACCGTTAAAGGAGTATCCGTTTACGGAACAGCCCCTGGCCTCTGTCGAGGGTTTTTTCTTTCAAGGCTATCTGTACCTCATGCCAGTAGCCTTTATCCTCAAGAGAGTCCCCTCGGGAGGCTGATTATGTAAAGAGGAGACAAGGCCTCCGCGGCGAGCCCCGCGCGTCCGAGGCCGCGCCGGGAAGCGCGCAAAGACCCGAACCCGAGGGGCGCTTCCCCCTCGGCTCCCGCGTCGCCCGTGACACGGCTCCCGCTTCCGTTCGCCACAGGTGTTCTGCAACGTGCAGAGGCTCGTGGAGTCCTTCATAAACCTGTACGCCGCCGGGAACATGCTGTTCAGAACCTGGACGGCCCAGGTGCACTGCTCCCCTCGACACGGCGTCTCCATCCAGATGGACTTCCGCCTGGAGCCTGCGGTCCAGCTCAAGGGCAGCGGCTCGGTAGCAGAGCTCTTGGAGGCCGTCAGCAGGCAGCTGGAGCACTTCCTGGACCGCTGGGAGGCCTTCGTGGCAGAGAAGCGGGCCAAGCACTTTTACCTCAACTACTACACCGCCGAGCAGCTGGCGTACCTGAGCACGGAGCTCAAGAAAGCGACGCCCAGCGACGCCGCCCTCACCATGCTGTCCTTCATCAAAGGCAACTGCACCCCGAAGGACGTCGCGAAGGCCCTCAAGGGGCCCCGCGGGGAGGCTGCCAGGCACGAGGAGAAGACGGTGATCCGAGGGCTGCCGGTGATGCTCCTGCGGGAGCTCAGCCTGGCGGGCAAGCTGAGGGCCGTCCTAGAGCAGTCGCTGGCGTGCATGAGCGCCTTCCTGCCCCACTGCCTGGACCTGGAGGCCCTCGGCCGATGCCTGGCCCTCCTGGGGTGGATGCGCGGGTGCCCCGTGGAGCGCCAGCTGCCCAAGGGCCTGCACGTCGGCCGGCCCAACCTCATCGTCTGCGGCCACTCCGAGGTCTTGCTGGCCGCGCTGGCCGTCTACATGCACACCCCGCAGCAGCCCCTGCCCACCTTCGACGAGGTGCTGCTCTGCACCCCGGCGACCACCTTGGAGGAGGTGGCTCTGCTCCTGCGTCGCTGCTTGACCCCGGGCTCCCGGGGGCAGGGCGTCTACAGCCTGCTGTACGCGGACCTGCTGAGCTACGAGGTGGCCAGCCAGGCGGAGGCACTCTTCCTGAGCCTGTGCTCACAGCCGCACCACGAGGACTTCCAGCTGGTGATGGTGTGCGACAGCGAGCGGGAGCACTGTCACCTGCCCTCCGCCTTCAGCCAGCACAAGGTCCCGGTCACCCCCCAGGCGCCCCTGCCGGACATCCAGGCCTACCTGGCGCGGCACTTCCAGGTCCCCGCGCACACGCCGTCGGCCGCCGACGTGTTCCGGGACCGGACGTGCGTGGGCATCGTGGCGTCCAAGCGCGCGGGCGTCGGTAATGACCGCTGCCGGGGTGGGCGGGCCCCTCGGGTCGCGGGGGCCATCCGACGGCCCTTCCCCCTGCAGCGGGGGGGGGGGCGGCTCGGATGGAGCCCTCTGTAGGCGGGGACACGGAGTCTCGGGGAGGTTTTGGCTCTCTGAGGTTGTGAATCGGGGCGATGGTTTGTTTCACCCGTTCCAAATTTTGCACAGAGAAGCGACTTGCAACAAGTCTTCCTGGTCCACGGTCCTGCCGCCTGATTTCCATACTCTAACGTTTCAGGGAAGTCTCTCTACGTGGAGAGATTGCACAGCAGACTGACGATGAAGCTGAGAGGAGAAAACGTGCCCCTTAAGGTCATCCGATTGATCGACCCTCAGGTGGATGAGAACCAAGTACTGAGTTCCCTCCTGCCTTTCCTGAAGGCCCGCTATCAGACCAGACCCATGATATTCCACTTTGACGTGACCTCTTCGGTAAGTGCCCCGGGGTCTTGGTCGCGCGGCCGCTTCGGGAAAGTCAGCGTCCTCTTCCCACGCGTATTGATACTCAGTATCACCGCGTCCAAGGACCGAGCACGACAGTCCCCAGGGCTGGGAGGACGGGCCGTCTTCTGTCTAAGCGCTCCTACACCTGCGTGATTCTGTCTTTAGGTGCAGACCGGACTGTGGGTGTTCATTTTCAAACTCCTCATCCTGCAGTACTTAATGGATATAAATGGGAAAATGTGGCTCCGGAACCCGTGCCATTTATACATCATCGAAATCCTGGAAAGGACCCCAGCAGTGCTCAAGACGCCTTCCAAACGGGTGTGTACCACAGGGCATTTTCACGTCTCTGCACCGGTACGCCCACTGCTCCCTTAGCAAAGCAGCTGAGCACGGTGTTAGTAAAGACAATTCAGTCTTTAAAATTATTTTTCTGATGATGTCTGGAATGAAAATACCGTCATCTGTCAGCAGTATCTTATGTTTGTTTTGTTCACTTCGGGATTCATGCTGTTGGCGTTAAATGCCAGCAGTGCTCGCAATGCAGTAAGTTCGTCTGCTGGACACGGTCCGTCTTTCTTAATGCCAGCCAAGATGGGAAGGAGGCTTTTGTCATGTACATTTCTTTTTTTGAGAGAGAGAGAGAGAGAGAGAGACAGCATGTGCAAACTGGGGAAGGGCAGGGAGAGAGGGAGAGCGAGAATCTCAAGCAGGCCCTATGCTCAGTGCAGAGCCCAACATGGGGCTCGATCCCACAACCCCGGGATCATGACCTGAGCTGGATGTTCAGCTGACCGAACCATCCAGGCGCCCCCTGTCGTGTACATTTCTAAACGAAAGGGTGGGCATCTTGCACACGCGTGCTTAATAGAGATTTTGTTTCAGGGGGCGCCTGGGTGGCTCAGTCAGTTGAGCGCCCAACTTCAGCTCAGGTCATGATCTCACCGTAGGTGGGTTCGAGCCCCGCGTCGGGCTCTGTGCTGATGGCTCAGAGCCTGGAGCCTGCTTCGGATTCTGTGTCTCCTTCTCTTTCTGTTCCTCCCCTGCTCATGCTCTGTTTCTCTCTCTCTCTCTCTCTCTCTCTCTCTCTCTCTCAAAAATAAATAAAGATTAAAGAAAAAATTTAGAGATTTTGTTTCAGGAAGTCGGGTAGAAAAGACTTAGCAGCTGAGAAGGTAAGTTCCCACGATGCCTCAGCATACAAAAGAAAGCAGTGTCGTGTACAAAGGAGGCTGCGGAAATCAGTTGACGCAAAGTAGTCGCTCATAAAGGCCCGTCCGGTGCAGACCGCGTGAAGGGTTAAGGTGCAGAACGATGGTTCGGAAAACGGAGCCATACGCGTTTTCTTTGTGTCTCCCCTTTCCAGAGTACACACGGCCCCCAGTTCAGTTTTCTCGACATCTTCCCAAGAGTCACCTGCCGGCCTCCCAAAGAAGTGATCGATATGGAGCTGAATCCCGAGGAGGACTCCAGAGATCCGGGGATGGACCAGGGAGTGTTCCAAAGCGAGACTTTCCAGAGGCCTTACCAGTATCTGAGACGGTTCCACCAGAAAGAAAACCTGGACTCGTTCCTGTACCAAGAAGGCTGTGTGGAAGGCACCCCTACGGAATGCCTGCAGTATTTCCTGATCTACTGTGGGGTGATAGATCCATCCTGGTCAGAGCTCCGGAACTTTGCCGGGTTCCTCAATTACCAGCTCCGAGATTGCGAGGGTTCCCTCTTCTGCAACCCAGACGTAACTGGAGACACGCTGGGGGGCTTCAAGAACTTTGTGGTCACCTTCATGATCTTCATGGCAAGAGATTTCGCCACACCAACCCTTCACACGTCCGACCAAAGCCCAGGGAGGTACGCGGTCCCCATGGATGGGGTCAGGGAAGAAGATCTCGCCCCTTTCACTCTCCGGAGGAGGTGGGAGTCCGAGCCTCACCCGTACGTGTTCTTCAACGGCGACCACACGTCCATGACATTCATAGGCTTCCACATCCAGCCCAACCAGAACGGCAGCCTTGACGCGGTGGATCTCTCCAGCAGGACGGTCATCAAGAAAGACGTCATGGCGATGGAACTGTACCGGGGGCTGTCACTCCAGAGGGTGCCCTTCAACGTTGACTTTGACCAGCTGCCCAGGCATGAGAAACTGGAAAGGCTGTGCCTGGCGTTAGGGATCCAGTGGCCCATGGACCCCGATGAAACCTATGAGCTCACCATGGACAACATGCTTAAGATCCTCGCCATCGAGATGCGGTTCCGGTGTGGGATCCCCGTTATCATCATGGGGGAGACCGGCTGCGGGAAAACCAGACTCATTAAGTTCCTCAGCGACCTGCGGCGTGGGAGCACCCAAGCTGAAACCATGAAGTTGGTCAAGGTCCACGGGGGAACGACGGCGGAGATGATCTACTCCAAAGTCCGGGAGGCCGAGGAACTCGCCGTCTTCAACAAGAAGCAGCATCAGCTGGGCACCATCTTGTTTTTCGATGAAGCCAACACAACGGAAGCCATAAGCTGCATCAAGGAAGTCCTGTGCGATCGTACCGTGAACGGCCAGCCCCTGGCCAAGGACTCGGGCCTGCACATCATAGCCGCCTGCAACCCTTACCGGAAGCACTCGCAGGAGATGATCCGCCGTTTGGAGGCGGCCGGTTTGGGGTACAGGGTCCGCTCGGAGGACACGGCGGAGAAGCTTGGCTCCACCCCTCTCCGGCAGCTGGTGTACCGGGTCCACGCTCTGCCGCCGAGCCTCATCCCCCTGGTGTGGGACTTCGGCCAGCTGAATGACACCGCCGAGAAGCTCTATATCCAGCAGATCGTGCAGAGGACGGTGGACTCCGTCGGCGTGGGCGAGGCCCACATCCGGGCCATCACGGAGGTGCTCTCCGCCTCGCAGAGCTTCATGAGGAAGAGAGGAAACGAGTGTGGCTTTGTCAGCCTCAGGGACGTGGAGCGCTGTGTCCGAGTCTTCACGTGGTTTCACGACCACAGCGTGATGCTCCTGTCCCGGCTGGACGCCTTCCTCTGCGGGGCTGACGTGGACCAGAGCGGCTTCGAGAGGGATCCCGTCCTCTGGTCCCTGGTGCTGGCCCTCGGGGTGTGCTATCACGCCTCCTTAGAACAGAAGGAGTCCTATTGGAAGACCATGTGCAGGCTCTTTCCGGAACCCTACAACGACAGCAAGGTCGTCCTGGAGGAGATAACTCGAACGCAGGATCTCTTCCTGGATGGCGTGTCTTTGCGGAAAACCATCGCCAGGAACTCGGCTTTGAAGGAGAACGTCTTCATGATGGTCATCTGCATCGAGCTGAAGATTCCTCTCTTCCTGGTGGGGAAGCCCGGCAGCTCTAAATCTCTTGCCAAGACCATCGTGGCGGATGCCATGCAAGGCCCGGCGGCCCACTCAGACCTCTTCCGCAACCTGAAGCAGGTCCACCTGGTGTCGTTCCAGTGCAGCCCCCACTCCACCCCGCAGGGCATCATAAGCACCTTCAAGCAGTGTGCCCGCTTCCAGCAGGGCAAGGACCTGCAGGAGTACGTGTCCGTGGTGGTGTTGGACGAGGTGGGGCTGGCCGAGGACTCGCCCAAGATGCCCCTGAAGGCGCTGCACCCGCTGCTGGAGTACGGCTGCATCGAAGACGATCCTGCCCCCCACCAAAAGGTTGGCTTCATAGGCATTTCCAACTGGGCCCTGGACCCCGCCAAGATGAACCGGGGCATTTTCGTGTCGCGCGGCAGTCCCAGCAAGAAGGAGCTCATGGAGAGCGCCAAGGGTATCTGCTCCTCGGAGCCCCTGGTTCAACAGAGAGTGCAGGGCTTCTTTGCGCCCTTTGCCAGAGCCTATGAAACGGTGTGCAGGAAGCAAGACAAGGAGTTCTTCGGGCTCCGCGACTACTACAGCCTCATCAAGATGGTCTTCGCCAGGGCGAAGGCTTCTGATAAAGAGCCTTCCCCGCAAGACATCGCGCAGGCCGTCCTCCGCAACTTCAGCGGCAAAGACGACATCCACGCGCTGGACATTTTTACGGCCGCCTTGCCCGAGGCGAAGTGCTCAGAGGCGGTCAGCACCATAGAGCTGATCGAGCAGAACATGTGCGGCCGCCTCCAGAAGGCGGCGGGCGGGGAGCCGGACGAGTCCGAGTCCCGCTACCTGCTCGTGCTGACCAGAAACTACGCGGCCCTCCAGGTCCTGCAGCAGATGTTCTTCAGGGACGACCAGCAGCCGGAGATCATTTTCGGCTCCAGCTTTCCCCGGGACCAAGAGTACGCCCAGATCTGCAGGAACATCAACCGGGTGAAGATCTGCATGGAGACCGGCAAGACGGTGGTGCTGCTCAACCTCCAGAGCCTCTACGAGAGCCTGTACGACGCGCTCAACCAGTACTACGTCTACCTGGGAGGCCAGAAGTACGTGGACCTCGGGCTGGGGACCCATCGGGTCAAGTGCCGGGTGCACCCCGACTTCCGGTTGATCGTCATCGAGGAGAAAGACGTCGTCTACAAACAGTTCCCCATCCCTCTCATCAACCGGCTGGAGAAGCACTACCTGGACATCAACACCGTCCTGGAGAAGTGGCAGAGAAGGGTCGTGGAGGAGCTCAAGGCCTGGGTGGAGAGGTTCGTGGACGTGAAAGCTCAGCACTTTGCAGGCGGACACAGATACAGCCCTTCCGAAGTCTTCGTCGGGTACCACTCGGACGCTTGTGCCTCTGTGGTGCTGCAGGTCACGGAGAGGCTAGGCCGCGGGGCCTTGACCGACGAACTTTACCAGAGGGTGTGCGAGGAGGCCAAGTCGATACTGCTGGGCTGTGCCACGCCGGACGCCGTGGTCCGCCTGGGCGCTTCCTCCCTGGGCCTGTTCACCGCCCAGGCGCTGTCTCGGGAGTACTATCACACGCAGCAGCACAGCTCCTTTGCGGACTTCCTCCGGGCCCAGCTGCGCACGGTGGACCCCGAGCGCCACCTGGAACGCCGCATCGTCTTCACGGAGGTGATTGTCTCGCTACGCTTGTACCCTGGTCCCCTTTCACCCCAGAGGCCTTGGGTGGATCCCTAGGGTCCAGAACTCAGGACTCCTTTCAAGGCAGTGCGTAGGAGGGGCGCCTGGGGGGCTCGGTCGGTTGGGCGTCCGACTTCGGCTCAGGTCACGATCTCGCGGTCCGTGAGTTCGAGCCCCGCGTCGGGCTCTGTGCCGACGGCTCGGAGCCTGGAGCCTGTTTCGGGTTCTGGGTCTCCCTCTCTCTCTCTGCCCCTCCCCCTCTCATGCTCTGTCTCCCTCCCTCTCTGTCAAAACTAAGTAAACGTTAAAAAAAAAAATTACAAAAAAAAAAAAAAAAAAAAGGCAGTGCCTAGGAATCATAGATGGCTACGTTGAGACTCCGCTTTCTCTCCATGGAGTGTGAGAGGCCCAAATCCTCAAAAAAGTTCAAGCCAAGCGAGTCTCGAGTGCCTGCTTCCGCGTAGTCCTCTGCGCAGAGGGTAACGCTGTGGGCAACGTTCGCTTCAGCAAATGAAGGGACACCTTCCAGTACCGGGCTGAGGGCACCGAGAATATAGACGTGCGTTGGCACGCTTCTCGGCCTCGGTCAGCATACAGCGTGAGACTTGCGAGCAGGTGCCATGGATATCGTAAGACAGTGCTATCCGTGGAGGCAGAAGGGGGCGACGCGGATCGGGGTATGAGGTCAGAGGACCCGCCACCCGATCGTGACGTGTGGCTGGGACAGTAGTACAGGCCACCTACTTGAGCCGAGCTGTCAAGGTGTGAAATCGCTCCAGGGACTGGTCGCTGTGCAGCGTGAGGTTCGAGGACGCAAGGACCGAGAGGTGGGGTTGAGATGCCGTTGGAGAGACTTCACGGCGGGTCTTACCAGCGGCGCCGATGAGGGGTCTGCCGTAGAGACGGGAGAGATGACGGAATGCTTGTCGAGATGGGTCCCATTGCCTGGGACAGGGAGGGAGAAGGCCTGAGAGAAGAGTGTCGCAGAAAAGATAGGCCAGTCAGGAGGCTGCTGGGCCGGTTTAGTCCGAGAGAGGAGCACGTGGGACAGAATGGAGAAATAGTCCAGATATCAGTTGGCAGAGCTAGGGGCTGGTTCTTTTGGGGGGGCCGTGGAAGACGGAGGGGTCTAGGGAAGGTTCCCCAGATCGTGCTTTGGATGCCTGGAGGTTTGGAGAGTCGCAGTCCAGGAATGAGCAACAAACAAGTATTGGTGGTAAGTTCCATCCAGGGCGCACCTGGCTGCCCCCTGTGACATCCGGGCGGCGATGTCTGTCTGGACGATTGCAGCAAGACTGAGGGAGAAATGGCGGGGGCGTTGAGCCCTGAGCAATCGTCAGAATTTCCGTTAGGGGCCACGCACCGGAGAGCTACTCCAAGGAGACTTGAAGGCACCTAGGGAACAGGATGAGTCTTCTCTCTAGAACGTTTCGATCCCATGGGTTCTGTGTGCCTCAACGCTGCCTCGTTTTTAAAATCTCCTCTGGGTTTGGGTTCTTTTCTGTGTACCAACTCCGCAACGCATGCTGGAGCCCACGGAAGGTATTTGTTCAACATCCTCACGTTTCTAGGACTTAACCCAGCAGACCTGTAAACCTTCCCTCGAATTCTAGCCAGTAACTTGCGTTTCTGACTTTGTAGATCACCACTTTCTCCAGACTGCTGACCAACCGTGACTGCGAAGTTTTGCAGTCAGAAGGAGCGGACGGAACTCTGAAGCCCATGATCCTGTCTCTGCAGCAGTTTGACACCCAGGGCTCATTCCTCAGAGAAGTCCAGTGAGGCTCCCGCCTTCCCTCCCTGTCCCCTCTGGCCCCAGCCCTGACTGCTCTGTCCTTCACTCACAGGGCTGCAGGGACCACCGGGCTGTCATCAGCCCTGGCTCGTGACCACCGAAGCCACACGACCGAAAAGGGTGCTTGTTGCATTCTTCCAGTCCCCCCTCGTCTCTGCTGCCTCTGCACAGGCATCCTTCTTGGGGTGGAGGGAAGCATCCTCTCGTCTCATTAGGGAAGCATCCTCTCGTCTCATTAGGGAAGCATTTCCCCGGGTTTACATGCTCTCCCCTGGCTTGTCCGCTCACACAGAGGAGATCCTCACCCGAGGCACTCGTTCTCGGTCGTCTTCTACTTCCCATCAGTCTGGGGGAGTTTCATCGCCCGTTTCTAAGGACGGATAATTTCCTTTTTCTTTCAGAAACTGCTTATCTGATGCAGCCAGGTGTAAAATCCTCATTATTCAAACCAATTTTGAAGACGGAGTCCACAGCGCTCAGCTCATTGCTTCAGCTAAGTATGTGTTTGTTATTTTTCTCAGAAACTACCCGGAAAGCCCAAATTTTATTCAGGAGTTCCTAAAGAATTTCTCCCCTGAAATTTAGCCTACAGAGAAGGCTAAAACCAGGCAACAGTGGTAAAATGCCAAGAAGCGTAAATGATAGAATATTAGTAGGATATAAAAGACTATCCTAGAGGGGCCCCTGCGTGGCTCAGCTGGTTAAGCGTCCGACTTCGGCTCAGGTCATGATCTCAGAGTTCGTGGGTTTGAGCCCCTTGTGGGGCTCTGTGCTGACAGCTCAGAGCCTGGGAGCCTGGAGCCTACTTCTGATTCTGTGTCTCCCTCTCTCTGCAGCTCCCTGCTCACGCTCTCTCTCTCTCTCTCTCTCTCTCTCTCTCAAAAATAAACATTAGGAAGGAAGGAAGGAAGGAAAGAAGGAAGGAAAGAGGGAGGGAGGGAGGAAGGGAGGAAGGAAGGAAAGAGGGAGAGAGGGAGGAAGGAAGGAAAGAGGGAGGGAGGGAGGGAGGGAGGAAGGAAGGAAGGAAGGAAGGAAAAAGAGGGAGGGAGGAAGGAAGGAAGGAAAGAGGGAGGGAGGGAGGAAGGAAGGAAAGAGGGAGGGAGGGAGGAAGGAAGGAAGGAAGGAAGGAAGGAAGGAAAGAGGGAGAGAGGGAGGAAGGAAGGAAAGAGGGAGGGAGGAAGGAAAGAGGGAGGGAGGGAGGGAGGGAGGAAGGAAGGAAGGAAAGAGGGAGGGAGGGAGGAAGGAAGGAAAGAGGGAGGAAGGAAGGAAAGAGGGAGGGAGGAAGGAAAGAGGGAGGGAGGAAGGAAAGAGGGAGGAAGGAAGGAAGGGAGGGAGGAAGGAAGGAAAGAGGGAGGGAGGGAGGAAGGAAGGAAAGAGGGAGGGAGGGAGGAAGGAAGGAAGGAAAGAGGGAGAGAGGGAGGAAGGAAGGAAAGAGGGAGGGAGGGAGGAAGGAAGGAAGGAAGGAAGGAAAGAGGGAGGGAGGGGGGTAGAGAGGGAAAGAAAGCAAGCTAAGAAGACATAAGATTGAACCTGACCGCTCACGGGAGCGGTCAGCCACTTCCACAACCTTGGCTTTGTCTGTTTGTTTGTTGGTTTTGTTTTGACTTGTTCGTCCTCGCTTGCTTGTTTTAAAACAGGTATTCTGCTATAAACGAAATCAACAAGATACAAGGGAATCAGGGCTGCATCTTGGTCTATTTCATCACAAAACTGTCCCGGATAGAGAGTGGAGCGTCCTACGTGGGATTCCACGGGGGTAGGCTGAAAATGGCAGCAAATACGCTTATTTAGATAACGTGCAGAGTTGCTCCTGATTTGCTCCCGTGGCGTACAAGCCTGGGATCCGAGCACCGGTGTTAATCTCAACGAGATTCGTTTCGGGTGCAATTAAATTTCTTAACCCCGGGTGATTGCAGGAAACACGCGTGTCTGGGCTGGCTGCTACAGTGCGCAGGACTCCCTTACTGACTGGTAGATAAGCACCAGTGTTTTCTTTTACAGTGTCTTTTAATAGTGTCTTTAATCGTGTCTTTTATTACATGCATAGCCTAGAGAAGGCACTCCCAACTGGCATTGTTCTGGAAGCACTGATACTTTATGCCTGGTTCTGGCGGGGGGCAGGGAATGCTATCTTAAGCCTCTCTTTTTTTTCTGAGGAATGGGTCACCAATTATTTCACGCATAAGAAAATTGGTATTCTAGAAACTGGCAAGTGACAGTTTACTTTAAGAATGCCGTAGGTAACGGGAGGTAAATCTTGCCAATTTCCCACACCCCTTTTCTAGCTGTGATGGGGCAAGGTTACTAAAAAATGTAAAAAGAATCAAAAACCAGGGCGCCTCGGTGGCTTAGTTGGTTAAACATCCAACTCTTGGTTTCGGCTCAGGTCGTGATCTCAGGGTTTGTGAGTTCAAGCCCCACATTGCGCTCTGCTCTGACAGCACAGAGCCTGCTTGGGATTCTCTCTCTCCTCCTCCCCTGCTCGTGCACTCTCTGTCTCTCTCAAAATAAATCAATAAACTTAAAAAAAAAAAAGAATTAAAAACCTTCAGATACCCTTTACAAAAAGGCAGATCTTTCCATTTTTATGAGTGATGTTTATGTTACGGTTGTTGAAATAGATAGCAGGGTCAGGTGGCTTCTGTGTGTGAACCAGAGTCACTAAAGGGTGACTAAGGGGACTAAAGGGTACAAACCATTCAGCAATAGGTGTATTTAAAAAAAATTTTTTTTAATCTTTATTTATTTTTGAGAGAGAGAGAGCACAAGCAAGAGAGAGGCATAGAGAGAGGGAGACACAGAATCCGAAGCAGGCTCCAGGCTCTGAGCTGTCAGCACAGAGCCCGACGCGGGGCTCGACCTCACGGACCGTGAGATCACGACCCGAGCCGCCGTCGGATGCTTAACCAACTGGGCCCCCCAACACCCCTGAGCAGCTGCGTATTTAAACATCAGGACCTGTGGTGTGTCCTTGCTTGTGGCCAAGAGGACACCAGGAAAAGCATGGGGACGTTCTCAGTGGCTTCATTCCTCACAGGGCTGTGGCAGTCTGTGCACATTGACGACCTGTGCAAGTCCACGGTCATGGTTTCGGACGTGACTAGATTGCAGGATGTGACCATCAGCCAGCTATTTAAACCAGAAGGGGACTCCGAGTGTAAGTCAGGAGGAAGCCTTTGGGGCCGTAGGTGGGACAGTACGAGTGGTGGCCGGGAGCACGGAGGAGCAAGGAGGTCCCCATTGAGTCCCCGCACCTGCCCTGACGGGGGGGGGGGGGGGGCAAGTCCCAGGACACCTTCCGCTGCTTCCAAGGCCAGGCACAGGTCAGCATGCCCAAATGGGAAAATGGGTCCTAGTGGACACATCGGGCTGTGAAATGAGGCCTGTGGTGCATGTCAGACTCTGGTCGCCAGCACCCCGTGTCAGCCGTGTGAGCCCATGACGGGAGGAAGGTCGGTGCTGGTGGAGCCCGTGACCCGGGCCTGCCGGAGCCCGGCCCGTGTGACCCACTGCGGGGGTGAGGGACCAGGGAGGCCTGCGGGCAAGAGCCCGAGTGCAGCTCCCTTTCTCCGCGGCTTGATCACACTTCTGTTGCAGTGGAGACGGGACACGGGGCCGGTGACAGCCTGGAGGAACCGATGGAAACCGAGTCTGTGGGGTCAGAGGAGGCGCCAGGGGTGGACCTGGGGACGGAAGGCTCGACGGCGATGGGCAACGCTGAGCAGGGCGGAAGCCACGTGAGTTCTGGCTCTTTCTAGTTCTGGGGCCTCCCGGGACGCGGGCCTACCCCACAGGCGGTCCCCTCCTGTCTCCCGGAGTCGAGGCCCTGGGCCAGGGCGGGATCTGACCGGGCTAAATCCCTGGCGGGGCCCGAGGCCCCTGACAGCGACTCTCGAGGGATTGGGGGGGGGGGCGGCGTGGGGCGGGGAGGCCTGACTGTCCCCGTGACACACACAGATCATGGACACCACCAGCCTGCTGAGGAGCTGCATACAGAGTGCCGTGGGCACGCTCCGCGACCAGGATGGCCGCCAGCGCAGCATGCGGAGAGTGGAGATCCTTCTCGGCCTCCTAGACGAGGACGACGACGACGAGGTCAAAGGTATGGGGCCCCACGGGCGGCACGGGGGAGCGCGACCGTTGCCCCCGTGGCCCCAGTGCTCGCAGGGGCCGCGGGTGCAGCAGGGACCTCGGTGCAGCTCCCAAATCTCGCCCGAGACCCTGGGGTCACTGGACGTCCATCAGAGCCCCCCGCTCGATGCCCGTGGGGGATGCCCAAGGCACATGCCCTCTGCTTTTCTGCAGCCGCGTTCTTGCGGGCATCCAAGGCGCGCCTCTACGTGCTCCTAAAGCAGCAGGAAGACCAGTCCCTGTTCAACATGAAGGAGTGGGTGACCCGGGAGGCCTCGAATCAGGACGCTCTCCAGGAGGCAGGCACATTCAGGTACTGGGCCGTGGGGGGGGTGGCTCGGTGTGGCAGTGGGACACGAGCGTCCCGGCCGTGGACGGCTCGCCCACGCGCCTCGTCTGCAAGCTCCGTGCGGTTCAGAGCGGTCCCTGTTTTCCCCAAAGGGGGCAGAATGGTCTGGGTGGAGGTCAGATGGGGTTTGCTAGACTCTGGTCTCCTTTTCTGTGTGTGCACGTTTTGTCGTAAGAACAACACCCAACTTAACAAAAGTAGAATGTGTGTCCCCGCAGGGTGTTAACCCCGACCAGCGTGGTCGTCCGTGGAAATGGCTGCTGTTTTAGGTTACGGGGAAGGGGACAGGCAGGGAAGGAAGGGGAATGATTTTCTCAGGCCTGCTGCTTAGTCGAAGTCATTTGATAATACAAACGTCGGGTCCGGGAGTATTCGTGTATCACCCGTGGTCCTTTTTCCGTAAAACCTGGACCCTTTTCTCAGGACTAAGTCAAGACACCTGGTGTTCTGGAGGGAGGCGGGACACGGTGAGTCCCACAGGGAAGGTCCAGCCGCCCCGAGTCGGCAGGGTCCTCTTAGGCTGGTCACACATCCTCGTGCCCTGGTTCCTCCCTTCTGAAGGAACCTTCGGCTCCTCTGGTCTCATACGGGTCCGGTCTTCCCCAGCCGTGATCGGCATGGCCTTGGGACCCTGCCTCTGTGTGATGGGCTGGCGGGAAATGTGGGAGCCCCCAGAGTTCCTGCTGCTGGTTTCGTTGCTGTGGGGGGCAGTTCCTGCTTCTGTGTTTTTCTTTACTTACCCTTAGTTTCTTTCCCACTCACGCTTTCTGAGTAAGGAATTTTATAAGATCAGATATTAATCTAGATCATTTTCCTTGGTTACGCCTTACAGATACTATATTTTTACTTTTTTAACGTTTCTTAATTTTCGACAGAGAGAGAGAGAGAGAGAGAGCGAGCGAGCAGGGAGAGGCAGAGAAAGAGGGAGACACAGAATGGGAAGCAGGCCCCAGGCTCCGAGCTGTCAGTGGACCCAGGGCTTGAACTCATAAGCGGTGAGATCGTGACCTGAGCCAAAGTCGGACTGAGGCACCCAGGCTCCCCACCCCCCTTACAGATATTATTAAATATTTAACTTCATATCAGTAATCCTTAAAATCTGTACTTTTGGTTTCCCCTTCACACCGCCCCTCCAGCGGCCAGACTCCCCACACTCGGCAGGTGTCCAGAGCGGTGTGTGGGGCCCCTCCTTGTCACTGCTCTGCTGTTGGCTGTATTGAGACTGGCCCACCCCTCAGCAGTTGCCGGGGGTGTCTGAACACCCCTGCATGGGGTGGTCAGACCACAGCTGTAACTCACCTGTGTTGGGTGTCAGGTGGGCTTTGGAGCCTACTAGTTCACTCTCACAAGCCTCTGGGGGCCACTCTGTTTACCGTCCATGTACTGGGGACCTAAGTCACTTCCCTTCTTGCGATTAAAGTCCAAATCTTTGGGGCGCCTGGGTGACTCAGTCGGTTGAACATCCGACTTCGGCTCGGGTCATGATCTCTCAGTCCGTGAGTTCGAGCCCCGCATCAGGCTCTGTGCTGACAACTCGGAGCCCGGAGCCTGCTTGGGATTCTGTGTCTCCCTCTCTTTCTGACCCTCGCCCACTTTCCCTCCCCCCACCACCCCCCCCCCGCAAATAAATAAACATTAAAAAATGAATCCAAGTCATTTTAGTCTTGGTTTTCCCCGATGCCCGAAGCCTGCATACCTGTCCAGGTACACCTTCCCCTCTTCCCCCACTGCCGGCTTCTACATTTCATCCTGTGGTTTCCTACGCTTTTTCTGCTCAGGCATTTTTTTCTGTAAATCAAGTGCTCTCTTGACTGTTAGCGTGCTTCCTTTCCTCCCTAGACGCTTGTGAAATCTCCACAGGTCCCTGCACACTGCGTACTCTTAAAAGGAAAGTATTTCTCTCTCTTCTTTTTACAATGGAACCTGACTTTTTCTCCCCAACATTAACTACTTGGTAGTAGGTTCCTTGCAGGGTATTATAGAGTTTATGATCACGCATAAACATCGTTAATAACAGCGAAGTACAACAGCGTTAACAGAAGCAGGGAAATGTGTGTACGTATGTAAACCCTTTTGGATCCAATGTCCACAGACATGAGTAAAACCATGTTTTAGAGAAGCGTGTACTTTCCTGTTTAACTTGACCCCCAACACACTTATTTTGGCCTGTGCTTTATCGTTTTCTCCCTGCAACTGTTGTTTGTTTTTTCTTAAAGTAACTTTTTTTCCCCCAAATGAATGTGGTCCCTATTTTCTGTAGAGAGCCTTTACTTGCTTTGGGGAAATAGCTATATAACAAAACACAACCGATGCTGTTTGGAAACTGATTCGATGTAGAATTAAGGTCCATTCCCGTCCCGTCTCCAATCCATTTCTACCTGTGAACTTTTCTTCGGGTACCTAAAAACGATGCCAGTTTCCGTGTGTTGCCAGAGCTGTGGTGTTGCATCGATAGACCAGGTGTCTCGTGACCAACGAACCGAATGTCAACAGAATGGAGCCCCCCCCGCCCCGCGCTCCGTGCTTGCCGAGCTGGCACGCGGTCTCCTCTCTCCCCCACTGCAGGCAGACCCTCTGGAAACGGGTCCAGGGTGTGGTGACCCCCCTCCTGGCGAGCATGGTGTCCGTCCTCGACATAGACAGCAACCTTGAGCTACTGATCAGGCCAGACTCTCCATCCTGGACAAGAGATCTTTGGATGTTTATTTTCCGTGACATCAAGCTTCTGAACATTCCTCTTGTGACAAATGACATGAGGTGAATAAGAGAATTGTGTGTGTGTGTGTGTGTGTGTGTGTGTGAGTGAGTGAAGGGAAAAAACCGTAAGGCAGGTGCGGTCTTAACATGCTCATCCAAGTAGTTGATGAAGTGTGTGTATCGACGTTGGAATCACATTTATTTTAGATGCTGGATCTGGGGCGCCTGGGTGGCTCAGTCATTTGAGTGTCCCACTGTTGATTGCGGCTCAGGTCATGATCTCGCGGTTCGTGGGATCGAGCCCCAAGTCGGGCTGTGAGCACTGAGCACGGAGCCTGCTTAAGATTCTCTCTCCTTCCGCCGCTGCCCCACTCACACGTGCACGCACTCACTCTAAAATTAAAAATTAAGAAATTAAATGCCGGGTCTGTTTGCAGCCTAAGGGCGATGGCATCGCTGTAACAAACGGGGGTTCTTGAAAGTTCTGAGAATTCCTTGTTTCACTCCCCTTCCTCATGGCCCTGCTTTCAGAGCACCACCCCAGGTACAACTGCCAGCTTGGGCCTCATCCGGACTGGCGAGGCTGTGCTTCGGAGAGCCCTTGGATCAGTCAGCTCTCCCTGCCCCTCATTCCGTGGCGGGACCCGCATACCCCGCCCCGGGCCTGCCCTTGCACAGCTCACTCTCAGCCGGCCTCCCAGCAGTTTCCTCTTTGGCTATCAGGGGCTTCGCTTTTGGAGTGTGGGTGAACAAAGAATATTCGAGTACGTGGGATCCTGGATCTCGAGTGGAAACACTTATTTAGACGACAGGGCACTGTCGACCCTGAGGGAAAGGGTCGCCTCTGACACGCCGGGTTCTGTGTCGAAGGTGGATGGCGAGGGGAGGTCCAGGCACCGCACAGCCCGGTTCTGCCCCAGCCTTTGGGCAGCCTGCTTGACTTCCCAGCCTTGTTTCGTTGTTGTCTGTGAAACAGATGACATAGGGACGCGCTTGAGTGCGTTTATAACGGAAGCCCTGAGCTGTGATCTGGGCCAGGCTTTTAGGCACCTGTGCTGTTGAGCGTGGCATCAGAGGTGGGTCTTGTGTCATGAGCAACCCCTTGTCTGGCTGCAGATCTAAGAGTGAGGTGCCCTACATCATGGTGCAGAACTACATGACCCTTCCGGAGGACATCTCCAACGACATCCCGTTTGGCTGGAGAATCAAAGGGTATCTGGAGGAGCTGTGGGTCCAGGCTCAGTACATCACTGGAGCTGAAGGTGAGCCCCCGAGGATGCCGGGAAACGGGACCGTGTGCTGGCTCCCTGTCGTAAGTGGGCCATTCCCATTCGGAACCTTCTAGGCAGTTCGGGCATCAGGACTCGGGAGACGGCCCGAGCTGAGCCTTTCCCAACAGTGTCAGCGACGTAAGCGAAGTTCTGTCCACACCGCGCGGTCAGTGTCCTCGGAGTCATGTGGCTCCTTGCTCTGCCGTCACAGGTCAAGCAGGCCTGGCCATAGGCATATCCCGGGATAACCAGGAGTCACGCATCCTTGGGAAAAGTCATCTTTCCATCTTTCATGCACGAAGTAGACTTTTCAAAGTTTACTCATAGTATTGCCTTTAAAGAAGCCAGGTCAGGGGCGCCTGGGTGGTTCAGTCAGTTAAGCGTCCGACTTCGGCTCAGGTCACGATCTCACGGCTCGTGAGTTCGAGCCCCGCGTCGGGCTCTGTGCTGACAGCTCGGAGCCTGGAGCCTGTTTCAGATTCTGTGTCTCCCTCTCTCTCTCTGACCCTCCCCCGTTCATCCTCTGTCTCTCTCTGTCTCAAAAGTAAATAAACGTTAAAAAAAATTAAAAATAAAAAACAATGTATTAAAGAAGCCAGGTCAAGGGCGCCTGGGTGGCTCAGTCGGTTAGGTGTCCAATTTCAGCTCCAGGTCATGATCTCGCCATCCATGAGTTCGAGCCCCGCATCGGGCTCTGGGCTGACAGCTCAGGGCCTGGAGCCTGCTTCGGATTCTGTGTCTCCCTCTTTCTCTGCCCCTCCCCTGCTCGCGCTCTGTCTCTCTCTCTAAAATACATAAACATGAAAAAAAAAGTAGGTCCAGATACTTGAAGACGAACTTACTTCTCTAGGTAAGCATTCTGCAACGTTTTCAGAACAAATTGAAGCCGTCTCTGTCCTGGGGAAGGAGTATTTCCTTTTTCGAGGCTGTACCCGTACTGCCCCTGCTTTCCTGTGATAGCGTGTGGCCTGCGGGGCTGGCACTCGTCCCCTAGAGGCAGATCTTCCTGGTGTGAGCAGCGTGTGACCCCCAGCCCCCGAAGAGCAGCCCCCTCATTGGTGACCCACTCAGACCCTGGGATTCCCAAAGCATGACATGATTTGCTAGATATAAAACCTGTTCTGTCTGCGGTCGTCTTATCCCTTTGGGGCCAACTGGGCCGGTGGTGACTGAAACTGAGTATGTATTCTGCCTTCGTTTCCGTTATCCCGCCGGAAAGGCATCCGAAGTGTCTAGAAAAGGCCGTTAAATCATGCGGCTTACTCCCGTTTGCCGGGAGCTGCCCTTCCGCAGAGCCTTATCCTTGCCCGGGGGACACTGGGGTTCTGACCGCAGGCCAGGAGACTCGCCTCAGGCTCTCCCTCTGCACCCTTCTTTGCTCTGCTCTGCAGGACTGTTGAAGAAGTTAGTGGAAATCTTTCAGCAGACCTCTCTGGGCAGGTTTCTCGCTCAGCTCAGCGCAGAACAGCAGGAAGAACTCTTTCTGTGCTACATAAAGGACTTCCTCCTCTTGACGATGAGAGTGTCCACGTGGGAAGAACTGAGGGTAAGTGCTCACTCTGGGGCAGGGGAGGGGCCGCTGGTGTCCGTGTGGCTGGGCCGCACTGTCCCTCCACCCTCAGCCCCCTGTCCGGGGCCCCCTGCATCACGGGCTTTCCATTCACGCGAGGAAGACCTCCAGTGTCCCTGTAACACCTTTTTGTTTTTTATTTACTTTATTTTATTATTTTTTTAACACCTTCTTTTCGGGGCGCCTGTGGGGCTCAGTCAGTTAAGCGTCCAACTTCGGCTCAGGTCACGATCTCGCGGTCCGTGAGTTCGAGCCCCGCGTCGGGCTCTGTGCTGACAGCTCGGAGCCTGGAGCCCGCTTCGGATCTTGTGTCTCCCTCTCTCTCTGCCCCTCCCCCACTCATGCTCTGTCTATCTCTCTCTCAAAAATAATAAACATTAAAAAAAATAAAGAACACCTTCTTTTCAAATGTGGAGTCTCTCTTGAAGAAAATTAGGTAAATATTTAACTGGCCGCTACAGGTAATAACTAACTGAAATTTCAGTGGAAATTAGGACACTTCTGATTACCTACTGGGTTCACACTTGAGAGTATGTAAAAAAGGAAAGTGACCCATTTAAGGACAACATACTTATCACCAGCGTGATTAAGGGCTAACAAAATATGCTTAGGAACCCCGGAGGGGCCTGGCGGGCTCTGTCGGGGGAGCATATGACTCTTGATCTCAGGGTCGTGAGTTCAAACCCCATGTTGGGTGTAGAGATTACTTAAAAAAAATAAATAAAATATTCTTAGGAATCAATAAGAAAGTTTCCTAATTTTAAAAACTAGATGAAAGTTATAAACCAAGTATTAACAAAATAATTATGCAGAGATCCACAAAACAGAAAAACTGGCCAGCCTCACTGATAAGTCAACAATACCCGATCGGTTTTTAGGTTTTAGGTTCTTGCCCATGTGGCGAGACTGTTTTTTTTTTTTTTTTTTTTTAATGTTTATTTATTTTTGAGAGAGAGACAGACAGACAGAGCGTGAGCAGGGGAGGGGCAGAGAGAGATGGAGACAGAATCCGAAGCAGACTCCAGGCTCCGAGCCGTCAGCACAGAGCCCGACGCGGGGCTCGAACCCACAAATCATGAGATCATGACCTGAGCCAAAGTCGGATACTTAACTGACTGAGCCACCCAGGTGCCTCTGAAGACATGTTTTCTTTTTTTTTTATTTTTTTAACATTTATTTATCTATCTCTGAGAGACAGAGCATGAATAGGAGAGGGGCAGAGAGAGAGGGAGACACAGAATCTGAAGCAGGCTCCAGACTCTCAGCTGTCAGCACAGAGCCCAATGCGGGGCTCGAACTCACGAGCCTAGAGATTATGACCTGAGCCGCAGTCGGATGCTTAACTGAGCCACCCAGGCGCCCCGAGACTGGTTTTTAACTGGACCCAGAAGCACCCCCGTTACAGATGGTGTTGTGAACCAGCATGTGCTTCTGGAAAAGTCCGAGGGGTTGTATTGAGAGCCTTAGAAAATCTGAAGTGGTGTCTCTGTCCTGGGCGTGTTACCAGATGCGGAGAAACATTTTATCCACAAGAATGTTCTTTCCAGCTTTGTTTCTTAAAATGGCAAAAAAAAAAAAAAGGAAACAATTTAATTGTCCATAATTAAAGGCCAGACAAATTAAGTGACAGCTGTTTGATTGGTGACTGGTTGTTTTAATGGGCACACACGTTCGCAGTGAGGGTCTCCCAACGTAATTAACGACGGAGAAATGTTCACAGTGTGATGTTAAGTGGGGAAAAGAATCAGACATACACCATGGTCATGATCTGGGGACAAAACGGGGACAGGGTACAGATAAGAAAATGCCTAGACAGGGTGACACCAAGACGTACCCAGGGACCGTCACAGTGTGTGTGGTTTTTAAGTTTCCCTTGTGTCATTTTTGAGCGGTCGGGATTTTCCACCGTCAAAACACAGCTTTTGTTTGCTTTCCAGTTTACGCTAAAAGCTCGCTTCTCGTCCCAGATTTTGCAGGTGGCGCTGTGGTCCTGCATCTGTCAGCTGCAAGCACAGAGGCCACAGGAAAGGGTCTCCTTACCGTGGGTGCACGTGGCTTATCAGCATTTCCGGAGCCGGCTGCAGAACTTTTCCCGAATCGTGACCACCTACCCCCAAGTCCTGCAGATGTTACTCTACAACGTCATGGGAACCGTAAGGAACGACAGACTGGACGGACCCGAGCTGGTATGGCCTCTCCCGGGTTCGTTTGTGTTCACGGTCTGGGCTTGGCCTTCCTGGGGCAGGTGGGGGGCAGGTGGGGGGTGCTTCCGTGGCCGCCCGGGACGGGAAGCCCCAGGAGCCGTGTTCTGCCTGGGAGACCCCTTCCCGGGGCCGTATGCCCGGTTAACACACAAATGTTAGGGACACATCTGACCAATGCTTCCTATATCCCGGGACAAGAGGGGAGTAGGCGACGAGCCTGGAACAGAAGAACACGGGCTCACAACCTGGACCCCTGGGCTTAGGATATTAGAGCAGCCACAGGGGGCGCTGCTTAGTCAGGGGTTTGTTCTCTGTCCACCCGCCACCCCACCTTCCGCCAGACTCTGGATGCATTTGCAGCGATGGCCTGCACGGAGATGCTGACAAGAGACATCCTGAAGCCCAGCCCCCAGGCTTGGCTGCAGACGGTGAAGAGCCTGTCCATGCCGCTAGAGCTCCTGTGCTCGGACGGGTACCTGCAGACCTGCGGGGAGATGGCCAGAGATGTCATCAGGGAGGTCAGGTGAGGCCAGGAGCCCGGCCCCCACCAGCCCCTTCCCCACGGGCTCATGGGGTCGTCTTGCCACAGAAGAGGGTCCTCTCTTGATGTCCGCTGAGTCTCCTCCACCGCCAGGCATCGTGCCGACACTGGAGATGAAACAGACAACAGGGCATTCAGGGAGCCCCGAGGGGGGCGGGGGGCGTGGAAAGGGGGGCAGCAGAGCCTACGGTCCCCGCAGTCCCCGCAGGAGAAGTGCTGGCAGAGGGGAGCAGCAGGAAGGGGCCCTGGGCGGGCGGCAGGGCCGCGGGGAGGGGACAAGCAGTCAGGGTAGGTGTCCCGCGGGGGCACATCCCGTGCCGGCCTTCCTGGGTGAGGCGGGACTCCTGACCCCGAGTCTGCGGGAGGGCGTGGGGGACACGAAGGTGACTGGGGGCGGGAGCACGCCGCAAAGGGCTCCTCCTGGAATCTTCCGTCCGCCTTCACCGCATCCCTGTCTCGGATCCCTCCCTGCACCTTTGTCCTGGGGTCTCAGGCACTATTGTCCCAGCCCAGTGACCGACCACCTGCTCTTACAGAACCCAGTGGAACCGCATTTTCCCCGTGGCCCTGTTCGTGGAGCACGTGCTCCTGGGGATCGAGAGCCAGATCCCCGAGCTGTGCGAGCTGGTGACCGAGTACGTCTTCCTACTGAACAAGGTGAGCTCGGGCTCGGCAGGCGCACTTGCCGGGGACGCGGGAGCTCCCGGCCTAACCTGCCGTCACCCGCGGGGTGAGCGTCCTTCCCGCTCTCTGCCCATCTTACCTGGGAGCGCAGCGGGGCGCACTTCCTCCGCGGCGGCCGTCAAGCCTGTGTGTTTGCCATCTCCGTGGCCACGCGCTTAGCGGAAGGTGATCTCTGCCTCCGTTACCCCGGGAGCTTTGCGCGAACGCACCTGATGGTGTCAGCTGTCGGGCTTTGACGTGCAGGCCGCACGCTCCGAGGAGGGCGGGTATCGGTGGTGGAAACGAAACGCGAGCTGACGTGCCTCTCGTAGGACAGCGGGAGCCTCGGCAGTCGGGGCCGCGGGCCGCTCCCCGGGTCGGGTGTCCCTGCTCCTGCGTGCTGTCCCTCTGTCGTCCTCACTATACAACCTCCACCGTGTGCTCTGAGAAGGCTGTTCCCGCTGTCGCCACGGGCCGTTTTAAGAGCACAGCCCAGAATGTGTCCACCCGCTTGAGGTCGCGGCTCGCCGTCCTGAGCGTAGTCACAGCCCCACCTGGCCGCCAAGGAGGCGGAGAAGCCCCTAGTCCGGACTCCCACAGCCCGGTAGAACCTGGAGGCCGTTTTCAGGGAGGGAAGAGTGGAGAAAGAACTCTAGAAAACGCTGGCCTCTGCCACCCTGGCGGCGGGACAGGCACGCATGACTCCCTTCTTCCCGCACAGAGGCCAGTCCCGCGGGGCCCCTAATGGCCAGGTGACCGGCTGGCTAACAGATGAGTCATCCGGCCCCTGCACACCGGTGTGCACGCACTCAGGCATCGTCAGGCCCGGCCTGTGGGGTGATGTTCCCCAGAAACGTAGTGGGCTTCTTCTGGCTGGCTTTCCAGTGAGATCCACGTGTGAGGGACCCCGGCTAGAGGTCTTCGCTCATTCATTTTCACACCTGAAGGCTCTTGGGTCTATGGCCTCAGGCGACGCTCGTCCCCTCCAAGGACAGCCTTGAGCCCACTCGCGTTGCCTGGAAGGCTGGCTCCTGTGGTCTGCCCGGAAGAAAGTCTTAACCGGAAAGACAAGGGGCCTCCACCCTTCTCTTCTTGTGAGGCCGCCCTAGAGTTGGCCTGTGCCAAGAGTCAGCAGAGCCTCCCACAGGACTCTGGTAAAAGCTGCAGGAGGGTGGATATTCTGAGTTTTCTCAGTTCTGATAGAAAGGATGGGTGGGTGGGTGGATAGGTGTAGGTACATAGGTAGCTAGATATAGATACATACATACTAGATGAATAAAAGATAGATGATAGGTAGATCGATACTACGTAGATAATAGATGATTGATAGATAGATAGATAATAGATACAGGGAGGGAGGGAGTTCTCTTGCCCTGTGATCCGCCTTCCACGGTGTCACGGATGACAGTCTCACCGGATGTTTTGCTGACTTTCCAGTCTGTAACACTATCCTTAACCATCCACCGTCCAACCACTAGACTGCTGCCATTTTTTTTTTTTTTTTTTTTACTGTGGGAAGATACACATCACATAAAATTTGCCACTGTAACCATCTGTAGGCCTACAGTCAAGTGGCGCTGATTGATTCACACTGTTGCACAACCATTCCCCACTCTCTGCCTCCAGAACTCTTCTGTCTCGCAAGACGGAAACTCTGCCCCCATTGAACACCAACTCCCGGTTCCCCCCCACCCCGGGCCCTGTCGCCCACCATCCTCCTTTCTGTCTATGGTTCTGAGAACTCTCGGGACCTCACAGAAGGCGAACCCTATGGCATCTGTCCTTTGGGGACGGGCCGATGTCACTCTGCATGTCCTCAGGGCCCACCATGTTGTAGCAGGTGTCAGGACCGTCCTTTATAAGCTGATAATATCCCATTGCGTGGATGGACATAGTTTGTTAATCCAGTCATCCCCTGATGGACCCTTGGGCTGCCCCCACCTTCTGAAAATAGGTAGGAACACTGCCGTGAACACAGGTCTGCAAGTGTCTGAGTCGTGCTTTCAGCTCTTCCGGAGACGAACCTTGAGTGGAGCTGCTGGGTCATATGGAGACTTTGTGCGTAACTTTTTGAGAAGCCGCCGAACCGTTTTCCACAGCGGCCTCACCATGCCTCTCCTGCCAGCAACCCACTGAGGTTCCGATTTCTCCGTATCCTTGCCGACACTTGTTACGTTTTGTTTTGTTTATCATAGCCGTCCTGATGGGTGTATCCCTTTGTGGGTTTGCTCTGCCGTTTCCCTAATGACTGATGACAGCCAGCATCTTCCTAGGTGCTTACGGCCCAATTGTACGTCTTCTTGGGAGAAATGTCTCTCCAAGTCCTTTGCTCCCTTTCGAATTAGCCTGTTGATTAACAAATCAAATTTAGCAGGGTGTTAAAAACCTATCCCATTTCTTTTTTTTTTTTTTTTTTAATTTTTTTTTAATGTTTATTTATTTTTGAGACAGAGACAGAGTGTGAACAGGTGAGGGGCAGAGAGAGAGGGAGACACAGAATCTGAAACAGGCTCCAGGCTCTGAGCTGTCAGCACAGGGCCCGATGCAGGGCTCGAACCCACAAACCGTGAGATCATGACCTGAGCTGAAGTCAGACGCTTAACTGACTGAGCCACCCAGGTGCCCCAAAAACCTATCCCATTTCTTTTTTTTTTTTTTTTAATTTTTTTTTTCTACGTTTATTTATTTTTGGGACAGAGAGAGACAGAGCATGAACGGGGGAGGGGCAGAGAGAGAGGGAGACACAGAACCGGAAACAGGCTCCAGGCTCCGAGCCATCAGCCCAGAGCCTGACGCGGGGCTCGAACTCACGGACCGCGAGATCGTGACCTGGCTGAAGTCGGACGCTTAACCGACTGCGCCACCCAGGCGCCCCAAACCTATCTCATTTCAAAGTAAGATTAATCCTGGGAATTCAAAGGTAGCTCAGAATCATAAAATCTATAAATGGTATCAGTTACGTGTCGAATTAGAAGGTAAACTCTAAATGATCATTTCAGAAGGGACAGGAAAAGCATTTGGTAAAATTTATGAAGTGGAAAAAAGATACTCGTGGCAAACTGAGGATACAAGGAGTTACTTGTTATGCTGTTAACGCCCAAGGGTATACGTAACATAAAGATATCTATTGCAAGCCTCATGCCTAAGCCCAAAATTCCAGAAGCACACCCACCAGACTCTTAGCTTGTATCGTTGAAGATGCACATTTCCTAAAAACTAGCATCTCCACTTCTGAATACAAACCCTAGACACTTCCCGCTGGTACTCAGACACGTGGAAGGATGTTGGGTGCAACACAGTGGGGGCATTCCACATGCCCAGGTAACCAGAAAACAAGGAGCTGGCGTGTCTGCCGGGCGGTGCCATACAGCAGGTAACATGAACGATCAGGACTTAAAAACACTGAAAACAATAATGTGGTCCTTATGCAGGCGTGCAAATGTCCTGCACACGGGAATTTCAGGGGGCCTCTGTGCGAGGGGAAGGAGAGCAACGCTATCAGAAGGGCACCCAGGGACTTACAGCTGTGTCTGCTGCGTTTGGTTTCTTGAAAAAATCACCTAAAGCAAATATTCCAAAAATGCTAAGAGTTCTTAAAGCGTGGGGGTGGATCCTCGTGTGGTCATTACGTCATCATTTCAAGTTTGGAATCTCTCGTCGTGGGAGAAGCGTAAGCCTTAGAAAGGACAAGAGAGGAAGGGGGGGGATCACAAGTTGCACATCTCGTCCTCCCCCCCGGCCCCAAAGCAGCATGATAACAAAGGACATTCAAAGCTAGAGAAACTGCTAGAAACAGAAAGGCCTTACCCTGCAGGCAAACACCACAGCCCCAGCCCCCAACTCCAGCCCAGTGGCCGGAGGTGCCCGACGTGCGCCCCGTGTCGCCCCGGGAGTGTCGTGTTGGCTGGCTGAGCTCTGCCCCTCTTCGCTGCTCATTAGCATCCTTGTCACTGCCCCCCGTCCCTCAGTGTCTGCAGGAGAACTCTGACATCAAGACGTACCGGCCCTTCGTTGCCGTGATGGTCACTCTTCGTAAGTGTAAGGACCAGGTCTGCAAGACCCTCGCCAGGTGAGACCTTTGGTTCGAGATCCCTGCGGGAGACAGCCCTGCACGTGTGGCCCCGGTAGCTTCAGAACCGGTCACCCTTCTTGGATCCTAGGGTTGAGATTCAGCCGTGCCCCGTCTGCCTGGGAGACGCACAGGACCCGGTGTGCCTGCCCTGTGACCACGTGTTCTGCTTGGCCTGCGTCAAGGTCTGGGTCATCATAGGCCAGATGAGATGTCCTTTGTGTTTAACAGACTTGCCGGAAAGCTTCTCTCCAGCGGTGTCCCAAGAGCACAGGTAAATCGCCCTTTCTTTCTTCTCTGTCTCATTTGGCGAGTACAGTATTCAGAAATATAAACCGTATTAACCTTAGAAAACCTGACTTCAGAGGTGCCTGGGTGGCTCAGTCGGTCGAGCGTCCGACTTCGGCTCAGGGCGTGATCTCCCGGTTCGTGGGTTCGAGCCCCGCGTCGGGCTCTGGGCTGACAGCTGGGAGCCCGGAGCCTGCTTCAGATTCTGTGTCTCCCCCTCTCTCCGCCCCTCCCTGCTCTCACCCTCCCTCCCTCTCTGTCTCTCTTTCTCTCAGAAATAAATAAACATTTTTTAAAAATAACTTAAAAAAAAAAGAAAAGCCGACTTCTCCTAAGAGAGACGGCCACTTGTGTAGCTTCATAAGCACCTAGTGTCCCAAAATGATTCTCTCCCCGAGACACACGCGAGCATAGATTTGGGAGATGACCCGACTAGCGGAAATAAATCAGAAAGTCATAAATTAGATACAGCCGTCACGAGACACCCGAGGAGCTTAGATGGAAGAAGTAAGTCTGCCTCCCCCCGACCCGAGGCGCCAGCTGTGCCTGGCCACATGTCCTGCGGGGCAGCGGTTGGCATCGGCGAACGCTCGGCGGGCTCAGAGCCTCCAGCTCTGCCATCGGTGACTCGGCAGCCTTCCCTTCCCGCCCCCCTTCCGATGAGCGCCCGAAGGCGGGGCACACGGCCAGTCCAGCGGGCGGGGTCTTTGCAGACATTAGCAGAAAAGGGTGTCACTGGCTGGTGCAAACGATCGAGGGGCCCCTAGAGAGGAGTTTGCACCCCGTCCGGCCGTTTGCACCCAGCTCTAAGTTTGCACCCAGCTCTACGCGCCCGTAGCAAGGAGATACTTGTATCTCTTTACTGAAGAACACGAGGTGTCCAGCCTGGGCAGGGATCTGGGGCACGCCCTCCAAGCACTGACTGTGCCTCCCCACCGTGTTCCCCCAGGAATGCCATCAGGAAGCACGCCTGTATCCGGCAGATGTGTAACAGTTTCTTCATAGACCTGGTCTCCACCATATGCTTCAAGGATAATTCCCCACCAGAGAAGGAGGTGATCGATATTCTGCTAAATTTACTCTTCGCGCAAAAGGAGCTCTTAAGAGGTACCTTCCAAAGTAAGTTGCTTTCTGCCCGTAGACCGAAATCAATCCTGGCTTCCTCCTCTGACTTTTTTGTGTCCGACGTGAATAATGAGCTACCCCCTCTCTCTCTGGTTGAAGGGCACCGTGAACACACAAAATCTCTCTCCCCCTTCGATGACGTTGTGGATAAGACCCCTGTCATCCGTTCGGTGGTGCTGAAACTGCTTTTGAAGTACAGGTAAGCACAGCCAGCCTGGAGTGAGCTTCTAGAAGCTGCTTTGGGGGAGCTTTTTCAGTGGGGCACCCCCTGGTTGTGTGTGTGACGTCTGCGGCTGTAGGCAAATGAGTTCAGCGTAGCTACGAGGCACCTTGTTGGGGGGGGGAAGAAGACGTGTTTTGGGCAGGGGAGCGTGTTTCACGTGCGAGAACGCGTGAGCCCTGCGGTTCTGAGCCTCCTCGCACAGCTATCTCGTTTGGGGATTTGGGGGGACGGACGGTAACTTAGAGCGGCCCCCCGCCCTCGTCGTCCTAGGCGTCACCTACGTTTTGTGTCAGCAGTTACATCTGTCTGCTTCTGTGAAGGGACAGAGACGCCCACTCAGTGCCAAAGGCCAGCGGTCGTGTCAAATTATGGTATTTCAGAAAATGCCGAGAAGGCTGACCTGTGTCCCAAGGCTTCTTTCAGAGGACACTTAGTGCCCCCGGCCTGTGCCCTGGCTTGACAAAGCATACTTCGAGGCGACGGCAAAGTCAAGATGCTACAAGAAAAGTTCCAACAGACAGGGTGCCCTGGGTGGCTCAGTCGGTAAAGCGTCCGACGTCAGCTCAGGCCGTGATCTCACGGTTCGTGGGTTCGAGGCTCACGTCGGGCCCTGTGCTGACAGCTCAGAGCCTGGAGCCCGCTTGACCCACCGAGCCGCCCGGACTCCCCTAAACGTTATTAATTTTTAACACATGTGGGGTGTATGTTTTAAACTAGTTGATAAGTATTTTCAATTTTAATTTGGACCGTCATCAACATCGATAGATAGGACCCACATCCACAAAGCCTTTGGGGTTCTGTGTAATTGTTAAGACCGTTAAAGAGTTCTGAAGCCAAGAAGGCTGAGAACAGCTGGTCTAAAGTACAGAATTGTATTCCTCCAATATCGTGCTAAAATATTTTCAGTACAACCATGTTATAAAGTGTACGTACACACGGCTGTATTTATACAGGAGGAGAGAGATGGATAAGTAGGTAGGTAGACAGATAGATACTTTCTCTCTCTCCCTCTCTCTTTTTTTTTTTTTTTTTTTTTTTTTGCAACACGAGACCTGAGATCACCAGGTACCATATGTCTCTTTCCGCAGCTTCCAAGAAGTGAAAGATTACATCCAGACTTACTTGTCCCTTTTGGAGAAGAAAGCGTTCTTGACTGAAGATAAAACTGAGCTGTACATCCTCTTTAGCACCTGCCTGGAGGTAAGCGAGCCGTCAGTACCCTGAGCTCCTTCTGCAAACTAGCTGGACCACGCAGTCTGTTCAGTGGAAAAGTGTCTCTGAAAATTTACAGAATATCATTTTAGTGGGTGAAATTACCAGATGCTCCGCTCTACACACAGAAACACTGCTTCTGCCCCCAGCAGTCGTGTGTTCTGATGTGTCCGAGCCTGGGCGAGAGGAAAACACCACTCCTCCCAGCTTAACCGTGCTCATCTCTGTGGGTTGGAGAGGCTGTGGCTGTGATTGCTTGTCGTATTTCTTCTCTCTGTACTTTTGCTACTTGCAAAAATGTTACGATGCACATGAGAAAATCAGATTATACGACGTTGTTTTTTCTTCTCAAAGGTTTTCTCTTCTCCTCCTTCTTGCCCCTAAAATAAAAAGGGTTGTTTGTTTTCCATGATTCAAAACAGTTACCTTCAACCTTACGATATTTTTTTTCATGTTTATTTATTTATTTATTTTGAGCGAGAGAGAGAGAGAGAGAGAGAGAGAGAGAGAGAGGGAGACAGAGAGAAAGTGTGTGTGTGTGTGTGTGTGTGTGTGTACGTGTGTACGTGTGTACGAGTTGGGGAGGGGCAGAGAGAGAATCCCAAGCAGGCTCCACGCTGCCAGCACAGAGCCCGACTCAGAGGGCTCAAACTCACAAACTGTGAGATCGTGATCTGAGCCGATATCAAGAGTCAGATGTTCAACTGACCAAGCCACCCAGGCTCCCCCAAACTTACAATATTTCTGTCTTGTTCTCCGTGGTCACACTGTGGGAATTGTGGAAGGTTGGGGATGTGCATATTAAAAAAGAACAACATCCTGGGACACCTGGGTGGCTCAGTCGGTTAAGCGTCCGACTTCGGCTCGGGTCATGATCTCGCGGTTTGTGAGTTCGAGTCCCGCGTCAGGCTGTGTGCTGACAGCTCGGAGCCTGGAGCCCGCTTGGGATTCTGTGTCTCCCTCTGTCTCTCTGCCTCTCTCTCTCTCTCTCAAAAATAAACATAAAAAGAAAGAACATCCTTTTATTTTCCGGTTCTCCGTTCCCCAGGATTCCATGTACGAGAAGGTTAGCGCCCTCTCTACCAGCGAGGACCAGAAATGCCTGAGAGAGGACGGGGTGTTCCTGGAGACCTACTCGGCACGGCGCGGCCCCGAGCCTGCCAGCGAGGCCTCGGTAGACCACCTACAGGAGCTGGCCAGGATCCGCCTCTGTCTCAGCAGGGCCTCTGACTTCCTCTCCGGGCTCCAGGAGGGCTCAGGCAGGTCTTCGTCCGCACCCCTCTCCGCCCCGGGCCTAGAGACCTCGTTCTGTGGAAATTCGGGAAGCAGAGCGATCCCGGTCTGTCCTGTGTCCCCTTCCTTCTGGGTCGGTCGTCACACTGTGAGTTCCGGACGCCGGGGCCCGTGCTGTTCGCGCCTGGCTCCGGGTCCCGGACGGGTGAGCAGTGAGGACAGCGGGCCGCCGGGCCCTCACGCCTGTCTCGTTGTGCTCTGCAGAGGTGGCCGAGGACAAGCAGCGCTACCTTCAGCAGGTGGAACGCTTCTGCAGGCAGGTCAAGAACGACTGGTACCGGGTGTACCTGGTGCGGAAACTCGCCAGCGAGCGGGGGATCGAGTTCGTGCAGCGCCTCTCCAGGCCGGGCCACCCGGCGCGGTGGGTGTTTCCCCAGGCGGTCTTAGCGCAGCAGGTGAGTGGCGCGGCCTCCCGTCCTGGCCTCGTCCCCCCACCCCCGCCGGTCCAGCCTGGTCCCCGGTGCCTCCCTGCAGCCAACCTGCCCAGGCTCGTGGTGGCGTTTAGGCGGCCTGCCCTGGGGGACAGGTGGGCGCGTGCGCTTCTGGTTTGTCACCTCCCTGCACAAAAAGCTTGTTTGGGCCTCGCCTTTGATCCGGCGTGACGTGGGCAACGCAAAAGAACGAACGTGTGGCTTTTGCTCTTGCAAATGAATAGTGGTCAGCTAGCAGAAGAAGGCCTTTCTCTCCCGCGCGGGCAGGGACGGGAGGCAGGAGAAAGAGGGTAAAAAAGCTGTAGCGGTTTTGGCTCCGGGGCCCGTTCCCGGGGTGACAGAAGTGGCACTCGGCATGCTGGCTTTCCGTGTTACCTCCGCTGGGAGCCTGGCACGGGCGTCCTTACGGCACTGTCGTCTGTGCTCCCGGCGGGGACAGAACACAGCGACACGGTCAGAGCTGCCTCTTGCTCCCCGGGCCTGCACCCACTCCCCCCTCCACCGCGTGAGGAGGCGGCCTGTCCCAGCACAGCAGGGGACCGTCCTGCCTGGGGCCGGACCTCTAACCATCGCCTGGGTCCTCTACCTGTCAGGGCGGTTCTTTGCTGACCGTGTCCCCCCACGTCCCCACCGTGATGAACCCGTGTCCCTGGCCTTGCAGGAGGATCACTCAAGCCAGATGGACCGGTACCTGGTGCACGGTGACAAATACAAGTCCCTTCGTGACGCGGTGGGCAAAGCCGTCCTCGAGTGCAAGCCCCTGGCTATTGCGGCTGCTGTGAAGGTAGGACGGCCCCTCCCCCCCGCTTCCCTCGGTACCAAACGGCGCCCCAGAGCCGAGTCGTGTGTCCACAGCCTCCGCGCGCCCGGCCGAAACAGGAGGATGTTAGTAACCGAGTTAGGGGACAGATTTGCTTGACCTCGCTGACCTGCCCGGTCGGGGCCATCATTAGCCCCTATGTGACGGCGCACATCTGTTACTTCCTGTGAGACCCTGCTTGAACATCACTTCCTCTGAGGTCACCCTCTGATGGGAGGTGCGCGGGCAGAACTGGGGACGACGCTCCTACCTGTGCACGGTCGTGACTCCCGTCGGTGCTGACGTGGGCGCTCATTTCCTTAACGAGGCAGGGAGTTCCTAGAGTCACCTTCGAGCGGTTCTGTTCTTGCTTCCTCTTGGAGGCCCCGTGTACCCTGGGACTGTGCCGGGAAGCGAGGAAGTAAACACACAGCCTCGCTCGGCTCGGTGGTGGGGGTTTCCAGGAACGGCGGGGTGCTCAGAAGAACAGCGGTGCTCTCTCTTACGTGGGTGCCAAGCGGTCTGATAAACGCACTGAGCTGCATGGCGGAATGTCTCTGAGCCGGGCGGCCTCAGAGTCCTTGGCCAGGGGCCGCCCTCGAGGTGCGGGGGGTGGCGGGCGTCCAGGTCTCGGGAAAGGCTGTCCCGCCTTCCCCCGGTTTAAGGCCAGAGTCAGCAGGACTCTGGCCCTCAGTCGGACGTGTGTAACCGAGCCTCACCGGCGTCCTCGCCTCTTCAGGTCTCCAGGAACCCCGGCCCTCAGCAGGCGGCCCACTTACTGTTAGCGCTTTTCAGAGAGGTCGCCACTTTGTACAGACTCCCTGATGCAAACCTCCATCCTAAGCCAGAGGTGAGTGTCCACTCTCGGGACGGTGCTCACAGTCTCAAAGCCCAGAGGGACTTTCTGGAATAGAAGTAAAAACCACAAGGGCGCCCGGGTGGCTCAGTTTGTTGAGCGTCCGACTTCGGCTCACGTCCCGATCTCACAGCTCGCGAGTTCGAGCCCCGCGTCGGGCTCTGTGCCGCCAGCTCGGAGCCTGGAGCTGCTTCAGATTCTGTGTCTCCCTCTCTCTCTGCCCCTCCCCTGCTCACGCTCTGTCTCTGTCTCTCAAAAATAAATAAATACTTTAAAAAAAAAAAAAAAGAAAAGTCAAGAATATAAGATAGCGTTTACAAAGCAGAACGTCAGAGTTAGCCCTGGGACGTGTGGTGCTGTGTCTGAAGATGAAAATTCTCTCATCTGGATAATCTCCCCTCAAACGGTGACAATCAACCGTAGTTTCCTTCCTACTCGATACGTGTCTGGATCGAAGTATGTGGCTAGCTTAAGGAGCCAACGTTAGCCTTCACGTCATCGTCTTTGATATATTTTTCAACATGTTTTCTCGCCAGCAACGTGAGGCTCTCAACAGCTTCATCGAGGAGAGCGAGGTCCTTTCTCATCGGGATATCAAACTTTTCGCAACCTCCCTCGTGGCCGACACTCTGCCCTTGCTGAGCACGGGTGTCCGGGACAGCAGCCTCGAAGGCACGGTGGCAGAATTGGCCGTCCACGTGGCCACCCTCCTCCTGTGCGGACACAGCGAAGTCTTGGAACCCCTGAGGAATCTGGCCTTCTCCCCGGCCACTATGGCGGTAAGCCCGGGGACTGGTTGTCACCACAGAGACCGAGGCCGTCCCTGGGCACCCATAGAAGCCGTGGTCGTCCTGCGGTCTCCTCTCTGCCTCTGTCTCACTTGACGCCTGAGCCCCCAGCGATGGCGAAGACCTTGCCCTGTGTCATCGCGCAGGGAGCCCTGTTCTGTTTTCCCCGGTGGAGAGCGTTGAAGCGGGCTGCAGAGCCCACTTCCCAGCCCCAGGGGGTGGCAGCCGGCCGCGCGCCCACGTTCCTGAAGCTTCTCTGCTCTTTTGGCTTTTCAGAGCGCTTTTCTTCCAACGATGCCGGAAGACTTGCTGGCTCAGGCTCAGAACTGGAAGGGTCTGGAAGGCGTGCACTGGTACAGTAAGTGTCAGTCCCTGCGATGTGACCCGGGGCCACGCGCTTTGTGCCCGAAGGTCCCAGACACCTGGCCGGTTCCGCCATCGGTGCTTTCGCGGAGCGCGGCGCCTGCTGGCCGCGGACGGGGCGCGTCAGCCCCTTCCTGAGCCCCCGGGGGAGGGCGCGCTGGGCACACTCTTCTCTCCCTGGGATGTGAGCCACACCAGAGGCCCGGGCAAGGGTCAGCTCACGCCACGCCCCAGGTTCCGACCCAAAGAGAGTTCTTTTTTAAATACAGAAGCGGGAGCCCTAACGATGGCACCTGTACTTCGTGTAAACTTTGCTGTTGCCTGAGTAAATCATCCTTTTGTTTAATTAATTAATTAATTAATTAATTAATTTATGTTTGAGAGAGAGAGTGAGCTGGGGAGGAGTAGAGAGAGAGGGAGAGAGAATCTTTTTAAATTTTTTTTTAACATTTATTTATTATTGAGAGACACAGAGGCACAGAGTGTGAGTAGGGGAGGGGTAGAGAGAGGGGGAGACACAGAATCCAAAGCAGGCTCCAGGCTCTGAGCTGTGAGCGCAGAGCCCGACGCGGGGCTCGAACCCACAAACCGCGAGATCATGACCTGAACCAACACCAAGAGTATGTCAAGAGTCGGACGCTTAACTGACTGAGCCACCCAGGCGCCCTGAGAGAGAGAGAGAGAGAGAGAGAGAGAGAGAGAGAGAGAGAGAATCTTAAGCAGGCCCCATGCTTAGCACGGAGCCCAGCGTGGGGCTCAATCCCACAACCCTGGGATCCTGACCTGAGCTAAAATCAACAGTCGGACACTCAACCCCTACCGAGCCACCCAGCCGCCCCTATTTATTATTCTAAACAGACACAGCCAGGACTTGCCCAGCACCCCCCTTTTTTTTTCAGTTTATCTATTTTTTTATTTTTTAGTAATCTCCCAACATGGGGCTCGAACCCACGATCCTGAGATCAAGAGCCCCATACTCTTCCAACTGAACCAGCCAGGCATCCCCTGAGCAAAGAATCCTTTTAAACTGGGTTTAAAAAGTTGTTACGAAACACACTCCTCAGAAACAAAAAAGTTGAAAGAGAAAGGAAGGGTGGCTCCCAGGGTAGCCCGTGGCACGAGCCCGTGAAGGGAGCTTCTCTGCGTGTCCGATCAGGCCCACGCGTGTTTTCGCTGACGTGCTCAGCGCGTGTTTTCACTGACGTGCTCTGCGTCCTGCTGTGGCTGCGCCAGAGAGGAGAGCGTTGGCCTTCTCTCTTAACCTCGGGTCATGGGGTGGAAACTCAGCCGCCAACGTGTGTCCTGTTCTTTCAACAGTGTGTCCCAACGGCCACCCCTGCTCTGTGGGAGAGGTGAGTCGTGGTGTGCGGGGAGGGGGGCGGGGCCCAAAACGTCTGTTCCTGCAGATCTGAGGCTGGAGCGGCGGGCGTGGAGGAAAAGGCTGATGAGGGTCTTGACCTCTAGGGGAGCGCAGAGCCTTTTGAAGGCTGTTGAAGGCGACCAAAGGGCGCTGCGGGTCTCTACACGTAACCCTCTACTGAGGGGCTGTGCTGGGCCCTGTGGGGTGTGCTCGGGTGTGGAGCAGTGTTCCTGGCTTCCAGTCACCAGATGCCAGTAGCACCCGTGTCCCCAGCGTGACAACCAAAAGTGTCTCCAGACGTTGCCAAAGTCCCCGTGGGAGGCAAGACTGCTGCTGGCCGTCCTTCCCGGCCACTGCCACACGGGATGTGTGACACGTGTCCTTCTGTAACGGCAAGGTGTTGGCTGGTCCGTAGTCTGGATTACTAGCCCAGGGAGGAGATGCGGTGTAGACACCGAGGGACAGGAAGAAGACCCCCGGGATTACAAGCCCCGGGGGAGAGGGCTGCGTGCGCCCCATCTCTGCGTCCCGCAGCACCCGGCCGGGGCTCTGCTTGCTCAGCAGCAGGCTGTTGAGTTGAACAAAGTAAACGAGAGACCTAGAGGAGAAAACCCGTCCTTCCCGGGACCGCTCTCGGCTCCGACGTTCCGCGCTCTGGGGCTTGAGGCTGGTCCGGCTGCGATTCGCTGTATCCAGGAGCACACGGTCTGGTTTGGGAAAAAATGAGGTTGTGGAAGGAGCGAACCATATGTGTTTTGTTTTTTAAATAAAAAAGTCCCCACAGAGTTGGGAACTGGGTTTGGAGGCCGCGGCGGTGTTCCCGGCGCGAGATGACAGGGCCCGGGCGTGGGCAGTCGGGGCAGCAGGGAGGAGCCGTGAGCGCGTATCAGCCTGTCCTGCTCAAAGCCCCCGTGTCCTGGCACACACCACGTCTGCACGGAGCACGCGCCCCGGGCCCCACGGCGCCGGCAGCCCCCCGCACGTGCCTGCCGTCCAGCGCGGTCCTCGGCCTCCCGCGTGGGCGTGTGCGCCTGCAGCGACAGTCGTCCACAACTGAGCGTGGCCCCGTCTGTGTGTGTCCTAGTGTGGCCGGCCGATGGAACAGAGCCACTGTGTGGACTGCGGGGCTGTAATTGGCGGGATTAACCACAGACCTGAGGACGGGTTTCTTGCTGTCACGTAAGTAAGACGGGCATTTCGTTTCAAAGCGATCCAACTACGGGTTCTGGAGCCTGGTTCTATTCCAGCGGGTAACTTGATACTGAATACGGTATTAATAACTTGTGCATTTGGGCCTGTCGGATCTCAATGCCAAGGTCCCTGTGGTCATGGAACAGTGCGGTGTCTGCTCTGTCACTGGCTGACTGGCCTTTTTTTTTTTTTTTTTTTTTTTTTTTTTTAATGTTTATTCTTAGAGAGCAAGGGAGGGGCAGAGAGAGGGAGACACAGAATCCAAAACAGGCTCCAGGCTCCGAGCGGTCAGCACAGAACCTGACATGGGGTTCAAAGCCACAAACCGCGAGATCATGACCTGAGCCGAAGTCGGACGCTCAACCGACTGAGCCCCTCAGGCGCCCCTTAAGTTTCTGGGTTTTTTTGCAGAAATTTTGGTTTTCCGAAGATTTTATTTATTTTATCTTTTGAAAAGTGTATTTCTTTATTTTGAGGGAGACAGAGACAGCATGAGAGGGGGAGGAGCAGAGAGAGAATCCCAAGCAGGCTCTGAGCTGCCAGCACAGAGTCCAACGTGGGGCTTGGACATACGAACCGCGAGATCGTGACCTGAGCCCAAGTCGGACGCTCAACCGACTGAGCCCCCCAGGCGCCCCTGACTGGCCTCCTCTCTGTAAATAAGGCCACACATGGATACATACTTGCAAGAACACCTGTTATTCAGATGTCTTCTGTTCGGGCCTGGGGCGTGGCCCCTGTAGAGATATGCTTGCCATACGCAAGTGACCTGGTTCAGAGCGACAGTTAAATCTGCGAAGCCACAAAGTGGGCATTTTTCTATCTGAGCCCACGCCGTCTCACTTGGAGACTCTCAGCTGCCACCACTATTTGTGGGACGTGAAGGAGACAGAGTCCGTCTTATCAAACAGTCCTAGGCTGGCGTCCTGATCCCAGCCTTCTCTCGAGAGGAGTGTGGCTCTCCGTGCTCCCCCAGAGGGCAGCTGGGGCCCCTCCGTGGCCATCACCTTTTCGCTAGTCTGCTGCCATTAGAGTTTAAAATATCCTAGCCTGGGGGCGCCTGGGTGGCGCAGTCGGTTAAGCGTCCGACTTCAGCCAGGTCACGATCTCGCGGTCCGTGAGTTCGAGCCCCGCGTCGGGCTCTGGGCTGATGGCTCGGAGCCTGGAGCCTGTTTCGGATTCTGTGTCTCCCTCTCTCTCTGCCCCTCCCCTGTTCATGCTCTGTCTCTCTCTGTCCCAAAAATAAATAAACGTTGAAAAAAAAATAAAATAAAATAAAATAAAATAAAATATCCTAGCCTGTTATCGCCACAAACCGTCGGAACGCCCCAGAATCTCCAGTATTTTTGCAGCTGTCTGTCCTGCTGTGCCTCCCACCTGGGTGCGACACGAAATTCTTTGCCGGGCCTTCCATCCCATTTCTGATTTGGGGAAAATGAGATCGGGGTGCACACGCCCCCGAGGTCGACGTCACCTGTCCCTAGCCTGCCTACCCCCCCTTCAGTGGAAGGAGCAGGTGCAGACCCCTGTCTGGACGCGCGGCTCGGGGGCAGCACAGGTGGCCGCTCGGGTCAGCCGCCTCACGCTGAGAATGCCGCGGGCTGCCGGTCAGATGGGAAGGTGAGGCTGGAAGGGGGACGCCCCGAGGCGAGTGGTCCCGGCGACGAGTACCATGGCACCATTCTCTTCCCAATGCGAACCTCGTCTGCACGGCCCGAGACTCCGAGGTGTGCCCCTGGGGCCGAGGAGAGATGACTGTCTTCAGTCTCTACCCTGTCTTCTCTCGTCCTCTCCAGAAACCACGCAGACAGAACGCAGACTGGCCACGTGCTGGGAGTCGCGCTGGGCAGACGTGAGACGGTGGTGTCCGACCGACAGCTGGCCCCCGCGGTCTTCCTGCTCCTACGACTGCTCACCCACCTGGCCATGCTCCTGGGGGCGGCCCAGAGTCCTGAGGTACGGCCCGCAAGCCTCGCGTTCGGTCGCGAATTTGTAACGACCCGCGAGTCGTTTTGTCCAAAAAGTGCTGGCCACCTCCTGCGGGTCAGGAGTACGTATTTGTTGCCAAATCCACAAAGTAGCGTAAGGTTCACACCCCCCTCGTTTCCCCGCTGGCGGGGGGCCCTACCCATCAGGTTCCGTAAAATCCATTTTCTTTGTTTTTAATTTTTTGAGTGTTTGTTTATTTTTGAGAGAGAGACAGAGCATGAGCGGGGGAGGGGCAGAGACAGAGGGAGACACAGAATCCGAAGCAGGCTCCAGGCTCCGAGCTGTCAGCCCAGAGCCCGTCGCGGGGCCCAAACCCACGAACCGCGAGATCACAACCTGAGCCGAAGTCGGACGCTCAACCGACTGAACCACCCAGGCGCCCCAATGTTTATTTGCTTTTGAGAGACAGAGAGAGAGAGCGAGCAGGGGAGGGGCAGAGAGAGAGGAGACACAGAATCCGAAGCAGGCTCCAGGCTCCGAGCCATTAGCACAGAGCCCGACACGGGGCTCGAACCCACGAACCGCGAGATCACAACCTGAGCCGAAGTCGGACGCTCAACCGACTGAACCACCCAGGCGCCCCAATGTTTATTTGCTTTTGAGAGAGAGAGAGAGAGAGCAAGCAGGGGAGGGGCAGAGAGAGAGGAGACACGGAATCCAAAGCAGGCTCCAGGCTCCGAGCCATTAGCACAGAGCCCGACGCGGGGCTCGAACCCACGAACCACGAGATCACGACCTGAGCCGAAGTCGGACGCTCAACCCGCTGAGCCCCCCAGGCGCCCTGGCAAAATAAGTCTTATTATCAAAGTTTAAACAAACACTCCGCGTCTCGGTGCACACTGGGAGCGGGGAGGCTACTCGACCTCGACGTTACCCGTGTCTTCGCTGGAGCTCGGGGGAAGAAAGCGCAGCGCGTCCCCTTGAAGTTAATGAACCATGACGGCCGACCATTGGACCCGAACGTTATTTGTTTTGGGTTTGCGTGCAGTGTAGCTTTTAAATTTTTTTTTTTTAACGTTTTATTTATTTTTGAGACAGGGAGAGACAGAGCATGAACGGAGGAGGGTCAGAGAGAGAGGGAGACACAGAATCCGAAACAGGCTCCGGGCTCCGAGCCGTCAGCACAGAGCCCGACGCGGGGCTCGAACTCACGGACCGCGAGACCATGACCTGAGCCGAAGTCGGACGCTTAACCGACTGAGCCACCCAGGCGCCCCAACGTGCAGTGTAGCTTTAACCAGCTAGGGATGAGGCTGTTCCCACGTGCTTGCACACGTGACCGTACGAACGTGTGCCCTAACGCGTGAGGGACACAGCGTGTTTTCAACGAGCTGAGAGCAGGGCCGCGTGGGCCCGAGGTCACGCCGACGATGTCACAGGGTCACTTTTGCCGCCCCGCCGCCTCTGTGCGCGCGATGCTTCTGCCCCTCCCCAGCGCCCTCTGACTCGGCACCGGCCGTCCTTCCTGGGGGCGTGTGCCAGGCCCGCCGGCTCCCCGCAGACAAGATCTCGTGTCCCTCGCAGGCTGTGATAAACATCATCAAGCCTCCGGTGAGGGACCCCAGAGGGTTTCTGCAGCAGCACATCCGGCAGGACCTGGAGCAGTTGACGAGGACGCTGGGCAGGAGCGCCGACGAGGCCATCAACGCCGTGCACCTCGTTCTGCGCAGCCTCCTGGGAAGGCAGCGCCACCCCTCCGGCCAGAGTGAGCTCGAGGGGCGAGGGGGTGGCTGGTCACTCCTCACGACGCCGGGGACGGATAAGGGAAGCGGGGAGGGGTGTGGGGACGAGCGGAGGGAAGGGTGGCTCTTGTCTTTGTGCTTCCCCCCCCGGGTCAGCACGTGAGCACAGAGGCGTCACGTGTGTGCGTGCGTGTGGGGAGGCCGTGTGTCATCCGGGGCGGGCAGGGCATCTGAGTCCCCACCGTCCAGAGACCAGTGTCTGCTCCTCTGTTGGGACTTGTCCTCTTTGGACCCCTGGCCTGTGTGGCCCCTTCTGCTTTTGCTATAAGGACACGCAGTCCGGGGTTACCTGCCCGTGGTCACTGAGCCAATGTTCCCACTTTAAAGACTGAAACCCGTGGAAAGGGAAGGTCTTCAAGGTGACGTAGCAGAATGGCTATTTCTGAGGGGCGGCGTTGAGAGTCACTTTATTTTCTTTCTGTTTCTATCTTCGCCACGATCCTGGGCTTGCTGGGAGCAGCAGGGACCGTTTTGAAACACTCAGGTTAATTTAGCAACAAGTGCCCCGCATCCCCCCTCGTCCCCCTGCTGGAAGGGAGCGTGACTTTGGTCTCGCCTTTAGTCAGTGTTTACGTAGCTGCTGTGGTTTCTTTTCCTTGGGTAACGTGTGTTTCCTTGTAGGAATGTTCAATTTCGATGCGAGGCTGTCGTCCAGAGAGTTCCGAAACAGCTGGGAGAAGGCCATGCAGACGCTCATTCTCCCTGAGCTGGAGGTACGCGGCCCCTGGCGGCCAGCTGGGAGCCCACGGGTGGGTGTCCTGGGAGCGTCCTGGGCACTTGGGCTGTGCGTCGTCCCTCGCGCAAGGGCTGTGGGGCCGCTGGCGGAACCCCAGGCACGGGTGTGGACCACCGGCCACTCGACCATTCTGCTGTCCCCGTGCCCTCCGTCCCGGAGGCCGGGCTGGCCGGTTGAGGAATTACTGTGAGTCCAGGAGGGGTAGGTGGCTTTCTGTGCGCTACTTTTAATAGTGAGAACAGCAGGTAGGGAGACAGACTCGCGTGTAGATGCCCAGCAAAAATGCACGGGTAGTCATGGATTCACTGCTCCTCTCAGATAAGAACGGTACTGGGAGTAAATACACCCAGAGGGAGATAAAAGCCACCAAGTAAAAGGATGGGGATACAGTTCAGGTCTCTGGGTCTCTCATCTGGGGAGACATGAGCCCACAGGCAAGGAACCTGAAAATCGTCGTGAAAGAGAACTTGGTCGCTTGCTAAACCGGGGAGGGCGGACGCCCTACCTTGCCCACTGGTGGAGCCCCCGTGCCGCGGTCTGCGTGAGCGGCCTCACCTCCAGAACCCTGTGTTGCTCTCGCACCCAGCATCAGCATCTGGAGAAAGCACTGCTGACCGTCACCGCCCAGATCAGCCAGGACGAGCGGATCAGCTCCAACCCCGTGGCCAGAATCGTGTACGGTGACCCCGGGGCCTTCCTGCCTCACCTGCCCCAGAAGAGTGCGGTCCACTGCTCTAAGATGTGGGCCTGCAGGAGGAGGGTCACGGTTGAGTATCTGCAGCACATCGTGGAGCAGAATTCTGGCAAAGACACGGTGCCCGTCCTCCGGAAGTTCCTGCAGAAGGTCAGGCTGCCCCTGAGTGACCCCCTGCCCATGTCCCTGGTGCCCCAGGGCTCTGCTTTCTTGCTGGACCACCTGTGGCAGGGGAGGGTAGGTTCCTCATGCACGTCAGGCCGTGAGGCAGTTTGAAGCATAAAGTCACAGAGGACATACACCGGTCGGAGTTGGCAGGAATCAGGAATCCGTAAAGAACGTGACAGCCGGGACGGTATCTCCCGGGTCACTCAGCAAGAAGGAGCAGAACTCAGGTCATCCCGGGGGGTGCCCGTCCACCATCCTGGCCCCGGTGCCGGGAGCGCTTGGCCATCAGTGAGGGTCCGTGGAAAGAAAAGGCTTTTCTCGTGGGGAACACGTAACCAGAATGAAACCGACAGACAAAAGAGTCTGCCCTGTCCCAGACTCGGCCTCAGAAGGAAGAAAGGTGTTGGGGGTGGGGGGAAGGGAGCAGTGAAGGGTCTCGTCGGGCCGAGACCGGAAACAGACCCATTTGAGCCTCGTGCCCCCTGAAACTTCGCCTTCTGTGGCAGCGTCTGTCCCCCCCTCCCCGCCGTGTACCAGTGTTGGCTTTCGGGACAAGTGCGACGACTGTCGGTCAGCGGGAGGGCGAGAGCCCGAGCAGGGAGGGTCTCCTGGGGCTCCGACGACACACGGGAGCGACGCCGGGTGCCGGCGCCTGAATCCCCAGCCTCTGCTCTTGGCAGATTCCTGCACCGCCAGCCCGTCGCCGGGGCCCAGGAGGCCGGTTTCTTTGCCGAGTGTTCGGCAGACACGTGTGACGTGTCAGCCCCGTGACGGCAGGGACCGCGTCCCGCTGGCGTCTCCGTCCCTAGCGTGCAGGGTGTCCTGCTGGCAGGCGGCGGGCCCTTGTGAAAGACGGAAACGGCCTTTTCCTGTTCCCGAGGAGCCCGGGGGGGCGTCACGTAAAATGGCGCCTCGACCGGCTCCGATGCAAACCCGGGTCCTGAGCCAGCCCCGGAGCCCGTGTCCCCAGGAACGTGGGACAGGTGAACTCACGTGCGGCCTGGCGGTCTTCCCTCGGCAGGAGGCAGAGCTGAGGCTGGTGAAATCGCTGCCTGAGATCTTGGCCCTGCAGAGGGATCTAGTGAAGCAGTTCCAGAACGTTTCGGAAGCTGACTACCAGTCCATCCGAGCTTTTATCAGCAGTCACCACGAAGGTACGTCTCCGCTCCAGGAGGAGGTCAGCGCCAGCTGTGTTTGGGGGTTCGCAGAGACCGCTGCAGCCAGCCCGGGGCTCGGGGCCCCTGTCCGCTCAGCCTTCAGTGCGAAGTAACGGGTGCCGTGAATCCCAAAAGGCCAAAAGAGGCTTGGCTGCGGCTGAAACTCGGCGTCCGCACTCACACACGCTGGTGAGGCCGGAGACGCAAAGCCGGGCCCTTCCCAAAGAGCGCGCGACGGTGTTGGCCGGACCCGACTGGGTAGGGGTTTTCACGGGGCCCTTAGAAGGTGTTTTGTCGGACAGATGGGTTGAAGCAGTTACTCCGCAAGAGGATCCGTATCTTTCTGTCGACGTGGAACAAGCTGAGGATGTCACTGCAGACCAGTGGTAGGTGCCACGCTCCCTGTCTCCCGCCCGACCCTGGTCCGTGAGTCTCTGGGCACAGGTGTCGGGGGCAAGCGAACTAACACAGCACGAAAGAAGTAACCCGTGGGTCATCTCGGATCTGTGGATGTGGACTCAGGAAGGAGCTGAGATCGTTTGAAACCGGTGGGCGCGTGAGGGCGGTGGGGACAGAGCGCGCAGAGCGTCCCCGGCTCCAGCGCGTCCCCACTTGGGAAGCGCCCGCGGGCTTGGGCGCCGGCCTGGAGGTGGCGGGAGCGGCGGCGCGGAGGTGAGCGGAGGCCTCTCTGCTGAGGGCTCCCCGTCCTCCCAAGGTGAAATCAAGCTGCCCGAAGAATACTGCGACGCCGACCTGGACGAGGACACCGACTTCGAGGTCGTTCTGCCGCGTCGCCGGGGCCGGGGCCTCTGCTCGACCGCCTTAGTCAGCTATTTGATCAGGCTGCACAACGAAATGGTCTACGCGGTGGGAGAGTTCTCCGGAGAAAACAACGGGTGAGCGCACGGCCGGCCGCGGGAGCCGTGTCTGAGATGGGGGTCGCGGGGTCGCGGGGTCGCGGGGGCCGCGGGGGCGGGCACACTTCCCTGCCTCGGCTGGGTGCACGGGCCCGGGCAGCGCGTTCGCCTGCCAGGACGGAGGGCGGGAGCCGGGAGCCCGCTCCGGGTGGGTCCCCGAGCGCCACGTCTGTGTGTCCCTCAGCTACACGGTCGATGCCTCCGAGGTCACGGACCTGCACGTCATCAGTTACGAAGTCGAGCGGGACCTCGTGCCCCTGATCCTCTCCAACTGCCAGTACCGGGTGGAGCAGGGCCAGGAGACCCTGCAGGAGTTCGACCTGGAGAAGATCCAGCGCCAGGTCACCAGCCGCTTCCTCCAGGGCAAACCCAGGCTCACGCTCAAGGTGCGGCTTCCCCCCCCCCCCCCCCCCCCCCCCCCCCCGCCTCCGCCGCGGGACTTGTCGGGCCGGCACGTCTGTTTTGTGAAAGTTAGCCTTGCATCCCAGCTGTTTCTGAGCGAGACGGGCACAGGGATGACCGTCCAGCCGTGCGGTCCCCCCAGAGGCCAGAACCTGGGTCCCCTCCGTACCTCTGGGCCTCTTCAGGTCCCCGTGGACTTGCTGGATTTCTCTGTGTCGTTAACGGCATCGCCTCCGCCCCTGACAGCCCCTGGCGGCCACCCGCTCCTTCACGCTCCACACACAGCCTGTCACCCGACACCACGGCACCTGTGTAACTGCCACAGGCCCACTGCTGCCTGCCTTCCGAGTCTTAAGGCCACATTCCCGAACCACATCTGGCCCACGTCGCTCCCTGGTGACGGCCCTGAGGCCGACTGGTGTCCCGGTGCGCGTGGCGTAACGCCCACACTGCTTGTCGCAGCCCTTCTCCAGCCGGTTGATTCACACACCGAGCCGCCCTCCCTCCCTGAACACACCGTGCACCTACACATCTCTGTTCTTTCACCTGGGCTGTTCTTGTCCCTGCCGGGTCCAGCCGGGGACACTGGTTCCGTGTGTGTGCTCCCTCACTGCCGGCGGTGAAGCCCTGACCTGTTGCACCCAGGGCTGTCTTAACTCGCTCTGCTGTCCTGTTGTCTGTGCCCCGTAGTGGTTGGGGGAGTACAGGAACGGGAGGTCCCCGTGTACCTGCTCCCCCCAGTGGCCGGCAAGCCTCTAGCATTCTGCGTGTCGGCACCTGCTTGGCCGTTGAGGCGAGGCCGGGTCCTTTGCCGTGTCACTGTTTCTGTAGACCGTGGGTCAAACACAGACCTCACACGGCCGCCAAGAGCGGCACACTCTGTCCGGCGACATGCTGAGGAGCACGGGCCTGCCGTTGCGTCACTGCTCAGGAATAGAGTTGTCGTCGGACAGAAACCTCCGCGGTGGATTCCATCTCCAAAGGCTGTTTTCTTTGTCAATTCAGGGAATCCCCACTCTGGTGCACAGACGTGACTGGAACTATGAGCATCTCTTTGCGGACATCAAGAGCAAAATGCCGCAGGTGATCACAGCACACCGCCCCGCTCGCACGGTGCTTTTACCCGGTGGTGGTGGCTTCCTCTTGGGGAGGACCGCTCAGCCTTGCTGGGAGCCCCGCCAGGTTCCAGCGGCCTCCCTGCATTCCCTGAGCCCACTGTTCTTTCCAGAAGGCCAGCAGGGCAGCAAATCAGCAAGAGTTCTCTTGTTGAAACCTGGTGGTAGTTTCTTAGTCAGGATGTCAGACCACACGTGCTGATGCAAAAGGTCCAGAGAACTTATCTATTCCCGCTCTTTGGACTTGTGTGTGGGTGTGTGGGTGTGTGAGCACGCGCGCGGCCGTGCGAATATCCTCACAAGGTTGCTTGGAGGACTGTGAGTTCACGTCAATTTCTGTAAAGTGTCTGGGGCACTGCTGCCCCAGAATCACCGAGCATTAACTGTCATTATTGGTAGGTCTCTCACCTTAAGGCCTTGGCCGTGAAGTAGGTAAGCCCGCTTGCCGGGTATGAGGCACAAGAAACCCCCAGCCACGGACCCCTGTCCCGCCTTTGATTTCCTAGAAACCCCTCCACAACGCGGCCATCAGCGCCATCTGCGGACAGCTGCAGTCCTACAGCGATGCCTGTGAGGCCCTGTCGCTCATAGAAGTCACTTTGGGGTTCCTGAGCACGGCTGGCGGCAACCCCAACATGTCTTTGAACGTGTACGTCCAGGACGTGCTGCGCATGGGCGAGCAGACAGCACTGGTTCTGAAGGTGGGTCTTGCTTGGGGCTCCACTGTAGCCTCATCCACGCTGCCCTCCCCACTGCCTGCCGGGATTTGCGCCTCGAAGGGAGTCCCCACCTGGGCGACCTCTGGAAAGGGCAGGAGGTGAGAGTGGCATGTCAAGGCGAGGCCCAGCGCGACAGCCACCCTCTCGCCATGCGAAGGGGCTCTGAGATATGGCGGGGAAGGGGTGGCGCTTTGGAGGTGAGGCCAGCGGCTGGTGTACAGTTATGGGAAGAGAGGAGCCCGGGGCAGAAGTGCCGCCACGCTCGCCTGTTCCCTCCCGGCCCCGCCTCCAGCTTGGGGAGCCTGTCCCCGCCCAGCCCCGCCTCCTGCCCTGGAGCCTGTCCCCGCCCAGCCCCGCCTCCTGCCCTGGAGCCAGTTCCCGCCCAGCCCCGCCTCCTGCCCTGGAGCCTGTCCCCACCCGGCCCCGCCTCCTGCTCTGGACCCTGTCTCCGCCCAGCCCCCACTCCTGCCCTGGAGCCTGTTTCCGCCCAGCCCCGCCTCCTGCCCTGGAGCCAGTTCCCGCCTAGCCCCGCCTCCTGCTCTGGAGCCTGTCCCCACCCAGCCCCGCCTCCTGCTCTGGAGCCTGTCTCCGCCCAGCCCCCACTCCTGCCCTGGAGCCTGTCCCCGCCCAGCCCCGCCTCCTGCCCTGGAGCCTGGCCCTCCCGGCCCCGCCTCCCGCTCAGGAGCCTGTCGCTTTCAGGCCTTACACCGATGCCAGCTGAAGCACACGATCGCACTGTGGCAGCTCCTGTCAGCCCACCGATCGGAACAGCTGCTCCGTCTGCACAAGGTGGGTGCAGCCCCACCCCGCTGGGCTGGGGGCCGCCCTCTGTCCTCCCAGCCAGCCTCTTGCTGCCTCCCTTCTTCTCTATTCTAGGAGCCCTTCAGGGAAATCAGCGCCAGGTACAAAGTTGGTCTCAGCCCAGACAATGCCAAGTGCCTTCGCACTTTCCTGAACCAGACTGACCTCGACTCCTTCCTCCTGGAGCTTCATGAAATGATGATCCTGAAACTGAAGAGCCCCCAGGCCGAGGGCAACTTCAACCCAGAGTGGAGGTACGGGTTCGCTCGCGGGTGGGACCTGCACACACGGGGTGCCCTGTGGTCTTTCCCGTGACCTTCTGCAGACGCGGAAAGAGCTCCCGTCTGACCTCTGAAGCCCGTGCCCTGCTGTTTTAACCTTTCCAGGCCCCCAGCAGATTGGCCCTTTGGCTTTGATCTCTGCTGGGTTTTTATTTCTTTTAATGTTTAATTATTTCTGAGAGAGGAGAGAGAGCAGAGGAGAGAGAGAGAAAGGGATGGAGGATCCAGAGCGGGCTCTGCACTTACAGCAGAGAACCTACCGACCACAAGATCACAACCTGAGCCAAAGTCAGATGCTTAACCGACTGAGCCACACAGGCACCCCTGCTGGGCTTTTAAAAATAATCACTGACGGGGCGCCTGGGTGGCGCAGTCGGTTAAGCGTCCGACTTCAGCCAGGTCACGATCTCGCGGTCCGTGAGTTCGAGCCCCGCGTCGGGCTCTGGGCTGATGGCTCAGAGCCTGGAGCCTGTTTCCGATTCTGTGTCTCCCTCTCTCTCTGCCCCTCCCCTGTTCATGCTTTGTCTCTCTCTGTCCCCCCAAAAAAATAAATAAACGTTGAAAGAAAAAATTAAAAAAAAAAAAATAATAATCACTGAAGTCATATATTCTGGTTGTGACAAGTGTACTTAGTCAGATGTCCATTGTATTTTTAATTTTTTTTTTTTTGATGAAATACAATATACGGTGTTAGATTTGTTTCTGGTTTGCAATATAGTCATTGAACAATTTTATACATTACTCAATGCTCATCATGGGAAGTGGACCCAATCTCCTTCACCTATTTCACCCATTCCCCACCCACCTGCCCCCTGGTAATGGTCAGTTAGTTCTCTATAGTTAAGAGTCTGTTTCTTGGTTTGCCTTTTTTTCCTTCCCTTTGCTCATTTGTTTTGTTTCTTAGATTCTACATTTGAGTGAAATCATGGTATTTTCTTTCTCTGACTTATTTCACTTATAATTATACTATCTAGCTCCATCCATGTCATTGCAAATGGCTAGATCTCAATCTTTTCTGTGGCTAATATTCCAGTGTGTGTATACGTGTGGGTGTATATACCACATCTTCTTTATCCATTCAGCAGTTGATGGACATTTGGGCTCTTTCCATAGCTTGGTTGTTGTTGATAATGCTGCTATAAACACTGGGGTTCATGTATCCCTCTGAATCTATATTTTTGTAGCCTTTGGATAAATAATAGTACTAAATAGTAATAAATAGTTGCTGGATCGTAGGGTAGTCCCATTTTTAATTTTTTTGAGAAAACTCCGTGCTGTTTTCCACAATGACTGCACTATTTTTCATTCCCACCAACAATGCGTGATGGTTCCTTTTTCTCCAAAAACCATAAAATTCCTAGGAGAAAACACTGGCAGTAGTTTCTCAATGTCAGCTGTAGAAATATTTTTCTAGCAACGTCTGCTCAGGCAAAGGGAACAAAACCAAAAATAAATTATTCGGACCACACCAAAATAAGAAGCTTTTGCACAGTGAAGGAAATCATCAACGAAACCAAAAAGCAACCCTACCAAATGGGAGAGGATGTTTGCAAGTGACATACCTTATAAAGGATTAGTACCCAAAATATATAAAGAACTTCTACAATTCCACACCAAAGAGGGAGGAGAGGGAGAGAGATGTGCATTTTAAATTTGATATAAAAAGTCACACCGATGTATAGTGTATGAGAATACCCAACGTCGGATATTACCCATCTTTTACATTTTTGCCAACCTAATGGCCAAAAATAGGTGTCTTGTTTTCACTCGTATTTTCCTATTTAATAGTGAAGCTGCAGATTTCCTACTCATCTGCCATTTTTGTGTCTTTCTCTAGATTATCTCTTGGTATCCTTTAGGTTTCTTTTGGGCTATTTATCTTTTTCATAATCTTAAAAGATTTAAGATTAGGGGCACCTGGGTGGCTCAGTCCGTTGAGCGTCCGGCTTCAGCTCAGGTCATGATCTCACGGTTTGTGGGTTCGAGCCCCACGTTGGGTTCTGTGCTGACAGCTTGGAGCCTGGAGCCTGCTCTGGATTCTGTGTCTCCCTCTCTCTGCCCCTCTCCCATTTGTGCACGCGCACTCCCTCTCACCCTCTCTCTCTCAAAAATAAACGTTAAATTTAAAAATATATATTTAAGGTTAATCTTTGTTACAGAACCTCTGCCTCAGTCTTCAATTTCAGAAAGCCAAATCTGACAGATCTTTTTCTATAAAGACTAGAAAAACACACCAGAAGGGTCTTCCTTATCCCAAGGTTACAAAGCCCTCTGCCACATTCTCTTCTTGTGCTTTTATAGTCTTAGGTTGTCCATCTGCTTTGTTAACCAGTTTATGTTTTACGTATGATGTGAGGTAGGGATTTGCCAGTCCTGTTTTCCTAAATAGATACTCCATTCCCACTTTTCCTCACCAGCACACGTCATCGGTGCTGTTTTCTTCCACGGCGCCGTCTGGCATATGCCTGCATACGTTTATATTCCTTGAACACATTCAACAAGTCTTTCCTACCTGGGAATTTTAGTACAGAGAACAAAAGATCCCTTTCCTGGAGAATTTACCATCCTTGTTAATATAAAACATGAAATGGAATATAATCTCTTTTTGAATGGCAAGGCTTTGTGTTTATGGAGCAGATCACATTACCAGAGTGCTTAAGGGGACGTGACCTGGCCATTAATTACCAAGGTCAGGTCTGTTCTGTGGTGTTTGTATACTTTAGTGTGGGAGGGTGGGAGGTGGCAGGCATGTCCTGGAGCCCTTGAACCCCGGGTTCTAGTCCCCGTTCTGTAACTCGACCCCCCCCCCCCCCCCCCCCCCCAGCATTTCTGGTCTCCACAAGCACTTTGGTTCTATTGACTTGGAAATAGCAACGGCCACTGATGGCATCTTTGCGTTAAATGGGAGAGTGCTTAACCTTCCATCTCTTGTCCCTTGGTTTTTCAGCCTGAGAGACACTCTAGTAAGTTACTTGGAAACTAAAGAGGGTGAAATTCCTCCTGAACTGGAATTTCAGTTCCCAGAGGAGATACTGCTGTGCAGCTGTGTCCCCGTGTGGAGGATGGCCGCTGAACTGAAGCGAGGTCGGCAGGTGAGGTAGAGTGCTCTGCTCCCGACAGGGGACAGCGGGCTCTTCCCTCATCTGTCACCAGCCGCCGCCTGGGCCAGGGCGTACGAGGGCGGCTGCTGGCGTGGCTCGGAACTCAAGATCCCTGGGTGCCGTGCCGCAGACAGCTGCGAGAGCCACACTGTCCCAGGAACACGTGCACATTCCACGTTGTTCCCATCGGATTATGGAAACTTCCCGGTGGGAGGTGAGAACTGGAGACCCCGGGAAGCTGGGACAGATCACCTTTCGGTTGCCCGGGGTGCCAGGCAGGTGCTCCTCGGCTTCCTGAAACAGGAGCCATCTGTGCCTTCGGCTCGCCGGCTGGAGTACAGCACACGCCCACCCCGGCCCTTCTCACTGCTGGATGAGAAGGAGGGGAGACGGGGTTACTGACTTTGCTGTTTTCTAAATTGCTCTGCACTCACAGAGGAGAATGCAGCCTGATCCTTTCTTCTGTTCCCTCTGAGTCTGAGTATTGTGCAAAGATGTGTAGGTTTCCAGAAAGGTCTGCAAAAGTGCCAGACCCTTGTTTGTGTCCTCCCAAACACAAGTCAGGGCATTCAGTGCCTTGAGGCCACACCTCCGAGACCTCACCCGCTCAGCTTCAAGGGTCAGAGCCAAAAAGCTTTCACTGTGGAGGGCGCGGGGCCAAGTCGGGGGTACTTTTCGGGTGTTCCTTCCTCTTTTACACGATGAAGAGACTGGAGCGATGGCCACATTTGCTTCTATTTCTCGAGGTTTTAAATTCCAGATGAAACTTGGTCAATACAAACTTGGATCAAAGGCATGGCTGCGGCACCTTTGTGGGAACTTTTAAACTGTCCGGGATCGTGCTAAATAAACGCGTCCTCCCTCTGAATCTATCTGGTCCTTCCTCCGAATCTCCACCAAGGCATAAAAAACAGACTCAGAGAGAATGTAGAACCAGCTAAGTTTCTGCAAAAGGAAAAAAAGGAGAAGAGTCAACTCGATCTGATCTTCCACGTTTCTTACTGTGAGGCAAGTGTCTCTTTTGCACAGTCTCCTTGGATACTGGTGGCCTCTGGACTGACGCCTGCTTCCAGGTGGCTGGGCACCCATCGGCACTGAGATGACCACCGTTTACAAGTCAGAGGTGACTGCTGTTTACAAGTCAGAGGCGAGTGTCTTCAGTATACATTCTGAGTGAGTTAACGACGTGGGCAGCTTGAGATTGCGGAAACAAAACGCTGCCGGGACCACCGAACACGCGGCGGCCACAGCGGAGGGAGCTGCAGAGGGAACCAACCGTCCTCCGTGCTCCTCAGAGTGTCTGATGAAGGGGAGCACGGTGGCCCGGGCCCCCTCAGTAATTAATCTGAAACAACACCCCCTTGAACTTAGTAACCCGTGATTGTTGTATCATTCTAGACTATGCAAAGGTACCCCCCCAGCCCCCCCGAACGGGTTGAGGTGCAGCAGGGAGGGCGCCTGTTCAGCTCGTCGACTTGCACTGGGAATCCCTTTGATTCCTCCAAGCTGGGACGGAGCTGGTGTGGCCCGCCAGGTGCTGCTCTGGTCCCTCACTGTGCCACACCTTAGCAGTGGGAGTTAGGGGTCAATATCTTGCTGTGAATCTTTTTTTGGGGCTGGGAATTTTTCCCCCCACTTTTAATGAAGGGTTTTTTAACTAAGATATTTTGTTTCGTATGCTATACCTTCAAAGCCTTAATGGTCATATCTAGACTATCTTGTTTATACAGAAATACACTGGCCTAGCACAAGCAAATGTCAATTTTATTATACTTGTCATACCTGTTTTAATAAACTTGAGTTTTGCTGCTAAAGAATCCTTCTCTCTGAGGGTAGAGCTTCAGTTTATGGCAAGTAGACATCAGCTCAGCCATGGGGAATGGTTTTGGGGTGTGTGTGTGTGTGTGTGTGGAAATGTAGATGCATCCATGTAGTGGAAGGTTCTGGACAGAAGACGTACACCCCAGTGTAGAAAGTGAGAGGTAAACCTTTCCTCGGGACAAAATGATAGCCAAGCGGGGGACCCACAGCTGGCCATCCCTGCCCGGTCTCCAGACTCCAAGCCAGAAGCTTCCACCTCGGCCTCAGAGGGCGAGCCCCCCATTCCCCGCCTGAAACGCCTTCGCCGGAAGACAGCAGCGCTGCAGCTAACCTTGTCGGAGAGCCCCCTCTGTTCACAGAGCGGGGTTGCGAGACGGGCAAACCTTTCCTCTGCAGAAGGAAAGACGGGGTAACAAGGGATAAACTGTGAGCTTCCAGCGGCCCACTTACATTCGAGCGGGAAAATCCCACTTTAGGGGGAAACTGCGTTTTCTCTTCCAAATGGAGAGGCTCCTCCAGGAGAGAAACTGGGGGCTTCTAGAGGAGGCCTCGCCCCTGCCGTCAGACTCCTCTTCCGGCAGCTTCTGTTCCGGGCCCCTGGCCGATCCTCCCCCTCCTCCTCCCGGTTCCCATCTCCGTTCACATCCGTTCCTTTGCACGTTTCCCAAATGCACCCCTCCTGCCTCCCGCCCAGGCAGAAACGGCACTTTGTCTCCTCTTTGTTTCTTTTTAATGTTTATTTTTGAGAGAGAGAGCACGTGTGCCACACGAGTGCACAGGGGAGGGGCAGAGAGAGGGAGACGGAATCCCAAGCAGGCTCCATGCCGACAGCAGAGGCTGTCAACAGCGAACGCAGGGCTTGAACTCACAAACTGTGAGATCGTGACCTGATCCGAAATCGGACGCTCGACCGACTGAGCCACCCAGGCGCCCTGCTGTCTCCTCTTTAAGACCTTACCGTGTGTGTAAATTAGCCACTTTTTGTCACGGGCTGCGGGATTCCATCACTTGTTCACGGAGGCAGCCGTGAGCTATGTCGGTTGTTCCCAGAGCCAGGCGATGCTAACCGAGACACGAACTTCCAGCGATAAGCATTCACCGTGAAGACGGTGCCGGCAAAGGCAATGCTAGGGTTGGTAGCGCTGCCCAAGTCTGGGCACGCACGCGGGCCCTGGCACATCTCTGACTTAACAGTCACGCGCTGAGAAGTTGCTGTATCGGCGGGGCCAGGAGAGCTACTGGATGGGGCTGAGGGAGAAAACCTGAGGCCCCGAGCTGGGTGACCATCCATCCAAGCCATGGCTAGCATTCACATCGCTTCCTGCCTTTCTTCCAGTCCCTTCTTAGTCACTAATTAAACTTATGCACAAGCATTCATGGCTCCCATTTCCAACTGGAAAACCAGCACCAGGAACGCACAGATGCTGAGCATTTCACACATCATCAGGGTACTGGGGACAGCAGGGCCCTGCTTCCTTCTGAGGAGGAAGGATCTGGGGGGACCACTGAGGCAAGAGCAGAGAAATGGAGGAAGGGCCCTGGCCAGAGCCCATGCAAGCTGCCCCGGGACCTTGCACATCCTATACAGGCCTGCCTTCAACCTCGCCCCTTCCTCCACACCCATCCTGATTAGGAGGGTGCCCCAGGCCCTAGCATCCCCCTGGTGGCCACTGCCCGCACCCCCAAGCACAGCAGAGCCTCAGCCCAGAGCAACTTTGGCCCCAGCTCCACAGGCCCACGAGTGGCCCCCAGTTACCCAAGCCAAGGGCCTCCTCATCCTCACCACCCTGTACGATGACAAGGCCGACACAATACATCCCAGATGGCCCCCAGTGTAGGCCTTGGCCCTCCCATTTGCCAGTTCCAGGGCCTTGCACAAGCCCCTTCCTCACCTTCTCTCTTTATTAAAGCAGCCCCCTCCCACGGCCTCCTGGCAGACAGCCTCTCCTCTACTGTCCTGCCCTGCCTGCTTCTCCCCTGCGGCGTATTCAGTAACCTTCCGTCTCCTCTGTTCTGCCTCAGGTGAATTCTTTCACATCCTGTGCCACCGACTCCCACCAATCACTGTCCCACATCTGGGGGCTCCCATCCCATCCAAAGACACCCCATTTAAGCACCACACCTGTGGGTTGTCAAATGCTACATAAAGCCTTTCCTGAACTTCAAACTTCCATATTTCCTCTTGAAATCTATATTCAGACTACAGTTCTTATCCACACACTTCCCCGATTTCCCCTGGGAGAATATAAACCACGGGTCAAATCGCTACCCATCAGTCTCACTGGCTGCCTTCAGTGCCTCAACTACACCAACCTCTTTTCAACCCCAGGACCCTTACATGTGCTGTGCCCTTTGTGGAATGCTGTCTCCCACTCACCCCCCAGGGCTCCTCTTAACTTTCCCACCGCCAGGGTAAAGTAGGCATCCCTGCCATTCTCACGGCACCGCGCACGAGGCCGGGCACGAAGAGCTCGTTACATTGAGGAGCCTGGGGTGAGCGTCAACGTGCCAAAGGTGGTCCGTGTTTGGTCTGCTGGGCGGGGCTGTGGGCCCACTGGGACCCACCCGAATTCGCGAGTGTGGTCCACTAAGGATTGCGCCGTGCTCTCAAAGCTTTTACGGAAGTCACCGGGCCCAAACCCACGAGCCGCGGAGAGGGCAGGTGATCGGTGATGGGGTCCGGGCGGCTCGGCACGTCCGGTGCCAGAAGCTGAGGGAGCGTGCGAGGTGCCCGACGTGGAAGGTCACCCTGCCTCGCCCACCCTGCACTGCACACCGCGCGCGGGACGCGGGCGGCCGGCCTCCCCCGCCTCCCACACCCACCCCCGGGCACCGGGCGCCGACCAGGCTGCGAGCAAACCCGGCCGTCGCCAGTTACCGCCCGCAGCCCGCGCCGTCTCGAAGCTGCTCTGGTCGCCGCTCGAGCCTTCGTCCCGGTTGAAGGCGCCCGCGCGCGGCCGGGACCGCTCAGACCCGGGCGGGGCAGGTGGGCGGGCGGCCAGGAGCGGGCAGGGCTCCCCGCCGGCCTCCCGCCACCAGGCGGCGGCGTCCGGACCCGGGTTCACCAACCAGAAACGCCAAGGCCACGAAAGCAGCAGGGCGCCTGCGCGCGAGTAGCCGGAAGTGACGCCACCAGGAAGGGACGCCACCGGAAGGGGCGTTTGGGGCCGAGCCATGGCTAGGGAGGCGGCGGAGCTGCCTCCGAAGGAGACCCTGTCGCTCTGGATAAGGTAATGGGGTCGGGTGACAGCCAATTTGCGGGGGCTGGAGCGACTCTGGGGCCGCGGAGGGCTGGGGGGAGGCCCGGCACGCAGGCGAAAGGGCCTTCGGGAGTTGTAGTCAGCGGGGTTGGCGGCGCTCGCTTCCGGCGCCGCGTCTCGGTGCAGGGGGCCGGAAGGTGAGACCGTGGAGGGGGCGTCCCCGAGGCCGGGCTCCCGGGGAAGTGGGGGGGGGGGGGTGGTGAGACCGGGAGTGCCCCGGGGAAGAGCCTCAAGCCTCGCGGGGCCGGGAGGCCCGCTGGACGTGTGTCTGCCCTCAGGGAGCAAGCCCAGCTGAAGGCCCTCGTGGTGGACCGGGACACGGAGGCGTGGCAGCGGGACCCCGGCTTCTCGGGGCTGCAGAGGGTCGGGGGCGTGGACGTGTCCTTTGTGAAGGGAGACAGTGTCAGCGCCTGTGCCTCGCTGGTGGTGCTCAGCTACCCTGAGCTCGAGGTAACCCCGCGGGGGCCGCCCCGCTCGGGCTTCGGGCTGCGTTAGTGAGAGAGGCGGGACAGGGAACGGGGCCAGCGTAGAACCACGCTTCTCCTTTTGTAGGATTTCGTTAGTCGGTGGGGAAGCCTCTGAAGGAAAGAGAAGGGAGGTAAAAGCCGAAGGAGATTCTGTGTGCTTCCTAACAAGTGTAAAGGCCCTTGGGGAATCTGACCCAGCTTAATATGACGCTGTAGGTTAGATTGTCACCAACCCCCTTTCCCCACTCGGGAGTTCTTTAGATTCCTCACACATGCCATGCTCTGTCTGCCTGCCTGAACTTACATTGGTGTTTCCTGTCCTGGAATATTCTTCTGGCTACCCCCTAGTTGTGTCTCAGGTGCTCCGGTAAGCACCCCTCTCACCCTGCAAGCAGGAGTTACTCTCAGTACCCTGTCTTTTCTCTTCATTGCCCTGGGATGGGATTGGCGGATCTGCCTCTCCTACCAGAATGTAAACTCCACGACGATAGAAATCAGGTTGTCATGCCCACCAGTTGTAGCCTTAGGCACCTAGCTCGATGCCTGTCATAGAGAAGACACCCAGCAGTATGCCCGTGATTGATTTGGAGTCAACAGTTCAGGAAGACTGGACAGGGAACGCTTTGCTCTTAGCACACAGCCTCGCCCTCCCTGCTCATCTGCCTGCTCCCCACGACCGCATGTTCCAGCCTCCGTGTCTTTGTGCTTTACTCGGAAGACCCCTTGAGTCAAAATTCAGCAAAAACGTACTGGGCACCTGCCGTTGCTAGGAGCCGGGTATAGCGGGGTAATGGAACCAGAGTCCCTGCCCTCCCAGGTCGCCTGGTCACTTGGTAGGATGGCCTTGGGAGTAAGGCATAGACACGGGAGCCAGACTGCCTAAGTTTTTACCTCCACTCTGCCGCTCCCACTTCAACCCCCTGGGCCTCCATTTCCTCCTTTCTAAATCAAGGATGAAAATACTATTGATAGCTAGCTGTGGTGAGGGATAAATGAGATCGTGCACGGAAAGCAACTGGTTGGCACGTGGTAAGCCCTCAAAAAATAAATATAGCATTATTAGGACAGCTATGTCCTAGCATAGGACAGCTTAGGACAGCTTCTCACTTTTCAAGGCCCGGTTCACATAGTCCCGTCGGTCTGTCCTTGTCCCTAGCTGCAGAGTTAATCACCTCTCATCCCTGTCCTTGGTCTCATTCTTACGCAGCGCTTCTACGTTGTACTCAAAAGTTACCGCACTAAGCGTAGGTTCTCGAGGGTAGGGTGATGCTGTGTTGTCGTGGAGCCCCAGCACGGAGCAGAGTGCCTGCTGCTTGGATGGAGTCGGCACCCGTCATCCTGTGCTCCGGAAGCTTGCACTGGGAAAGGGTTCTGGCAGAGCCTGGCGCAGCGGCTCCCAAACGCCTAATCGCACAGATCTGCCCCGTCAGTCTCCGGAAGCGTGTTTAGAAATACAAATTCCATAGGCAAATCCAGAGACAGAAAGTAAATTCCTGGGTGCCGAGGGCTAAGGAGTAGGATAGATGCAGTGTGAGTGTTAACAGAGGTGAGGTTTACTTGGGGGCGGTCGTGAAAGTATTCTAGAATTACACGGTTGTACAAGTCTATAAATAACGAGAACGTTGAATTATACACTTCAAACAAGTGAACTTTATGGTAGTAAATTTATCTCAATAAAGTTTTTGAAAAATGTATTGACCCCAGAGCCCCAACTCATTTCCTGAAGAAAAAAAAGGTCTCCCAGTGGACGGCCTGGAAACCCGCTTCTTTAAACAGCGTCCCTGTGATTACAGAGCGCAGCCGGGGTGGGGAGCACTGAACCACCCTCCAGGCAGCCAGGAGTCCTTTCCTTGGTCGCCCTGGCGGATGGTGGTCTCACCACGCAGCCCGTTCGTAGTTGGACACCCGGTTAGTGCGTCCTTTTCCACGGGAAGCTGAATTGTCTGTGACGTCGGTGCATCGACTGTGCCTCAGGCAGCAGAGTGCAGGACAGACCTTCCCGCCATCCTCCTCAAATGTAGTTCCTCCCCAGTGCGGCGGACCTACGTGCAGCCTGAGACGGAGTTTGTAGGGGCACCACTTCATCGACCCAGGTCGAAACCTGCAGACCTTCACAGAGATTCTGACCGTCCACGTGGTGCTCACACAATTGAGTTTTTTTCCTTTTTCCAGATCTTTAAGCTGAAAATGTGTGAACATTGAAAGAATAATACGTTGGACACCTGAATACTCTCTACTTAGATCCGCCTGTTGCCGACTGATTTCTGTGTGTGTGTGTGTGTGTGTGTGTGTGTGTGTGTGTGTGTGTGTGTACTGAGGGATTTGAAAGTGTTTCCCGGAGGTGACAGCTCACCTCCGAGCACCTCAGCAGGTCTGTCCCGAGAATGGCCTTCTACGCATGACAGCAGTGTCGTTACCGGACCTCAGAGCGGTCACTATAATCCTATAGCATCACCTGAATCCCTTTCCACGGCTCGTTTCCCCAGTTTCCTCTTAAGTATTGTTTTGTTTTCTGAGCTTATAAAGGTTTAACATTTTTTTAAAGATTTTTTTCGTGTTTTTTATTTATTTTGAGAAAGAGTGGGAGGGAGGGAGGGAGAAAGAGAGAATCCCAAGCAGGCTCCGCAGTGTCAACAGAGCCCAACGTGGGGGCTCAGTCCCATGAACCGTGAGATCGTGACCTGAGCCAAGATCGAGAGGTGGACGATCAACCTACTGAGGCCCCTGGTCGCCCCTTAAGGTGTATTTTAAATCCACTCTTGCTGTTACACCGTGTGGGGAGTGACGGGTTGTCCAGTATGTTGTCTGTGTTTCCTTTACTCTTTTTTTTTTTTTTTTCTTTTTTTTTTTCACAAGTTACTTCTTGATCTGGCTGTTCTGGGTCCGTTTCTCCAAGTTCACACTTGGCTTTCTGAACATGCGGGGTCAGATTTCCTTTTATTTTTGGAACATTTTTTGCGTTGTGGTTTTAAGTGCTCTATTTACTAGTTCGGCTCTCTTGCCTTGTTTTTCTTCTGTAGTCGTGAGCTCTGGTCTTTCTGTCTTTCTTGTGTTTTTGTGTATTTACATTCCAAGTTTTTAATTTTTGCCTTGTGTTCTCCACGTGCCATTTAAGAATAGTTAATTTTCGTCTGCCGCACAGCTGGCTAGGGGCAGCATTTGTTTCATCACTGATGGGCTTGGATTATTTCTGTCCGGGTTTGTACGGCCTTTCACTGCTCATCCAGAGTCGAATTTAACCGGGTCTGGAGGGCTGGGGTCTGGGTGGCTGGCCGGGCTTCTTAGCTCATGAGGGACAGTGAGGTGTGGTCGCTCCAGTGAATGGTGTCCTTTCCTGAGGTGAAGATAGCCAGCACGCCTTCTGATTCTTGGCACTCTTGTTTCTGAAGAGCCTCACGCTTCTGACCTCGTTTTCTTCACCACAACCCTGCAGGGCTCTCCTGCTTCTCCCCTCCCCGAGAAGGCCGCTGCTGGCCCTGTGGCCTTCCAGGCCTCTTCCTCCAGGTCCCGGCTGGCCGGGCTGCCTACGGGTCTCGTCCCGTAGGTGCCCCCGGCCTTGCCCAGTGCACGTCTAGAGCGGGCTCTGCCGTCCCGGGCTGTTTACTTCCGCACAGAGGCGCACACCGATGGTCACAATAGGCTCATCCCTCGGTTACGCTGTGAGATGGTGTCGGGGAGTGTTTGCCCTCTCCTTGTAGATCTCTGGTTTCTGGAACTTGTGCGGACAGATTCAGAGATAAGCGGCCATCATCCTGTGAGAACTCAGGCCACGCTTGAACTTCACGCGTGTTCCTGTGAAGTCACCCTGTCATGTGGGGCTCAGCACTCCGGTCTGCTGGGTTCCCTGTGAGTCCGGTGCCACGGTCGTCGTCACGGGAGACCCTGCCCGCTTTGGGTCACTGGCAGTTGGAGAAGGTTCCCGGGAGTCATTGACAGAGATGCTGGGGCACGTGCCCCCTCCCTCATGGGGGCACAGGTGGGGAGAGCCCAGCTTTGGGGGAGGGCTGAAGTTGTGGTTTCGAAAGGGCCCTGGGGCTCTTTGCACTGTCCTGTCCCCGGGAACCCCTCTTCTCTTCCAGATTGCCCAGCTCTGAGGCCCTGCCTGTCCTTTTCTGAGTCTCTGAACTCTTTCCACGAAGCTGGGGTTGCCTGTCTTGTGGCTGCTTTCTCTGTGAAGACCCGGCCTCTCCTTCCCCAAGTCCCCTGCTAGTGGGGAACAGTAACATCCTCACTCTGGTGCCGCTTCACACACGTGCTTCTTGTGCTCTGTCTTCTCTGAGCCTCCCCGAAGCCCAGCGGGGGCGGCGTGGGCGGCGGAGGGGCTCGAGGGGTCCCGGTGCTCGCCTGGCCACCTCACACCTGCCCCCCCCAGAGAGGGAGGCCGAGAGGAGGAGTTGGGGGGGGGGCGGGAGAAGGGGAGGGAGCCGGCGGCAGCGAACCAAGGGCTGCAGGGTGACAGGCTGAAGGCCGGCAGGGGCAGGAGCGGGGGGCCGTACCTGCCGGTGACCGGGTGCCTGGCGACAGGTGGTGTATGAGGACTGCCGCATGGTTAGCCTGACGGCTCCCTACGTGTCGGGCTTCCTGGCCTTCCGAGAGGTGCCCTTTCTGGTGGCTGCGGTGCGGCGGCTGCGGGAGAAGGAGCCCGGCCTCGTGCCCCAGGCAGGTACCTCGACTCCAAGGAGGGAGACCCCCTCTTTCCACCCAGGAGGGAAGGCCACGTCACCCACTGCAGGCCGAGGTCTCTGACCTCCCTGGAGAGGGTGCGCTTTTGCCGGATCTCCCAAAAAGCCTCCCACCCCCAGAAGTGGTGAGCCCACCCCACCTGCTCCAGGCTGCCCCGGCCTGACGGGGGAGGGGCAGTCCGGCTGGCTGACTGTCACGTGTGGTTCTTCCAGGTACTCCTTGTGGATGGAAATGGGCTTCTCCACCACCGAGGTAACCCTGCCCCCGAAAGACAGGGCCCAGAAGGGGACGGTTCTGACGGTCCCCTCACAGAGGGCCCGCCCCCTGCCCAGGACCCTCTGCTGCCGGCCTGGCCCTGGCCGCTCGCCCCCTGGGCTGGCTGTCCTGGTCAGGACCCCACCCAGTAGAGAACCTGCTTCGTGTCACCCCCGCCTGTTCCCCGCCTGCCCCCTGAGGCCTCCCCTAGCGCTCCGTGCTGGCCCGTCTCAGGTGCCCTCGGCCACTCTGCTGCTCAGCTGGCCTGTCCCGCCGCTACCCACCCGGAGCTCTGACAGGCCCACTGAAGCCGGACAGGAGTGCCCGCTCCTCACTGGCACTGGGGAACTTGCCCCCACCTGGGTGCCGGGGTGCTGACCCCGGAGAGCATGACTGAGGGAGAAGTCACGAGCCCGGGGGTGGGGCCGCACAGGGATGTGGGAAGGGCTGGCATCGGACGTTTTGGCCACTGCCTCGAGAACCCTGGGTGCCAGCGTGTGACTACGCACCGCCTGGCCGGAGCCCCAAGAGTGTGTTGGGAGGGTGACGCAGAGGCCTGGTGGCAGCTGCAAAAGAGAAAGGATGGAAGGTGCCAGAAAGCGGAAGGAGAAACGGGATGAAGTATCGTGAGCTAATCAGGCTCCTAATGTCGCCGAAGGGAAGGGGGCGTCCTCCGCCTGGTGACCGTGAAGCGGGGCGAGGGCCACATTCCGGGTCAGGTTGGCCGTCCGCGTCCTGGCTCCCCAGGGCTCATTCTGCCAATAGGCTTCTGTTTACCTGGGGAGCTGCGGCGGGTTCTGGTTTGTCCCCAGTCTCCACGCTGTCCCTGGTCGCCTTGGCTCGCTGCCCCATGAGCCCAGCCTCACCCTCTGCCCCTGTAGGCTTTGGGGTGGCCTGTCACCTCGGCGTCCTCACGGACCTGCCCTGCATTGGGGTGGCCAAGAAACTCCTGCAGGTCGATGGCCTGGAGAACAACACCCAGCACAAGGAGAAGGTGAGGGATGGGGCGATGCCCTGCCCCAGGGGAGGGCAAGGAGAGGGCCTGTGGGGGCGCACAGGCTGGGCACGTGCCTGTGCCAGCCCCAGAGCCCTCCCCGTACGAGCCTCTGTTCCCGCCCTTGCCTGCTGGCACCATCCTCCCTGTCCTGGCTCCCTAACCCGGAGTAAGAAGGACCCACTTTTCTCTCTGCGTGGCCTGTGTGTCCCTCACGGCTCGGGGGTCACGGCAGCAGACTCCCAGGCCGGACAAGTGCCCTCCGAGCTCTCCCAGCCTCCTGGGCACAGGCTTGCCTTTCCCATCCCTGCTACGTTTGCGCTGCTGTGGTGCCCCGTGTAGGGGAAGGGCCTCCGGTTACTGCGCGCAGGACATTTGGGAGCCCATGTGGCCCTCTGTACTCGTCCCCACCTTCTCCCAGCATCTCCCTCCTTCGGCCCCCTCAAGGCTGGCTTTGGGAATGTGACAGCCACTCCGGAGGGAGCCGGAGACGTGCCCAGCCCCACCGCTAGATGGCTGATGCTGAGAACAGTGATCACGTCCGTCCCACTCCTGCAGGCAGTCCCGTGTCTGTGCAGAATAGTTTTGTTGAGTTGACGGGGACCCCAGAGCAAACTGACGTGACTCCTGAGACACTCGGTGGACCAGTCCCCACCCCTAACAAAAGCCTTGCTGGGGTGAATCCAACATGCCTAAGTCCCTCGCGGGAGAAAGAGTGGCAGGCGGTGGTTCTGGCCCAGGTGGTGTCCGTGTACCTACCGGCCAGGCCGGGCTGGTGGACGCCAGCCTTCGTCCCAGCCTGGCAGCTCCCCCCGTCAGCACCGCGGCCTGGGTGGGCTGCCCCTTCCTGGGCCCCGGGCACCTCGTGCACGGAACAAGGAGGGAACTGAGGTCCGACAGCCTCGTCGGGGTTGGACGCTGCCGGGGAAGGCCTCCCGGACGCCGAGCCCGCCGATGGCATGGGGGTGGGCACGGCCTGGGCTGCAGCCCACGCACAGACTCGCCCGCCCTCCCCTTGCCTGGCGGCTGCGCGGCCTCAGACATGGACAGGCCTGCCCTCCGCCCTTCCCCGAGAAAAGACTTCTGTGTGTGTGTGTTTTCCTGTTTTCCAGATAGGACTCCTGCGGGCTGGAGGAGACTCGTTTCCTCTGACGGGGGGCTCTGGGACCGTGCTGGGCATGGTGAGCGGCCAGGGGCCTGCGCGCCACTGAGATGACACCCACAGAGGGGCAGGCGCCTGTCCGTGTGCACCAGACCCCGTCCACCTCCCCCTGCCACCCTGACTGGTCCCGGGGCGGGGGGCGGGTCTGCGCCTTTCACCCCTGCCCGGCACCCTCGGCTGTGCCGAGGGGAGCTCTGGGCTGCGCGTGCCCCACCCGGCCCCCGGATGCGTGGTCGGCCCGAAGCCCCCAGGGCTTGTCTCTACCATGCCCTGACTTCGCCTGCCTTGTCCCAGGCCCTGAGGAGCCACGACCACAGCACCAAGCCGCTCTATGTCTCTGTGGGCCACAAGATCAGCCTGGAGGCGGCCGTGCGCCTGACCCGAGGCTGCTGCAGGTTTCGGATCCCGGAGCCCGTGCGCCAGGTGGGTGGGCCGGCGTGCGCCTCCTGGACTTTCCTCCACGCAGGCGCCTGTGGAAGGGCCTGATGGGGCCACGCTGGGCCCTGGAGGGAGGGGAGGGGACCAGAGTTCATCCTGGGGCCCTGCTCCGCCCAGGCCCCGGGTCTGCCGTGCTCCACTTCTCCTCGGCCTCCTACACACCCTACTAGGGTCACTGGGAGAATCTGCTCAGGCGGCACAGTGTCCTGCCAACTCCCAGCCATCCCCTCGGGGGCCCGCCCCGCCCCGCCGGCCTGGGGGGGGGGGGGTGGGGAACAGCCGTCCTCTGCTGGGGAGGCTCCGGCTGTACCAGAGTCCTCGGTCAGGAGATTGCAGGATGTGGCTGTGCCGGGCACCTAGCACCTAAAGTGGGGTGGGGGGAGGGTGGGCAGAACTTGGGGGAACAAGGTGGCTCGGCTGGGAAAAAGCTCAGCCTGTAGGAGACGAGAGCTGAGCTCAAGATGGCCTGTGGGCCCGCGTTGGTGAGCTCAGTCGTGACAGGGAGTCTCGTCATAGGTAGGTGTGTGTCCCAGAGAGGCCCATGGAATGCGGACTCGTGAGAAGCTCTCCTCAGGAAGAGACCAGCCAGAGGAGGGGGAAAGGTGGTCCAGGCCCAAGGACCCCCATCCGCAAAGGCCCTGGGGTGGGAAGGAATTTGATGCCAGGAAGGTGTCGCTGGAGCTGGGACCAGGGAGGCGCGGGCCCGTGATCGAGGCTGCCCGGATGCTGGAGACTTGCCCACAGGGACCTGGCTGTGAGTCCCGGCCTGCGGCTCTGTGGGCGGCTCCGAGGAGCTGGGGGAGCCCGTCTAGAGAACAGGTGCTGGCCTGTGCAGGTTCCCGGTTTAGTGCGGCCACAGGACGGGAGGGCAGGGTGCCTGGAGGTCTCCCTGGAGCCTTCTGCTTCCGCCCTCTCCCCATGGCCTGTGCCGGCTCAGCTCTAGGCGGCTGGGCAGAGGAGCCCCGGCCAGACTGCCGAGAGCCAGTCCACACGGCCCAGCGCCCTGGTGACACCTGGCTCTGCCCCGGCCCTGCTGCCCTCACCTCCCGCCGCCTCCTGGGGGCCTGGGACCTTCCCCAGCTGCTGGTGTGCAGGGCGGCCTGCAGGGGGCAGCAGTAGCCCACGTGCGGCTGTGGCTCCCAGCCCCTGCTGCCCCGACACCGAGCTCCCACCAGCCTCAGCCTCCCTGTCCCTGTCCCTGTCCCTGTCCAGGGCTCCGCTGGGTTCCTAGGTCGTGGGTCTTCAAGCTGTGACATTCACGCCCGCCCTCCCCTTCCCTTCCCTGGAGGCCTTAACTCTTCCCTTGACCCTGTCTCTGGGAGAAATCTAGCAACTCTCCCGAGACCTCTAGAGCCAAGAACTCTGTGGTGCTGGCACAGTCCTTCCACGCCTCTCTCTGCCCCCCGTGTGGACAGTGACCCCATCCTTGCAGGTGGAGAATGGCCTGTAAAGTACCTCGGACACTTCCAAGGCAGGCAAGGACTGTGCGTTTGCCCTAGAGAGGAGCCCGCCGGGTTCCTGGGCCTGCCCTCCCAAGGGGGAGAAGCAGCCGCCTGTGCCAGCACCCCGCAGTCCCCGTCCCCGCTCTGGCCGTGGGGGGAGGGCCCTGTCCCGCAGCCGCGATCGTCTCTTGACCCGTATTCATCCTGGGCCACTGGCCTGTCAGCACATTGTTCTCTTTGTTACTTCTGGAAGCCCCCAGGAGAGGCTGAGAGAGGGGATTGCGTGCCTGCTTCTTCTCTCCATGGAGTCTGTGGGTCCCCCCGCCCCAGGCCATCAAGGCAGCCCTCTGGTGCCAGGCGTGGGCTGTCTGGTCCGGTCGGTCCTGGCTGCTGCAGGGAAAGACAGGAGGGTGGGGGGCTTCCCACCAGAGTATCCCACTGCCCTCCCCCCTCCTGCCTGCTTGTTCACTCTGGAACAGCACTTGGAGGGATTAACTGCTGTGGCCTGTAGTCTTGGGGCCTGAAGGGGGCTAAGCCCATCTGAGCCGGGATCAGGGGCCTTCCCGAGGCCAGTGCGATCACCCTGCGGAGGGGCCGGTGTGTGGGAGAGGGTTCCATTCCGGCCTGAGCTTCTGTCCCTCAAGTCTGCCTCGGTCCCGTCCGTCCCAGTGACTTTGCAGGACTTTCTGTAGACACCTCCCAGGGAGGGGGTCGTAACAGACACGAGCTGGGGAGACAGACTGGCTGGGCTGAGGAGACTCCTCGGAGGAGGGGGTTCAAGCAGAAGCGAAACCTACGGAAAGCCCAAGCCACAAACCGAGCACGAGCCGAGCGGCCCCCGGAAACGTGGGGGACGAGCCAGAGCCTCCACCCCAGCCGTGCACTCGGGCCCTGCGGGGACTTGGCCATCACAGGGCCTTGACCGGGGGGCCTGGCAGTGTGCCGCCCACGGGGCTGCAGCCTTTGTCCCTGTGGCGGCCTGGAGTGCCCTCTGTGGGCTCTCGGGGAAGCGAGAGCGCCTCCGCCAGGCCGTGAGGTGGAGGCTTGTCCCGAGGCCACCACCTCTCACTGAGCCGCCCTCTCCTCAGGCTGACATCCGTTCTCGAGACTACATCCGCAGGACCCTGGGAGCCCCCACGCCCCCCGCACCAGGGCAGGACAGGTGAGTGCTGGGGGCACCCGCGGGGGACGATGTGGGGCCGTCCTGGCGGGATGGCTTCCCCGCGGTGCCGGGCGAAGGACAGAGTCCCTGCTGGGGTGGGACACTGAGGCGGCAGGATGTGGGGGCCTGGGCACCCCATCAGATGGACCGGTCCTCGTCCCGGCTCTGCACCACCAGCTCTGGTGATCACGCTCCCGGGCCTCAGTTTCCCTGTCTGCACGCCAGGCACGGTGATTCCTATGCCGGCAGCTTCTTGTGGGGGAGCCTGGCACGGATGTCACAGCCGGCAGGGGCGGGTTATCTGGCCCTGACAGCAGCACGAGGCGGACACTGTGACCCCACTTTACACGTGAGGAGACTGAGGCGTGGCCTTGATGAGCAGCAGAGAGGCTCCAGTCGGCGTTTCCTCAAGCTCCTTTTTCCCGAAGCCCAGGGCTGTCCGAGGCCCAGCTGGGCTGTTTTGAGAACGGAGGGACCCCCGAGCTCCCCCAGGGACGGGGGCTGGCCAGCTGGAGTGCACACGGCACGGTCTGCTCCTTCTCGAGTCAGCAGCAGCTGCGGGGACCACGTGGGGAGCACGGGGAACTCTGGGCTGGCTCTGCCTTTGATGCTGCCCTTTCTCGATGTCATCACCAGGAGCCAGAAGGTACAGAGGCCAAAGGGAGGCTCGGAAGAGCTCGAAGATGAGGGCAGGCCCCCCGAGGCCCACGGCCAAGGTCCCGAGACAGCAGAAAGCCCCAGACACACGCGCCCAGCGGCGGCGAGCGTGGAGCCGAGCTGCGCGCAGTGAAACCCTCCAGCCGCCCGGCTTCCCGCTCCTCCTGGACCGTCACAGGGCCGTGGTGCCCACGGCAGCTGGTGGGGCGCTCAGGCTGCAGGACACACTGGCCGCACCGCCCACAGGGACGGCCACGGGCCCGGCCACCGCCTGCCCCGTGGTCTGGGTCTCGAGGCTGCAGGAGCTCGGCCGAAGACAGATGTCACGCGGCAGAGCGCCGGACCCGGAAGGAGCGTGACGTTGCTTTCCCAGGGGCACGGGAAGGACGTTCAGGGTTCGTGGGGTTCGGGGTGTCTTTGTTTTTTCTCTAAAAGCACCCCAGGGGGCTTAAGACTGCCCGACTGCACGTGCATTCGTGGCCTCTCGTCCAGCTGCTCCTTCAAGTGCACGCGCCGTTGCTTTTTTGCCTTCGCGATTTTATTTTCCGGCGTTGGTTTTCACACCAGCGCTTCCCTCGTCTCTCAGGCGGCCGCTGAGTCGCCTCTGCCCTGACCCGAGAGGGTGCGAGCTAGGGCGGCCGGGCCCTCTGCTCGCGGCTGCCCCGCCCATCTGCCAGCCGGCCTGCTGCAGACACACGAGGGGACCAGGGGGCACGCGGGGTGGTCAGGTACCCGATGGGACGGGTGCCGCTGCCCTGGCTGGGGCTGTGAGGGCAGGCGGCCCCGTCTGGGAAGCCGGTTGAGCACGGCACACCCCGACTGCAGGGCTGTTAGTCTGCCCTCACTGCTACCCGCCTGGGACCCTCCCCTGCGCTCCTCCTGACCCCAGGCCCGACCTCCGGGGGTCCTTGAGAGTGCCTCTGGCCCCCTGCTGGCCCCTCATCTCCATGTGGGCGGCGTGGCCGCACCCACAGCCCCCTGTGCCCCACGGGCCAGCTCGCCCCAGGCTCCCTGCACACTCTGGCATTCGCTGAGAAGTACGACTCGAAGAGGTTTTTCTTGCCATTCATATGTTTTCTTAAGCTTGTTTATTTATTTTGAGAGAGAGAGCGAGTGTACACGAGGAGGGGAGGAGAGAGAGAGCGAATCCCAGACAGGCTCTGCGCTGTCAGCACAGAGCTGACAAGGGGCTCAAACCCATGAACCCTGAGGTCATGACCTGAGCCGAAACCCTGAGTCAGACGCTCAACTGGACTGAGCCCCCCGGGTGCCCATTCCTAGTGTTGCTCAAGGAGCCTCTCGTCATGGTTTAGACGACCCAGACACGTACGGAGGCCCTGGGTGTCCTCACTCCCTGTCCCCTCCCCGGTGTCGCCTTCGTTTATGAGGAGTGAGTTCTTGTCCGAGGCCCAGACCCCTGGTGGAAACGGGGACAGTGAGCCGGCGGGCTGCAGTTGGGGCCGCACCCTGCTCTGCCTGCGCCCCTTGGGAGGCCCGGTGGCTGCAGGAGGCTGAGCCGGGCTCCCCACTTGAGGGAAGCAGGGCCGCCCCAGGGCGGGTGGGGCTGTGGGTTCCCCCCGGGTGCGTCTGGGCTCTCCGCCGTGGCCCGGCGGGGTGAGCAGTTTCCGCAGGTGCCTTCAAGGGGACTCCCGCACGTGGGAAGGGCCAGGCCAGGCTCTGTCCTCCTGTCTTGCTCCCCCTGCCTCCCCAGGCGGCCCCCGGGCCCCACCCCTCCTTTCTCAAGCCAGCTTCTGCTTCTGCCGGCGCAAGGACCAGGACCCCCGGCTCCCGGGTGCTGTGCCCCTGACGTCGGACCCTGCGCCCCAGCACACGCAGCTGTCATCTCACCCGTGCCCTCGGTGCCCCGGCTGTCACTGCTTTGGAACCGAGACACGGGCTGTCCCTCGAGAAGGCACGACACGCCATCGGGAGGAGCTCTGAGGCTGCGACCTCACGCTCGGAGCCTGTTTCTGCCCGGGGTTCCTAGCAGCCCGGCTTGGGTGGATGGAGAAGGAGAATGTCTGTAGTCTGTCATCCGGTGCTGGGCGCACTTACCCTGAACCCCACGGGAGGCCAGCAGCCCCAGGAGCTCGGCACCTCACATACCTGCCCGCGTTCCCCGCGAGGCCCTGGTGAGACCTGGGTTCTGGGAGGAGGGTCCGAAGCAGGACAGGGAGGGCTGGCAACGGAGTCGCGGCCCTGCCCCACAGAAGGGCACGGGGGTCCGGGCAGGCTCCGCATGGTCCCAGCGGTGCCCAGTTTCCGCCCCCACCCCGGGGCCCGTGGACAAGGGAAACAGTAGCCCTCGGATGGGGCCCCAGCCTGCCCGCCAAGGGCTCCGAAGCAGCCCGCACGCACGTGGCACTGTGCCAGCGTGGCCAAGCTGGACCCAGCCCCAGCCGGCTGGCTGAGCAGGCCTGGCCTCCACCACCCACAGCAAAGCTCTCGGCCCTGCCTGCCTGGTGCTGTGCCCGTGCTGCCCTCCTAACTTCTTCCAGGTCCTTCCCTGCCCGGAGCCATCAGGACCAGGCGTGTGGGGTCAAGGCCGGGGAGAGCCGGCCGGTCCCACTGCCTCTTACCAACCGGCCTTGGGCCAAGCTCGAGCATCCCCGGACACTGGTGCCCCCGTGTGGAGTGGCCGTGGTCAGTCCTTAACAGGGTGACAGCGCGTGAAGTGGGGCCCGTGGAGGCCGGGGTTGACGGCCATCTGTCTGCAAGGCTGTGCTATTGCTCCTCATGAGAAGGCAGAGACAGGAAGGAAGGAGCCCTCCCCTCCCACCAACTCCTCATGTCACCCCACGTCCCCAGAATATGCGAGCCCTGCAGGGGCTGGGCAGGCAGGACCCTGCCTCCTGGGCCCGTGCGGACACGAGGGCACCCCGGCCCCAGCCCTGCAGGCGGCCCCACCTCCTACAGGGGCGGGAACGGCGCTCTGCGTTGGTGACCAGAGGGGCCGGGCGGGTCTCGGGCCGAGGGCGTGACCTGCGCGGCTGCGTCCCCCACCCCGGCCTCCTCCCCTCAGCAAAGAGCAGGCCAGAGCCCGGAGAGGACCTTGCAGATAACTCACCCGACTCGTTTATGTTTTGAAATTCAAGTCCCAACACCAAAGCTGCCACTTCAAGCGCATTTAAGTTGTACGAAGCGGTTTCTCGTGTATTCAGGCCTTGTGCCGTCGTCACTGCCGTCTAGTTCCGGGGCTTTCCATCGCCCCAGAGGGGCCCGGCCCAGCAGCGGGGGGCACGGGTCGCACACCGTGCGGCCCTTGCGCTGGTTTCCGCCAGGTCTCGGGCCCAATGTTCTCAGCACCAGGTTCTCCCGCGTCGCACCGTGAAGCGGCGCGTCTCTCTGTGGCCAAGCGCTACCCCCTTGTAGGGACAGAGCGCCACTGGCCTCCGCCCCCCCGCGGCACCCGGCTCTCTCTGTTCGGGGCCCTCAGGAACAGCGACGTACGAGTCTCTGTGTGAGCTACGTTTGCGTCGTCTCGGGTCTGCACCGGGGAGGGGCCTCTGGGTCCCGTGGCAGCTGTGTGTTTGTTTACCTTTCTGGGGAAGGGCCAGGCTGTCTTCCAGGGCGGCCGGCTGGCTGTCCTCGTGGCCGTGAGGCGGGGTATCGTGGCTCTGACCGGACGTGGGGCACCTGCTGGTGTGACGGTTGGCCTTCTGTACATCTTTCCGGGAGACGTGGCTGCCAGGCTCCTCCCGGGCCCTGTCCCCCACCCCGTGCGGATGCACGCGCTCTCCCCCGGCCCGGAAGGGGCCCTTCGGTGCTCGGACGCCACGGCGTGTGACACGTCCAGCCTGTCTGTGCTCGCGTGCTGCTGGTGCGTCTGGTGTCACATTTAAGGAGCTGTTGCCTAAGTCCCTCGAGTCCTTTGGCTTCAGCCCTTACGTCTAGATCCTGGACCCACTTTGATGATATGTCAGTGTTTATGTATGGCAGTTCCTTTCCACCTTCAGGGCCGGCCGTCCACTTCTGCACAAGGGCAGAAAAGGGTTCTGACGGGCACTGCGCCGACCACCTCGCGGCGCTCGGTGGTCCTGCCATCCCGCGCCTGGGCAGCGATTTCACGGACACCTCTGTCAACTTCTTTCCGCTTCCTTCCGTGGTTTTCAGCGTACGAGCCTTCGCTCCTTTGGTCAAATTCTGTTTGACGCTATTTTATCGGCTTTGTTTTGGGATTATCCATTGCTAGTGTGTACACGAGCGTATAGGTTTTCGGGGCGCCTGGGGGGCTCAGTCGGTTGAGCGTCCGACTTCGGCTCGGGTCACGATCTCGCGGTCCGTGGGTTCGAGCCCCGTGTCAGGCTCTGTGCTGACAGCTCGGAGCCTGGAGCCTGTTTCAGAGTCTGTGTCTCCCTCTCTCCCTGCCCCTCCCCCGCTCACACTCTCTCAAAAATGAATAAAGATTTTTTTTTTTTTTAAAGAAATACATCTGGCTTTTGTGTCTTGTATTTTGCAACTGTGCTGTAATGCGTTGGCTGTAATTGTGTGTGCGTGTGCCCACTTGTGTGCACACGCACGTGTGTGCACACACACATTCTTTAGGGTGCTTTCCACGTAAGATCACATCACGTCAGAGAGAGGTGGTTTTACCTCCTCCTTTCCCATCTGAATGCCTTTTCCGCCTTGTCCCGGCCTGACGGTCCAGCTGGAACTTCCAGGACAACGTTGAATAGAAGTGGCGAGCACAGACGTCCTTGTCTGGCTCCTGACTTCAGGGACAAAGCTCTTGGTCTCTCCCTGCATGTGCACACAGGCGGGCACACACACTTACACGCATGCACACGCATGCACACGCACACAGCGACGGGCGCAGACGCCCTTTATCGGGTTGAAGGAGCTCCTAGTTTCTCTGTGTCTTTATCACGAACAGGTGTTGGATTTATTGAAACCATCGAAATGATTGTTTTCCTTCATTCTGTTAATGTGGTGTGTTACACGGGCCGATTTTCACATTTTGAGCCGTTCTGCATTTCTGGAATAAATTGCACTCGGTCATGATGTACAGTCCCTTTACTGTGACGCTGGGTTTGATTTGCTAGTGTTGAGCTGAGGACATTTAGATCTGTATTCGTGAGGGTTATTGGTCTGTAGTTTTCTTGTGATGTCTTTGTCTGGCTTTGATATCAGGGTGACACGGGCCTGCAGGAAGAGAACCCACAGCAATGTGGGCCCGTCAGCTCTTCTCATGGCCAAGCAGGGCACCGAGCACAGGTCAGAGACGAGACGGAGAGTCACAGCCCATCCGCCCTGGGGATGCCGGCATGGATACAGCCAGCACTTCTCAGAGGGGGCTCGGCTTAGGGGAACAGCGTGCAGGGGTCCGGGGTGGGCCGGGCTGGGAGCTCAGGTGGAGGGGCCGAGGTGGGGACCGGCCAGCCCCAGGGGTGGGTGTGGGGAGGGGGTCCCAGGTGGCATGTCCTGCCCACCCCATCCCCACCCAGGAGCTCTCTCGCCCCAGCGCAGAGGGCACGTGGGGGCCTGCGTGTGGTGGTGTCTCAGCTCCTAACCACGGAACCTTAAAAATAGGGCCGAGACGATGTCAATCTTCACAGACCACAGCCTGCCCCAGAGCCAAGAATAAGTCCGAGCCACTCAATAATTCAAGTCAGATCCAAATAGACTTTCCTGTTAACCTGGCGGCCTCTGTGCCCCTTCCCGAGGCCCCCACCCTGCCCAAGGGCCGGGAGTAAGAGGCTCCCGCAAGGTGGGTTGGCCTGGACGTTGTAGGTCTCTTCACTTTGGGGACCCCAGCCTGCGCACCCTCCCCTCTCTTGGGGCAATCAGAAATGGGGGACACCCAGGGCTGGGAGTGGCCCTTTGTGATCAGGCCAAAGCAGGGCCTCAGGGAGGAGGTCCTAACCTGCCCCGAGCACTCCCTCCCCTAGCCACCCCCACACCTCTCTGGCCGCAGACATTGGCCTGTGTGAGCCCGGTTTTCTGCCAGTCTTCTCGGCACCTTTGACTGGCATTCACCCCTCCTCCTAGGCTCCTGGGGTCCCAACCCTCCAGGGCCCAAAGGCCAGCCTGGGCTCCAGTGAAGCCAATCCCCCCCACTCAGGCCCCAGTCACTGGTGTGCACGTACCCCTCAGGGTCTGTTTTCCTGCCTCCTCCTGGGTGGGCCTTTAGGGCCCAGCGGGAATGGCTGGGGACAAGGAACCAGGGTACCTGGGTTCCAGCCCAAGCCTTCTGCACTCGCTGGGGGAGGGGAGCCTCACTGACCTGGCCCACCCACTCCAGGTTTGTTCTGGCCCCAGCAGCCCCTGCTGCACCACCCTGGCCAGGCCCTGCATGGAGTTTTACCAGATTATTAATTAAAGGCACAGGCATGCGGCAGCACTGACATCCAAATGAATAGCATGCTGGGTAATTAGACGAGGTGTCATGGAAATGATGGAGCACAGCCCGGTATCCCCAGTTCACCTCCCCAGGAAGCAGGAGCGACTTCTGGCGGTTTCCTACCACCACAGGCGGCACTGGGGGCAGGGCTGGGCCCCCCTCCGTCTGATTGTTCCCCACCCAACAGGCAGAAGAATGGACAAGGGGACAGTGAAGGCAGGAGACAGGCCAAGAGTCCAAGGTGGAGGGAGGGAAGTGGGGGAAGCCAGCGAGGGCCCCTGTGAGGGCAGGGAGGGAGACCAGGCTCCAGGACGTGGGGGAGGGGGGCTGCCCCCCAAAAAGGAGGCAGCTCCCTACGCCCTTCCCTGGGGTTCCCGGGAGTATGGAGCAGGCCGGAGTGTGTCTGCGTTATAGTTGTTTGAATTCCACTTGGTTTTTCACCAAAATCATAAACGTGCGTGGCTTAATCAAATATCTCCGTAAGACTTGCCACGAAAAACCAGCCGCTCGCTCCGTACCCACCGTCTCTCCTGATTTCCCCTTCTCAGAGGCAAAATTTTGTTATTTTAGTTAGTTTGTTTTGGTATTTACTTCTAAATAACGTGCTAACGTTGCTTTTTTTTCAGACTTGGAAATCATCCACTCACTTCCTGCTGTTGAGAGTTTGTTCACACACACACACACACACACACACACACACACACACACTTTTCTTCCACCCATCTTCTCATTTTGGCTGAATTATAATTCAATGTATGCATTATTATTTCTTTGCACATACTACTCACAGCTGAGTAACGTAATTACATCTTTTTTCTTGTACAACCTCTTGTTTTTCCTGGACTTAATAACTGCCTCGTGTTTTGGGTTTGCTTTATTTTCTGTGTACCTATTACTTATTCATCCCCAAACCCTGTAACAAAAATATAAATCTCTTTTCTGGTATGTTAAAAACATCAGGCCATCTATAAATTTGGTTTCTTTCTTGGAGCCTGTGGTAGACAGCCTCCAGGATGGTTCCATGAGAAACCATGCGAGACAATAGATCTTTGTTCTGGGACAATTTTACATATTTTTTAAATTTTTGTTTTTTTAATTTTTGAGAGACAGTGTGTTCACCACTGGGGGACGGGCAGAGAGAGGGGGACAGAGGATCTGAAGCGGGCTCTGTGCTGACAGCAGAGAGCCCAACGTGGGGCTCAAACTCACGAACCACAAGATCATGACCTGAGCCGAAGTCAGACTCTTAACCGACTGAGCCACCCAGGCGCCCCTGTTCTGGGATAATTTATTACACAGCAAAAGACAACTAACTCAGAGCCATTCCTCCCATATCCACCTGTCCCAGTTGCCTTGTACACCTGCTACACATCCATCACCAAGGACCTCTCTCCACCCTCGTCTCTCCTGTGCTGAATCCCCCTCCTTCGTGGATTCTGAAGCCCTTTATTTGGGTCTGCTCCCTTGTATTGACGGTGTGCATCATCTAGTGGCTTCTTGAGAACAAGTGTATGAGAGCTACAACCCCGCCCTTGCCCTCACCCCAGTAACTTGTGCCCCCCTCCCTCCTCTGGGCCGTGAGGCCACCGCTGTCCTTGGTGCTGAAGCCGATGCCGAGGCGTCCCTCTGTGCTGCTGGTCTGGGACGCTGAGGGAGCCTCTGCCCTACTTTTACTCCTCTCTCACCCTGCTCCCCTTCTCCCGAGGCCAGATACTGCGTCCGTCCTGAAAAATCCCCTTCCCTGCCGGCCCTGGCCTTCTGTCCAGGCCTCCCCTTTCTGCACCAGGCTGTCTTCCCGTCCAGGCCCCTGATCAGACCCCACACAGGTTCCGCAGATGGGCTCGAATCCTGGGGTAAGAGCCCAGAGGGGTTTGAGCTGAGAAGCCTCCAGATTACATGTGACAGAAACCAACACAAACCCTCTTAGGTAAAGACGGACTTGTCAGTTCACTCTGGGGGCACCACACACCTGCCGGAGCCAGGGAGTGGAATCAGCCCCAGTGCACCTATGGAAGGGGGTTCCTCGGCAGGCCAAACACGGTCACCAGAAGGCACGCCTGGCTGGGGAAATGGGAAGGGACCTTCCCAGGAAGGTGCAGGGGCTCTGGGATCTCTCAGGACACTCTGTTCCCAAGGCCCTAGAAAGCATCGTCTCTGCCCAGTGACACCCCGTCCTGTCTCTGGGTATTCTCTTCCAACGCCAGCAGGAAACAGCGTGATTAAGGCTCCGTTATTAACTTGCCAATCTTGTTTCTGGGGCACAGACGCTGACGGCTTAGGGGACCTAGTTGGCATATAACGAGGTCTCCATGACAAATTACTTGGGTATCAATTAACTATCTAGGGAAATGTCAAGCAGGATCTGTCATGCTGGTAGCGGGGGACAGCCAATTAACCTGGAGCGGTTAATCCGATCCCCAGCAGTCACCTGCCTCCGCCTCCAGCAGGGCTCAGAATGAAGGAAGGGGCCTGCACTACCCGGGTGGGCGGGGCCTGGCCTCCACCGCCCCAGGATGCACGCGTCTGCGGTCACGCTGGGGAACCTGGGTGCATGGCCCTGGCCTTGCAGCCTGTCTGTCCATCATTCATTCATTTTACAGCCACCTGCTGGGTCAGGCCTTGACTGGTCACCTCCGGTGGGGGGTGGGGCAGAGCTTCGAGGGACAAACGTGCATTCGGGGGTCTGTGATCTGTGTGATCTCTGTAGGATCCAAGATGGGTAAGAGCGTTCACAGGACAGGAAGAAGAGAAGGGTTAACTTTACAGGGGTCAGGGCGGGGAGGTGCAGGAGGAGCGGCCAGGGGAAGGCCTCTCAGGGTGGGGGCTGGGGGGGGGGGCAACCAGGCAGAGGGCTCCCAGGTTCAACACAGATATAGGGCCTCTGGCAATGAACCGGCAGGCCATCTGCCATTCTGAGCCGTAGGACTTGGAGACAGTTTCTTAAAACCTTTCTGGCCTCAGTTTTCTTGCCTGTAAATGGGGCTAATAATCCCTGGTTCCCTGAGTGCTGGGAGAGTGAACAGTGCCCCAGGCAGATGCGCCTCACTCTGTGCTTGGCCCACAGGCAGGTGCTGGCAGAGTTTGGTCCCCTTCTCTGCCCCGCAGGCTACGCACAGGTGAGGCGGTGGGGGGGGCGGGGAGGGTTGGGGGGGAGGCTCCCATGGAGCCCAAGCCCAGAAGAGGCACAGGAACGAGGGATATGAGGAAAGCGGCCTGGGAGGAAAGGGCCATCCCGGAGCAGGTGGTGTGGGCTGGCCAGTGGGCAGGCAGGCAGACAAGGCAGGGCACGGGGGCAGAGTCTGGGGACTCTGGCCACCCGATGTCACGGTGCCTTCTGGGTTTTGCTGTTTTCAGGAATACACCCTGGCCCCCGGGGATGTGGACCAGTGACCGTGCTTTCACATCCAGCCCTGTCCCCACCCACGGGGTCCCCACACCTGGCCTGCGCCTCTGGTGGAGCTGACCCCCACCCAGTGATCGCGCCCCTCCCCCCCCGCCCCCCCCCCCCGCCGTGTGCTCAGCGCTGATTGGCAGCTGCCACTTCCCAGCTCTCCCAGCCAGGAAGCCTCGTGCTTATTCATGACACTGACATATGGCACCTCCGTGGGGGGGATCGGAGGAAGCTGCCAATTGTGAGTGCAGCGCGTCCCCATTCGAGCCCGGCTGAAGGAAAACAAATGCAAGATGTGAGGGGAGCAGAGGCGGCCCGGGGGCGTGTGCGTGTGCGTGTGTGTGTGTCTGCACGCTGGTGCCACACTGCGGGGGCGCCGGGAGGAGAGGAGGAAAGCGGCGGGGGGAGTGAGTTTGGGTTTTCGTGGCTTCTGGGTCTTGGCCGATGGGGTGGGTCCTCAGAGGCCAAGTTGTCCATCCCTCTGCCCCGGGCAGGCCGGCTCACGGCAGCTCTCTCCCCTCACACGGACGGACGTGCGCTCCAGGCCGCGAGCGAGACAGGCCAGCAGCCTGCAGCCCTGCGTGCGGATCTCTGAAATGTTCTCATTCTTTCCAGAACCAGGAAATTCCACCTAATGTCAAGCCGGAGCCTCCAGAGTTCCAGGCTTAGCCAGCCTCTTCTGTCTCTATTGGGGATGGGAGAGCGCGCGCGCCGGCCCACATCGGCGGCTGGGGGCACGGCGGCCCTCGCCCCACGCGGGCCTGGCACCCCAGGGCTTGGCTGGGCACCCACAGGCTACGAAGCTCTGCTCCCGGGATGGGGAGGGCAGGGCCAGAGCCACAGGCTGAGCTCTGGGGGTCCTCAGCCGGCCCCTCCTCCCGGACCCAGGGCTAGAGGCTGCTGCCATGGCAACGAGGCTTTTTTGCCAACTGGCCGCAGGCCTCCTGGGAACGGTTGGTGGGTCCAGGAACCACGGCCACCACTTCCCAGGAGGCCCAGCCCCAGGGACTCCGACCCTGCTCGGCCAGGTGTCCCCGCCGGTAGTAAGGGAAGTCACTGGAGATAGAGAGGGGGCCGAGGGACACCAGAATTGGGCCTGGGGCCCGGCAGGCCCAGGTTTGAAGCCAGCTGAGCTGAGAGGAAGAACCCGTCCCACAAGCCCCAGCCCACAGCCGGGCCCTTATGTGGGGTCTTTCCCCGGGGGGGGGGGGGGGGTCCACCGGCCTCCTTCTTGGGGAGGGGAACGGCTGGGGGCTGGGGAGCAGCCCCCCCACAGCTTGGGCCTTCCCCGGGGAGTCAGAGAGCTGCGGATCCCTGCCCCCAAGCGTGCAGCCTGCCAGGAGCGGCTCCCAGGCTGCTGGAGCCCTGGGGAAGGTGTGTGTGTGGGGGGGGGCCCAAGGGCGGCTCCCATTCCCGCCCACGCCCTGGCCCCTGCCCCCGGTGGGCCGTGGGCCGTCTGGGTGGGTCCCCGCCTCAGCCAGGCGGAGCGTGAGCCCCCAGGCCTGGCTGGCGGTGCTCACGTCCGGCAGGCGCTGGGCCGCCTCGCTTCAGGCACCGCTGTGCATGGAGGCATCTGCCGCTCAGTGTCTCGGGGCAGATGGGCTGCCAGTGAGCTAAGTGTGTGCGGGGGAAGGGGTGCCATAGGAACCCCTTCCCGCCAGAGCGTGGGGGCGGGAGAGGCAGGCAGGCCGGCGGGGGGAGCGGGGAGTGCTTGCGAGGGGGAGGGGGCTGGGATGGCAGGGGCCCTGAGCGTGGGGGGGAGGCACGCGGCGGGGTCCTGGGGGCACCGGGCAGGGCAGGGTGGCCTTAGGAACGTCCCTTCCCTCTCGGGGCCTTGGTGACCATCTTCGGGGTGCCTCCCGGCGCCCAAGCCCGGAGCTTCAGCAGGACAGGGGTGTCCTGGGCAAACAGACGCCTGCCGTCTGCGGGGCCCTCCTGCCAGGGGGTGAGGGCGGTGGGGACGCCGGGCAGAGCACGTGGGCGTGGTTCCCAGAGGGGTCAGGGTAACGCTGCCAGTCAGGTGAGGTCACGCTGCCGGCCACTCCTCGGAGCGGGACCTGACGTCAGCCCCGGCTGGCTGCAGCCAGAGTCGTGCCCCGAGGGTCCCGTCAGGTCACGGGGGCCAGGCTGCTGGGCAGGCTGCTGCGAAGGCAGAACCCCCCCGCCTGGCTGCCCCAGGCCCGCGGGACCCTGGGCCCTGGACCCTGGGGGGCAGTGGGGCTGTGGATGGGGGAGGTGTGGAAAAGTTGGCAAGGCGACAACCCAGGGCCTGGGGATTGCGCTTGTCGGGCACCGGGAGGGCCTGGGGCAGGGGAGGCCCCCTGGGCCAGCGCCAGCATCCTGCCCTGGAAAGCTCAAGGGTTTCTCATTCCTAAGGACAGTGAGTGGACGCTGGGGACCCGGCTCTGTCCCTGTCGTGTGCCAGAGGCTGCCCTGAGCACCTAGCAACGTAGCCACCCGTCTCATGGGCACCGTAGCAGGGGAGGCAGCGTCACCCCACCGGCTGGAAGAGGAGGTTAGAGGCGGAGCCGGACGGAGGCCGGGGGTTCAGCGCGACCCCCTGGGCTCCAGGCCCCACAACCCCGCTGGAGGGCTGCCCGGCTCCAGAAGCCCAGGGGAGGGTGCCAGGTGGGCCCCGTGCCCCTCTCGCCTCCCTCCCATCCTGGGCGGCCCCCACCCGCCCCTGCAGCCGCCTCCGCCCGCCCGGCGTGACTCAGCTCAGCTGTTAGCCTCTCGGCTGGTGGTTGCCTTTTTTTTTTTCCCCCTTTTTCTTTTCCAAAGTGTGGCGTCGCTGCTGTGCTGTGGCAGGCTGACGGCCTCTGCCCGGCAGTGCCCGGGGTGGCTCCTGGCTCGAGGCGGCCAAGGTGACCAAATGACCGGGCCTCACCCCTGGGCTCTGGTCCCGGGCGGAGAGATGCTGTCACCTCCAGACCAGGCATGCTCCGCCTGAGCCGGGCATGGTGCTGGGGGACGCCTGTCCAAAGTCACCCTCCACAGCTGTCCCACGACCCAAGGACCTTGTGTCCTTGATGTTGTAGATTGAGCATCAAGAGGCCAGAAACCCTCCTGGGGAGGGTGAGGGGTGGGGCAGGGGCAGAACCCAACTTCTCAAGAAAGGGAAGAAATGGAGAAATTTGTCCTGGACCGAGTCACTTGGATGAGGACGAGCTTTCCCTCAGTGAAGGAAGGAAGCCTCCCTGACATGGGATTGTCAGGAGAAGGTGCCATTTTGTTAGGGAGTGAGTTTCCTGTTCCGAGGAGGATTCAAGCCCTGATGTGGATTGAGCCCGGTGAGGGGAGAGCGCTGCAGGCCGGGTGGGCTTGGGTTCATCTCCGGTCTGCCTGTGGGAACCTGGGGGTGTCAATCTGCCTGCGGGGCCGTCTCCTCGTCTGTGGAGCGGGGTCAGTATCTCCTGAGGATGGGACAAGACCGTGCAGGGAACGTGTATACAGACGCGTGTATGTTCTGGTGCGGGCCGTGCACCTGGAGGTCTCCACCTCTGAGGGCGTTTGCTTCCATGGTCGGGATGGGTCCCGTCAGGAGGGGTGGCTCAGACTTCAAGGGGGAGGAGCTGGGTGGCAGGGGGGGTCTGGCGCGGGGCCCGGGGACCCCCGAGAGAGGCTGGCCTCAGACTCTGGGGTTCCCAAGCACAGGGGGGCCAGAAGCCCTTGGGATGGGGTGCTCATGGAACCCGGAAGTTGGGACGCCCCGGCCTCAGTGGAGAACCCATGTGGGCAGACACAGGCGCCTTAGGGTTTAAATACCTCCTTGAAGGTCAGATGGCCCCACACCCCTGGACAGGCTGGGGACAGCTGGCTCCTCCTGCCCCAACGCTCCCCTCCCTCCCACGTCTCACGCCTCTGTGCCCCTGTCTCACGCCTCTTGTAGCAGATTGAGGGGTGGCCCCCAAAAGATGTGTCCGCCCGGCACCTCGGAATGTGACCTCACTTGGAGTAAAACTCCGCGGAGGTAACCAAGTTAAGGGTCTTGAGATGAGCTCATCCCGGGCTGGGGTGGGCCCTAAACCCAATGTCAGGGGTTCCCAGTGGGAAGAGAAAGGCAGGGGGAGGCGGAAACTCAGACTCAGGAGCAGCCGCGTGCAGTGGGAGGCAGACGCGGGTGGTGCACCCGGGACACCGGCAGAGGCACGGACAGGTCCCCCCCCCCGGGAGCCCGGCGGCTGCATCTGGGGCTGGAAACACCCTTTGTGAGCTAAGGGGGCCGCGGGGCGCCTGCTCCTCGCTGCGGGTTCCCCGCCCCGCCCAGGACGTCCCGTTAAGGCAGGAGTGGGGCCCCTGCAGCCACAGAGGCTCCCGTGACCACACGCGCCCCAACGGACACACAAGAGAGCACCCAAGGAAAGCGCGCCCAGTCACTTCCCCGCAGGATGGCCTTCGCGGCCGGGCGTCACACGGTGTGGGCCCCGGGGCCGTGTGTTGCTCCTGGGTATGTAGCCACTGGGCTCTCCAGAAGAGTCTCTGAGCCTGCTGATATCCTGAGATAACTCCTCCTTTCTGGTTAGGCTAGCCGGAGTGGGCCCCATGGGTCCCAAGTGGCGTGTGGGGTGAGGGGGCCTCCGCGGGGGGCGGGGACCCCCTCTCGGCTCTGTCCGCGGGCAGAGGCCATGAGCCAGTGAGGACCCCCGCTAATCCCAGCTGGATGAGCTGACCTCTGCCCCAGGGCCTGGCGGGCACGGAGTCGGCCGGGAGGCCCACGAGGGGTCAGCGGTGGGGGCTGGGGGGTGGGGACACCCACAGTGAGGACCAGACGCCTGCTTTCTCCAAGGTGAAGAGGCCTCAGCTCCTCCCTGGGGCCCAGGTACCCTGCTGTCCTCCCTCCAGCCCTGCTCCCGTCCCTCGTCCCTCGGCTTCCTCGGGGCCCATGTCCTCCCTCCCTCTGTCCTCCTTCTCTCCCCTACACCCTTCTTAGAAATGAAGTCATCTAGAAAAATAATCAAAAAATAGAAAGGAAAAAAAAAAGCTAAGAAAATGGGATTTTTTTTTTCCCTTTCAAACATTTGGTAAGACACCTCCCACACGGATGAGTGTCCACCGGGGGCCTGTTTTTGTCCGAGGGAGACTCAGGCCTGCACCTCTCCGGGTGGCGCCAGCCGGATGGGCTCTCCACTCCCGTCTTGGGGTCTGCACGGGGCCTCCCGGGAAGCCTGGCCAAAGTCAGCTCCCAGGAGCCACAGACCCCCGGCCATGCTCCCCACAGGAGCCCCCCCCCCCCAGAGGATGGGGCGGCCGGGTGGGGGAGGGGCGGGGGGTTCCCGCTCTGGGGGGCACCAGCCCCTCGTGGGGACCTCGGCCCCCAGCCTCTCCCCTCTGCCCACCGGCCCTGCTGAAGCTCCCGTTTGTTTATTTATAATTTACACTCAGCCAGTTTCCAAGAAAGCTCCGAGGCACTTGCTGAAAAGCTGCTTCCGCAAGCTGGGCTGTGCTCCCATCAGCCTTGGGCTCCGAGCCCATGGACACTTTCCCCGTGGCTCGCAAGTTCCAACGTCTCAGCCTGGCGTCCGGGGTGCACCGGGTCCGGCCCCCGAGACAGGCCCTCGCTTCCTGGGGCAGCTCACTGCCTTCTCCCGCTTTGGGGGCCACAACGCTTCCTCCAGGACGCCCTCTTGAGCCCCGGTGGGAGGGGACCTGGGGACGGCTGCACCCCTCTTCGGCCCCTCGGCTATCTGTCCTGGGGCCACAGTTACCCAGTACGGGCAGGCGCTCCACCTGCCCCCCCCCCCCCCCCGCTGGACCTCGCCCAGCCCTGGAAGGGACCAGAATGCTGCGGGGGGAGGAGGGGGGGGGGGTTCTGGGTCTCGACCGGTATCCAGGCCGGGTCTCCTGCACCGGTTTCCAGGGGTCGACACGCAGGGAGGGAAAGGTCTGCAGGGAGGGAGCTCCGGCAGGGGCAGAGGCTGCAGACAAGAGCGGGGGTGGCCCTCACGATTTGGTCCGAACCCTGGGTGAAAAAAAGTGCCACTCTGTCGGCCAGCACAGCGGGGACACAGGTGGCTGCAGTCCCTCCTCAGCCCCACTGGGGCCTCAAAGCTTCTTGCCTCGGGCAGGGGGGTCGTCCCTGATCCCGGGCGCCCCCTTCCCTCAGCCCTGCTTCGTCAGGCTTATTTTCCATCCGCGGCAGAGGGAAGTCGGTCTCCGACTCAGATCTGCACCAGCCAGGGCCAGAGAACCGGCTTAAGCAGGAGAACGTGAACGTGACACCTCGCTTCTGCACCCCCCAGTCCCTCCTCAGTAAGAGGGGGTGAGTGATGCCGAGGCCAGTCCTGCGCCCAGGATAAGATCGACGCAGATGCGATCAAGGCCACAGGGCAACACACTGCACGCCCCTCGCAGGGCCTCAGTTTTCCCACCTGTAAAATGAAGCAGCCTCAGCCTTCTCCCTCCGCCCAAGTCTGTAGATCCGACTTCTACGGAGCAAGCTGGACGGCCCTGCCAGCCAGGAGGGCACACGGTGGGCCAGGGGCAGGGGCCGCCCTCCGCCCCCTACCGTCCTCAGGCGCGAGATCCCGCTGGCCGCGCACCACCAGTTCTGGCCAATGCCCCTCCCCCTCCCTCCCTCCTTCCCTCCGTCCCTCAGCCTGAGCAGACATCACCTGGCAGAGGGAGCCCGGGCATGACAGGCCCCCCGGGGGGGGGGGGAGGTCGTCCTCAGGAAGCCCCCGTGGCAAGGGCAGTGCCAGGCAGGCCTTTGCTAGGGATGTTCTCGCACTTGGCAGGCACGCAGGGGAGCGTGGCCTTTCCCTGGTTCCGGCTGTCCTTGCCACTGAGTTCTGTGGGGCCACAGATGCCCTGGCTGTGGGGGTCAAGGCAGACCAGATGTCCATTCCGGGCCACAGTGCCCCGGGCCAGAAGGACAGTACAGAAGGCCCCTTGCTGACACAGCCCTGAAACCCTTGACTCTGGAGCTGAAAGGGAGGCGGGGGCAGGAGGGAGGGAGGAAGGGAGGGGAGGGAGGGGAGGGGCCCCGTGGCTCCATTTCCTAGAGGAAATGCCTTTGAGGCACCAACCGGCCCCGGAGCATCTGGCCGCTGGGGTGGCCTGTGCCCCGCTCCCCACGAGGTTGGCGGCATATGGCTGCCCTGGCTTGTCCAAGCCACGCAGCCTGCAGAGAGCTCCCCTGCCAGTGCCCATGCCCGGGGGGAGCCAGTCGTCCGGCCATTTGCGTGCCATTCCGGTCAGCCCTGGATGCTCGTCTGGCTTCCTGCCTGGGAAGCGGCATCGTGCCGCGGGATGAGCACGGGCTTCTCGGCCACCAAGGGCTGGACCGAGGCCCCGGGGCCTCCATGTGCCAGTGGCATGATCGCGGTCAAGGGGCTACACTTCCTGAGCCTGCTTCCTCGTTTGTGAAAGGATAAGCATGGGGCCTGAGCGCTAGAACCCCACGGGCACAGAGCAAGCAGCCGGTGACGGCTGCCCGCGGGGCACATTTCGCGGCAGAAGTGGCCTCTGGGGACCACTGGGAGGACTCCTGGAGACCCCACGCTGAACGCGGATTCGCCGGCCCCCTCCCGCGGGGGCGGTGGGCTCGTCCCAGTCCCTCCCACCAGACCCAGGGCCCTGGTCCAATTCAGCACCTCTGGAGCCCGGAGGATCCTAAGCAGAGGGTGACAGTGTTTGAAGGGTAGGATTCCCTGAGCGCCTGGGGCCTCCCACACGAATGAGCTTTTTCGGAGCGAGATGCTGCGAGTGAGGCACTTGCTACGTGGGCAGTCACTCGTTCCTGCTGGTTCCCCTGCCAGAGAATCACCCCAGGGTGGGGAGGAAGAGGAGGAAAGATCCCTCATTCACCTGCTCAGTCGACAATATTTACTGAGCACCTGCTGTGGTCTGAACCAGGCAAACCCTCCACCTGCTTGCAGCTCCCAGGCAGCAAACACCATGCTGGATGGGGATAAGACCCATGCGGCAAACACGGGGCAGGGGGCCAGGCGAGGGTGGGGTGTGGTTTCACACGGGCGGTCGCCTCACTCAGGAGGTGCGAGCCCCGCTGGCATCTGTGCAGAAATCGGTGCACGAGTGTTCCAGGCCGAGGGGCCCGCAAGTGCAAAGGCCCCGGGGCAGGAAGGAAGGCGCGAGGAAGGCAGAGCCCGCAGTTCGTCGAGGCGAGGCGGCGAGGCTGTGCGGGCACGGGACCGGGAGGGCGTGGCTTCCGGGGAACCACGGGGAGGGGGCATGACAAGGTCACCGGCTGCGGTGTCCACAGGCGGACCGAGGCTGAAGGAGGGAGACCAGGCCCGGGGACCAGGGCGGGAGGCCGGGCGAGACGGCGGCGACCCGGGGCAGGGGGGCAGGGGGGCGGCGCTGCAAGCGGGAGGAGGACTCAGGCCGGCGAACGCGCCCGGAGGCCCGCCCGGAGGGGGCGGGCGAAAGCCCAGGCCGCGCCCCGGCCGGAAGCTCCGCCCCGCAGGCCGGACGCCGGAAAGCCGAGTTCTCGCGAGAGAGTCTCCTGGGCTCCGCCCCTCCGCTCTTCGCCAATCGCCGCGCGCCTGAGCGCGTTGCCGTGGCAACCCGGGTGCGTCCGGGTCCTGACCCCCCGGAGCCGGGCCTCAAGGCCTCGGCGCTCCCGGGGTCCCCCGCGCGGCGCCCTGGTGAACCGGCAGCGCCCGCGCTGGGAGGCCCGGGGGCGGATGGAGGCGGGAGGCCGCAGAGAGTCGTGGGCCCCGTTAACTTTTTCAGAGCACCGTCCTACCCCGCCCAGCACCCCCCGCCCCCTCCCCCCCCCGCCGCCCTCAGCCGCGGCAGTCCTGCCCAGGGGGCTCCCCCGCCCCTCCCGGACCCTCCCCCGTCCCCGCTGTTCCCCGGTCACCCGCGCCGGGCCGACCCCCGCGCTCCCCGCCCTGGCCCGAGGCCCCCTGCAGGTCCCCTCCGCCCCTCCCCGCGAGCTCAGGGCTGCAGCCGCTGGACGCGGAGGAAGGCGGGACTGGACACTGGGCAGCCGGGGTCAGTGGGCGGCGGCCGGCCCCGAGGGCCGCCAGCCCCGCCCGGCAGAGTCCACCCGGGCGGGAGGAGGGGACGCGGGGCCGCCTGCGGACAGACCCCCTGTCTCAGCCCCAGCGCCGTCCGCCCCGGAGCCCGACCAGGGGCAGGAAAACTTGAATGTGCGGTAATGTGAGCCTGAGAAGGACTCCTTGTTCCTTGAGTTCACCCAGAAATCCGCCTCAAAGGAAAGTTACCGCACTGGGGAAGAGCACAGTTGGCTGGAGAATTTGGTTTAAAAATAAATAAATAAAATTTAAATTACATAACTAACACGTGTTCGGTATAAAAAATTTTGGAAAAACACATGGAAGTATAAAAAACCCTTGATCCCACCGCAAGATAGAACCACTGTTACTTGAGAATGTTTTCTTCCAGTCTCGTTTTTCCTCAGTGCATTTGTATTGCATAGACATCATTTTCCAGTAAGATCTGTGGGTGTGCTCCAGGGCCCCTTAGACCCCTGGGTAGGAGTGGGGATGAAGGCTCCTGATGTGGCCGGACTTCCCGTCCCCAGGCGCACGTGGTGGCAGCCCCAGGACTCAGGACAAACGGGCGTGGCTGTTGCTCTGGTTACCAGAGCCCCACCTTCGCCCTACAGAGGGGTTCCCGGGGGGTGTAGTGGGTCCATGCTCCAAGCTCCTTTCTATGGCCCCAAGTTCTTCTGACCTTCTCCTTTAGGCCAGGGGTGCAGGGGTGGGGGACAGGATCAGGATGAGGCTTGAGGAGCCCACCAGTCCCGTGAGGGAGGGGAATTTGACCCAGCGGGCTCCCTCCAGGCATGGGAGCGTCCTGGGAGAAGCAGGAAAGCAGGTCAGACAGGGAGGCAGCCAGAGGCCCAGGGCCAACCCTTTACCTCTGCCCTCCTTAGGGACCACGCTGTAAGACCGATAACCAAAGGAGAGCCCCCCCCCCCCATATACACACACACACCACATGGTCTCACCTTAGCAGGACAAGGGGACGTGTGGTAGTCTGGCACCCTGGAAGGAGCCCCTAGCTAGCCCACCATCCTGGGCACGAGTTGGAAGCGACTTGTCCATGGCACTCGGGCAGGGAGGGGAGAGGCGGGATCCTTTGAGCCCGGGACAGGGGTGGCGGGCGATCGGTAAGCCTGGCCCTCAGCCCTCTGAGCGCACGCAGTCCCCCGACCCCGTCCCCCAGGGTAATGGGAATGACCTCGCCATTCATCTGGACTGTCGGGCTGCCACCCCGCCAGACGTCTGTGCATAACAGGGCATAACCGCACGCGTCTAGTTGCCTGCGGGTCTGGGCTGGTGGTGCTGTTTCCACAGAGTCTGCCTTAAAGGTGTCTTGAGCGTGGTGGCCTCCCTGCTCAGGGCCTGGTGGCAGCACTGGCAGGCACCTGGGCCCCCTCGGCAGGACGCTTGGTCTCCCGGCCGCCCGCGGTCGTGGTGCAAACAGCCCCGTCCTCCGCACACCGATTTCAGGAGCCCCGGGGAGTCCCCTCTGTGACACAGAGGCCACCTGCACGTTGTTTGTCCCTGCCTCCCCTCCGGGCCCTGCCCCCACCCCAGCAGCCATCACTTGTGCTCCCAGACAGAGTGTCCTGACTTGTCTCCCAGAACATTTCTTCCCAAAACTCACTACCTACTTCTCTGCTTAAAGCCATCTGGCGGCTTCCCATGTCATTCGAAGTAAAACCCGAGTTCTTTCCATGGAGTATGGGGTGTCAGTCACCTTCCGTCCACGGACCCCCAGGAAGCTACCTGCCGTGGAAAGAAGCCGGGGAGAGGGCACAAGCGTGGGGGCCGAGGGCCGTGTCCCCGCGCGTGGGGGGCGTAGCGAGGATTTATAACTGCCCGGCGCTGGGGGCCTTGAGGGCAGGGTCAAGGGAGCAGGCGATTCCGCTACTGGTACCTTAATAATTTTATCCAGAAGGCAGGAAAACAGAGCAAAGCTGAGGCTGAAATTGGTAAACTCAAACCAGCGAGAAAAGGGACACGTGGCTCATCCCTGAGTCTGGACGGTGTGCGCGCTCTGTTGGCCTCGGACGTGACTGCAGGGAGCCCTGGCCTTGGTCTTGATCTGTCCCTCTCTTGGTCCGTGTCGGTGTCCGGTGACGATACTTACCCTGAAATTGTCGGCGGGCCAGCAGCTGGCACGCCAAGGCCGCTCCCCCTCCCGAGACCCCCAGCGACCCGACCTCCCACTGCCCCGCCCCACGCCAGTCCCCTCCGTGGCTGCGCCGGCTGCCCCTCGGGCCCTTCCGAGCGGCCGCTCGCTCTCCCCGCCTGGTGCCGCCGTCCGGGGCGCTGGAGACCCGGCCCTGGTGCCGCCCTTTCCTCCTGCGCTCCTCCTCCTCCTGCCGTCAGGCCCCAGCTCGGCCCGTGCGCCTCTCCCAAGGCCACCGCCACATCCCACAGCCCGCGGGGTCTGGTCACACGCCAGTGCATCGCAGTGCCGGAGGGCAGGGATGGTTTCGTGGGTGTAGCTCTCGTCCTCCAGACCCTCCGGGCGTTTTCCGGTGTGGGTGAGCCACTCGGGGCCTCTGTCTGTGCTGCGGCCGTGGAGACCAGAGCTGGCTGCAGGCAGAATACGTGCAGGGTGGCGGGGGGAGGGGGTTCGGCCAGTTTCTTCGGCCTCCGCTTCCCCCCCGCCCTCACCAGAGAGGGCAAGGGGCCCAGAGCCTGGTGACCCCCGAGCCCTAAAGAGCAGGGAAGCTGGAGTCAGAGCCGGCCCTTTGCTCTTTCCACTGGGGTCTGGCTCCGTTTCGAAGGAGGACCCGGCCCCTGATGGGAGGCAGGGCCTTCGCGGCCAGCCAGGGTCGGCCGTCTGGTGTTCCCAGGCCTCCAGCCTCAGGGGCCCCTCCTTTTTTTTGCTTCTAAAATGCAAGCTCAGCCCCTTTATTCCTTCCTTGGGCTGCCGTGGCCAGACCCCTCAGACCCCGGGGCTCGACACAATATCAATGTACTCTCGACGGTTCCGGAGACCGGAAAGTCTGAAATCAAACGTCGGTGGGATTGGTTCCCTCTGGGGACAGAATGTTCCGAGTCCTTCCATCAGCGTCTGACCCGCCAGCCGCCCCCTGGCACCTGTGACTTGTGGACGCACCAGTCCCGTCTCCACCTCTGTCTTCACTTGGGCTCCCCCCGGGTCTGTGTCTTTGACCATACGTCCCCCTTCTTGTTAGGACACCGGTCACTGGTCAGAGCCAATCAACTGAGCATCTACAAAGTCTCCATTTCCAAATAAGTTCATACAGGTTCTGGGGTGGACGTGCATTTGGGGGAACGTTGCTCAGCGGGCACAGCCCCCATCCATAAATGGTGGAAAACCCCGAGTCCCGTGGGGGAACCCCCACGTTTCTCCCGGTTACCTCCCTTTGCGTTTCCTGCTTCTGCCGTGAGCTCACGGGTGGTCCGCACCAGACAGCCCCCGACTCCTTCATTTGTGCCCAGCATCCTTCACGCGGGGGGGGGGGGGGGTGGGGTCGTTCTAGGTGGCGCCATTTGAGACTGGCCAGCAGCACGCTACAGGTGACACACGGGCCCACCCCTGCCCCGCGCCCTGGCCTGAGATGGCGCTCCCTGCCCTTCTGGACCCCGTCGCCTGTTTCGTCCCTTCCTCAACGCTCTCACCTCTTACCTCCTCCCCCGGGATGCCTGAGAAACACAGCCTCCCACTCCCTTTCCTCCACCCCTTCCCTCCTGCCTAGACCCCCGGAGGCAGGGGAGAGGGTGGGCACAGAGCAGGGCACGCCTTTCACATCCACAAAAGACACGGGGGTGTCTTCCTAACTGGAGCGGAGCCTGCCTGGGACTTCTGCTGCTCCCCTAGAATGTGAAAGCACTCAGCTCCGATTTCAAAGAGCGTTTCTGTTTTTTTCTTCTTTCTACATCTGTGCTGACATTCTGTGATTCTTAGAGAACCACAATTCTGAAGAGCAAAGCCCAGAGCCAGGCATGTTCGAGCCAGAAGGGGCTTCTGTGAGGAAGGACACAGACCGGGACTCCGCCCGCTGGGTTCTGGTCACACAGCCGCGCAGAGCCCCCCCCCCCCCCCCCGGGTGTGGCTGGTATCACTCAGGGGTCCCAGCGGCGGGAGACCCCGTAGCTCAGAGGACTCACTCATACAGGGAGGGAGAGGGTCAGGGACGAGTAGGATTTAGCCAAGCAAACGATGTCTCGGCTATGCCCGCAAAAGCACAGGCAGTAGAAGAAAGAACACATAGGTTGGATTTCATCCACGTGACAAACTTCTGTGCCTCAAAGGGCATGGCTGAGAGAGCAAAAGGACAGACCACGGGGCAGGCGAAAATATCCACAAGTCGTGTGTCTGTGACGGATTCATACCCAGAACACGTAAAGGGCAGCCAGAAGGCAACAACAAAAAACCCAAACACCTGATTTAAAAACCGGCCAAAGGGTCTGGTGGGCATTTCTCAAAAGAGGATATTCAATGGCCCATGAGCCGAGGAAACTCACCGTCTCCCCACACTGTGCGAGCTCACACCTCAGGAATCATTTGAAATGCAAATCGGAACCACAGTGCGACGCCACTTGTGCACCTATTAGGATGGCTACTAGAGAAAAGAAAGAAGAAAACCCAGAAATAACAAAACCAGAGCCCTAGTATGTTGCCGGCAGGAGCGTAAAACGGTGCAGCCGCTACAGAAAGGAGTTTGGCAGTTCGTCAAACGGCTAAACATAGGATCACCACGTGATTCCATTCCTGGGTGTGCACCCCGAGTGACTGAGAGCAAGGACCAGAACAGACCCCGTGTGCCGTGTTCTTAGCCGCACTGGTCACGACGGCCGAAAGGTGGGAACAACTCACGTGTCCTTAGTGGGCAGCGGGGGGGGCACGATGTGGTCCATCCACGCAGTGGAATGTTATTCGGCCATGAAAAAGGAAGGGGAAGGAGGGAAACCCTGACACCTGTACCCATGGATGAACCTGAGGACACGATGTTCAGCAAAGCCAGCCCGTCACAACAGGACGAATGTTGTCTGATCCCCTTACGTGGAGAGTCTCGTGTAGGCAAATTCACAGGGATGGACGGTGGGTTAGAGGGTACCCGTGGCTGGGGAGGGTGGGGTGGGGGCATTAATGTTTAATGGGGACAGAGTTTTGCACCTGGGGGGCTCAGCCGGTAAGCATCTGAGTTCAGCTCTGGTCATGATCTCGCAGTTCGTGAGTTCGAGCCCCGCCTCGGGCCCTGTGCTGACAGCTCAGAGCCTGGAGCCTGCTTGGGATTCTGTGTCTCCCTCTGTCTCTGCCCCTCCCCTGCTCATGCTCTCTCTGTCTCCCCACCAGCCCTCTCTCAAAAAAATTAGTAGACATTTAAAAAATGGGGACAGAGTTTCTGTTTGGGAGGATGTTTTAGGACTAGATAGTGGCGGGTGATCGCACAACATTGTGAATACAATTAAAGCCAGTGAATTGCACACTCCAATGACATTAAACTTTATGTTGTATGTATTACCGCAATTTTAAAACCGTTTTTTATGTTTATATCTGTTTCGATAGAGAGTGTGCGTGTGAGTGGGGAGGGGCAGAGAGAGAGGGAGAGAGAGAACCCCAAGCAGGCTCCTGCACTGTGAGCGAAGATCCCGACGTGGGGCTCGAATCACGAACCGTGAGATCATGACCTGAGCTGAAATCAAGAGGCAGGTGCTCGACCGACTGAGCCCCCCAGGTGCCCCTGTGGTGTTTTATTTTATTTATTTATTTTTTTTTAATTTTTTTTTTTTCAACGTTATTTATTTTTTGGACAGAGAGAGACAGAGCATGAACGGGGGAGGGGCAGAGAGAGAGGGAGACACAGAATCAGAAACAGGCTCCAGGCTCCGAGCATCAGCCAGAGCCCGACGCGGGGCTCGAACTCACGGACCGCGAGATCGTGACCTGGCTGAAGTCGGACGCTCAACCGACTGCGCCACCCAGGCGCCCCTATGTTTATTTTAATTTATATTATATATATATATTTTAGTTTATTTTTTGAGAGAGAAAGAGAGAGAGCAGGGGAGGGGCAGAGAGAGAGAGGAAGAGAGGGAGAATCCCAAACAGGCCTGTCAGCACAGAGCCCGACGTGGACTCAAACCCCGAACCGTCAGATAGATCATGACCTGAGCCGAAATCAAGAGTTAAGTACCCGACCGACTGAGCCCCCAGGTGCCCCCAACGGCCCCTATGTTTTAAGAAGTGACTTGGTGCCCCTGTCGTCTGGGCCCCGCGCAGCAGGGTGGGGAGGGGCGCTGCAGGGGCGTTCCCGCAGCCCAAACCCACTCGGATCCCTCTCTCCCGCTCTCCCGAGCCCTGCCCAGCGCCTCTGGCACAACTCTGCAGGCTGCTTCTGTGCTGAGCACACAGCCTCCCCTCAGAAGCCAATTTTCTGCACAGCGAAATGTTTCATCTGTGCCCACTTTAGCAGATGGCCCCCCACCTTGGCCTGAATTGAGAAGCACAGAAATCAAACAGGGGACAGACGGCTTCCTTGGCAATGTCTTACAGGCACGGAAGCCTGCGCACTCACACCAACCCTCCCTGCCCTCCCCCGCCATGGGAGCCGGCCAGGAACCCTCCAGAGACGTGCCCTCCTCGGCCCGCAGACCACCAGCTAGGCACCTGGCCCAGGTGCCTGCTCACGGTAGGTGCTCAGGAAGTATGTCCTTCGTGAATAAACGAATGTGTTTCTGAGGACTTGTTCATGGCTTTCTGCCTCCCCGTTGCCCTGCGCCCGGCCTGGAGGAGACCGCAGGATTCCACGTTGTCCGGGACGGGAGTCTAGCTCGTGCAGGTGTGGGACTGGGTCACACAGCAAGGGGCTCTGCGCTCCGGACCTCCGACGTGCGGTCCCCACCCTGAGGAGTTACGTGCACCCTGATCTATTTGGTGGCTAAGAAACTTCTGGGAGAGTATGACCTGGGTCCACTACCGATGATCAGAGATGTGAACTCATGTGTGGTCGAGAGGGCAGGGGCCTGGCCTGAGGGTTTGAGGAAGGACAACAGGGACCCTGAGGGGACAGCCAACATTGTGGGAAGGTCTGGTGAGGCAGGTCCCGTGGCTGTGGGACACAGGCGAGGCAGGGGACACAAGAAAGTGGCGGGGGCGGGGCGGGGGCAGAGGTCCTGTGTGAGCAGGGGTTGGGGACCGAGGGACTGCACTGGTACCCATGCACTGGGGAGACGGTCCTTCGGCCCCAGGGAGAGCCCAAAGGGACTGCAGAGACCGTCTGGCCCTACCCTGTCTTTCTGTGCGGGGGCCATGCCCGCCAGCTTGCCAGGGCAAGGACGGGACAGGGGACGGGGCGGGATCTAATGTGGAGAAGGATGCAGTTTAAGGTCAAACAGATCCTGCGCGTCGAGCCCCGCCCCAGACCCTCCAGGGGGTGGTCTACGCTTCTCTGCTGCCCCTTGAGGGGGCGTCAAGGGAGGCAGTTTGACAAGCGTCGGAGCAGGTCAGCCATGCAGGAGAGACAGGAGGGCTGAGCCTCTGGGGTCCTGGGTGCTGGTGGGGACGGCTGCGGGGCAGCTCTCGGAGCTGCCCGGGGCTGAGAACTGCCTCGCGGCCAATATGCTACGCTCAGGCCACATTCCCTCGGGGCCATCGGACCCCAGGGCTGCAGCCGACACGTCCATCCGCAGCCCAACCTCCGGAGGACCACCCCCCGGCCTGGGCCGCATTTCCCAGCTCCTCGTGGGTATGTAGTGCCCTGGGAGGGAAGGGTCCATGGGAAGGGCCGGTGGGGAGGAATCCTGAGTTCCTGGGTTCCGAGTCCAGCCCGCACACGCGAGCCGTGTGGCTTTGAACACGGCCTCTCCGGGCCGCGATCTCTTCACCCAAAGAGTGGAGGGGTTGAACCAACCTCAGGGTTGGTCCCTGAGGCTTTCCCGGCCCAGACATCTTCCAGGCCTTGGGCACGGCATTTCTCCCTCCTCAAGGGCAGAGTTAGACAGGGCTGCAAATCACACAGGGAGCCCCTTGCACAGTGTGGTTTGGTGGCTGAGGAGATGGGGTGGCGAAGACTCCGGGCGCACGTGTCTTCACGTGGGGGGACAGGCCAGGGTAGGGACCTGAGCACAAGGCACAAGGAAGATAACAAATAGGGAACAAACCCCTGACGGAGCCGTCTGAAAGCGGGGCAGTGAGCTCCCCGTCACTAGAGGTGTGCAAGCCGAGAACCGGTTCCGGCATCCGAGGGGCTGTTGGAACCACTGACTTCCAAGGCACACTCTGGCTTTGAACTCTAATCCTGTGTCCATGCTCAGACTCCCACATCAGCCGGCTGGACTGCAAGCCTGGCCCCTTCCCCCTGAGTGGCTGTCCTCGGCTCTAGGGCCTCCCGGCGTCATTCAGGGTGTGCCGGGACCAGGAGCGAGGAGCGTGGAAAGTAATTTGTCTCTAATGAGAGTTAAAACACCCGAGGTTTGGGATGAGCTCTTCATGGAAACGAGAAACGGAGAGTGACGTTATGGCAGCGTTAACCGGGCAAGGACGCGGTGGCCGGATTGGGCACAACCCGGGCCGGCCACGAGGCCGCGCTGAAGCCTGCGGGCGGACACCACCCTCCTCCTGTGGCCACCAGCAGCGGGCTCACGCGCCCCAAGCCCCGGCCCCTGAGTCCGAACAGAGAAACACCACTGCACTGGGCAGGAGGTCTGCGGCCAAGGCGCACTCAGCCATGACAGCAAGAAAGCCAGTGGGACTACACCATCCTTCTGCGAGGCCCCCGTGTGTTGTGTGTGTGGTGTGTGGTGTGTGTGTGTGTGCCAGGGCGGGCTCGCACTCTGGGGGTTTGGGGAGACCGATCAGCCAAGTGGACTACTTGGTTCCCAATCACTTTGTCCCTCGGAACAGCTCACACGCTCTCTGTCCGGCCACATCTAGCCTGGTTCGCGAGGGGCGGGAAGAAAGTTCTTCCCAGCGCCCGGGGTTCCCGCATCACCCACTCCCCGTTACTGACCCTGAGGATGCTCTCCACTTGAGCGCAGGGAAGGGGCCCCGGAACCCCAGAAAGGGGGAGGTAGCCAGACGTCGGCCGAGATCCAGTCAGCGGTGATGTGGCAAAGGAGAACAGAGCGGGGCTGTTTGGGAAGAACGAGTGAAGGCCGTCTGGAACCTGGCCCGGCTGTGCCGTGGGGTAGTGCGTCCGCGGGGCACAGAGCAGTGGCGCAGGGGTGAGGGGCGGAACGGGGAGTTCCTCTGCACCCCGAGCCCAGGGCGGGCCTCGCCACGCGGGGACACCGCTTCCCTCTCTCGCACCTATGAACCGGGGCGGCCCCCTCTCCACCCCCAGGCTGTGCCTGCATGTTCCTGAGGGAGAGGGGTCCCTGGGAGGCCCCCTGGGGCAGGTCGAGATGGCATATGCAGGCTTGAGAAAAGAGACCACAGTCTTTCTTCACTCTTTACTGTGTAAAAATAAACTCAACAATTCATGTCGTTTCAGCAAGAAAATAAAAAAAAAAAAAAAAAAAAAAAAGCAATACCAGTAGAAATAGTGCATTTCCAGAATTGCTGATGGCAGGTGGCAGGTCCCATGGTTTTGACCCATTTGATACCCAAAAGGCTGCAGATCATATGAAAAATGTACAGCTTTGGTTAGCAAATAATGAAAAATTAAGGTACATTGATTTTCTTTCATATTATACAGTATGTACATTGTAACAACATCAACCGTAGGGGGGGGTTGCTTTTTGGATTTTTTTTTTTTTTTTTTTTTTTGGCAAGTAAGACAAAATTGGGACTCTAAGTATTGGGCTTTTTTTTTTTTTTCCTCCTCAATGACTTGTTTCCCTTTTAACAAGTTGCACTTAAGTCCACTGTGCATGGATGGGATACGCTTCCCAACGTTGGTTGTGACTAAATTTACACACTGTGTTTTAAGAGATGAAACCATGGCTGTGCCAGCCACGTTGTTTTGGTTGCCATGAGATCACGAAGGATACTGTCCTCTTTGCGTTAACGTCCGTTGCCCTAGCTGCCTCCACCCCGAGTGGGACGGGTCCTCGCGTCAACAAGTCAGCTCCACGGCAAAGGGTCCGCCGTAAACGGCCAATTTCCATCCCGGTCCCCCCCGACACGCCTTTGGGCACAGGTGGCCCCTGTTTGGAGCCTCCCGCCAGCCTCTCCCCTCCCCTTCACTGCCCACAAGACACCCCCTTGGTCTCAGGTCCCAGGGCTGGTGACAAAGTGATCTTTGCAGTCTTAGAAAATAAACTGGGAGTCTACAAAAGGAAAAGAAAGCATACAAAATGTATCTCTTTCTTCCAAAATACACGCTTTCAGTCCTACGTTTTGGCGGAGCCTGAAAGTGTTTTCAAGGGAGATATAGGTTGAGTTAATTATAGGTTTAGTCCTTTTCTTTCATAAAAATACTCGTTTGGTAATAAACTTTTCTTCTACAGTAAGAGAAATAATACTGTGTTATCAAAAGCAGGAAGGCTACAATTCAAGTGGGATCTAAGCCCCGAGGGCCCGGGGCGCCCCTGGCGGCAGCTCCCCGGCCCCGGACCGCCCGGGGTTCTGTGGGACACCAGCTCAGAAGAGCAGACACTGCCTCCGCAGTGCTGGGTTTCTTCCTATTTTATAAAATGGCTTACCTGAGATAGGTGTGGGTTATTCAGTGCAAGAGGGAGCGTCGATCAGATTAAGGAGTACATGAAAACTACGTGGGATACATTTGTGCCTGTCAATCGACCTTTCTCGGGGCCAGCAAAGTGCCAAGTGTTAACACAGTGAGGGAGTCAAGGGGCTTGGCACGCGTTCCGGCTGGGGGCGGGGAGGGAGCCAGATGCCAGCCTCCGCCCTGGCGCCGTGGGTGCTTCAGGGGAGGAGGGCGAGGAAGGTGACCGGGGTCAGGAGGCCAGAGGGACGTAGGCATAAGCGTCTGGGGGTATGCTCTGCCCATCTCTAGTTAGGGCAGAAGGATGGCTTTGTGGTCCTAAACGGACGGCTCCCACCACGCCCGCGGCGGGGGCAAGAAGGTGGTCTGGGGTCCGGCCGATCGCAGGGGCTGGTGGGAGGTGCTGACAGGAGAGCACCCAGCACCCTCTGGGCCTTTGCCTAAGCAAACGGCTCCGAGGTGGCTGAAGTGAGGGGTGGGGGCCCATCTGGTCTCGAGGGGTGATTCCAAGCTCTCGCTCTGTCCCAACCATGGGCTCTGTTTAGGCTCCTTGTCAACCTACATGTTAAAAAATACTTCTGGTGTGTTTGGGGAGTGGGGACGGGGAGAGGGAAACGGATCCCTCCCTTGACCTCCCCCGACACCCGTGGCTTGTTTATATCCGGCCTTTTTCGTAGCTACACGGATGGTCACGGAACAATGGGTAGCACTGGGCACACAACACAAACCAGAAGTCCATGCAGGCAGGGGACACACATCAGACTAAAGGAGCAAGGGACACGCCACCCCAAGGAACATGCAAACGGAGAAGATCCCTGCAGATCCAGAGATGCCACGGCCCGACGGGCTGGGACGAAGCACAGGGTCTCAGAGAAAGCCACTGTGGAGCCACGACACGCAGCGTGGCGCCTGGCCCGCACCCTCCAGACAAGAGCGACGCGCTGCGGAACGGCGACCGGGTGCTGTGGCGACACCACGGGGACACGAACACGGAGACACCAACACAGACACACACAGACGCACGCGGTTCCCGACGCAAACACGGACCTGCGTTTAAGGAGACAGGTGTCCCTGAAGGCACACCTGCGCCTCCGGAAGAAATGTCTGCAGCTGTGGATGAGCCAGGCAGTGCGGTAGAATTTCTAGAAAGACTCGCCCAGCCTTTTGCTAATTAGACTCCTGGTGACGGAATCCAGGGTGCCCTCAAGGCGTGTGACCCCCAGATGGAACCCAGCAGGGAGCTCACCTCGCCTTGGGTATGATCCGTCTTAGTGTGCTTTCTTCTCTCTCTCTCTCAACACACGGGCACGCACACACACGCACACACGCACACACATTTTCTCCCGCCTCGGAAGGACTAGAGGGAAATGTGTAGTTTGCTTTTCACGGGGGAGAATAAAGTTAAAGGTCTGGACGCTGGTCGTGTCTCAGTGTCACCAGCCGGTGACACGCTGGGGGCTGTTCCAGGACCTGAGCCCTGGAAAGAAGTGGGGGGGGGGGGTTGGATTCCAGGCCCCAGCGCTCTGGCTCCCCGTGAGAGGCCTCTGGAGGCCCTGCCTCCTTGGAGGACCCTCTGGTCTCCCACGGCCAGAAGCCAAGACTTCCGGGACTGTGGGTAGGGACACTCCTCTCTCAGGGGCACCAGCCGGCAGCCAAAAGAGGGGGACGGATCCCAGCCTCGAAGGGTGCAAGGAGGCGGGCAGACTGGGGGCTGAGGCGCTGTCCTGGGCCAGAGCCAGCAAAGCAGCTTCCCAGGCCCAGCAACCGCTGCCCTCGGATGCCAACTGTAAGCTTGCTGGCCGGGCACCGGGGTGGGGTGGGGTGGGGTGCCCGTTTCCCATGGCCACCCCCCCACCTCTGCCCACCCCCGGAGAGCAAGAGAGAATCCGCTCCTACGACAAAAGAGAAATTCTCTGAGGGGGGGGCCCCGGCCCCGAGCAAACAAACGACAGAAGACATTTATTTACCGGTGGAGAACTGCGCCCCCGGAAAAGGTTTGCAAACAAGACAAGCGCGTGTGTTGAAGAAGCCACACGGGCCACCCACGGGGGCCCGCGGGCAGCTACTAGAGTCTTCCGACCAGTCGTGAGATTCTCCCCCGCAGCACACAGACCACCTCGCTCGTCCCCACAGACACACACCCGTAGACACACACGCTCTCTCACCTACGTCCACACCCGCGCCCGCGGGAGCACAAGTCAGGCCTGAGGCCCGGGGCGCGGGCCTCCTCGGGGGGGGGCAGCCGGACCTGCTTCCCCGGCACAAGGACAAACCAGGCTGCGTGCGAGCGCGTGCGAAGGGGGAGGGCCTGAGTCGCTCCTGGGGAGAGGGAGAGAGGAGACACAAGACGGGTCGCCACCGCTACAAGCAGGGGGAGGAGGCGGGCGTGCCTTCCCGAGGGCGGGGGCTCGGCCGCCAGGAGCCTCAGTTTATCTGGCGACAGGCTTCGAATGTCCACTTGGTGTGCCCCGCCGTAGATCTCGATGTGGGACTCGGCCCAGGCGATGACGTTGCCGGAGAGGGCCTTGGTGCTGCAAGGTGGCGAGGTTATATACCTCCCCGGGGGTCACTTGCGGTCCCCAGATGTTGAAATGGGCCAGCTCGCCCACGAACGCCTGGGTGGCATCAAACCCACCACCCAGGGTGTCCTTCAGAGAAGAGCAGACGTTGAGGGTCTCTCGAGGGGTGGGGAGGGGGGGCCATCCCCAGGGGGCACTTCTCCCGCGTCTCCCCCACTAGGGGCTCTCGCATCTGCCTCCCACGCACCATTTCCGTCCCGTGTCTGGGTCTCCAGCCAGACCCTGGTCCCCCTCCCATGGGGTGCCCGGGAAAAGCGACACTACTGGCCACCTCCGCTCGGGATGCGGAGCTTTTCCTGGGGGCGCCTGGGACTCTGCCTCCCCCTCGGCCAGTGAGGGGGGTCGGCCGGGGCCGCGCACAACCACGGGGGCCGCTGCCGCTCTCCCTGCAGAGCCCCACGGGACCAAAGGCCTGGAAGGCCTGGGACCCTCCCCCGTGCCTTCCCTGCGGGTGCCCAAGGGGGAGACCGATCCCTTTCAGGCAATGCATCCCGCAACCCTAAGGGCAGGCTTGCTTTCCTGTGCCAGAGACGCAGCTGCGGCCCGCCCCACCGAACTTCCCCATGGAGCCCACCCAGAGCGCGCTCTCTGCCCAGTGCTGCCCTAACCTGCTTCTCTTGGCTCCCTCTGGGGGTGGTGGAGCACTCCCCTCTCCAACTACCCTCCCTCCTCGCCCCCCTCCCTTCTCTGCTTCTGGGGCTCCTTCCCCGCAGCCAGCACCCCCTCCCCAAGGCCAGTACCTGCTCCTGGCCCAGCACCAGCACACCCTGGGGCTTGATGGGGTGATAGGGTGCCAGGTTCTCGCCATTGCCACCCTGGGTGCCGTCCTGGTAGGCTTCCCAGACCCCGTCCCGGGTGGTCCAGGTGACGCAGATGTGATGCCACTTGCCATCATTGATTACAAAGGGCAGCTTGGCCACCTGGGAAGGACGCCACACGCAACATGATGGGTACAGGGACCGGCGATCGATCGTCACTACTTACCAGTTCAACTGCTTCTCTTCCCGTCCCTACGTTGCCAGTAAACACCATTACTGAACTCTCTCAGCCCCTGCCCCTCTGGGCCTTAGCGCCCGTCAGCCCCATCCCTCCATGGACCTTGGAGTCACACAGGAAATGTGACGATGTGGCAAGGGGCTCCTAAGACCGGTCTGGGTGCGCAATGTCCTCACCCCTCCTGGCCCTCCTCCCTCTTCGCTGGTCCTACAGAACCAGCCCTCGGGAAGGAGCATCCCACCGCTGGGGTCTCAGCTCACTGCTGCCGCCTGGGCCTCTCCCCCCTCCTGCAACGCCGCCGACTGCCAGACCTGCTGGTCTACAACCCGTGCAGCCTCTGCAGAGGCTCAGACGCCAGGGGGCATGGCACCATGCCTTTAAAGCTCAGGCCAGCCTGCGGCCTGGGGTTTCCCTCCCTCTCTCACATTCCGGAGGGGACAGACGGCGCAGCAGATGCAGCAGACGAGGGAACCTGCCCACCCTTTAACTCGCCCAGAGAGGAACAACCCTTTCTGGTCGAGGCTGTCAACAGCAGGGGCTTGGATTCCAGTCCCCAGCCTGGGTTTTAGAGATTTACTGCCAATGTTGCCTCAGAGGTGTGGAAAGCTGGCAGCTCACTCCACAGCTGTACAGGACCAGGATGGAGAAGGCTCCCTGGAGGGAAAAGGCGGACTCTCCAGGGCGCTGCGTGCGTCTGGCCTCCTCCCAGCGGTGGGGGCTTGAGCAGGACAGATTGGGGTACCTTGACTCACCGCGGAACATCTATGGTCCTCCCCACAGGAGCAAAGCCAGCCCTGAGGCCAGCTGGGGGAGGTGGACCCAGGGTCTGATCTGCCCTTTGGATCTTCCCCTGCCTTCCCCGGGAAGCCTGGGTCTGAGAAAGTTCCAGCTTCACCCTCTTCCGAGTAGGGCCAGGGCGCCCCTCTGCGTTTCCCCCTGTCCTCACCCTCCACCTCCCTCAGTCCTGCCTGGTGGGCACTTCTGTTGGGACCACAGCTGCATCTGTGGCTGTGTCTCCCATGCCCACCACTCCCCCCACCCCCACCCCCAGCCCCAGGCACCTGCCCCAGCAGCCAGGCGGGCCTGGGGGCCTCACTGTGCCTTCCTATAAGCCCAGGTGGCTGGAGGGGGCGGGGTTGCTCTACCTTGTCGTTGATGAGGATCTCCATGGGATTGTTGCCCCACTCAATGAGAACCAGCTCATTGGCCTGGCCAGGCACGGCGTAGGAGAAGGGGGTGCCCACCCCGGGCGCGGCGCTGGACTTAAGCCACATGCACACCGTGAAGGCATACATCTCCGGCAAGCTCTTCTTCACCTTGGCGTACATGTAGTTGGTCCGCAGTGGGAATGTGAGCTGGAATTTGTCTCCAGGACGGTTGTCCTTCTGACCTGGGAAGGACAGGATGCAGTCCCTTCATCTGTCTGCACCTCAAAGCACTCCTCCGGGTCTGAAAATCATTCTGTGCTCCCCTCCACCCCCAACCCAAGCTCAGGAAAGCAGACACGACTGTCTCCATTCTATAGATGCTGGGTGGGGGTGGGGGGGGGGGGCAAGTGCTTTGCCTGAGGTCACGGGGCCAGAACGAAAGAGCTGACCTAAGATCTCCGCACTCCTTGGTCTGGCTCCCACGTCCTGCCTCTGGGGAAGCCGGATGGGGGTGTGAGGGGGGACCTGGCGGGCTGCACGGTGGGCATGGCTCAGCGCACTCCTGGTAAACCGGCCCTTGATGTGTGGCCACAGAGGGAGGTCTCCTCCAGCCTGAAGGAGGCCAGCTCCCCCAGAGCAGCCCCTGCGGCCAGCCGCCCCGATTCCAGGATGCAGGCTGCCGGCGGGTGTTCACAAACACGCCTCTTGGATTCCCACCTGGATCCCCACCCGAGACGGCCAGGCCCCCGGTGCCCAGGACACTCCCCTTGAGGCCAGCACATGCCGCAGTCCCTGGCCACTCATCGGACCCAATCAACCGGCCCTGAGAAGTCTGGCTATTTCCAGAATCCCATCTCCCCACAGGAGGGAAAGCGGTCCTTCTAAGGCTCTTGTGGCAACTCTGCCCGGAGTCCTGGGCACCAGGGAGCCAGGGCCCCCCCCCCCCCAAAGTGACTGCTTTGAGGACTATGCCATTCATTCTCCGGGAGAGCTTCCTGTGTGTTTCCTGAAAACTCAGGCTCCCGGCCTGATAGCTTCCCTTTCCACAACAGCCACCAGCTCCCAGCCTGCCAGTGATGTCTCGGGGAATGCTTGTCTGCCCCCCTCCCAACCCACACACACACGCTGTAGCTGTGGCCCTGGATATGGTGTGACTGACTCCAGGCAAAACATTCCAACCCAGCAGTGGGCACAGGCACCAGGCTCAGAGCCAGGAACACGCACACCTGCCAGCTCCTGGCTGTGCTCCGGGGCCTGCCAGGCAGTCCAGAACTAAAGCGGCCCCCAGGCCAAGAATTATTTCTAGAAGGCATCCTGCTGGGCCAGCAACCCCCCATCCAAGTCAGGTACCAGGGAATAGCAGAGCTGGCCCCCTCAGTGCTCCCCCAACCATCCCCGGCTTGCACGCTCCCCCCCCACCTTCAAGCAGAACCAGCCCCTGGCTTCTCTAGGGGATGTTTTTCATTCCCCCCAATCTCCCCTCCTTCCCTCCCCCTCCCTCCCCCGTCCCTCCTTCCCCTGATCTGTTTTTCAGTTACATAACGTGCCTTAAGACGGCACTGTTTAAATCCATCCGGCACATTTTGCGGTCCAAGAAGGGTCACGTGGCCCTGCTCCAAGCCCAGGAACGCCCCCCCCCTTTTACAACCTTGTTTGATTTCTATGACTTCAAGGCTGAGCCCAGCTCATCTGTGAGCCCTGGGGTGCAGCTGGGGCTGGCCAGAGTTGGTGACCCAGGAACCAACTGGGTCTTGCAAGATTCCAGGGCTTGGATTACTCAGAAGATAAAACCAGGGGGAGGGGGCTCACCGGAAGGGGGGGACCCGGAGATCCCCACAGGACACCGGGGCGGGGGGGGGGCGATGAGCTGGGAGACAACCTACTCAGGGCCCAAATCTGCTGGGAACCAGGGGACTCTTCCCCGGCCCACACCCCACTCTCTCTACCGGGGATGGGGACCAGCTGGAGCCCGGCTTTCTTACCAGGGAGGGCTTGGGAGCACCACAACTACGGTGCAAACTTACTGAACATTAAACAAATCAGACTTGGAAAAATCCTCCCAGTGTGTGTGTGTGTGTGTGTGTGTGTGTGTGTGTGTGTGTGTGTGGACGGGGGTGCTGCCGACACCAACCAATCCCTTTCTCACTCTGCTTCTGTTGTCTCCATATGTCCCCAGCCCAGGGGGCCCCGGCACCACCAGGAACATGGGCTGGAAACGCAAAACCTAGAGCAGGGACTCAGGAAGCGGGAAGGGGGCTGGAGAAGCTGAGAAGCTTTGGGCTTTTCAGCCTGGAGCTGAGCTGGGCAGGAGGCCAGGACCTGAGGCAGGGTCCCCATGGCCCAGGGAGCCTGGCAGGCAGCAGGTCGCTCCACCCCCCCCCTACCTCCAGCCCCGGTACCTTTCTCCAGCTCGCTGATCCGCTGGTGCAGGGAGGTCAGGGCGCTCTCGATCTTGACTCTCTCCTCCGTGTCGTTCCTGGGGCCACCCTTTCCCTCCTCCAGAGTGTTCACCCGAGACAGCACCTGCCTCTCCAGGTCATCGATCTTGCTCTGCAGCAGATCCTTGAGGCTGTTGGTCTGGCTGGAGGAATTGAGCCGGCTGTACTGCTGCGGGGGTGCGAGGGCAGGGGGAAACCACATCGTTACGCGTGGAGCGGGGACCGTGCCGGGAGGCCCGCGGCGAGGTCCCCTCGGGGCGAATGCGGGGGCGGCCTGGCGGGGAGCTCGGGCGAGTGGCCGCCGTCTGCGGGGCCCCTCAGGCTCCGCGCAGCCCCGGTGGGGCACGGGCGCCCGGCCGAGGCGGGGCCGGCGGCGGGGGGGGGGGTGGTGGTGGTGGATGTCGGGCCGGGTCGGGAGTGGGGGTGGGGCAGGGCAGAGGGGCGCACGAGCCGGGGACGGTGGGGGGGGGGGGGAACGCGGCGCGCGCAGACCTCCAGGTTCTCCAGGCGGGTTTTGAGCGACTGCAAAGTTTGCCCGAGTTGGCTGAGCGTCTCGGCGGCCGGCGTCCGGGACAGGTCGCCCATGGTGTTCTTGCCCGAGCCCGGCTGCTTGCGGCCGCCGCCGCCGCCGCCGCCGCCGCCGGCCCGGGCCTCGCCGGTGCCCGCGTCCAGCGTGCTCTGGCTCTCGCAGCGGCCCAGCTTGGTGGTCAGCTCGCGGATGGTCTCCTTCTGGCTCAGGATGGTCTCCTTCTGCTGCAGCACGGTCTCGCGGAGCTGCAGCACGTTGCTCCGGAGCTCCTCGGCGCCGCCGGCCGCCACGGACGCGGCGCACATGTCGGCGTCCACGGGCACCGAGGTGCAGATGAAGCGCGTCGGCCCGAATCCTGGGCCCGCCGCCGCCCAGGAGGCAGAGGGCGAGCAGCGCACAGGTGCGCGCGGCGCGGCCGGCCGGCATGGCTGCGGGCGCTGGGGGCTCGGCTCGGCGGGGCTCGGCGGGCGGCCCGCGCTCTGGGCGCCGCGCTGCTGGGCCGCGCAGTCCTCACCGCCGCGCTGCCCGGCCCTCACTGCCGCCCGCGCTGCGGAGCCCGCGCCTTTTATGCCGCCGCGGGAGGGGCCTCGGCGCTGCCGACGTCAGCGGGGGAGGAATCCCGCTTTAATTGTCTGCGGCCCGGCCCGCGGCGCGGCGGGGGTCTTTGGGGCGCGCGTTGGGGGCTGAGCCTCCCCCGGCCTCCTCCCCCGCCCCCTCCCCCAGCGCGGCGGGTGCTGCTTCCGCGGAGGCTGGGAGAGCCCGGGCCGGGGCGGGTATGGGGGGGGGGGTGGGGTGGGTGGGTTGGTGGGGGGGCGGGGGGGGCGCGGCCTGGGACTATGGGATGGGCCACCTGCAAGATGTCCCCAAATTTCCGACGGGGCTGCGGGCGGGTGGGAGCCCACGGCCGGCCCGGGAGACAGGATTCGGTTCAACGCGCTTGGCGGCACAGAACACCCTGGGGGGAGGCGGGGAGGGGGGGTGGCTCGGGCCGGGTCCCCAGGGACTCAATCCGTCTACACCCGGTGCCGAGCGAGGAGCGCTGGGAAGCGGATCCTCGCGGCGCGCCTAAGTCCAGAGAGGGGGTTTCCGGGATGCCCGTGTGGGGTTGGAAAGCCGCTCTACACCCTGGGTCTGGGGACCCGCGCTCCCGCCCCCTCCCACAGGCCCGGGGTTTGGGGGACCCGGCAACGCTGTCCTGGGGGACGGCAGCACAGCCCTCCCCCCCCCCCCCCGCCCCGGATGGAGCCCTAGCGGATCGGGGCTTTCCTGCCAGCGGAGCCGGCCCGATTCCGGGCAGAAGGCGCCGCCGGGGCTGGACGCTCCCTGCAGCCCCGGGGGAGGCGCTGGGCCCGCGGCGCTTCCGAGGGGGGCCGGGCGGGCGGACCCTTCCGCGCTCCCGGGGCGCCCGCCCGTCGCGGAGGCGCGCGTGCACGGCCGTGTGTGTCCGTGTGCGCGTCCGTGTGTGTCCGTGCGCGTGTTGGGCGTTCGGGACTCCGTGAGCCCCAGCTCGACCCGTTTCTCGGCCGATGGCAGGTAGGGAGGGGTCCCGGGGGCCTCGGCGGGGAGGTCGCCGGAGCGGAGCCCCACGAGACGGCACTTTACTCGGGGCCGCCTCCCTCGCCCCTCCCCCCACCTGCACCTGTTTTCCCGTCCGGGTTCGGACGCCGGGTGCGGAGCCCCGGACAAGCCCGAGCCCCTGGCGCGCCCCCCGAGGCGCTCGGGGACAAACGCTCTCTGGAGGCTGCCGGGGTCCGAGCCCCCACTGTGCGGAGGAGGGAAACTGAGGGCGCCAGGACCCCGAGGGCGGGCCCCAGGTGGCGGCACGCGACCAGGCTACACCCGCGGTGGAGGCGGTCCGGCTGACGCTCCCTCCGCACACCCCCGCCCCCAGTCGGGGCGCTGCACTGGCGGTCCCCAGCAGGTTCTCCACCCCCCCCCCCGGGGACCCACCGGCAGCTGCGGGGTGCGGGCGCCGGGCCGCCGCCCCGCGGGGTACGAGGAGCAGCCGGCTTTCTCGAGACCTTTTTGAGGAACCACGGTCTTCTCCGTGCCTTTCGGCCGCCGCGTCCCACCCGTGCCCCGGGCGCCCCACCGCCTGCGTTCTTTCAGAGCCTCAGCCCCGAACCCTCCCGGAGCCCGCGCGTCCTTCGGCCTCCGCTTCCCGGCGCCAGAGGGACCCCGCGGGCCGCACGCGGCGGTCCTGCGCTCCGAGCCCCGCGGCCCCGGGGGGTGTGCGGGCTTCTGGCCCCGGCGCCCAGGTCGCGGGAGGGGGCTAGCCACCGGCGCCCCCGCGGTCCTGAGGATCTCCCCAGGCTGGAAGGCCACTCGGGAGGAACTCCCCGCGCGGGGCCCCCGGGGCGAGGCTGTCCCGGGCCGGGAGGGAGGGCGCGCCGCAGCGAGCGAGTGGGCGCGGGAGAAGGGCCTGGCGGGGCCCGGGGCAGTTCGCGTGGACGGAGCCGGAACGCACGTCCGGCCTCGCGTCCTGAGCCGCCGGGGTGGCCGGGCTTACGCGAGCGCAAGGTGGGGGGCCTGGGCCATCGCCAGCCGGAGAGGAGACCCCGGGCACCTGGCCACCCCCTCCAGCCCTCCGAGACTGGAGTAGGGGGCCTCAGAGGGGGAGGAGGGGCTCTGGGGCAGTGTCCAGGGGCAGCGAGAGGGAGGTGTGGAGCCCCGCGGCGAGGGGACGGCGGTCTCCGGCCGGGACCCTTTGGCCGGCGACCTCTGCAGCGCTCTGTCCACCCGGAAGCGCTATGAGGGACCCCTGCGCAGACAGGCCCGCCCTGCTCAGACAGGTGGGCGGAGGGCCTTCTTTCGATCTCTCTGCCTTCTTTCGATCCACTTAGCCCGACTCAAGACCTTGGGCAGGGGAGGATTCAAACCTGATCGCGTCTGCGGCTTCCTCTCCCTCCCCAGTGCTCAGAGGCATCCAAGATCTCTGGGGCCACCTGCCCAAAACCCTCAGAGAAGGAGCCTCAAGATGCCTAACTATATGGTGGGAAGGTCCGCGGAGGCAGGGGCACCTTCCTCTGTGGACCCGCGGTCCCCCCACCCCCCATGCCTGGCCAGGGTTCCACATCCCAGAACCGCAGAGGGCATCCCGGAAGTGGAAACCCTGGCGGCAGGGCCGGGAAGAGAGGCGTCTACCTCGATCACACGACATTCCCACCATAAGGGTGTAACAGATGTAGGTAACCCCAAAGACGTAGACAATAGTAAAATGTAAGAAAAAGCATTAGAAACTGATGAGTTCTGAGTAGGCACTGCCTTTATTTGCAATATAGTGTATTTAATAATAAGTTTGCGTAACTTAAATCTTAATGATGGCCCCATTTAACAATCAGCTTGCAAATCCCTGAAAACAAAGCAATGAGTGGGTGCCAGCAGCTCTGTGCACCCCTGGTGGGAAACAATGGCCGATGGCGTGGTCTCCTGGGCCTGTCCTCTCCCTGGCGCAAGGCCATGAGCTGGTCTAGGACCTCTGCCCAGGACCACTGGGTGGACACCGAGAGGGTCCCCCGAAGATGCTGAAAACACCAGGGCAGGGACACACGGCCTGTCCGGAATTCAGGTCCACCTTGCCTCTTGAAATGGCTACCCCGGAAGTGGGCAGGCTGGAGAGCAGAGGGGTGGGGTGGGCTCAGCTGGGACCCCCATCTGGCAAGAGAAGAAGGCAGGAGTCCTCGCTAAGCCAGCCCTGGGACACAGGTCCGTGTTCCCTGGAGGACATGTGGTGGTGGTGGGGGGGGGGGGGGCGGTTGCAGGGTGAGCTGGTGTCTCAGCCAGGATGGGAGGACACTTTGCATAGGGGCTGGCATTTTAAACATGGGGGGGGGACACCTCCGGCAATGCTCCCAAGTTGCTCTTTGCTTCTGTGTCTGTGTTTTCAGCAGCCCCTGTGGTGCTGGCTGGGATCTGTTTCTCGATCGGTGCTCACCTCGTGCCAGCTCATTGGGCACGTGCGGCTTGTGCACTCTTCTGTTTGTGGTTGCGCACCTCACGGGAGGTGGCACCCACGGGTTGTCTCTGGAGCAGAGGAGATGGGCTTCTGGCTGCCCCCAGGTGAGGGCCAGTGGGACCTTTGGTAGTCAGACCCTCGGAACAGAGCCAGGCCACGAGATCCCCCACCTTGCCCCGTGAGATGGCTCTGGGCTCCGAGGAGGGAGTGTGGGCCAGCTCGGTCAGCAGCAAGCCAGGTGGGGTGTCAGTGGACTAGCTTTCCAGACAGACTCCGCCCCCCCACTCTGGTGTGACAGGGGCAGGTCCCTGCGGCCCAGCTCTGCTGGGGGACGGGCTCTACCCACGCGGTTCCTTCTCCCCTCTTCCCCACCTGCCGTAATAACCCTATCTCACGAACAAGAAGCTGTCCCTGTGCGGGGGCGCCTGGGGGGCTCGGTTGGTCAAGAGTCTAGATTTCAGCTCAAGTCATGATCTCACAGTTCGTGGGATCGAGTCCTGTGTCAGGCTCTGTGCTGACAGCTCAGAGCCTGCCCAGAGTTTTCTCTCTCTGTCCCTCTTTCTACCCCTCCCCTGCTGGTGTGCCTTCTCTCCCTCAGAATAAATAAACATTTAAAAAATGAAAAAAAAAAAAAGAAAACTGTCCCTTTGCAAAGCTCTCTGTCCACATTCATTCAGTTGCCTGTAAGGCATGGCCAGGCCACTGTCCTCACTTGACAGATGAGGAAGCCGAGGGAGGCCCAGAGAAGCCCAGGGCCGCGCATGTCCGGTGAAGGCATTGGTGAGGGGTAAGCCCTGACCTCCACACTGCCCCCCTCCCCCCGTCCCCCCACCCCCAGGCCCCGGGGGAGCCCTGAGCAGCAAGGGAAAGAGCCCTCTGATGGATGGGACCCGGTGGCAGTGAGAGGTGTGAGGAGGGACAGAGGCCCATGTTGTCCACACCCAGTGGTGGAGGGAGATCAGGCCGGGTCCATAGAACCCGGGCTCCGGGCTTCTCACCTGCCGCCCTGGGAAGAGACGCAGCCCCTGCTTCACCACAGGGGTCCCAGATTCACGTCTGTTGGGCCAATACAACCAAACTCTCAGTGGCCATGGCAGGGGCTCCCCAATCATGGACAGTGGTTGTCAGCGTGGGACAGCAGAATCCCTGCTGACCTCCAGACTCCCTCCTCCAGCTGGCGTTCCCTCTGAGCCCTTCCCTCCTCTGAGCCGCCCAGTCTGGCTGGGGACAAAGCCCTGGGTGGTCTCCCTCCCTGCCCTGCCCTGCCCTCCCCTGGGGCCCAGCACAGGGGGGGTCAGTGGTGACCAACTGGTAGGGGCCCCAGTGAATGGGAGTTTTATAAAAGGCAGAAACGTGAGCCCTCTTTGGGAAGGTTCCCCTCACTTTTCTCCGAGCAGGAGTTTCTGGTGCCAGGCAGAATCGTGGGCATGGAGTACAGTGTAAATATTCATAAAGTTTGCTCTCAGTTCAGCAAATATTTCCAGAGCATCTACTGAGGTGCAGGCCGGGTGCCGGGCTACAGGGGACCGATACGCTGTTCTGTGTCCCAGAGAGCATTCATCTCTCAGGCGACACAGGTATAAATACACCCCCAGTGTGGCAGGTGTGTGCCGTGGGGACGAGAGGACCCCCCCCACCAAGCCATGGGAGACGGGTGGGTCGGGGTTCAGCAGTCACGAGGGTCTCCTAAGGAGGTGCCACCAGAGAGGGGTCTTGAGGAGTGAGTGAGGAAGGACGGGGCTAGCATAACCGGTGCTGGGGTGAAGGGGGCACCCCGTGGAGGGAGGGGACACCCTTCGTCTTTGACAGTAGAGTGCGGAGCAGAGGCCGGAGGAGGTGTGGCTGGCACATGGCAGAGGGCTTGCAAGCTCAGGCTGGGACAATGAGGTGTGACTACAGTCCTAAGTGTGAGAGATCCTACCTGGGGACACTTCCGTGGGGGGCAGATTGTGGGGGAGCAGGGCCTGCCGAAGAGGCTGGCTCAGAGGCTGCTGCTGGAAGTGACAGGGAGGGGACGGTGATCATGGCAGGAGAGGCAGGAGTGGGGAGAGAAAGATCGATTCGAGAACATTTCCAGAGATTAAGTTGTCAGGACTTGGTGTTGACCTGGGTCGAGGAGCGGAGCAGGCCTGACTCCCCACCCTTCCCTTGTGGGACGGGCGGGGGTGGGGGGGAGGGTTGGTGGCCCTGGGGACAGGAAGGTCCTGAGGGAGGGAGACACCGCCCATGCACACTGGGACACATCTCCGCCAGCCAGGAGGAGATTGAGGTGATGAGGTCCAGGCACTTGTCCCAGAACCCAGCCCTTAGTGGGCTCTTCAGTGTGTCCGGGAGGGGCCTGGCACCCTCGGGATGGCTGTCGGGATGGCGGGATGGCGGGGAGATGGCCCAGGGAGGGGGTGGGAAACAGGGGAGGATGGGGAGCGCCCCCTGCTCCAATATTCAAGGGACCATTCTGTAGGATTTCTGAACTCCGGGTGCTGGGCTCTCAGCAACGCATGTGGCAATGTCCAGCGTCATCGTGCCCCCTGCCCCCCCTTCTGTGCCCTCTGGAAGCCATGAAGTGTGAAGGCCGGGTCTGGGCCGGGCCCGGAGCCCCCACCCCGCCCACACCCCTGTGCGTGAACTCGGTTCGCTCCCCCAAGCCGGCAGCATCTGGCCGGGCCGCCAGCCCGACGTGTCCTTGCCCGTCAAGCTCACCATCTGCCCACCGTCAGGAGAGGGCACAGGAAACATAAAATGAGGGGAGGCGTAAAGGTGTTGCGGAATACAAATGGTGTATACCAGCAAGGGATTACAGTTATTGCAAAGCCTGTGCCTGGAAGCCATCACTCACGCTGGGCGGGGAGAGCGTGGGCTCCTTCCCACAGGGCAGGCGCTTCCCGCTCTGGGGACCGGCTGCCACGGCCGAGGCCGGGGGGGTGGTGGGGGGCTGGGCAGAGGCCGCAGGCTGCCAGGGGCCTGGGGCTCCCGCCACAGGGCTGATGCCGAGGGCCCCTTGGGGCTGGCGGTGGCCCGAGGACTCGCCACGAATGAGCCCGTCCGGCGTCTGCGTGGGACAAGACATCTGCACGCACCTTCCTGCACGTGATCCTGGAGGGAGTCTCACGGCGCACAGTAGGCTGGATTCTTGCTCCTTCCTTTTTTTACCTATGTTATCTTTTGTGTTGTTTTATTTTACTTTATTTTTCTCTTATTTTATTTACAGTTTGTTTCTTCTGAGAGACAGAGGAAGCGAGCAGGGGAGGGGCAGAGAGAGAGGGAGGGAGAGAGAGAATCCCCAGCAGGCTCCCCGTGTCAGCATGGAGCCCGACGTGGGGCTCGAACTCACAACCGTGAGATCATGCCCTGAGCTGAAATCAAGAGTTAGAGCCCGGGCGCCGTTTTACCCATTTTAGTGCCTTGGCCGAAGCGGCACAGCTAATTCCAGTGATGCAAGACCTGGCCCTTCTGAGCTGCCATTCACTCACTCATTCATTCATTCACTCACTCATTCATTCATTCACTCATTCATTCACTCACTCACTCATTCATTCACTCATTCAGGGGACATCTTTCCAGTACCTACTATGTGTCACAAGGAACTCGCCCAGATGGGGGACACCCGAGAGCTTTCCAGCTACCTTTCTTTTAAGTTGATGGCTGCGATTTTCTGGGCTTTAAGTTTCAATTTCAGGCACTTTTCTTAAAACATTGGCATCCGCTACCGGGAGCTATATCGAGATCGCTCTAGGCTGCTGTCTGGCTGGGTCTGAAGCGAGAACATTACATGACCTGTGGCTTAGCAGGGCAGGATTTCGGCTCTCTGGGCCCGTCCCCGACCCTGAGCTCTGCGTCCCCTCGTGCCCCTGCCTCAGCGTCATCGTTTGCCACCATTTACCCAGCACCCGGAGTGAGACAGTGAGACGTAAGGATGTCATCAGATGGAGGCGTTTGGGGGGGGGAGGCGCCCCGCAGAGGCCTGGCACACTGCCAGCACGGATCAATGGTGGCGTTGTTGTTATCACGGTGACGTTGCTGAGCTCCCGGCAGGGGCAGGACCGGCGGGACGGAGCCAGTCCAGGAAGGGTCCCTGAGCCAGGAGGGGAGCCCAGGTGATATGTGGGGAGCAGGGAGCTCTCTCTCCTTTGGGGCTACACATCCCCCCTCGTTCTTGTGCAGTGCTGAGTCAGTGCCTACAGCTGTCAGATCCTGTGGGGTGTGTGGTCCCCCCTACCCTCCTGGGGATGTCATGGGGACACAGGGGGGCTCCTGGGAGAGGGGTCTCAAGTGAGTGTTCCTCACACGCCCGTTGTGTGTGTGTGTGTGTGTGTGTGTGTGCGCGCGCGCGCGCCTGCACTCATGTGGGAGGGAGGAGTAATCTTAAACTGTGCAGGTGTCTGGGAAGAAAACAAAGGAATAAAGGAATGAAGCCGTCCTAGTGGGATGATGTCTTAGGGTCAAAAGCCCTCTTTCTGGGAAGATTTTCATTTCCTGTTCCATCTCCTGCTCAGCACAGTGCTCTGGGGGACAGGGCTGAAGCAGGAAAACAGGAAGCTGCTCAGAGCCAGGCCTTCCATCGTGCCAGGCTCAGTCAGGACCAGCCCGATCGGCTGGCGGTCCCTCAGCCCGGGTCCCCACACAGGCACGGCTAAGGCCGAGCTCTGAGAGGCCCGAGGAGCTGGCCATTCCGGCTGACTGACTTCCAGCAAGGTGGGAATTGCCTAGGCAAAGAGGTATTCTCAGTGAGGAAAGGCAGCGTGTGTGCAAAGGCCCCGAGGCAGCTCTAGCAGAGAGTGGGATGAACAGAGAGGCAGATGTGGACGTCCACAGGGCCTTCTTGGTAAGTCACACTAAAGGTTTAGATTACACCGCGGTTGTGGGGAGCCACGTCAGGGTTTGGAGCACGCGACTATTTTAGAAAGATTCTGCCGGCCATTCAGTGCAGAATAGATCTGGTTCTGGCACCGGTGGAGGCAGGGAGATCAGTTAGGTGATTGTCCTGGCTGGGGTGATGGCGGTGGAGGTGGAGAACACCCCCAAATTATGCTTTGTGTGGAATCAGTGTCCGTTCTGTGTGAATCACGAGACCGACCATATTTAGCTCCTGGCCTCTGCGGCTGCTCTGGGTGGTTTGTCATGAACCCACCAGCCCCGAATCCCTCCACAGGCCTCTAGCCCCCCTTCCTCTGTCTCTTTATTCCTTAGGTGGGTCTGGGGACATTCCCAGCAGTCGTGTTTTGTGGCATTTCCCAGCCGCGGCCAGCTCTCTTGGAGGCACCTACCACTGGACGAATGTGGAGGAGACCTGCCTGTTTGTGGCACACGGGAAGGAACCCGGATGCCGCCCAGATGCCGCGGACGTGCTCCGCAGAGGCCGGCCAGGTGCAGGCTGTGCGAGACCCCCCCCTGCACCCTCTGGAGTCTTGAAACCTTACACAAGTCAACCTCTGGGGTCTCTGTTATTTCATCTATGAAAGAGGGATTTTCCTGCCTCTCGAAAAAGTACGTCAAGACGTGAAGCATGGGCCGGTGGTGGGCCCAGAGGTGGGACTGGCATGGAGGGGGTGGGGGCATGGAGGAGCGCAGCTCTGTGTTCTCACACTGCCCCGGGGCTCAGCTCCTGTGGGTCCCGGCCATTCCTCACCCCCCCACTAGTGTGCTCCCACGTCGGGTGACCCCGGGCACTCAGGGGTGGCTTCCGGGTGGCCTCTTGCAGGCCCAGCTCTCTCATGCGTGGAAGAGCTGGGCTGCCTGGTCCAGCGACATGCCCTTCAGGCCCTGGGCAGGCTGTGGGGTGCCCTGCAGAAGAGGACCCACATCTGGGCCAGAGCCAGGAGCGGCTGGGAGAGTGAGGCAGCAGGACAGAGACCTGGCCGCCAGGAAGCTCACCTTCTCATGGCCAGACTCAGGCCGCCTCACACCCCGAACCCCCGGCCAGACAGGCCCCACTCAGGGGCGGCTGTCATCCCCAGCTGGGGAGCATCATCTCGGATCCCCCCCTCCCCCGCTGGAGGTGCCCAACTCTGCTCCTGCCCCTTTAAGTGAGGGGATGCCTCCGAGCAGAGCCCTGCTTCGGAGAAATTTGCTGCATTTTGCCGCAGTATCTTGCTCCTAGGTCCAAGTGCTCCCCGGCGGTCTCCTCCCTCCCTCCCTCCCTCCCTCTCTCTCCCCACCCCCTCCCCTCCACGGTCTCTCACACACGCTCCCTCTCCCTACTCTGTCGTGTTATCTCGGCTCACACTAGTATTTGGGTCTGTGAAGTCACCGCTTCCTTCCCGTGAATGCCATTTATAGCTGGCAATAATGAAAAGCGCCCGTTTTACACTCACTGGGCCCCAGCAGCACTACAGAGACACGGATCCCTTTGTTGCGAATAATTAATTCGGTTCCATATTGCATAACATCCTAAAGAGCTTTCCGGGGCAAACTCCCGCCGGCCGGACACTGTGATCTCATCAATATTGCATTGCACCAGGCCCTACTGTTATGCGGTTTCATGAAAAATTTAATTGTGGTTTAAATCTGCAGTGTTCCCTTGAAAAGGATGGCGGAGGCTGCAAAGGGTGGGGGGCTGAGCGGGCCAGGGGGAGGGGGAAACCCCGCGCCTCGGGGGAGGGAGGGGGCCTTCGGAGGCGGGAGCGGGAGGCCCTCTCCGATTGGCTGCCTGCCCCCCCGCCGGGGCGTCCGCTCCGGATTCGCGAGGGAGCCGACGACGGGCCATTCATAGAAAATGTTCCTCCGGAGCTCGCGTGGAGACGGCGGCTCCTGCAAGCCCAGGCCCTGGAGGAGGGCCCGGGTGCTGTGGGGGACGCCTGCACGGGAGACCCCATGCCCTGTACCCCTGCCGGTCAAGGTCAGCGCTGCCACCAGGCTCTGCACCCTGGCGGTGTGGCCTCCTGCAAGTTACTGGCCGTCTCTGAGCTCAGTCCCAGCCATGGTTCCCAGCCGGTGCCACCGTCACCCCCACGTGGCCGCGGGGCAGCTGTCCACGAGACCCCCGCTGGGAATTGCTGGTGCCCCCCCCCCCTCCCGTCTTATTTCTCCATCCGGACTCCCTCCAGGGCCGAAGTTCACAGACCCCTCCCAGAGACCTCTTCTCCAGTGGGGGTTGGGGGAGGGGGGGCCTTTTGCTCCTCCTTCCGGGGAGGGGGAGGGGCTGGCTGGCGGAGCGGCGGATCTGGCGCGGGAGGGGGCCACACGGAAGGGGCGGAGGAGACGCTTGGGCTTGGTGACTTCCTAGCGCCGCCTGGGGCGGGCTGTGCCCCCGCGCGTCCCCGCGGCCCGGTGATTGCGGACGGCCGGGATTTGTGCGTCCCCGGCTATCTTCTGACATTGTTCCAGAGTGATTAAGTTAAGCCTCCTGGGGCCGGGCCGGAGAGAGAGGACAAATTGCTTTGTGAAATTGATTTGCTGCCTTAGCATTTACAGCTCGCCAGGGGTGACGCCAGTGTCAGGGGCCCTTCCTCCTCGCGTGGTGCCCTCCCCTCCCCGCCCACACGGGTCACGGCCGCGTGTCCACGACAGAACGTCAGCACACATGTCCTTGTCCACTCGTGGTGGACACACAGCGAGTCCTCGGTGCCCCGGGGAAGGGCGGAGGGCCCCCCAGAGCCCAGCCTGCAGGGTGACTAACCCCAAATACCCCTGGAGGGGCTGTCCCCTCCCCCCCAGGAGCTGTGGGCACCGCAGAGGCCAGAGCAGGGGTCTCAAGATCTGGGTTGGCAGGCTCCCAAGGGAGAGGGGCAGAGCCAGCCAGCCGGGCCCAGGGTCTCCTGCCCCTGGGGCACCTTCCTCCATTCCTGGGGAAGCAGGTGGGGGCCATGACACCCCAGGACTCACACGGCTGGGCAGCTGGGGCCATTCAGGGGAGCAGGGCGCATTGGGGCAAGGGGGTCTGTCTGGACAGAAAAGTGTTCCTGTGTGTCACCACCTGGGACAGAAAAAGGACAAGCAGTTCTTTCCTGCCAGGCCAGAGGTGCGTTTCAGAAAGCATGGGCCGAAATGGAGACCGCCCGACCTGGCAGAAAGCCAGACAACAGGCGGGAGAGCACTGCGCAGGTGCTCCCTGAGCACGAGCGTGGGGCACCTGCTGAACACGACTGGACAGTGCAAAGATCGGGGAGCCTGGCGGTGAGAGGGCAACGCCAGCGTCATGCTGGGCTGGAACCCGCTCCTCTCTCAGACCGCGTGACCTCAGACAGGTGACCTCACCCCTCTGGGCTGCATCCAGGGTTACACTGGGTAAGTCCCGTAAAGCTCTTAGAAGGCTGCTGGCCTGTGGAAGAACTCGGTGAGTGCCGATTATGATTACGTGGCTGTCTTTCCCTCCCTCAAGGTGTTCAGGTACCAGGGAAGGAGAGGGGCGCCCGGGGGGGCTCAGTCGGTTGAGCGTCCGACCTCGGCTCAGGTCATGATCTCACAGCTCGTGGGTTCGAGCCCCGTGTTGGGCTCTGTGCCGACAGCTCGGAGCCTGGAGCCTGCTTCCGATTCTGTGTCTCCCTCTCTCTCTGCCCCTCCCCTGCTCATGCTCTGTCTGTCTCTGTCTCTCTCTCTCTCTCTCTCTGTCAAAAATAAATAAACATTAAAAAAGAAAAATAGTACCAGGGGCGGACCCAGAGTTGGGTCTCTTTAGTGCCACGCCAGGGAGAAGGAAGGAAAGTAACACCGCAGGCTGGACCCTTGCACACCACCCCCTCTTTACTTTACTTTTAATTACTTTCTTAATTTGTGGTAAATCATACATAAAATTCACCGTAACCGTTTTCGGTATGCAGTTTGGTGATCAGCACCGTCCACTTCTAGACCACTTCTTGCCGAACCGAAATTCTGTCTCACTTAACACCACCTCTCCTTCCCCCTCCTCCAGCCCCTGGGGCCCCCCTGGCTCCGGTCTGTCTCTGTGAATGTGACTCCTCCAGGGGCCTCAGGTGAATGTCGTCCTGCACGACTGATCCTTTTGTGCCCGGCTGACTTCACTGAGCGTCATGTCCTCAAGATGCATCCGTATGGTAGCAGGTGTCAGGATTTTGTCCCTTTCCAAGACTGAGTAATATTCCATCGCACGGAGAGACGCCATTTTGTTTATCCACTCACCTGGCGATGGACGCCTGGGTTGTTCCCATCTTTTGGCAATTGTGGGTCCTGCTGTTGTGAACGTGGGTGTGTACAAAGCTCTTCGAGACCCTGCTCTCACTTTTTTTTTGGGGGGGGGCGTATATACCCAGAAGTGGGATTGCTGGATTATGTGATCCCGTCTGTTTTTGTTAGTTTACAATTGCAGAGAGTGAGGCTACCCAGAAGAGCTCCCGAGTCCGCCCTGGGACCCCAGCCCCCCACCCCCGCTCCAGTCCCTGTGCACCTGTTCCCTGGCCACTGGAAGGCCCTCTGTGAAGGGGACGCCAAACAAGCATCATTGCTCACGTCATGGGAAGGGGGCTCTGGGCCAGAACGACAGTGGCCACTCACCGACAGCCGGGACTGAGCGTGGTCACGTCCCCGGTACTGGGAACACAGTTGCCAATGGCCAGACGAAGTCTCCCAAGTAGAGACTAGCAGCAGATTCCACAAAGCAGTAAGGCAGCCGTAGGGAGCACAGGGCTGCAGCTCTGGGTCGCCAGAGGTAGGAGATAGGTGCCCCCTGTGCTCAGCGGCCACCTCAGCTTCGGCTGGACCTCGGGAGTCCCTGTCCCTGGCAGGGGAGGCCTGCGTTGTTCTCCTTGGCTCAGATGAGGAGGTCCAGCAGAGGGCCTTCTGTGGCAGTGCCCTCTGTCCCCGGCACCTGCTCATCCCCCTGGGAGGGGGGGAGCGGAACTGCCTTGGTGGAGATGTGGGCTCTGCTGTCCTCTCACTCGGCACCGGCCGAGCCCGAGTCCCTGGGACAGCAGCCCCCTCCCAAATCAGAGAGAGTGCCATGTAAAGGGCAGGGTAGCTGGTGCAGACTCTGGGGCGTTCCTGAACGTAGCAGGAATGAGAGCATGGAGTGGACGAGACGGGGCCAGGTCAGATCCGAGACCCCAGATCCGGAGGGGCTCATCCTGCCCTAGAGCAAGGCCCGCCTCCAGGAGCCGGGACACCTGCCCAAAGGCCCTGCAATTTCCCTGTAGTAACCGAAAGGCGCCCTCACTTCCCAGGGAACCCAGATGCAGACATCTGTATTATTAGCATATTGGCACGTGGTTCCAAGTATTCCCCCCTCCGTGTAGCCTCGCACTCTGTCCCCTGCGGTTGGGGGCCTCCTGCGGTCAATGAATCGGGTTGGAATGAAGAGTGTCACTTGGGCTGGGGCACTGCAGACCCTCCGGCTCATTCTCTCTCTCTCTCTTCCCCGTGGCCCAGCAACAGGGTCCCTGACCGGCTCCTGCCGACCTGGGGCACGACGTCTGGCAAGGGAACAAGAAAGGAAACCCATTGTCCCAGCCCCTGGTACCTCACGGCTGTTTGCAGGCTATTGGAGCACTGCCTGGAGCACTGCCCGGCGATGCCTCCCCCCCCCCCCCCCCCCCCCCCCCCGCCGCGGAGGGCCAGCCTGCCTTCCTGGGTCCTGCCCTCTGGTTCTCTGGCTTCTGTTTCCTCTTTGAGGTAACCAGCACCCTTTCAATAACTCCCTTTGCTGCTTGACTTGACCCCTGTTGGCCTTCCCTGGGCACAGGGCATCCTTGCCTGGCGGAGGAAGCTGTGCCAGCCGTCGCCAGCCCACACTGCACTGGGATGTGGGCCAGGCAGCCGGGAGGGGTAGGGGGCTGGGTTGCAAAGGCAGATGAGGGCCATCGGAGAAGGGGTGATGTGTTTGTACGGTTGTGTGTGTGTGTAGGAATGACGGGGTTTTGGGGTGGTGGTGGGATGGTCCAGAGCCAATGGCCAAGAAAGAATTCTGGAAGACATCTTTGGTGCAGAAGGTGATTTTATTAAAGCATGGAGACAGGACCCGTGGGCAGAAAGAGCTGCACTGGGGTTGTGATGGGTGACAGGTTATATCCCCTCAGGTTGGGAGGGAGGCAGGGACAGCGTAAGTCTCTAAGGAATGTTAGAAGCAAGGTTTCCAGGACCTTGAGGGGCTAGCTGTTGCTAGGAAAACTCAATTTATTACCATTTAGTAAAACCTCCGTCATGAGACCCTTCAGATGTGTATGGGGGTGGGGGCGGGTGGTGCATAAGCTTGGAGTGGGATTGCCAGCATACATCTTGGGGCCGTTGAGATAAAGGAAGTTGACTTACAGGGTCCTCGAGGTTGGCATAATGTTAAGCCAAGATTCCCTTTTGCCCCCAGCAGAGTGTCACCATCGAGGCAGCCGAGCTCCTAGAGGGCGGTCACTCTGCTCGTTTCAAGGACTCATCAATGGGCTGCAGGCAGTAAGGGAATTTAGTTTTTCATTTGCCTTAGTTTCCCACATCACCATGGCGAGCACTTAGACCCCTTTCCTTTGTTGTCTGGCAGCCGGGAGTGTCCGAGGAACGTCACACAGACCCCACCTGGGGCGGGGGGGGGGGGGCAGGTGCTGTTAGCCTGTACTCTGCCCGCAACTTGCCCCACGCTCCCCGTCAGGAAGAGATGTGTGTGCGTGTGAACGTGCACTCGGGCATGCGTGTTGGAACATTAAAGGAACGTTCCCACCTCTAGAGGCCCCGTCGCTAATCCCCCGAGCCCGGGTCCCAATACCAGCTGGGCATCCCTGCTCAAATCAGTCTGAAGGCCGGTGAGCACGTCTGAAACTTAGTGACGACAGCACCCACAGGGATGCGGGGAGATGGCAGGAGAGGAGGTGAAAAAAGCACTTGGCACGGTATCTGGACATAATAGATTCTCAATTCGCCGTCCATCCGGCCAACCCCGCTGTCTGCTCAGCCCTCGCCCCACCTGCCCACTTCCGCCCCTCGCCTCCGTGGGGGGCTCGCCCGCTCTGCCCGCACTGCCCCGGGCCCTGCTGTTTGTCCACAGAGCTGAGCCCCAGCCGCGGGCTGGGCTCTCCCGTCTGCGGCATCTAGAATTCCTGTGGTTGGGATCCCAACTCCTCTTTATTGTTTTTAAAGTGTTTTGCTGCTGGGAAGCCTCAAGCCTCTCCACAGAGGGACATAAATAAGGGTAATAACGTGGCCACTAGGAAGCCGCCCAGGGTGTGTCTGCCCTGGAGCACCCCCGCCGGCTGCAAGCAAGCCCCTGCGGGGGAGCGCAGGGGGAGGAGGGACGAACGGCTCTCACTTGCCGTTTCTGGGTCAGTTACCTCTTATTCTCTGAGCTGCCAGCAGAGTGGGGGGTGGGCACAGGCTCTGTGCCGCTGGCCAGGGCGGCACGGGCGGGTGTGGGGCAGGCTGTCCTCCCGGAACCGAGCGCAGGAACCATGGTGACACGGGCCAGAGGGGGACACCTCCACTGCCCTCCCCAGGCCACATGTGGAGAGTGCAGGTGGGGACGTACAGATTAGAACCCAGAGCCGGGGTGGGGAGGCAGTGAACCCTGGTGGTCATGGGCCCGGACTTTGGAGCCAGGTCAACCTTGGTGCAAGCCCGGGCCCCACGTGGTGCAATGTCTGTGCCCTTGGGCGGGTCCCACCTGCCCCCTGAGCCTTGGTCTTTTGCGTGTAGAGTCAAGACGGTGATGGCCTCCACTCCCGGGAGCTGGGCCCCAGTGTCACCCTTGTGATGCTCAGCCAGGTCCTGGCCTGGATTGTCCCAGGCAGGTAGGCGGTCTGGGGTGAGCGAGGCCTGGCTGCCTGTGGGGTTTCCCCATCCCCCACCCAACGCAGACTAGATGCCAGATACCAGGTTCACCCGGGCAGTTGTTGGGGGGTTGACCTTATCTCAGGTCAAAGGTGAGGGGCGCCTGGGTGGCTCAGTTGGTGAAGCGTCTGACTCTTGATTTCGGCTCAGGTCGTGATCTCGTGGGTGTGGGTTCAAGCCCCACGGCGGGATTCTCTTGGCGTTCTCTCTCTCTCCCTCTCTCTCTCTCTGGCCCTCCTTCACTCGTGTGCTGTCTCTCCCTCTCTCGAAAATAATAAATAAACTTAAAAAAACCAAGGTGGGACTGAACACTGGCTGGTGGCCAAGCCCCACTGGAGGGAGCCCTGCAGGGTGGGGGTGCTGGCTTCATTCGGGGGCGTTTGCTCGGGGGCCTGGAATCCAACTGAACTAATTAGACCTGGCAGGCTTGAGCCTGGGAAGCCTCGGAGGACCCCAGGCTGCTTAACTTCTCAATTTTCATCTCTGACAGTTGAGGGTTTTCACCGCCCACCAACCCTGGGCCTCTGTCTTCTTTCCTTTAAAATTTGTGACAGCGCCGTTTTCCCTTTTTTGCCTTTTATACTTAGTAACACTTTTTTTTAAACCCCAAAATATCCATGCCCGTGAGAAACAATTCAGACTCTACAGATATTTACCAAATGTGACCGTGTGGCCCAAAGACACAGTGGCGCCCCTTGTGTGTTTAGGGAGCTTCTGAGCTGGCACATGGGGAGGGCAGGGGCGAGGTGGGGCTGGAAGTCTCTCCCCACAAAGCTAAAAGGGGCCAGAAGGTGGCTTCGGAGGAAAGGGGAAGCCACCGGGACACAGGAGGCAGGGGATGACATCACGTAGGGGCCTGAGGGCCGCACCAGGACGCTGGGGACGGGGCGGGGGGGGGGGGGGGGGGGGGGGGGGGGGGGGGGGGGGGGGGCCGGGAGGCTGGTCTCCCGTGTGAGAGCCAGGCCAGGCTGAGCTGGGTGACGTCCCTACGTCTGTGGCTTCCCAAGGGCGAGCAGGACGTAGGGGCAGGGCGCAGAGGGTGGGGGCAGGGGCAGCCAAGTAGGTCCCCAGAACAGGCAAGTGTCTGTGCCGCCTCACCCCTGCAGGGAAGCGGAAAGGCGGCACCCTCCTTCCCTTCCTCGCCCACCTGCTCTCCACGGAAGAGCCGGCGCCCCAGGGTTAGCGCACCAGAGTGGGATGCGGGCCCGGAGCGGCTCCGACCCGGCGACCTTCCCCGCGGCCCTGACGCTCCCTTGACAGCATGTGTTGTAATTGGGTTTTGCACGGAGCCTCTGGCACTGGCCTGGTTGTCCTGCCCCCCCTTCCTCTGCCCTGAGTGTCCATCCCTGATGTTCTTTGAACCCCAGGCATCGAGCCTCCTTCTCTCTCAATCTCGTCCTCCGCCCTGATTCTACCCGACAAGGTCAGGCTGGCACCGGGGCCTGGCATGGTGCACGCTTCTCAAGGGTGCTCCGTGTGGGCCGTTTCCGGGCCCCCACCCCTTGAATAAGAAGGGGAGCCCCGGGTCTGCACCCTGGAGAGTAACAGGCCACGGCTGCCGTCCCAGAGGCGTCGGAGGCTGCTGGGCGATGCCCCTCTGTTAGGGACCTGCTCTCTGATGCGTCCGTGATGTGTGTGAAGAGGAACGGAAGGGGTTCTGGGAACGGACTCCTCGTCTGCAAATGGCAGCAGTAACACACGTGGGCGGACCGTCCGTGGAGGCTGGGGGACATCACGTGTCTAGCACAGGGCCCGGCACAAATGGCACCAGCCCCCCCGCCCCCCCCCCCCCCGCCTCCCTCATTGCTTCCCTATCTACCGAACGGAGGGGCTGGATGTCCCAGTGAGAACACCCTGCCCCCAGGGACCGTGTGCCCCCTCTTGGTTACTGTAGGGGACCTGCTGCTCTGTGCTGGCGTGGGGCCAGCACCTGGCGGGAGCATCTGCTATGAATAGCACCTTCCCTGGAGGGCCGCGGTATTTCGCCCCCCATTTATGGATGTGGACACTGAGGCTGAGAATGGTTAAGGGATTGGGCCCAGGTCCCAGCGCTGGTCCTGCCGGACTTGGGACTCGAGCTTGGTCTTCCGACACTCACACTCCTGTTTGTCATCGCTGCTCGGTGTGTGTGATGGCCTCCTTCCTCCCCCAAGGCGACCAGATGTTCAGCAGCTTTGTACCCAGGGACTTGGGGAGCAGAGGGCACGGGAACATTGTCCCTCAGTGGGGCACTGCCCCGGCGCCTTCGCCAGCCCAGCGGGTGGCCGAGCGTGTTCTTGTTTGGGTCCTGACTGGTTGAAGCTTGTTTGTCAGGACCTTGTCAGCATGGGGCTGCGGGGAGGAGGGCACCTGTCTCTGGCCTGGTTGTTTACTCCGGGCTCTGCAAGCCCAAGGGGGCCGCGTTTGCTGCTTCCTACACGGCTCAGGGTCATCTCCCTGTAGGAGGGAGCCGCAAAAGGATTGGCCGGGGGCGCAGGCGTCTTTGTGTTTAAAACGAGGCCAAAGCTGTCGCCAACTCACGCAGACAGACGCAGAGGTTTGACTGAAATCAGGCAGGTGACATCAGCTGCCCGAGCCCCCTGCTGCCTCCCCCAGTCCCCGCGTCTGACTTCAGGTTCGCCTCTGCTCTGTCTCATGCAGCCCCTGCAAACTGATAAGCCAGAAGTCTGCCCTCCGAGGCTGCATGAATAATAGAACTGAAATCATCCCTGGTTAAAAATAGATATTCTTCTTAATAAATATTTTACATACTGTCTTTAGGATATACAGATCCCCCGACTGAAGACTTGAAACAATCCCTGTTACCGAACCCAAAGAATATAGGAGAGGCTCAGCCCCGGCTCTGCCTGTACGTTCCTGCAGCCACAGCTCCCGCCTCGGATCTCACTCGGTGACGTCCGATGAAAACATCCCACACACGGGTGACACAGAGCTGCCTCCAGGGGCTGCCTGGGAATTTGTGGGCATGTTAGTCACCTATGAATTTTATGGAGGCAAGTCAGTTATAACGTGTCCCTTGGTTAGTGAGTTCAGAAAAGCCTCGGAGTTCAGAAAAGGCAAAAGTAGGTTCTCGTGTTCCTGCTGTGCAGGACTCCCCCCAGGACTAGACACCGGGGTGTCTGGGGGAAGTCATGGGGAGCGAGAGAACATTCTGGGTGGGGAGGCAGAAATGGTTGGGTTTTAAAACACTGGCCCATTTCAGAAAACTTTGCAAATGCGGTACAACCTTGAAGGTCTGCACTAATTAGGACACGGCATGATCTAGATACAGCAAATGAATCTGAATAAGCTACAGGAATGATCCCAACCTTGACCACCTGCCCACTCGTATGAGCTTCCCCCGAAGACGGGGCGGGCGAGAGATGCTGGGGTCCGCCCAGCACCTAGACCGTTCCAAAGTGAGCCACATGATGCAGACCCCAAGAGAATGGGTGGCATGTCCTTATTTGACAGGGCAGGACTCTGGATATGGGAAAGCACAGTGTGCTGAGACCGGTGCAGGTGAGCCAGGGGCCCACATCTCTGTGTGGAGCACCTCCACAGGCCATCTGATTTCCCTGGACGGAGCACAGGGGCCCTTCCCTTGAGGCCCACTGTCTGGAGGAAAGGGCACGTTCTCTCTTGTGCCCTCCATACCTTGAGGACATTTTGGTTTAGCACCCAGCACCCTGCATGGCATGTAGGGTTCCAGGTCTGTCTCACTTCAGAGAGTGAGTTCTTTAAGCACCTGACTTAAAGTTTGACACATGTTGTTGCATGGATGGGTGGGTGGATGATGAATGGAAGGATGGATGATGGATGGATGGGTGGATGAATGGTTGGGTGAATGGATGGGTGGGTAGATGAGTGGATGACTAGATGGCTGGGTGGATGGATGGATGGATGGATGATGAATGGATGGATGGATTGATAGATGGATAGATGGTTGATGGATGGATTGTGGATGGGTGGGTGGGTGGATGGATGGATGGATGGATAGATAATTGGGTGGGTGGATGGATAGTTGGGTGGATGGGTGGATGAATGGATGGGTGGGTAGATAATTGGGTGGGTGGATGGACAGATGATGGATGGATGGATGGATGGTTGATGGATGGATGGTGGATGGGTGATGAATGGATGGATGGATAATGAATGGATAGATGGATGGATGGATGGATGGATGGATGGATGGATGGATGGGTAGTTGGGTGGATGGGTAGGTGAATGGATGGGTGGGTGGATGGGTGGATGCATGGATGAATGGGTGGGTGGTGGACAGATGGATGGGTGGATGGATGGATAGAAAATTGGGTGGGTGAATGGATGGATGGGTGGATAGATAATTGAGTGGGTGGATGGACGGATGATGGATGGATGGATGGATGGATAGTTGGGTGGATGGGTAGGTGAATGGATGGGTGGGTGGATGGGTGGATGAATGGATGAATGGGTGGGTGGTGGACAGATGGATGGGTGGATGGATTGGGTGGTGAATGGATGGAGTGTGATGCTGGATGGATGGCTGGTTGATGGCTGCTGGTGGTGGGTGGGTGGCTGGCTTGGGTGGCTCGCTCCTGCGTGGTGTGGCTGAGCCGGCTGCCTGGCTGGCTGTGCTTGGCTGGCTCGTTGGGTGGCTGGGTCGGCCTGATGGGTGGGTGGCTGGTGGCTGACTGTCTGACCTGGGTGGGTGGTGGCCTATGGCTGGGCTGGCTGGATAGAAAATTGGGTGGGTGAATGGATGGATGGGTGGGTGGGTGAAAAAAGGAACATTATATCAGATTCCAAAGCAAATTGATCACAGAATAAAAATGGGAGCCCAGTCACCTATGTTTTTGCAGGGCTGGTCATATAGGTGGTAATGTGCTTTGATTCTCCTCCTCTATCTGTTGCTTCCCACTTCCTGACTGGAAAGGCAGGGCTTGGTGAGCAGGGGGAGGGAGTGGGATGGGTCCAGACCTTGGGAGCATGGAAAGTGAAAGATCGGGGCACCTGGGTGGCTCAGTAGTTTAACATCGACTCTTGATTTTGGCTCGGGTCATGCATGACCTCACAGTTCTATGAGTTTGGGCCCCACATCGGACTCTGCCGTGCTGGTGGTGTGGAGCCTGCTTGGGATTCTCTCTCTCCCTCTCTCTCTCTGCTCCTCCCCTGCTCGCTCGCCCTCTCTCTTTCTCAAAATAAATAAATAAACTTAAAAAAAAAAAAAGAAGGAGAAAGATAAAGGACCAGACGCTGGCTCTCTCCTGTGTGGCCCTCCCGGGGAACCTGGGCGCATGGGCCGCATGCTGCTGTCAGGAAGCCAGTGGCACTTTAGGACGCTTTGATGTTTCCCGGTGTTCTTTGAGCAAAACTGGTGCTTGAAAGTCAGGCAATCGGAACTCAGCACCCACTCAGGCTCCCAAGAGTCTAAGTATTGTGGGAAACGCAAAGGGAGTTAGCAAATTAAAAATGAAGAAACCCTATTCTTTCCATAGAAGGGGTATTTAAGATGACTTTGTGCCGCTATACCTGTACTTGTTTCGCATTTCGTATTTTGGAAGGTGGAGGGGAAGAAAATCGCAAAATGTTTTCCTTTCTCTGTGATTGCATATGCTCCTAAAATATTAAACTATTGCTGAATAATTGATTAAAACTAACCTCAGTGGGAGCCAATCACCCATTTGGCAGGATCTCTTTAAACTTTTAGGGGCTTTTAGCTTCCTCTGGCCGCCTAACCTTTTTCTTGTCTCATTCATTCAGGGCTCAGCAGACACTGTGCCTCTTGAGCAGCTAGGCTATCACGATGCCTCTGTCGAGTGGAGGGATGGCCGGCCACGCTGCGTTCAGGAAAAGAAAGGTCCTGGGACACTGTCAGACAAGGAAGCAAAGGGAGGGGGAAGGTCTGCCAATAATCGTGCCTCGGTTTCTAAGTCACAGAATGGGCGTCAGAGATAACAGCGATGTGACCTTCAGAGCCACTTGAGTTGCCCGAGACTTGGGTTTTTCCCCAGAATGACAATGATGTCTGCCTCCGGTTTTACACGGGACACAAAAATCATCGGGCAAAGTGCTTTTGGAACGTGGGCTCAGGCGTCAGACTACCGGGCTTCCACCTTCCTCAGGAGGCTGAACGCATGACCTTGGACGAGTTCATCATTCTCTCTAGGCCTCAGTTTCCCCACCTATAAAATGGAGACGGTCCTAGAAATCCCGGGCTGAGCAGATTAGGTAGGACCGTCTCAGCATCAGCCAGGGCGGGGAAGGCCTCCTCCATGGTCACTCTGCTCAGTAAGAACTCAGGGAGACTCTGATTGGACTTCTCTGTGGGAAGAGTAGTTACGGGAAACGCAAAGTCCCCCAGAATGAGCACAGTCCTTTAAAAAAAATTTTTTTTAACATTTTATTTATTTTTAAATTTTTTTTTCTACGTTTATTTATTTTTGGGACAGAGAGAGACAGAGCATGAATGGGGGAGGGGCAGAGAGAGAGAGGGAGACACAGAATCGGAAACAGGCTCCAGGCTCTGAGCCATCAGCCCAGAGCCTGACGTGGGGCTCGAACTCCTGGACCGCGAGATCGTGACCTGGCTGAAGTCGGACGCTTAACCGACTGCGCCACCCAGGCACCCCAACATTTTATTTATTTTTGAGAGAGCATGAGCTGGGGAAGGACAGAGAGAGAAAGATCTGATGCGGGCTCTGCACTGACAGCAAGCCCCATGCAGGGCTCGAACTCACAAACTACGAATTCATGACCCGAGAGGAAGTTGGACGCTCAGCCAACTGAACCACCCAGACACCCCCAAACTGGGTACGGTCTTTAATGTTTACTTGTTTTTGAAAGAGAGAGAGAGAGAGAGAGAGAGAGAGAGTGGGGAGGGGCAGAAGGAGGCAGACACAGAATTGGAAACAGGCTCCAGGCTCTGAGCTGTCAGCACAGAGCCAGACGCGGAGCTCGAACTCACGGACCGTGAGATCATGACCTGAGCCGAAGTCGGCCGCTTCACCGACTGAGCCACCCAGACGCCCCAAACTGAGCACAGTCTTGAAGAGGGATGTGCACGCCCGTGTTTATAGCAACAGGACTCACAATCGCCAAAGGTGGGAGCAACCGAATCCGCCGGTGGATGAAGGGGTAAACAAAATGTGGTCCATCCGCACAGTGGAATATTACTCAGCCTTAAAACGGAGGGAAATCCGGACACCTGCCATAAAGTAAATAAATCTTGAAGACACGATGCTCAGGAGTAAGCCAATCACAGAAAGACAACTGAGTCTCCAGAATACTCAAATTCTCAGAGACAGAAGTATGGTGGGCATCAGGCCTTGGGGGAGGGGGCGGACTTAGAGTTTCCTGGGGACCGAGTTTCAGTTTGGGACAATGACAACGTTCAGGAGACGGGTGGCGGCTGCACGGCAGTGTGAAAGCGTTAGTGACACCGAACTCCACACTTACGTGGCGTCTTACATCACGTGGTTACGATGATACCTTTTATGTTGTGTGTATTTTACCACAATAAACAATGATAATTAAGAGCCGAGCTCAGCTCTCCGTCACGAGTGTGTCACCTTAGTTGGGACCAGACCTCGTTTGCTCTCTGTGGATGGCGCACAGCTGTCCTTCCTGGCTGTGCGTGGATGGGGCCCCTCCAGAGAGCTCACAGGGACGGGGATGGGGTGAGGGAGGAGGGGTGGGGCGGGGTAGGGATGGGAGGGTGGGGCCTCCCCTCTGCTGCCTCCCACAAGAGAAGGGCCAAGGGCACAGGAGTGGAGGAGACCCGTGCTGGGAGTGGAGTTGAATCCAGCCTTTTCGGAGGCGGCTCTTTGGGAAGATGACCCTCAAAGACGTGCCCAGGCCAGAGCTCCTGAGGGGCAGCCCTGGGATTTGACCCCGCCTGGTCGTAGCGGGTGCAGCCGGGCTCCTGGACAGCATCATCGCTAGATGGCGGAATAAAGAAGGGGAGGGCAGAGCCAGGCCTGGATCCGAGCCCAGAGATCACAGAGGACGCTGAGAACGCTTTCCAAGACGCTGTGAACAGGGATGTGAGCCTCCCTCGCGCAGAGCTTACGGCGTGGAGCGTGCTTTCGCACGGCTGACCTGTATCTCCTGCGGCCGCCCTGCCCCGTCCCGTCTGGAGGCGGCTCCATTCCAAGTGGGCAAGCCAGGCCTCCTCGGGGGCGGGGGCGGCGGGGCAGGCCCGGGGGAGGCCCCGGGTGGGGGAAGCAAGGGGGGACGCCTCGCACGGAGGGTCCCATGCGCTCAGCGGCTGCCGAAGGGGCCTCAGGCCTGCCATGCTAGGAGCGCGGGTCCTTCCCTCCTTGGTGGAGCCCACGTGTGTGCGTCAGACAGCGCAGAGCGGGTCCCAGAGACCCCCCCCTTCTCCTCCTTGCCCGCCCCACGGCAACCACCTGTAACTGCTTCCATTGTTAATTATTACGGCCGTCACCTCTGGGAGTCTACGTAACTCGCTCGTGGACCATTTCTTGATCCCCCCGCTTTACAGACCATCTATTCAGTTCCCGCCGCGCTGACAAGGCTCAGCCCGGTGACGCGGGGGCGCCCGCCTCCGTCAGCATAAGGCCCCTGCGGGTCCCCGGCTGGCACCTTGCGAGCCCGGTCTCTGCGTGGACCCGGCTGCAGCCTCTGTCCTCCCGGCTTCTGCAGCTCTGCCCAGTCCCACACTGCCAGGCTGGTCGGCCTTGGCTGTCCTGTGGCAGCCACTGGCTCGGTGCTTTGGCTGAGGAGTGATGTTCTCCCTTCCAGAGCGTGTCCGTGTGGCCCCCGGGCAGGTGCCTCAGCCCCGCGTCCTTCTCTAGGTCCCGAGGCCCTGGACGGCTTGCAGGACCGCATGCCTGGAGGGCTCACCTGGGCTCTTGGCCTCCACCGAGGGCAGAATCCCTCCTCGTTCGCTCGCTTGACGGTGGGCCGGGCCTCTGACGGGCACGCCTCTCCTCCTGCATCTTGCTGGCTTTTTCCTTCTCTTTATGATGCGGGGGCGGGGGGGGGGGGCTGCCCTGACCCCCTCTCATCCCTGTTACCCTCTGGCTGTGCTTGGACTCCGCCCACCCTTGTCCTCAAGGCTCTTGAGCCACGCCTCCTGGCCCAGACCCCCGTTATCCCAGGTTTTGGTCACCTCTCTTTCTGCCACTGCGTCTTGGGCTCTGCTCTGCAGCCACTGTGTCACTCTGGTATCTCGGACTTTCTTGTTCGTTCGTGCTGAGGCTTTTGTCCAGCCTTGGGAGGCGTGCTGTCTCTTCGCGCGGGAGGCCAGCAAGACTCTTGGTGGGCAGCGGGCGTGGCGTGATCTCTGAGGTCTGGCAGGCTGAGCCAGGGTCGTGATGGCTCCCTGGGGGCCACCAGCGCCCCTAGGCCTCGAGGCCTTCACTTCCAGAGGGGAGGCTGAGACCCAGGGGTGAAGTGGCTTGTCCAAGGTCACACAGCAGAGCCGTGGCCAGAATCCGGAAGCCAGGTCCTCTTGAGTCAAGAATCGAGGCTCCCGTGCCCAGCTCCCCTGCTCTGAGGTCCGCGCGGCCCTCACCTGCCCAGGGTCCTGTCTGCACTTGTACCTCTGCCATCCAAAGCACTTTCACACTCACGTGTGTGCACATACGTGGTCTTGATGGTCCCTCCGGTGGGCAGGGCAGGGATCATAATCTCCCCCGCAGAGAAGGCAAACCACGGCATAGAAGGCTGATGGGCTTGCCCGAGGGCACCTGGGAGCGCCTTGGGAGGCCGGGGCCAAGTCTGGGACTCATTCTTCCTTCCACGACCCTCCTTCAAGTCTAAACAGCTCCACGGAGAACAAAGGTCTTTCTTGATCCGCTCAGCTCTGTGTCCTCCCCCAGCAAACCCTGACGGGGACATAGATGGAGATGACTTTGACGCTTGCTTTCTCCCCGTGCATGCCCCAAGGGGCGCTTGCTAGTACCCGGGCAGAGCACCCTCCTGCCCCCCCCTCCCCCCAGGAGGGCAAGGCTCCTTCCTCCAGGGAGCATTCAATCTGTGGGAGGAGGTGAGGCAGCTGGGCCAGCATTGCAGGTTGGCGGGGGGTGGGGACAGGCCGAGGGACAGTTGAGAGGCCATGCCTGGGTGAGACCCAAGCAGGTTAGCAGGAGCTGGCAAGGTGAGGAGGGAAGTGGGGGCTCCGTCTACCGTGTGCGTAAGAGGCCAGGAGCCTGGGGACTGAGTGTGGAGTTGAGGGTAAGGGGGCACAGGCTTGGCTGGAGAGGAAGCAGGGACCAGTCACACTGGGACCTTAATCTAGGCCACGTTGCTTGGACCCCATCCTGAAGACAACAGGGAGGGTTTAGAGCAGGAGAGGGACGTGGCCAGATCTGAGTCTTCTGGGAGACTGTTCTGGCTCAGGATGGAGAATGGGCCCGGGGACCCGGGGGACAGTTGAGGACACCAACCGGCTAGAAGGTGGTGCTCGAGGCCCAGGCCCAGGACCCGGGCAACCCTCAGTGCGCAACCACAGGCCTCGCCCAGCTTGCTCGTTCTCTGGCTGCACTGGCCCCTCTTCAAAATGGAATTTCACCCCGTCAGACCCGCGGGGGAACATTCGGTGGACAGCTGGGGCCGGAGGCGCTCAGGCAGTTCCGGCCTCTGCATGGGGCGCTCCGGGCCTCTCTGGTTCTCCACCACGAGAGAGGCAGGTGCGTCCTCTGTGCCCTCCGCTGGAGAAGGCGTGTGCTGGCCAGAGAAGCAAAGCTGTGCCCCCCACCCCAGAACTCTCTATCCCTGAGTTGGGCCAGGGAACAGACCCTCCCCCACCCCAAAAGCTCGTGTTCCCGGTTTGAGAGGGTCTGAGCATAGGAAAGGCTGAGTTCAGCTCGTTCTTGGGTCGGGTCATGGCTGGTTCCGGGCAGTGAGTCCACTGCCATCACACTCGCGCTAAGGGCAGACGGGGCCACCCCGATGGAGACTGACTGCTGTCCCTGTGGCTTCTCACTCGCTCCGAGGGAAGCCAGCTGCCATGTTTGTGGACCCGACGGGGAGGTCCGTTCGGCAAGGAGCTGCAGGAAGCCTTTGGCCAACAGCTCGCAGAGAAGTGAGGCCCTCCGTCCCATAGCCTGTGAGGTACTTTGGCCCACAGCCCGGGAGTGAGCTTGGAAGCGAATTCTCCCCCGGTCGAGCCTTCAGAAGAGAATGTGGCCCTGGCCGATGGCTCAGTTGAAGGCTGTCGAGAGACCCCGGGCCAGAGGACCCAGCTGGGCCAGGCCTGGATTCCTCGCCTGCAGGAATTAGAAGGGGATACTAAATGTTTGTTGTTTCAAGCCGCTTACTAAAGAAAGGAAGAGAAAGAAAAAGTAAGATCCTTTGTCTTGTAATTCCATTCCCAGCAATGTGTCCCAAAGGAAGAGAAATATTGAAAAAGCTTTAAGGACCAAGATATTCACAATGCGGTTATTTATAACAGTCACAAAACGAGAAAGGAAATCTTAAACACCCAGCGATAAGGGAATAACTGATTAAGTGGTAGAATGGCTAGGTATTGGAACACCAGTCACCACTAAACACGTGCGTTCTTTATGAACATTTATTTTACTTTATTTTATTTTATTTTAGTAAACTCGATGTCCAACGTGGGGCTCGAACTCATGACCCCAAGATCAAGAGTTACACGCTCCACCGACTGAGCCAGCCAGGTGCCCCCCCTAAATTTAAATAATTCGAAAACGTGTATGTGAAATAAAAGGGTGCCAGGCTGTAACCATCATATGAACATGTCCATGCCACATGCACAATGAAAGTAATACTTGATGTGTAGCAAAAAAGGAGTTTACGGGGGCGCCCTGGGTGCCTCAGTCGGTAAGCGTCTGACTTCGGCGCAGGTCATGATCTCGCAGTTTGTGGGTCTGGGCCCCGCGTCGGGCTCTGTGTGGACAGCTCGGAGCCCGGAGCCTGCTTCGGAAACCGTGTCTCCCTCTCTCTCTGCCCCTCCCCTGTTCATGCTCTGTCTCTCTCTCAAAAATAAACAAACATTTAAAAAAATTGAAAAAAAAAGAAGTTTACGAAAATGCGTAGGGTGTGGAGAAGCACGGGTGATTTCTTTCCCCTCCCCTTCTACTTAAAAAATTCCAAATGTCCTATAATAAGCAGCGATTTGGTTTAAATTCCTTGAACTTGGGGACTGTGTCACCCAGGTGTGACCCTGGTGTCCCCAGCACCTACCACGGCGCAGACTCCATTTCTGTCCCATGGATAAGTGGGTATTGCTCTTACAATGGAAAGAAAACCCCAGCAAACTATTTAATTAAGAACATTAACTTTCTCTGGCCGTCAAAGCTGGAACCACCCAAGGAGAGCTGGGCTTTCTAAACACTCAGGCCAGCAGGTAAAGCTCTCTCAAGGGGACCCGTGACCCAGGTCCGGCGTGGTCAGCCTCATGAACCGACAACTCTGGATGAAGAAACACAGACATCCCTGCTCCTCGGTGCCGGCCTTCCTGCCCTGGCTGTCCCTGTGCCCCTGCCGCTGCCCTCCTAGGCAAAGCTGTGCCCTGAGGCTCGAGAACAAACACACCCTCCAGGACAATTTGACTGGAGAACGCAGGCCAGAAATCCGCCGCAGGACCGTCACACCACATACCTCTGTTGTCGCTGTTGTCTTGAACAATCCAGTCTCGCCAGTTACCCAGAGATCGGAGCCTCCACGTGTCTGGGGACAGGGGGACAGGGCTATGGGCTGCGGCGATTTGCAAAGTGGCTGCTGACATTTGAGGGCAAGTGGACAGGCTCACAGGCCAGCTTCGAGGACCTCAGTCCCTGGCCTGGAACACTGCGTCTTCTACGCATCAGGTGCTTTCCCGCAGGCTGCCCGTGGGGTTCACCCTTAGTGTCGAGTCACAGAATTCCGTGCAGGGTGGTCTTTCCCGACCCTTCGTTTTACAGGCAGGGAACAGGGTGTCTGTGTAGGACTGATCCAGGCCATTGGGTGGCTTCTGGGGGGCCCTGGTGGCATTTGGGGCAGGGTGGCTGTATCAGTCACAGCTTTCCAGACAAACAGATCAATAGGATAGATAGGGAGGGAGGCAGAGACAGAGATTTTAAGGAACTGGCTCACGAGATCGGGAGGCCATCTGAAGTTGGCTGTGCCCGTCTGGCCGGTTGGAGCTTCCAACAGGAGTTGTGGTTGCATCCTGAGCTCACGGGCGTCTGAGGCTGAGTTCCTTCCTCCTCAGGGGAGCTCAGTCTTTCCGCTGAAAACCTTCCCCTGACCGGATGAGGCCCTCCCACCTTGAGGAGGGCCATCTCCTTTACTCAACGTCTCCAGAGTTTAGTGTCACTCTCATCTGAAACATCTACACAGAAACACCTAGACTGGTGCCCAAGCAAACAACTGGGCACCGTGGCCCAGCCAAGTCGACACAGAAAATTGGGCATCGCGGTGGTGCTGTGCGTGTGCATCGAGGGACGTTTGGCAACCCTGGGATGCTGCAGAGAGGTGACCACCAAAGACACGTCCTCTCCCCTCTGCTTCCGAATCAGCCCTTGGGAGGAGGGAAGTGGGGGGGGACGGGGAAGCTCCTGAATCAGGAGAAGGCGTCAGTCAGGAAGGTGGTCAGAGAGCCCGAAGCTACCTGGACCCTCAGGCCAGTGCTCTGGGCACCGGCTCCCGGCTCCTGGCCCCATCTACTTTCTCTACTCAACTGGGGTGGTTGGACGTCTTGAGGCTAAGCAAATGCCTCCTCGTCGTGTCCTCCGAGCGCAGACTAGGTCCTGACCCTGCCGTGGGCCTCATGTGACTTCCCACTGCCCTACATGTGACTTCTCTGGCCATCAGTCCAGGCCCCTGGCTGTGGGTGCCTCTGCCGAACGGCCACAGTAGCGGCCTTGGACGCTGGCCCAGAAATCAGAGATTTCTGTAATAATTAGGGATCATTTGAGGTCCAGCTCTTGGGGAAGGCACGTGGTAAAATAGAGCTGTTTTATTTCGTCCCCTAGTGTGAACTGTGATTAGAAATTCTAATGCACGGTCCATCCTGACCCCCAGCTCCTGTCCTTTGGAAGGCATGATGTCTGCCACTCGGTGTCAGGGTTGATAATGGGGTGCCTGTTGTTTAACCCTTGATATTTACCAACTCCGGTCAGTTCACCAGTCCTCAGTCCCAAATTTGCTAAAGTAAATGCTATGCCCTTTTCACAGAGCTGTCATGCATAAAAACTGCCACTGTGTTCCCTCACTCCTGTCCCCCAGTGAGCCCCGCAGCAGGCGGCCTGCCAGCACATTGGGGGTGCTCCGAGGACAAGCCCATGCGTGCTGAAGACCATCGCTCCCACTGTCTTTCCCAGCCCAGCCTGACTTTCTTGGTCCAGAGCCCCAGACCAAGTCCGGGGGCAGTCCTGCACCCTCGCGCACACCCGGGAAAAGCAAATGCTTGACGCTCCAGCACTGGTGTTTGGGGGTCTGGCTGTTCAGTGCCCGGAGCGAGGAGGAAGAGGGGATGGGGGAGTGTGCAGGGGTCTCAGCTCCCCCTGCTTGGCTGCAATGCTCCCATCCCGCTCTGACCCGGACCACCACCCTCACCACCTTCCCCCCCACCCAGAGGAGAAGCAAGACAGGGAAAGAAGACAAAGGATCTAGGGCCACACTGGCAAGGGACACAGCAGGGGTCTGGACCCCAAGTCACCATGACCATAATAAGCTGCCATGGATTGAACATTTTCCTGTGGGAAAAAAGCCACATTGAATGTCAGTCTCCAGGTTGTAACAGGACATGATGGTATAAGGACGTGGTTGACACGTGGCACTTCACTCTAGTGCCTCTGCATTGTGGTCTTTTTGTAAAGTTATACTTTTTTTTTTTTTTTTTTTTACTACTATGGTTATTTTACTGAAATCATTGCAATAGGTATTTAAGTGCCCATAGTTACTCATTTTTACTGACAAGGAGGATTGAAGGTCTAAGACACAGCACCTGTCCTCTACAAGCTCTCACTCTTGTGGGACATACAGGTGTAACCTGTCCAAGATGAGACAGCTCATCTACCAAGCATCTGCTTCTCTGAATCCCACCTCTGACGAACTCATAAAGGGCTGTTTTTCCCAAGAAGATCTAAGTCATTGATTTCATTCCCACAGCAACCTTATGGGATGGGCAGAAAAAGAACTCCCCCACTCCATTTTATAAATGAGGGAAGTTACAAAGCTGTTGAGTGATGGATTCTGGGCAAGAACTTGTATTCCTTGGCCAAAGATCCATTTATTCATTCACCCATCCATCCATCCACCCACCCACCCATCCACCCAAGAATCTATCCATCTATTCATTCATCTATCCGTCCATCCACCCTCCCATCCATCCACCCACCCACCCACCCACCTATCCACCCAAGAATCCATCCATCCATCTTTTCACTCACTTATCCACCCACCAAAACAGCCATCCACCCAACCACTCATCCATCCACCCATCCACCTAAGCACCCATCTATCCACCCAACCACCCATCCACCCAAGAATCCATCCATCTATCCATTCATCCACCCACCCATCCACCCAAGCAGCCATCCATCCACCCACCCACCTACCCACCCACCCATCCACTCCATCCATCCACCCACCCACCCACCCACCCATCCACCCAAGAATCCAACCATCCATCCATCCATCCACCCACCCACCTATCCACTCAACCACCCATCCATTCACCTACCCACCCACCCACCCATCCCATCCACCCAAGAATCCAACCATCCATCCATCCATCCATCCACCTATCCACCTAAGAATACATCCATCTATCCATTCACCCACCCATCCACCCATCCACCCATCCATCCACCCACCCATCCACCCATCCATCCACCCACCCATCCACCCAAGAATCCATCCATCCATCCATCCATCCATCCATCCATCCATCCACCTATCCACCTAAGAATACATCCATCTATCCATTCACCCACTCATCCACCCAGTCATCCATGCATTGCCAGGCCCAGGACTAAGTGCTAAAGATAGCTTTTTTTTTTTTTAATGTTTATTTATTTTTGAGAGAGAGGGAGAGCAGGGAAGGGGCAGAGAGAGAGTGGGGCAGAGAATCCAAAGCAGGCTCTGTGCTGACAGCAGATAGCCCGATGCAGGGCTTGAACTCACAAACTGTGAGATCATGACCTGAGCCAAAGTCGGAAGTGTAACTGACTGAGCCACCTAGGTGCCCCTGAAGATAGCTTTCAAAGAACTCCCAGTCTGGAAGTTGTTTGGATCCAGTAGGTAACAGCGGTGGTTTATAGTCTCATTATATTGCAGGATTAGCTTTGTTCCTCGTGCACAGTCTGGGGACAGGCAGAGTCACCTGTAACAGACTGCTTTGGCTGGATTTCCCGTGTTGGCGCGACCGTGTGTGGTAAGGCGCAGGGCAGAGCGCTGACACCCCATGAGATCCTGAAGATCCTGATGCAAAGTGCTGAGTAGGATTAACTGTGCTTGAGCCTCCGTGTGAGCATTTGTATGACGGGATTTCTGGTCTCTCTCTAGACACTAAGAGGGAGCAAATCTTCTTGTGATGGATTAATGGCTCTAATGTCATGAGCACTTTGATTTATAGCTTACCTTCTAGTGTCCCCTTCATAGCCCAGAAGATTCTTAGAGACAAGTTCTCGGGCAGCAGGGTCAAGCAAAGGCCGTTCTTTTATGAGAGGAGAGCACTGTGACAATATAAGAGGGACATCGCGAAGGATGAGCATTGACATGCTCAGCATCTGGGCAGAGGATCAACTAGGGGGGACAGCCCCCACCTCGCGGGGCCAGGAGTAGCTTTTTAGAGCTCGGGCTGTCAGGAATTGACTCCTGATAACCGAAGTCACAAGAGACTGAATGGTAAATCGAGTGGCAGTGTGCCTCTCCCCATGGAAGGGAGGGAGAGGCTTGCAGTTCCGCAGCGGGGCCTCTGGCCAGCAGTGGCTCATCTCTCCTGAAGCCAAGCCAGAAGAGAAGGTTCCACACACATTACCCCCACAGCAGACCCCTGAGGGGGTAAGACGGAGGCCCGTTAATGGACAGGAACACCTCCAAAGTGGCGCAGTTTGTCAGGGCAGAGCTGAGCTTGAACTCAAGTCCGGGGCTCCTTCCCCGCCTTCTGTCTCCTCCACCGGGCACAGCGGCCCCCCGCGGCCTTGCCCTCAAGGGCCCAAACTTCACCATAAGAACTTAGATGTCAACGTGTTTTCCGTGGAGACCAAATTATAGACCGGAAAAAAATTGTGTGTGTCAGGCAAACACATGTAATTCCTGGACATCCAAGAAAACAAACAGAGAGGATGGGTTTATTTCTGCATCCGGCAGCCAGACGAATGCCAGCCTCTGGCCGTGGGAGTGAAGACAGAGCCAGAAACAAGGGAGCTGGATATTCTCAGGAGACATTTGCAGCCGGGCAGCGAGATGCTCCTGGAGATACTTCTGCGTAAAGAACAGAGGGTCAGAGGCCCCTCTCCTGCTGGTGCCAGACAAACAAACACACCCTTGTCCTCTGGGAGCCTCTAGAGCTCGTGGGGCTCCCCCACACTCACTCCCCAGAGACTCTGAATTCTGCCACCGAATCAGTCTCAGCCAACATGTATTAGATAAGGTGTGGTGTGCGCGCGCGTGTGTGTGTGTGTGTGTGTGTGTGTATGTGGTGTGTGTGGCATGTGTGGTGTTGGAGGCACAATGTGGGAGAGACTGAGGAATGGGGTTGGGGGCTGGGGGGCAGATTCTGGGAGAACAAGTCACAAGTGACAGAATTAGTTGGAGTCCAGGAGAGCTGGCTGTTAGCTAGCTACACTGTGTAACAAGTTAGCTCAAAGGAAGTCATCACGCGGTTTTGGGGGGCAGGAACCTGGCATGGCGGCTGGCTCCTTGTCTCTGGTCCCTTGGGCTTCAGGCCCATCTCAGGGCGCCACCAGGAAGGACGCGCTCCCTTGCTTGCTGAAGTGGTTGCTGGCGGAGGCCGTTCCTCGCGGGCTGTTGGGCTGAAGCCTCTCACAGTTCCTGGCCACGTGGGCCTCTCCGTGGAGCATCTCATAACATGGCGACTCGTTTTATCCGAGCGAGCAAGCAGGAGGGTGGGAGGGAGGACCAGCAAGGGTGTCAGCAGGGTGGAAGTCTCCGCCATTGGCTGCTGAATCGTGGACACGACGCCCCGTTACCTTTGCTGCAGTCTGTTTTCAGAAGCGAGGCCCCGGGTCGGCCCCCACTCCAGGGGAGGGGATCACGCAGAGGCAGGCTAACGGGAGTGGGGACCGCTGGGGGCAGGGCCGGAGGGACTGATACTAACGAAGCCCTCACCGTGTGACGCGGCACTAAGCATCACAGTATATTAGTTTGCACAAAAGCCTGCCAGGCACAGGTCCTGTTTTTATGCCCACCTTATAGACGAGGACACTGTGCCTCAGGGAGGTCGGGTGGCCCGCTGAGGCTCACGCGGCCAGCAAGTGACAGAGCTGGAACGTGAGCCCGGGGCCTCAGGTCCCTAGGCCTTCCCCACACTGCCCCCACGGTCTTTGCTCACTTGGTTTTGCCCTGCCCATTCCCACCTACTTTCCCATCTACCCGCCCATGTCCCAACCTTCCAGCTGGACACCAGCAAGCATGCCCTGCACAGAATTGCCACGGCAGGGCCGCCTGCCATCCCGTGTGGAGTCAGAGGACCATCGGGGGGACTCTCTCTCCGTCCCCAGTACCTCCCTACTGGCCCCCCATACCTGGGTGGTCCCTGTTGGCCATGACCGTGAGTTAAAGTCAAGAGGACGCCGCAGACCCCACTGACAGCAGGGAAGACAGGCGCGAGTGGCACCAATGCCTCCTCCCCGGGCACGCCCGGCCTGTGGCTCTCTTAGTGGAGGGCCTTGTTGTCTGCCAGCCGGCTGGGAGCCGGTCCTCAAGGAACCGGGAAATAGGACAGGTCGTGTCTGCAAAATTGTGGTGAGATATGCATAATGTACAGTTTACCATTTTAACCCCTTTTGAGTGCACGTCCAGGGGCATTAAGTACGTTCACGTGGTTGTGCTGCTGTCCCCACCAGAACGTTGTTATAGTCCCAAACTGAAACTCTGTCCCCATTACACGCTAGCTTCCCATTCCCCTCCCCCAGCCCCTGGTGCTCTCTGTTCAAGTCTCTGTCTCCCTGTAAACGAGGACTCTAGAAACCTCACGTAAGTGGAATCCTGCAGGATTTGCCCTCACTGAGTGTCCACAACGTCCATCCATGGGGTAGCAGGTGTCAGAACTTGCTTCCTTTTTAAGGCTGAATAATAATCCACCGCGTGGACGGGCTGCGTTTTGTTTTCCATCCGTCGACCGACACTTGGGTCGTTCCCACCTTTTGGCCTTCGTGAGTTAATGCTGTTGTGAACACAGGCGTGCAAGCATCTGTTCAGGGCAGGACACTGGTGATTAGAGCCAAGAAGGGGACAGGGCCGGAGAGAAGGTCAGAGTTGCCAGGGTGCCATGGAGGGCTCTGTCTTCTCCATAACGTGACCCGCCTCTGGCTTGACCGTCTCTCACTCTCTAGGAAATGCTCGGTTGCTGTATAGACCCTGTGGGCCAGGAGCAAGACTCCTCCACAACCATCTCCTCCGGCATCCCAAGGAGGGAGGGAAATGGAGGGAAGAGTCGAGAGCTGTCACAAAATAGCGGGCAGGCCACCGAATCCAGAACTGATCACTCCTGTGTGGGCCGTTTCAGTGGCCGGGCCCACGCAGGGCCCGGTGGAGGCAGGTGGAGTCGGCACGACAGAAAAGTCACCGTTCGATAATGGATGACGTTGACAAAGGCGAGGTCTGCCTCGTGAAGCTGTGCTTTCCTCCCCTGTAGGTTCTTGGTAAGAGCAGTGACGGACCTCGGAGGCCCACGCGAGAGCGTGAGCTGGCCCGTGTCTGAATGGGACAGCTATCGGCCCAGCAACGATGCACAACGAGCCGGCCCCACCTCACGGCTTAGTGTAGCAGCTTAGCCTGGATCTGTGGGCTGGCTGGGGGGGGGGGGGTGCTGCTCCCTCTGGAGAAAGGGGCAACCCCTCAGCACCCTCCCGGCCCCCTGCTTTTGCCACTCCTGCCGTCTCATTGGCCAAAACAAGCCTTCAGGCCAAGCCCAAAGTCAAGGGTCAGGGGAGGCACAGTCTCTGTGGGAAGAGCCACAAGTCACATGATAGAGCACGGGGCGGGGGGGAGGGGGTGGCGCTGGAGGGCCGACGAACTGGGGCAAATCTGCCACCTGTCTGGGATGTTCCAACACAAGCTGGATGACCCCGGCTCCTCTGTCCCTTCTGGCCCCGGAAGGGAGGTTTATTTGCCCCCCCCCCTTCAGGTGCTTTGATTCCAATCCCCAAATTCTATGACTCTTAATCAATGCCTGATGAACCACACACGAGCAAACGAAATTCATTCTCTGCCAAGATAATCCTGAGGGGCTCCAGTGTCTCTCTTTCGTCCCCAAAGCCCCTGCAAATTCATCTTTTTTATTCCAGGCTTACTGGGAAATAAAAGATTTTGTCTGAGGGCCGATGTGCATTAGCAGAGCTATGTGGGGCTCGCGTGGAAATGCAGAATTTGTGCGGATCAAAACGGAGCTCTGTTGGCGGGGTCTGGGAGGAGGGAGTGAGCGGGCTGAAACACTGCCCAAGTTGTGGCTGTCAGCCGCCTGGTCTGCCAGACTCCCTCTTTTTGGTGTGTGTGTGTGTGTGTGTGTGTGCGCGCGTGTCTGTGTGTGTGCGCGCTATGGATTGTGCTGTAAAGTTTCCCGGCTCTTGGCTGTTTCCGTGAAGAGACTGGATTACTAAAGAAAATCCAGCTTATGTGTCCAAGGGCAAAGCAAGCCTGTTTATCTTTGACTCCTACATGCTTCACACATCTCCTGGGGTTTGACTCTAAGTAGGATTTGTGTCTCCCCAGACGGAAGGTTAAAAACAAGAGGCCAGCATTCGGTCTGCAGGAGGCAATGCAGCCAGCACATGACTTGCCATATGCTTGATGTGGATTTAAGAAAAGAGAGGGGTTTTATTATTATTACTGCTATTAGAGATTGATGTTGTGAAAATCTGCCCTAATGTTATTAAGCGATTCTGACACGAAATGTGTGCGGATGTTACTTGCAGATGGGATTTGGGATCTGAGCTGCAGCCGGGCGCGGGGTGCACATTCCCGAGGTGCCCCTGCCCCTTTGCAGGGGTACGGCTGCTCTTTGGGGCATTCGGTACATGCAGGGGAGACGCAAGTTGTCAGAGGTGAGTGCACCTAGTCCCCGGACACGTTGGGGAAAGTCCGGAGCCATTTTTGGTTGCCATGATCGGGAGGAAGGAAGTGTTTCTAGCATCTAGTGGGCAGAGGCCACGGCCGCTGGCGATCTTCCTACTGGATGGTTCTGCAACAGAGAACCATTTGCCCAGAATAATATTCTGCTTTAAAGAGGGAGGAAATCGTGACATATGACACAACATGGATGAATCTTGAGGACGTTATGCCAAGCGAAATGAGCCAGTCACCAAACAACAAACATTGTGGGATTGCACTTAGGAGAGGCCCCTAGAGGAGTCACATTCACGGACACGGAAAGTAGATGGTGGGGGTCTGGGGGGGCTGGGTAAAGGGGGAAGGGCAGTTAGCTTTAATGGGGACAGAGTTTCAGTTTTGCAAGATGAAAAGAGTCTGGAGGTGGGGACAGTGGTGATGGCTGCACAACAGTGTGAATGTCACCGAACGGGTCATGTAAATGTGGTTAAAACAGCGTTTCATCGTGTACGTTTACACAATTCATAACAATGCTACAGTGCAAGCCAAACAAACAAAAAAGAGAATACTTTGCCCCAAATGTCAGCAGTGTGGAGGCTGAGAAAACCTGGCGTAAGTGGCTGCATGTGACACTCTGCTCACACGAGTAGTGTGAGTAGCTATGGCCGTGCAGGGAAAGCACAGCCACTACACGCGTGTGTCATCAAATGTCACAACTTATAGAACAGCAATTGCCCAGTCCTTCCTTCTACTGCACCAGGACCCGCCGGACCCCCAGTCCCCGTTCCAAAGTACACTAGGGTAGCCCTACATCCCCAAGGAACTTCAGGCTGGTGTGCAATCTGGGTGGTCACCCGGGAGGACCCCTGTCCCCCCCAGCCGTCCCGTTGCAATTTGATGTTGCCCACCCTCAAGACCCTCAAAGGGACAGCCTCCGCTGTCAGGGACCCTCAAGTGAGAGCCAGTGTCGGTGCCCATGTCCCCCCTGGACACACCGAGGCTGCCTTCTTGGAGAATGAGCCCCCAACGCCATGCCACCCTGTGTCATCTGGTTCCAAGCGGCCCCACTAATGCCCAGAATCCACACAGTCCCTCCCAGTTCCCGCTTCTCCAGCTGGTACCTTCCCCCATGTAAGTGTTTGGGCTTAGCTCCATTCCAAACAGCTAAGAGCATATGCCACCCCTCCATCATCTTTACCTCCCCCGCAGCCCCAAATCAGACTCTTCCCTTCTTAGTTTCAAACGGAGGCTCCTGTGCATGGCTGGGGAGCACAGAGACCAGGGGTGGGGAGCATCTCGAAGCTAGGTCGCCTCATGGCCCATGCGCCCTGGGCCCCAGACTTACTGAGCCAGAAATGTGGGAGTGCTCTGAGTCCCCCTCTCCCCGAACCCTAGCCAGTTGAGCCACAGGCCACCAGCCTAACTCCCAAGTAGCCCCAGACCCCTGCCTGTGACATGGCAGACACCAGGTTTGGGACCATCGAAGACAGACCTGCATTCCTGCCCCTACCGGGCTTACCTTCCAGAGGGGTTAGCAGGCAATGAATAAATAAAGTGAATGCAAAATGGGTCAGGTGGTACCGGGGGCTATGGAGAGAGAAAGAGCCGGATGAGGGGACTAAAGGGCATGGGTGGTCGGGAGGCTCCTCTGAGTGGTGATGTCAGTGGGGACCCCGAGGAAGGGAGCGCAGGAAGCATGAAGGCATCTGGGTAAATGTGTTCCAGGCAGCGGGGCAGCCAGTGCAGAGCCTGGAGGTGAGAGTGGCTAGTTTTGGGGTGTCCCGGGAGGAGCACAGAGGTCACGACCAACGTGCAGTCAGAGGGGTCGATGGGTCAGATCCTGTATAGCTTTGGGGGTGAGGGTAGACCCTGGATATGTCCGGAGGGAGTTAGGGCTCTCGGAGCCTTTTGAATCCTGGATGTTTCCCAATCTAGCCTCTAAGCTTTAAAAGGCTCACTTTGCAAAACTCCATTGCCTCCTCATGACTCAGTGCCCTTGGGTAATCTCATCTCTTCCCCATTCTGCAGATGACAAAAGCGAGGTTCGGAGAGGTTAAGTGGCTTCCCTGAGTGCAGAGCTTGGGAGTGGTGGAGCTTTGCTGGAGTCTGGCTCTGTCTTAGGCCCAAGGCCCCGCGGCAGGCTGGGCTGCGATGTGCACGCTCCCACGGTCTTCTGCAGGCCAATGGGCTGGATGGTGTTGGGGTCAACGTGAACGGCTGTGAGGTCCAACCTGTCACTTGGGAAAGCAAATGGGCTAGAGAAATCCAGTTTTCTCATCGGATCCCATTACCTGTGAGATCTAACCCTGTGCTCGGGGGGAAATCACACAGTGGTTTCATCTGTGTCGAAAGGCTGAAGGGAAGAGCGAATCACAGGTAGACAGACCCTTTGAGCCATAGACTTGGACCCAATTTAGGGGGGTTCAAGCCTTGGGTATATTGTCAACCTTAAGGACGTTAGGTCAGTGATGCAGCCTCTGGGACTGGGTTTCTGAGTCTACCTGGAGCTCACCTTGCATCTCTAATCTTGGCATTTTCGGGCTTACCTGGGGATGTGGGTGGTGGAAGGGATTCTCGACTCACCCACGGAGCAGAGAGGGAGATCGTTCCCCTTCTCAGAGAAGGTGACGCCACGAAAGTGACAGGTGTACTGCGAGGTGAGAAGTGGGTTCCCCATCCCACTTCCTTTGGGAGCACAGATTGAAAGGTGCATTAAATCCAAACCATGCTCAAAATAAAGGACAGGAAAATACGTGTTCAAGAAGATGTGAAGGGTACCTGGGTGGCTCAGCCAGATGGACGTCCGGCTTCGGCTCAGGTCATGATCTCGCGGTTCCTGAGTTCGAGCCCCGCGTCGGGCTCTGTGCTGACAGCTCTGAGCCTGGAACCTGCTTGGGATTCTGGGTCTCCCTCTCTCTCTGCCCCTCCCCCACCCACGCTCTGACTCTCTCGAAAATAAACACACGTTAAAAAAAAAAAAAATGGGGCACTAAAGAATCTACTCCTGAAATCATTGTTGCACTATATGCTAACTAATTTGGATGTAAATTTAAAAAAATAAAAAATAAAATTAAAAAAAAAAAAAGATGTGATGGTAGAGAAACCGTCCTTTAAAACGGAGTGGGAAAGCCCTGAAGGGGGCGCTCTGTCGCACTGCCATCAGGCGGCCAATGGGGGGAACCTACTTCACTACTTGAAGGTGGAAGGCAGAACTTCCCCTCGCCTGGCAACAGTCCAGCCAATGAGAGCTCAGCAAAGGGGCCCCGCCCATCACCCTCGCCTATAAAAGCCAGCCCCTCTGCGCTGCTCTCCACGCTCACCCCCTGCTCACCCAAACTCCCGTGTCCGGGTTGCGATTCCTCTTCTAGTCCTCCATAAACTTCCTTTGCTGGCCAAAGAGCTGGCTTTTTTTGTTTTTTAAGGCCAACAGAAATAACCATAGCAATTACTTGCGCTCAAAGGTAATAAAATACGTATCGTAAACATATTACCTCTTCGTCGCGGGAGAGCACAGGCAGAAGGAAGGAAGAGGCTTTCAGATTCGCTCTTGACATATCCCTCTGATTAAAAACCCGAGAAGGGAAAATACGGCAGGGAGATGGAGAGTTATGAGAGAAAAATAATGACTGAAACTATGACAGAAATTGAGACTACAAATTACATTTACCCATTTCTCCCTGGCTGACATTCTGCCCAGAATGTGATCACATATCACAAGGTGGCTGGTATGAATAATTCACGGGTGCGGGATAGCTCTGGACCAAGCACAGAGTGTTCTGACGGGTGATGGCATCCAAGGAGCCCGGGAGCCGCTCTGTGGACTGCTTGCTCGGAGTGTCGCTGCCACACTCATTCCTGGCAACCGCGAGCCCGCACTTGCCACCGCGACACGCAAACCAGACAGGACTCGCAGCCCCGGCAGCTGGCTGTCTACAGCCCTCCTGGCTGGAAACATTAATTTCGGATGGATAAATGGAAAGTTTTGTCCTTCCTGCCTTCTGATATTGGCTTTCTGCAGGCAGAGAAAACGATTTCAGCATTTCACTACCGCCAGTGAAATGTTCCCAAGTCCCTGCCTGCGTTGTGCCCTGGGACGGCCGGCCCGCTGCCCAGCAAACACCCTCCGCTCCCTGAGCCTGGATGACGTGATTCCTGGGCCCTCTCCCACTTTCTGGGTCTTCCCTGAGGGGTGCCTATCAAAACGGAAACTAGACGCTGTTGTTCACTTAACGAATTTCCAAAAATCAAGACGGCGAAAACAAGGAAGAAAATCAAAACACTGCTCCTGGGTTGGGGGAAGGTGGGAGGACACCTATGCTCTCTGCTGCTGCTGGTTTGTGTGCAGAGTATTTTTTGGAAGCGGTGTGAGAGCAAACACCTTTAAAGAGTTCATGCCCTTGGGGCGCCTGGGGGGCTCAGTCGGTGGAGCGTCTGACTTCGGCTCAGGTCATGATCTCGCGGTCCGTGAGTTCGAGCCCCGCGTTGGGCTCTGGGCTGACGGCTCGGAGCCTGGAGCCTGCTTCGGATCCTGTGTCTCCCTCTCTCTCTGCCCCTCCCCCGCTCATGCTCTGTCTCTCTCTCTCTCTCTCTCTCTCTCTCTGTCAAAAATAAATACACATTAAAAAGTTCGTGCCCTTTGTTTCTTCTGGGTTGACTTGCGTTGCCAGAGACGTATATTCAAGTCCCAAGCCCTGGTGCCAACAAATGTGGGCTCACTTAGAAATAAGGTCTTTGCAGATGATGTGGACGCCCGCGATCCAGTCTGGTCGGTGTCCTTATGAGAAGAGGGAGGCTCAGGTTGTGGTCTCATGGTTTGTGGGATCAAGCCCCGCGTAGGGTTCTGCGTTGACGGCGTGGAGCCTCCTTGGGATTCTCTCTTTCTCTCCCTCTCTCTCTCTGGCTTTCTCCCACCTTCGAAATAGATAAAGAGACTTAAAAAGAGAGAGAGAGAAGAGGGAGACCCAGAGACATACAAGGAGAGCACCACGTGTTGGAGGAGGCAGAGGCTGGTGTTCGGAGCTGTTAGCCAAGACGTGCCAGCAGGTGCCAGACGACACCAGACAGTAACAGGAAGGCACGGAACAGATTTTCTTCTAGCGCTTTCAGAGGGAGCGCTGCCCTGCTCACACCTTAATTTCAGACCCGGCCTCCATGCTGTGAAAGGGTTAATGTTTGCCGTTTGACGCCACCCGTTTGTGATGCTTCGTTATGGCAGTTCTAGTAGATGAATAGAGCTTTTTGACTTTTGACTTTCCTTTCTAGGAAGAAATCTTGTAGCTCCTTATTTACCGAATTTTTTCCCAGGTCCTTCTGGGTACATGGACTACATTTCCCACTCTCCCTTGCAGTTAGCTGTGGCATGTGACCAACTTTGGCCAATAGAATGCAGGCGAGATGATGTAAGCCTCAGGCCTGGCCAATAGAAGCCTCAGCCCCTATGCAAGCCCCCTGGCTGGGAGCAGACGTCTAGCAGTGTGCCTAGAGGCGCTGGGGATGGTGGGGACCCTGACATGGAAAGGTCTATGCCCCCGGGTTACCCCAGACACCTGTATTGAAGGGCTGTGTGAAGGAGCATTGACCTTCTATTGAGACAGGAGGGTGCCAGCACTTAGCATAGCTTGGCTGATACAAGGAAGCAATGAGAGGGGTAAAAGCCAAGATCCGTGTTCGAGGATGTTCTCACGGCCTGTTTTGCTCTGTTGGGGTTTCAGATGAAGTTGCTGTCTTTTCATCTCCATGTCAGTGGCCCCGAGTCTTTAAAAAATTTTTTTTCACATTTATTTATTTTTGAGAGAGAGACGGAGAGAGAGAGAGAGAGAGCAGGGGAGGGGCAGAGAGAGAGAGGGAGACACAGAATATGAAGCAGGCTCCAGGCTCAGAGCTGTCTGCACAGAGCCCGACGTGGGGCTCGAACCCACGAACCTCGAGATCACGACTGGAGCCAAAATGGGCTGAGCTACCCAGAGGCCCCCTGTACTTCAAATCTTTGGGCAGGCCATTCTTCTTGGGGGTGGGGGTGGGGGCTCCTATAGAGTTCCCAGGTCTGCCCCTGCTGGTCCTCAGCATGTGACCCTAACGTGTCATCACTGTGCCTCGGGTCCCGATGTTCCCCTGAGCAGGTCAGTCTGAGTTGTCCAGGCTGCCCTTCGTTTCTGTTTCCAGAATGGGCTCCTTGGGGTTCTTCTCACCCGAGTCCTTCAACACACACTGTGTGCCCACTGCCGCACCGGCTCGGTGCTCTCTGCAGGGCGTAAATCGGGGAATGAGAACGTATGGTCCTTGTCTTTATGGAGCCTCTATCTAGTTGGGGGAAGGGACGTGAAAACAAACATTGTTTAGAACAGTGATACCGAGGGGCGCCTGGGTGGCGCAGTCGGTTAAGCGTCCGACTTCAGCCAGGTCACGATCTTGCACTCCGTGAGTTCGAGCCCCGCGTCAGGCTCTGGGCTGATGGCTTGGAGCCTGTTTCTGATTCTGTGTCTCCCTCTCTCTCTCTGCCCCTCCCCCATTCATGCTCTGTCTCTCTCTGTCCCAAAAATAAATAAACGTTGGAAAAAAAAAAAAAAAAAAGAACAGTGATACCGCAATGAGTAGAGAGTATAGGTCTCAGTGGGTAAGAGGTGGAGTGATTTATCACCCAAACTAGGACAATTTCGAGAACGTAAGAAGGCATTATCGATAATTGTGTCGGGGCAGCCGGTGAAAACTGGGACTGCCCCAGGAAACCAGGACACGTGGTCACCTGGGAAAGACCTAAACGTAGCCCTCATGAACCCTCTCTGACTAGCTGGCTCCCAACTTGGAACCCGGTCGGGGCGCCTGGGTGGCTGGGTCAGTTACACCAACTTGGAACCCAGTCTTCACCGACAGCTGAGGGTAGACCATACAGCTTGGAAGGGACACCACAACCACACATTTGTCCAAGCCCCGGCGGAACCTCACTTTCCAGGAAGCCGTGTCACTGCTGACACAGCTGGCTGGACACAAATGCCCCGCGTGTGATCAACACAGTGGTTAAGAGAACGGGCCTCGAGACTGTGGGTCCCACACATCCCCGACATTGGAGCGTCTGGGGATCCCGGGCTGCCGTCACCTGTTGTTCTTTCCACTGGTGAAGGTGCAGCCCGGACGTGGGGCCTTTAAAGGCAGTTCTGATATACAGGAACGTGTGGGAGCCTCAGCCCTGGGGTCATCCTGCTGGTTGGAATCCTGGTTCCAGAGATTATGCACTGTGTGACCTGGGGCAAGTTCCTTAATCTACCCTTGCCTCAGCTTTTCCTTATCTGTGAAATGGGGACAATGGGCACTTCGTGCACTGTAAGGTTGGCCACTGCTATTACAGGATAATAATAATAATTTTTATTAGTACTAAACTGAACACTTACCCTCCCCACAGCTGTGCGTGCAGGGTTGACATCCCTCAGGATATTTTGGGAAAGGCACGGAACACTGTTTGCCTTATGTCTTTGTAACAAAAAGTCTGGCCTGTTGAGTTTCGTTTAGGCCACGTGAAGGTCACGGCTTCCTGCAGCATGACCCCGAAGGCTGTACTCTTCTCTGTGGGTCACCCCTCTGCATTTCTCAGTTACTAGCTGAGCTGGGAGAACATACTCCCGCTGTACGTGAGAAAGACAAGTCGCGACACGAGATGTGCTGTTAAACAGCGTTGTTTATATAAAATCAAACGATTCTAGGGGCGCCTGGGTTGCGCAGTCGGTTAAGCGTCCGACTTCAGCCATGTCACGATCTCGCGGTCCATGAGTTCGAGCCCCGCGTCAGGCTCTGGGCTGATGGCTCAGAGCCTGGAGCCTGTTTCCGATTCTGTGTCTCCCTCTCTCTCTGCCCCACCCCCGTTCATGCTCTGTCTCTCTCTGTCCCAAAAATAAATAAAAACGTTGAAAAAATAAAATCGAACGATTCTTTTTTGCAAAAACTGTACAAATAAGTATGTCTGCTTACCATACATGTTTATAATATACACAAAAGGCTGTACGTAGAAATATTAGTGGCAGCTATATCCGGGCAGGGGAATTAAGCATTTCTTTGTTCTCGTCTTTATTTTGAAAATAATGTTTCAGAATGTTATTTATTTTTGAAAAAATTTTAACGTTTATTTATTTTTGAGAGAGAGAGGACAGTGTCGAGTGGGGGAGGGGCAGAGAGAGAGGGAGACACAGAATCTGAAGCAGGCTCCAGGCTCCGAGCCATCAGCACAGAGCCCGATGCAGGGCTCGAGCTCACAAGTCACAAGATCATGACCTGACCCGCAGTTGGATGCTTAACTGACAAAGCCCCCTGGGCACCCTCAGAATAATGTTATTTTGCAATGTAAAAAACAAATAGGTTTTAAATATATACATAAAAGCCAGAAAGAAAAGGCAAAAAGAAAATACACAAAATGGAAACAGTCGGGTTTTTTTCTTTTTTCTTTTTTTTCTTTTTTCTTTGACATTTTCCAGTTTCCTCAGCAAGTATTTATTATTTTTATATTTTAAATTTAAGAAGAATTGCCAAAGTACTATGCGATACTGTTTAAAATGCCAAATAGCACTTCTGGGATTAAATGCAGGTTGAAGGCGTTTCCCACCCCCAAATCTCCCCTCACCTCCGGGAGCAGCTGGCCACTTGTGTTGGGCTGATTCTACTCACACCCAACTCAGCATTCGGACCTTGCATGTTTACAGTGCCTTTCTTCACTTTTAAAAAATCAGTTTACGGTCTGATCCACTGACTTCCATGAAAAATCTCCCTCCCACCCCACGTGTGAGACTCTCCTTCAGAAAAATAATTCAACGTATTCCAAAAAAGGAATCCATTTTTCAGGTTCAGGCACACGTGCTGTGTTTTGCAGGAAGCCTTTTAATCAACCTGGATGGAATTTATTTCTTACAGCACTTTGTTAATAACAGTTAGCCTTTATTGAGTGCTTACTGTGCACCGGGCATTAGCTCATTTAATACTAACAATGTCTAGACGTTGAAACTCTTAGTTTCGCGGTTCATACGTGAAATTGGGACGGGGGTGCATCGAGTGCCTTTCCTGGGGTCCTGGGCACAGAAGGGCAGGAGAAGGGATTTGAGTCTGGGGTCCCGAGGAGGTGTTTGAGCCGGGGCCTGGCCTTTGGCGGCCCCGGTTGGACCCTCGCCAGGCCCTGGCCAGCAGAGAGATCTTGAGAAGGATATTTAATTGTTCTGTGTCTCAATTTTCTTCCTGGTAAGACAGATGTAAAACAGGAGCCTTTACGTGAGCCTATGAGGAGGATTAAATGAGTTAATTCTCATGAAAAGGGCTTGGCTCATCACACTCACTCACTACCAGGATTATAATATTTTAGCTACAGGCATTTTCCCTAATCCCCCCTATTAAAGGCAGAGGCGTGGTCAGGCTAGCCTTGCTCCCCCAGGGTCTTGTGCGTGTCGAGAATCTGAGAATCGCTGATGAGAGGTGAATATTACATAAAATAACAAATGGAGAGTTTAAAAAGAGACGGTTGGTTGTATTATTTGTATTTTCATAAAGGTAGAATCTCATTGCAGGCAATTCTATTAAAATAAAAGGTTATAAAATTCAGTTTGTATATTTTTTATTGGATAACAAATTTTCTCAGTACAGTCTCTATCAGAAAAGCTTTCCTTTAGGGGCGCCCGGGTGGCGCAGTCAGTTAAGCGTCCGACTTCAGCCAGGTCACGATCTCGCGGTCCGTGAGTTCGAGCCCCGCGTCGGGCTCTGGGCTGATGGCTCAGAGCCTGGAGCCTGTTTCCGATTCTGTGTCTCCCTCTCTCTCTGCCCCTCCCCCGTTCATGCTCTGTCTCTCTCTGTCCCAAAAATAAATAAACGTTGAAAAAAAAAAAAAGAAAAGCTTTCCTTTATATACATATTTTTCCTTGTCAAACACTCTGTACTGGGCATAGACCATATCCCTGCCATTCGACGACCTCCAGGGTCCTGTGGGAGGAAGGAGAGTGCACCCATGGATGGAGCTTGGGAGCTGGGGAAGAAAGACACTGGCCTTCGTCTGTTCTCCTTCTCCATAAAGAGTTCCCAGCGGCGTCTGAGCCTGTAAAGGTTTGGAGCGGGGTGCACCAGGCTATCCAGACTGGCGGGCCACGGTGCCGGTGGGGAGGGGCCCTGGGGCACACTGGCTTCCAGCCCCTTTGTGCCTCACTTTGCCCCCAGATCCTAGGTACCCCACGCAAGCTCTTCATTGCCCTACACAAAACAGCCCCCAGAGTGGGAAGGAAGGGGTGGGGGGGGGTAAAGGTCACATTTCTGTTAAGGATCCACTTCTGTTTTCTCTCCCTGTTTTCTCTACCCCTCGGCTCTGCCTTGTGGCTGGATCCTTAAGGCTGCCGCTGCAAAGCCTCTCAGTTCGGAAAGAAGAAATGCCCAGGGTGGGTAAAGTTTGTTCAAAAAGAAGCACGCTTCATCGTAGTTCCCCGGAGCTCCTCGGGGGTCACCTCCTTTTTTAAACGGACCGTTGTTTTCTGCTTCCCCAAACCACGCGTACTCAGTGTACAAAAACAAGAACATGAAACAGAGAGGTGTGCGAGAGGGGAGGAAGCTCACGTACGTAAATATCACCGTATTTTTAGACGGATGAAGAGGGGGGAGAACGAGACAGGCACATTTGGCGTCTTGCGACCTGCGTTTCCAACGGAGATGCTGAGGCTGTCACTTCCCGCTCCCTTCTCTTCTCACTTCGTCAACAACGCATCTGACCTGCCCAGGGCGGGTGGCTGGGATTTTGCTAAAAACGGAGTAATGATGCTCAGACAAAAGCAAAGTACTTTATGTCTATTTTGGTTTAAGCTAAGCACAGATATCTCTGGAAAGGACAGGCGCTGGCTGGTCTCCCTGCGTGGAAAACCATATAGCTCAGCGAAGCACCAGTTTTCTTGACCTCCAGACTCGCTCCCGATTCTTGATGACAAAACACATTCCATGCCCTTGATTGATTTGGTGGAGAAGCTGCAATATTGGAGGATGGGACTCCTGCCTTGGACGGGCTTGTGTTTTGAGAAGAGATTCGGTCGGTGGTGCGGGGCCGACAGCTGAGCTTGAAGGCTGTGAAAATCTAGCTTCCCCGTTCTCGCTGGGCAACGTGTCCTGTACTGTGGCAATTTTTCAGGCCCCCTCCCTGTTTTCCTCCCATATTTACCCCTGACTTCCACTGTATTGGACCCACACGTCCAGGTTTTTTAATATTTGATCTTGTGCTGCTCACTTTGCTGTGTCTCTGGCTTTAGGCTGTCAAAGAGCCCAAGTTTTAGGGCTGGAAGAGGTCATCTGGTCTACCTTCACGTTCCAGGAAGAGGCCCCCCTCTCTGCGTACAAGCAGGTGACAGGCGATTCCGCTGTTTCAGATGAGAGCTGGGCCTAAAACCTCCTCCTTTCCCAGTCCCGAGCCGGATGTTCACCCCCAGCGGCACGTTATCAACATTTTTGTAGCTGGACAATCAGACCAGGTTTCGTGCATTTTTTTGAGATTCATAAAACTGTTTTCAAGATTAAAGTATCTTATTTAGAGGTTTTGTGGGAAGCATGAGATGTCCTTGCTTGTGAAGAATTGGACACTGGAGATCAGAACGGTGGGCCCAGGTGGCCAGCAGATCACACACCGTGGTGATGAGATCACCCAGGTGAGAAATTGTCGGCCTTGGATTTCCAGCTCGTCATTAGTCATCGACGCTCACTGCCTTCCAGAAGCCTGGAGCCACAGTTCCAAATGCTTATCTGGGACTTGAATAGAATCATCCATAACACACTGGGACGAGGTTTCTTTTAAATGTCAGGATGCTATGAAATGATTCAAGCCCGTTCTTGAGACTTCAGGTTGGGAGCTGGGCTGTCACCAGCCCCTTTCTGGTTTGTACATGAATCACAGAGTTTTGAACCCGAAATATCCTAGAGATTCACCTTCTTCAAGTGTCTCATGTCACAGATGTGGAGACTGAGGGCAGAGGAGGTCACAGGCTTTGGGGGGGGTCTGTGGGAATCGGTGCCGGACTGGGGGCCGGAACGTGTGTATCCTGACCTTCGGCCTAGGACGTGGACCCCAAATGGTTTCTTGATCCTGGGGTCACGTTTGTAAAACAATGGTGGGTGTGTTTTGTTCTGTAGTTTGGGGGAGAGGGTGAGTCTTGTTCTGATTTATTAGATGGACTATTGGATAATTTCTTCATAGCATTATTTGATACAATTAAACAATTTTTTAATGTTTATTTTTTGAGAGAGACAGAGAGACAGAGCGTGAATGGGAGAGGTGCAGAGAGAGAGGGAGACACAGGATCCAAAGCAGGCTTCAGGCTCTGAACTGTCAGCACAGAGCCTGATGCAGGACTCGAACTCGGGAACGGTGAGGTCATGACCTGAGCCAAAGTCAGATGCTTAACCGACTGAGCCACCCGGGCGGCCCTGATACAAATTTTTATTGAGGGCCCACCATGTGGCTGGGATGCAATTATTAGAGGAAAATGTTGTCTAATGTCTTTAGAGAGAGTGTTTTCCGGTATCCTCAAACTTGACTGATTTTAACTCTCATCAGCGTTCCCTGATTACAAAATATAGTCCTGAATCCCTGTCTTCCCCTCCCCGTGATTCAGTAGGCCTGGAGCGGGACCCGGGTATCTTTACTTTTGAATAGTTTCCCTGGCGATTCTGAAGGCCTGCCAGATTAGGGTTCCATCAGCACCTTTACTATCTTTATTTAGAATATCGGACAAGGTGAGTGATGATTTCCCAAGGTGACACACACTTTGTGGGTGAGGACGCTGAGTCTCACACAGATTAAGTGGGTTTTCCCAAGCCACCGAGTGGTTAGGAATAAAGGGGTTTAACGCTGCTGCAGTCCCAAAGCCTCTGCTGGTGCTTGTGGGGATAGTTTGCCAACCCAGGGAGCCGGGAAAAGGAAGGTTTTAAGCCTCCATCCTGTTTTTTGGTGAATTTACCCTGAGTTTTAAAGGTTGAATCAGGCTCAGTGGGATGCAATAATGCAACGAATGCTTGGAACATGCACTACGTGCTAGGTGTGAAAGATCTGGAATTGCACTATTCATTTCAATGTTGAAAGGAACACAAATGTCAGGATTTTGATACGGATCCCCGCTTTGTGTCCAAGCCCTGGGCAACCACAGAGAAACAAGGTATCTTGTCGTGTCCAGTCGGAGGTTTTAGATTAATAAGGCAGGCAGTGTTGCTAGGTTTCACTCTAGCTATGGGAAGTTAATTGTTAGTATTCTATTCAGCGTTCTTACTATTACTAGGCACCTTCACGGGTTAATTGTATCCTTCAAGGTGGGCATTATCCCAGTTTTTTCTTTGAAATTTTTAAAATGTTTATTTAATTTTAAGAAAGAGAGAGAGAGAGAGAGCGTGGGCAGGGCAGGGGCAGAGAGAGAGGGAGACACAGAATCCCAAGCGGGCTCCAGGCTCTGAGCTGTCAGCGCAGAGCCCTATGTGGGGCTTGAACTCACAGACCGACCGCAAGATCATGACCTGAGCTGAAGTCAGACGCTTAGCCCACCGAGCCACCCAGGAGGCCCTATCCCAGTTTTATGCATGAGGAAACTGAGGCTGAAATAGTTAGGCAATTGACCAAGGTTACAGAGGTGGAGAGTGATTCAGCCAACATCGGGATCCAGGCACCCAAAGCCCCATGCAGACGGGAAGACCAGTCTGTTTGCTCCCTGCCAAGCTGTATATACTGGGAACATGTGTGGCTCACTAACACTGTTTTTATTGAAGGCAGGCACCACATGCTGCATTCGGCTCTCTATTCCCTCCTAGTAGAGGAGGTCAGAGTTCCGCACACACTGTAAATAAACAATGTTTTCTGAGTAGAGGAATAAAGCAGGGGGCGTGCCTCCGCGCAAAGAAACCTGTAGCTTTTAGTTGTTTGCACATGAAGCTGTATCAAAAGAAGGATAAGCTGCTCAGAAAATAGGATGGATTCAATAACAAAAAAAAATTGTAATGGTTGAAATTAGTTTTTCCCCTGGGTATTCCCGGGGGGGGGGGGGGGGGGGGAGAAAATCTGATTGATATTGTGGAGGATACTACGTGCAACCCCCACCCCCCCAACCATCTTCTTTTGTAATATTATCAATAGTTCTTGCTTTTGCCGCCTTTTCAAAATCTGGAAGAAACAACAAGGGGGTGAATTCCTTAAATTTCAGGAGCATGTAGATCCGTTGTAACAATAAAGCTTTTTTTCAAAATTAACTAAATTGACATAGTTTCGTTTATAGGATTGACTTTGATATCGCGCATTATTGAGTGAACGCTATAAACTCTGGAAAGCTGAATTGTGGTAACCATAGTAACGAAGCGGGGGGGGGCGAATTTCTCTCCTCGCATTCTGGGAAGCGCGTCAGAACGTTCTGAGGAAGTTGGCCTGTTGGTCACACCGTAGGTCGCGATGCATGCTGGGGCTTGGCAACATGGCGTCCTCCTTGATGTGCTGATGAGAGGAGTTTCACTGTAGCTTCAAACCAGAGGGCAGAACTCTCCAAACCCAATAAGCCCACACTCCCTGTCTTCTTCGCGCCTCCGCGTCGCCCTCTCCTCAGGACTCGTTCTCAGGCAGGAGAGAGGCACGGGGCCGAAGGCCGGGGCCGTCCAGGCCGCGCGGATCCGGGGCCGAGGAGCCGGCTGCGGGCGAGCACGATGGGCCGGTCCCTGGCTCTGGTTGCAGCAGCTCCGGCGAGTGCGGGACCCGCAGGGCTGAGAGTGGCTGCGGGAAACCCCACGAGCTCTGAACCTCTTCCCCCCTCGGCCGGAGACCTCCGCCCGGTCGGCGACCGGCACCGAGAGCGGGCGGCCCTTCCTGTCCTCGGATCGGCCGAGGCGTTGGAGGCCGAGAGCAGGGTCATCGTGAGGCCTGAAGTCTCCCACGCCTCTGACAGCCCCGCTCGCAGCCCCTCCTGGGACGTGCAGCCCCCGAAGCAGCCCGTGGCGTGGGACCTGGGGGCGTGCGTGTGTGTGCGCGCCGAGCTCCTTGGTCCGCCCGGTCTCCCCCCCGCCGCCCGGCTCTTCCTACCCCCTCCGCCTTCCCGCGCAGAGTTAGAGAGAAGGGTGTCAGACTTTTGCCCGAGTAGGGGTCTCCGCACACTTCCCGTTCGTTTCTTTTTCCACTCGCCCCCCTTCCCTGTTTCTTATTTCTTATATGTACCGCTCCGGTACACGCTAGTTTTTAAGGCTGGAGGTTCTCGAGCGCTTGCTGCCAAGGACTCCCCCACCCCCTCCCCCCCCGATGGAGTCCGAGATGCTGCAGTCCCCTCTTCTGGGACTCGGGGAGGAAGATGAGGCCGACCTCACAGACTGGAACCTGCCCTTGGCTTTTATGAAAAAGAGGCACTGTGAGAAAATCGAAGGCTCCAAATCCTTAGCTCAGAGCTGGAGGATGAAGGATCGGGTAAGTGGATTTTTCCACCGCGCCCCCTTGGGGCCCTGGTAGATTCTTCCACAGAAAGTTCAGAGCCACTCGAGTGTCCTCGGGGGAAGCAGCGGTCATTTTTCCCCAGCCACACGTTGCAAGTCAACTCTAAAGAGCACAAGCCATTTCAGACTCCAGCGTTGGGTCGGAAATGGAAAAAGTCTGTTGGTAGTAGTTATTCACCGGCCAGTGTTAATTTAACTCAAACTGAGTTCGAAATCGGACAGTAAAAGGTAACCGTGTTGGAAAGTGCAGCACTGTGAGTGCTTACACACTCTTTGGTATACTCAAGTGCTGTTATTAACAGGACGGAAAGATGCCTTGGGAGAGAGACTACTTGTACCCACGTGGGGAGCCTACTTCTGTGGTTAGTTTGTTTTTTTTTTTTTTTTTTCCCCCTAATTGTCCAAGCCAGGTTAAATGCTATGCTGGGAAACAAGATTACTGGCAAATGTTTAGCTAGTAACAAATTCATGCAGGGTTGTTTTAAAGTTACAATGAACTTCATCATACCGCCTTGTAAACAGCTGGACAGACTTTCCCTCCATATATGTGGTGTCACGTTGCTGTAGCTTGGAGACAGAATTTCTCCCACGGTGGAGTTAGAGGGTGATGGGTTGGAACTTGGGTCCAGGTTTGAGGGGGTCTCCATGGTGTTGGAGTGTGAACAGTGACTTACAAATGGCCAGTAGGAAAGAAAACAGCCAATCTTGGTGAACCTGCCCGTAACTAACCGCTGTCTACTTCCTGGTCTCCGGAGCAAGCGGGTGGAACCTTCCCATCTACGCACAGTTAAAATTTGTCTTTTGTGATTTGTTTTCTCCTTCAAGATTGCCTTTTTAAAATTTAAGCATTGCAGTGGTAAAAGAGAGGTAGTTGTTATAGTACGGTGTGATTGCTCTGGGCTTACATATATTTTCATGTATGATGTTGAACTATGTAAGATCACCATTATGGCATTTGTGCTTGGTCGTCCCTAGTAACCAGTCCTTTGGTGATTGATTTGGGTTAGGACAATTCATTTCATCCAAAAGCAGCTTAAGGAGTAAAAGAAACGGTCTTTGGAAGAGATTGTACAAAGTCTGTCTTAGGGACTTCTTTGGTACTAATTATATAGTTCACATTTTTTTTTGTGGTGTTATGCATACATGAAAAGGAACTTGTTTTAAAGTAACTGTCTAATAATTTTTTTTTCCCCATTCTATCTGGAAGACTTTTATTTTTTATTTTTTTCCTTGTGAAATGTGGTTCCCTCTGCTACCCTAAACCCGTGCTCAAACTGTTCAAGCTGATGAATGGATATATTTTGACCTTTTGCTTAAAAACATTAATTTGTGAATGGTAACATTTTCTGATAAGCTTGTCATAGGTTATTAAGAGAAAGAAAAGTTCTGAGTCTGAGTAATTACTGAGATTACTCCTTAGAAAAGAGCCAGGGAGAAAGGTTTGCCGTTGTCTGACCTTTTTGCAAGGTGTTTAATGAAGAAGAAAATCAGCAGATAACATTTTCAGTTCAGCGTGTGGGAGCTTGGCGTCCTAACTGCCCTTGTAGTCTCTTCCTCTGACTCAGCCCCAACGAGGACCTCTCAGCACCCCTGCCAGGACAGAGTTGCAAATCCAAATGATGCTAAGAACTAGAAGGAAGCATGAGTGAAGGAAACGGGCCAGGTGTAAGAAGAATGGCACAGGGCCGGAGATAACGGCAGCCGACCATGGGACTCGTGTCTGATTTTCTGGAAGGTGGGCTCTGGAGAGCAAGGCCACAGCAGCTGAAGGGGCAGCTGGGCCTCAGCCAGATCTCTCTTCCTTTCTCTCTCTCTCTGTCTTTTTTCTTTGAGAATCCAGAAGACTTTTTTTTTTTTTTTTTTTAACGTGAAGGCTTCCAATTTAAAAATGTTGGCGCTCTTTCAGATGTTACGAGACATGAAGGAGTCCAACCGATGCTGCGGGCCGAACAAACCTGGTTTGTGGGGCTGGTTCTGGCCAGCGTGTTCCCTGGGTGTGACTTGTGCTCCGTGACTGCCACGCCAGGCAGCTGCTCTGATTGATTCTAGGAATCTTGAGCACACAGGCGTCCAGGCCAGGCTGTCTGTAAGGCGACATGTGTGGGCCTGCTTGTCCCGGAGCAGGCCCTACCGCGTCCCCTTGGCCTGGTGGGCCGGGAAGCGCCCTGAACGCAGACTTGGCCTTTGTTGCTCCCTGTGACCGAGACGCAATTCCATGTACTTTTATTTGTGTATGTATTTCTGGTTCCCTCTTGGTGTCCCATTTAGTGAAGCTGTTAAGGATCCCAAAGTTGACATCTTTGCTAAGTTTGACTGACAGCTGTAAAAAGTCTTCTGCCACTCAACGGTTGGCATCCCGACAGAGCCACAGCCTTGCCCACTCTCAGTTGGGATTCCCACATTTTTGGGGGGGGATCCGCGCTGCCTTTCAAATGCCACTATTATTGCATTTTAGTTACTAAGTTACTGTTTAATACTGTTATTATCAAATTAGTTTGTTGTTTGGTTAATTCTGTTGCTTTTAGTGAATTGATACGTATATGCATCAATGCAATTTTGGCTTATCATTTTCAAATAATTAGACTTACGTAAATGATTCGCGGTTCAAAATTCGCGGACCTATGGCTGATGCCGATGTGTACGTATGTTCCCGTTTGTGTTTTACCGTGATGCTTTATGGCGATCAGAGTTCATTTGTCCCCTGGAAAGGGAGCGAGTGGGGACAGTTGGTCTCAGTTAGATCTTTGCCTTGCACCTGTGGGACGGAATCAGAAACCTGAAGGAAAACCACTGCCACACACACGGTGCCTACAAGTGTGCCGGAGGAGTAGGTAGAGAACGATGAATGCCTGCTTTGCCTCAACCCCCACTCGGGTGTTCAAGCTGTAAATCCAGAATGTGCCCTTCATTCTTTCCTCTCCTTCTCCTCATGGCCCTGTCCAGCTCATGAGTAGAGCCTGTCGACTTGGCCTCCAAAGTGCATCTTACATGGGATCGCCTCATTTTGTCTCTGCCCGTCGCGAGCCTGGCCCAGCCAGCTACCGTGTTTCACCTGGAAGGCTGTGCTTGCATCCTGACTGGTCTCCCCCGCAGGCGTTCTGACCCGGAGGGACTGCTCCTGGCTTCCCGAGTGCTTGGAGCTCAGTGCAGATTCCTCACCCCGGTTCACTTTGTGGTCTGGCCCTGCCTTTTCTGCTTCCTCGATGGAAAGGCCTGGGGACACCCCCGCCTCTGCTCTTGGTAACTGGCTCCCCATATCCTCCACAGTCAGCCGCTGAGAGGCCTTCCCCCATCACCTCCTCGAAAGCAGCTCCCCAGCCACTCATGGTCGCTCTCTGTTTCTCTGGTATTTTCCACTACATCCCCACCCCCAGAACGGAAATTTTGTCGTAAGACCGAGACCTCATCGATGCTAGCACACGGGATGGTGCTTGGTACATGGTGGACATGTACTGAGGACAAAGTGACTGGAGGGGGGACGGGCTTCTGCACAGGGCGTGTTCTTTACATTGGCTGGGGATTATTATCTCCGTGTGGTGGTTGAGGAAACTGAGGCTTGAGTTAAATAAACAGCTTGCCAAGGGGCCTGAGTTACGGGGCTCGCGATGAGGGAAGTTGAACTTGAGAAACAAAGCCTAGTTGAAACAAAGAGAGTGGTATCACAGTGACTGAAAATTCACATTGTGAGGCCCCCGCGTCTAGAACCAAATGTGTAGGGAAGACGGCCGGGGCGGTGGCGGGGATGTAAAAGCAGAGAACTGTGCCAAGGGAGCGGCTCAGCTGTTCCCGCGGTGGGCGGTGGGCTCCGGGCTCCCCCTCCCCTATTTGGATAATCATACAAGTGCAGCGTGCGACTCTGGATCTCAGGGTCGTGAGTTTGGGCCCCACAGTGGGTGCGGAGATGACCTAATGATAGCAGTGCAAGGTGGTAGTGGCCTTTCCTGGTCTCTGCGCTGGGATCTGAGCAGATGGTGCAGAAGCGGCGAGGGGAGTGGCGAGGGCGTGAGTCACGCCCAGCCGGTGCTGGGCTGCTGTTTCCCTGCACTGTGCCATCACGGCGAACAGTTCCACCCCACTTGACGATGCCCCTGGTGACACCGTAACAAGTATGGGCTGTGTCAGATCTCGCCTCCTTGGCGCCCGCCGTCCCCTACCGCGTGGCGGGTGGCCCTGGGAAGAGCCCTGCGGGGGCCCCCTGGCTGGGCCACCTGCTGCTCGCGGGGCGCCCGCGCTGGACCCGAAAGGAGGCTAACGGCGACTCTGGGTGCTCAGGCTGGCGTCTCCGGCAGACGTTTCCTCCAGAACAAACGATGAGCTGTCACTTCAAGGAAGAAGACTGACAGGATGCGTGGCCGGGATAAAATCTGAGCTTTCAGGTGAAAATGAAGAGTTTTGGAAAACCTGTGTCTGCCCCTGAGAGCTGCCCAGCTTCCCACTCTTCCGACGAGATGATGGTAGAGTGGACAGGATTTTTTGGATACGAAACGTGGAGTGCAATGTGCCTTCATCTGGAACGTCTGCATAATTCAGTGAGCCTGTGTTTCCAGAGGGCCAATCCGCACTCTTACGAATCCTCCGTGGGCAAGAGATCCACTCAAAGGGAGGCCGGTGCGCTTTAATATAGTAAGGGGTTGTGCTTCCGATAGATCGGGTAGCCCGTTTAGTGCTCTGTGCCTGTAGGTTGCTTCTAACCTTTAAGCAACTACAATTTGCCGAGTTTCGATGTGATGTCAGAGAAGCACGTTCTCAGTTACTTGGACGTGCTGATGTTCTTGCCCTTTTCACCTGCGAATCCTTGTGGGGCCAGAGTTTCTCCATCCGCTTCAACCAAAGCGACATGTCACAGCAGGTTGGAAGACAGTGTGGAGTCCAGTGGGCTTCTGATAAGGCAGACCTTAGAGAGATTTGCAATGGTTTTTTGAAAATGTCTTTGTCGTAGAAATATTTATTGAAATATATAACGAATTTATAATTTTAAATCCGTTAATAAATACATGCCTTTAAACATTTTTTTAAAAAGGATAGAGGACTGTTTACATTAATTAATTTATTTTAGGGAGAGAGAGAGAGAGCACGTGCGCACGTGTGAGCAGGGGAGAGGGGCAGAGGGAGAGAGAGAATCTTAAGTAGGCTCCACGGTCAGTGTGCAGCCTTAAGTGAGGCTCAATCCCATGACCCTGGGATCATGACCTGAGCCAAAATCAAGAGTCAGACGCTCAACTGACTGAGCCACCCAGGTGCGCCTGGAAATACATTCTTCTTCTTCTTCTTTTTTTTTTTTTAAATTTTGACCTCTAAGATGGAAAATATGGGAAAAAGCTCTTTGAGGGGCACCTGGGTGGCTCAGTCGGTTGAGCATCTGACTCTTGATTTTGGCTCAGGTCATGGTCTCATGTTCGTGGGCTCAAGCCCCGCATCCGCTCTGCACTGACAGTGCAGAACCTGCTTGGGATTCTGTCTCCCTCTCTCCGCCCCTCCCCTGCTCCAGCGTTCTCTCTTCTCTCTTTCTCTCTCAATAAATAAATAAACATGTAAAAAAAAGTTTGTTTGTTTTTTTTTTTTTTTAAAAAGGAGCTCTTTGGGAGTCTTCAGTAATCTTCGAGTGTAAAGGTGTTCTATCCTCAAAAGTTTGAGACTCGTTAGTGTAGTTAAAAAGAAAGTGGGTGTCAGACTTAAATTAGGAAGCAGGGCTTGAGGATATCAGGTGGTTGGCCAAAAATATCAAGCAGAGAGGACCAGAAATTTAAGAGCAGACCTAAAAGGGACCTGTTAACGCCCTTTCCGTTCTGGAGCTTGTGTTTGCGAAGAGCTCTGTGGGGTTGTGAAGGCAGTTGCCCTGTATGGAAGCACGTAGCCACTGTCAGGGCCTCCCGTTGACCCAGACTTCTGGCGTGCGCCCTGGAGGGGTTCGCTGTGCTGCCCACCCAGCCGTGTCCTGTCCTGTGAGTGGAGGAACATCGACCCAAGTGTGGCAGGGGCAGGCAGCCAGAGACCTTCACCGTAGTTCAGCAAGGGTTTCTTGCTCACAGTGTGCCGTGCTCTCCGGGACCCTAGCGTCCAGTAGGACAGACAGACGCATCAACACCAAACTGCGATACCCCATCATGTGTGTTTTACAGGGGAGAATGGCACGATTATGGGGAAAACTTTGCCTTTACGTTAAATAGGTAAATCGTTTGCATTGAACTGCATTTATGACACGTACAAATCAGTTACATGGACCCAGCGTGAAACTCTCAGCAACTAACGACTGTTGATGTGGTTGGTGGTGGGGAGCTGTGTGTGGATTTAAGTGGGGCAAAGTCATGCAGAGATTTGTGTTTGGAGAGATCTTGTTGACCGGGGGTGGAGTGGAGGGTTTGGAGGCATGGGGCTAGAGTTGCGGGGATCCGAGTGAGACACCATGTCCAAAGCCAGGCCAGCCCAGCTGCAGGGTGACCGTCCAGGGGGCCGGGGTCCACAGGTGGTCAGACCTTGGGGGCTGAAACAGCGTGGCGGCCAGCACGGGCACCCTCGCTCTGCGCTTCAAGCGTGTGAACTGGCCCGTGGCATTGTCATGGGAGGCTCAGGAGCCACAAAGGACCATCCACATAGATTTTTTTTTTTTTTTAAACTGCTTTAAAAATGTGCCGTGTTCCATTTTGAACACGTGCTGGGGAAGTAGTCCTGAAATGGATAGAACATTTCTCCTCATTATCACCTTGTAGAATTCTAAAGCTCGAGTTTTAACAAGATGCATGTGGATTATATATAGACGGTGTCTCCAGGTTCCTGATCTTTCCTGCCTTTATTGAGAAGACATTAAAAGAGTGCTTGGGGCATCTACCATTGTTGTTTCGTAGAGCTGAAGTTGACACCTTTTCTTTTCTTCTTGTAAGTTTAGTTAAGTATATAGAAAATGTTATCCCAGGAGATGTTGGGCGTGATAATTAACGCTTTCATCATGTTCTTGAGCTTGAACTTGTCAGACAGGTGCAGCTCTGGGGGGGGGGGGTGCGCCCTGGTGGCTGGAGGAGAGGTGACCACTGAGAACAAGTGATAATTTGAACCCCCAAGTCAGTTTGCTTTCAGAGGTGGCTTTTGTTCTTGACTAGTAGTATTTTTTCCCCCAAGTTTATTTATTTATTTTCAGAGAGAGAGAGAGAGAGGGAATCCCAAGCAGGCTTGTACTGTCAGTACAGAGCCCGATGCGGGTTGGATCTCACAACCCTGAGATCGTGACCTGAGATGAAATCAAAAGTCAGATGCTCAACTGACTGAGCCTCCCAGGCGCCCCTGACTGGTGCTATTTTCTGTTTTCTTAGTTTAGATACAATTTCAAACTACAGAAAAATTGTAAGACTAGTTCAGCCAACTCCCCTGTACCTTTACCCGGGTTCATTACCTGTTTACGTCTTCCCTCGCCTGCTTTATCATTCTCTCTGTGTTTGTATATGTTTGATACGTGACTGTTATTAATCCATAGCTCGCATGGAATGTGCCGCTTGTCCCGGCAGCACCGCTTTGTTGGCGATTTTTGCCCCTCCCGCCCCCGCTCGGGAATCCCTCATTGCCCTTAACGGTGTCGTCCGCGTGACCTCCTTAAAAATAAAAGGAGCTTCTCGGCCTTGGAATGTCTTCACCTTGACATTTTTTTATTGTGGTGAAATCAGCTAACGTGTTTACCACTTGAGCGGCTCTTAAGCGCGCACGCAGCTCGGCGGCTCAGGCGCGTTCACGTTGCTGCGCGGCCCCTCCGTCCGTGCGCGTCCACAACTGCATCGTCTTCCTGAGAAGCTCTGTGCCTGCCAGCCCCCCCCCCCCCCGTCTCCTCCTCGGGCCCCCCCCCCCCCCCCCGCGTCTACTGTCTGCGAATTTGTTGGCCTTGATGCTTTGCGCTGGTGCCGGGCAGTTGCCGTGTACGGCGCCCTCGGCGCGGATTCGGCCCGGGGCGTCTCGGGCGGGAGCCCGGTGGAAGTGACTCCGGTCGGAAAGCACGTGGTCCTGCTTGCTTCCAGTAGTGTTGTCTTCGGTCGTGGGATCCGCTCCCGTCCTCCTTTGTGTTCCTGCTCATAGGGCCTCTGCAGGTCGTGGCCACTTTGACGTGCGAGGTTCTGAACGCTTCTGTACTTTGCCGCACAGTCAGATGCTGCCGCTCTTCTCGGATTTCCCAGCCTTCACCCTGGAGTCAGCCATTCCTCCGTGACGCCGGCTCCTTGTGGAGGACGGGCTTTGGAAGCAAGACCTGGGCACTAGGTTTGCTCCTTGCTGCTGCTGTTGTGTCGTCGGTGGGCCCCTCAGCAGTGCAGGTGGGGGGACACGTGGGGTTTCAGTCTGTGCTTATCGGTTTCTGTGCACAGAGGGGTCTCCAGTGCTGGTCACTACCTCCGGGCACGCTCTCCTCTGTCCCCTTTGCAGCCCCCCCGTCACTTGCTTCTTGGTGGCGAGGATTTGGCTCCACTGCCCTCGCAGAGTCACTTGCCCCGGACCAGGATGCAGAGAAGGGGGGGGGGGGGTGTCTGAATTACTAACCCACAGCACTTGGGGACGCAGACCTACTAAGAGGTTAATACTGACTTACATTGTTGTTTGAGGCACACTCTGCATGCAGTGAGATGCCCAAATCCTAACTGGGAGAATATGCTGTCAGAAGCGGGTTTCAGGGGCGCCCGGGTGGCTTAGTCGGTTAAGTGTCCGACTTTGGCTCAGGCCACGATCTCGCGGTCTGAGTTCAAGCACCCACATCGGGCTCTGTGCCGACAGCTTGGAGCCTGGAGCCTGATCCCACGTCTCCCTCTCTCTCTGCCCTCCCCCACTCACACTCTGTCTCTCTCTCAGAAATAAACAAACATTAAAAAAAATTAAAAGTGAGTTTCAAGTGGGGAGCCTGGGTGGCTCAGTTTGTTGAACGTCTGACTCTTGATTTCGGCTCAGGTCATGGTCCCAGAGTCATGGGATCACCCCTGCGTTGGGTTCTGCACTGAGCGTGGAACCTGCTTGAGATTCATTCTCTCTCTCTCTCTCCCCCCCTCTTCCCCTCTGCTCCTCTTCCCCGCTCATGCTCTCTCTTTTTTTTTTTTTCTCTTTCTCTCTCTAATAAATTTTGAAAAGTGAGTTTCAGGGTTTCTCAATGGTTTGTGTGGAAATAGTGGTTCTCATGAACATTCAGTACCACTTAGGTTCATGGCACAGAGCCTGGGATCGGGTGTAAGCAGCGTAGGACACTGGTGTGGCCCTGGAGGGATTCGCATCTGATGTGAGGAAAATGGCATTCTTCTACAGAGTAAAAGCACAATGTGGTAATTATGTATCTGCACTCGAGTAACAAGGCAGTGATTTCGGGAATTCTACCTGCCTGCAATGTCTGCATGCCTGAGGCGCTCGGCTGAGCTCCGTGCTGGGTGCGGTAGGGCAAGTGAGAGGGTGCGAGGGTGCGTAGGTCAGGTGCTGGGGTGGGGGTGGGGAAAAGGGCAGTGAAGTCACAACCAACTGATTTATAGAATTCAGTAATTGAGCCGATGCTTGTCTAGCGCCTTTCTGTGCCAGGCACTGTGCTAATAAGTATTGGTGATTCATTGGTGAACAACTCCCGCTTTTTAGGCGTTTACCAGCTTTTTGGGGAAGATGGGTTGACTCAGCCCAGGAGGCAGGGCACTGGGGTGGTGGCAGCTGCGTACGGAGTGCGGGAGGGACTCCTGGAAGACTGCGTCAGGACTGGAAGGGAGCAGAAATTAGCTGGGGGGAAGGGAGAGGTTGGGTGGGGCAGGAGGGGGGCTGCGGGGAGGGTGGCTGGCCAAAGCACGGAGGTGTGCAAACACTGGGAGGGAGAGCACGGCCTCTGGGGAGCTGCCTTTCTCCCCAGAGGGAGAGGGAGGCCGGGTGTCCCCGAGAGGGTTTCCCCCCTTCCTAAGACAGCTGTCGGCCACCCGTACCCCACCTGCCGAATTTCTCTCTGCCACCCGGACACCAGGTTGCGCGTTTGTTTGTCAGCCCCGCTCGGAAGGGCTCTGTTCTGTCCACTGCTGCGTCCCCAGCTTCTCACCGGGTGACATTCGGTAGTAGGTGCTCAGTAGACGGTGGTCAGGTAAACGGGGCGGGGACCGTGCTGGAGGAGTAGGGAGAGTCCATGAGGATGGACAGGCAGACAGGGCGAGTCCCGGCAAGCTTCGCAGGGCCCTGGGAATTTGGGTTTTGTCTTAAGGGTGATTAAGAAACGTCTGAAAGCAGGGTAGTGGCATAATCAGGAGTTTGGCAAGATCGCACTGGCCGCAGAGAGAGGAAGAGAGCGAATGGGGGGAAACGTGTGTGGTGTGTGTGTGTGGGTGTGTGTGAGAGGACCTGCGTGAGGGAGGGGGCGTGGGCCGGGCGCACTGAGGAGGGGGGAGCTGGGCCAGTGCGGGGGAGGTGCGGGTGGCCGAGCGCCCCCTGGGACAGAGGACAGTGGGCCTCGGTCACCGGCAGAAGGACTCGGGGGCCCTGCTGGATGCAGCAGAGGGAGGGGTGAGCTACCGTGGGCACCTGGGAGGGGAAAGAGCATGTGTCTGACTCTGGAGACTGGAGAAAGTTTTCTTTAAAGAGCGTTTCAGTGGGGGGGGCGCCTGGGTGGCGCAGTCGGTTAAGCGTCCGACTTCAGCCAGGTCACGATCTCGCGGTCCGTGTGTTCGAGCCCCGCGTCAGGCTCCGGGCTGATGGCTCAGAGCCTGGAGCCTGTTTCCGATTCTGTGTCTCCCTCTCTGTCTGCCCCTCCCCCGTTCATGCTCTGTCTCTCTCTGTCCCAAAAATAAATAAAAAACGTTGAAAAAAAATTTAAAAAAAAAGAGCGTTTCAGTGGGAAATGTTACAGGTGTTGCTTAAAATGGTCCCCAGGCCCCCGTCCCCTCGGCGTCTGTCTTCGCTCATCCCTGCTGCACCCTTGTCCTCGCGCCTGTGGGCGCTGCTGATGGGCCGGCGCTGGTGTTCTCTTGGATGGCAGCTGCTCTTATCCTTAAAGGTTGATCGGACCATCAGTTTAAAGGTACGCGTGGGGCGCCTGGGTGGCGCAGTCGGTTAAGCGTCCGACTTCAGCCAGGTCACGATCTCGCGGCCCGTGAGTTCGAGCCCCGCGTCAGGCTCCGGGCTGATGGCTCGGAGCCTGGAGCCTGTTTCCGATTCTGTGTCTCCCTCTCTCTCTGCCCCTCCCCTGTTCATGCTCTGTCTCTCTCTGTCCCCAAAATAAATAAATGTTGAAAAAAAAAATTAAAAAAAAAAAATAAAGGTACGCGAACATGCAAGCACCGTCACGTGTAAATGAGGCATTTCCTTTTCCTGCGCTGCCTCTGAGCCCTGGCTCCGGTCCAGGTTGAGTTTCCGTAGAGGCGGCAGCATTGTGGAGACACCAGGTGCCTTGTGTTTCTTTCCTGTACCGATGTCCTGCATACGCCGGCGTGTGTCCTTCCTCGTCCTTCCTCTTCACCGTGCACCGGCGGTGCCCTGGGCCGGGCCGGGCCGCGGCTGGCCTGGCCTGGCAGTGGCAGAGCCCGGGTCACACCTGCCGTGCGGCTCAGGACCCTCTCCGGAGAGCCACCGCTCGGTCCCTCACTTCACCCACGCAGCGCTTCTCCTGAGAAAGCGTCGTTACCTGGTCAGCAGGCAGGACGGTTTGCCCAGAAGAGTTTCGCCTTTTAAATAAAACTCTATGCTGGGAGCGGTCTTCGTACTTGAAAAATATCTTACCATTTTTATTGACGAAACTGAGTTCCTCGGAAACTTGTTTTCCTCCAGATTACACAAATAACACATGTCGTTGTAAAATATTTAGAAAATAGGGAAAAATGGAACGAGAATAAAAATTATATAAAATCCCACTATGGCACTGTTAATATTTTGGTGTATTTCCTACTTCTCTGTCTTCCCTCTTACTCCCTCCCTGCAGCCAAGATTTTACTGTGTGTCATTAAAGGGTTATTTTGAATTACGTATTTCAAAAAAAGTTCATTTATTTATTTGAGAGAGAGAGAGAGAGAGAGAAAGTACAAGCAGGGGAGGGGCAGAGAGAGAGAGGGAGACACAGAATCTGAAGCGGGTTCCAGGCTCCAAGCTGTCAGCACAGAGCCCGACATGGGGCTTGAACCCACGAACCAGGAGCTCATGATCTGAGCCGAAGTCAGATGTGCACCGACAGCATCACCCAGGCACTCCTGGAATTACCCGTATTTGATACCCTTGTCCTTGTAGGATCTGAAGCATAATAATAAAATGGATACTCGGGAAACCCCCACAACACCCAAGAACTACATCAGCATTAACACTGTCCCAGCCCCCAGCTTTAATGTCTTTTCTGCTTCTGGGAAAACAATAGGCCCTAGGACGGCTCGACTTACAAGTTTTCGACTTTGCGAGGGTGTGAAAGCCACACGTGTTCAGTAGAAACCCTCCTCGGGATTTGGAACTCGGATCTCCTCCCGGGCTGGTGACAGACACGTGGTCCGGTCCTCGGTCGTGATGGTGGGCAGGGAGCCCGGCCGCCGGTGAGCCGGCGATCACCGGGGTCGGCAGCCGGTTCGGTGACAGCCATCCTGTCCCCACAGAGCCACTGTTTGTCACCTTCCGCGCGGCATTCAGCAAGTCACACGTATCATAAGATAGGCTTTGTGCAGGATGCTTTCGCCCAGCTGTAGGCTAACGTGAGCGTCCTGAGCGCGTCGAGGCTGGGCTGAGCTGTGGCGGTAGGTCAGGTGCGTTGCGTCCGTTTTCGACTTACGCTGTTTTCAACTTATGACAAATCTGTGGGCATGTACCCCCTTTGTAAGTTGAGGAAGATGTTTACTGCTCTGTTCTGGGTCGTACTCCCTGTAGGCCGGGTGACCATGTTGAGGCCCCTTTGATTACTGAACAGCCTTGTGAGCAGGTACTGTTTTACCCATTTACAGCTGAGGAGACTGAGGCAAGAGAGATCAGATAATTCGCCGGAGGTCACGTAGCCAGTGAGCAGTGGAGCCCGGATCTGGCCTCAGCCTGTCGCCTTCTCCTGCCCCTCAGGGGACGTGGGCATCGGCGGCCGGAGCTGGCAGAGACTGCGCCGTGCTGGCCGCTCTGGAGCCCGGGGCCCCGCCGCTCGTCCACTGCTCACTCACTGTTTGCTGGCCACCGAGGAAGCACCTCTGCCCTGCCGGTTCCTTGGTGGGAATGAAGAGGGAGTGTGGCCCAGTCCCGAACTCTGGGAGCACCGTGAAATCGGTGCGTGGGCAGACCAGCCTAGCGGGTCAGACCGATGATGCTGAGATGTCTAACTAGTGGCCCCAGACTGTGTTATCGCTCGGTGGAAAGCAGGGGTGTGACCGGCGGCTGGAGGTGGGTTTGGAAAGGAGTCTGCTTGAGGAAATGTCCCGGAGGGGGTGGGGCCCGATGTGGGGACTGGGAGGGGTTGGCTGGCCGGAAGGTGGAGGGAGGGCCCCTCCAGGGAGGAGTGTGGGTGGCGTCCTGTGTCCCCGTGAAAGGAAGGTCCTTTGAGAGCACAGTGGGGGGTAGTGTGGGTGGCTGTGGCAGGGCCACCGCATTAGCCACGCTTTGCGTGTCTGGTAGAAGGCTTGGCCCTGTCTCCCAGTTAGGGAGGGGTGGGGACCAGCTCCCAGGCCGGGTGACGCAGAAGAATGGAGCTGGGGGCGACACACACCTGGCTGCTTCCCGCGAGTCAGGAGGAAGCCAGAGTGGCGGGTGGGGTGCGTAGGGGGATCTTAGCCTGGGAGCCGAGGGGCAGGGTGGAGTGGGGAAGGGAAGCCGGCGGAGCGCCTGGAGTGTCAGAGGCACCGGAGCCAGGTCTTTAAAGGCCTGAATGTAGGGTAGGGAGAGGACGTTCGGGGGGCGCCTGGGGGGGCTCAGTCGGCTGAGCTTCCAACTCCTGATTCCAGCTCAGGTCATGATCCCGGGGTCGTGGGATCGAGCCCTGTGTCAGGCTTTGCACTGAGCTTGGAGCCTGCTTAAGATTCTGTCTCTGCCCCTCTCCCCGCCCCCCCCCATCAAGTGCACTCGTCCCCCCCCCCCCCCGACCCCCGCCTCTCTCTCAAAACGAGAAAGGACATTTATTTGGAAAGCAACAATCTTGAAGGTTTTTGAGTCGGGGTGGGTTGTGAAGTAGGGAGTAGTAACGGTCTGAGGAGGAGAGGATCACAGGCTTGGTGAGTAATTTGGAGAAAGGAAAACTGTGGTGGTTTCTTATCCTTTTCTTTTTTCTGAAGGGACTCTTTTTAGGGTTGTTCGAGATTTATAGAAAAATTGAGAAGACAGAATTCCCGTATACTTTGTACCCACTTTCCCCTCTTCCTAATATCTTATAGTAAGGGTGGTGCCTTTGTCACAACTAAAGCCCACACTTCATTCAGATTTCCCGTTTTTAGCTGTCCTCCTTCGTCAGCCCCAGGGCTCACCCAGGACACCAGGCCACATTTAGTTGTGACGCGTGGTCTCTCAGCCTGGTTTCAGAGGAGCCCTGGGCAGGGGTGTGGTAGACCGACCGGTCCTCTGTTGGGGTGCATCTGATGGTTTTCACTTGATAAGATAGGGGTTATAGGGTTTGGGGAGGAAGAACTTGGAGGGAAAGTGCCCTTCTTGTCACGTCCTATCATATCCAGGATCGCTGCTCTCAACATGACTGGTTACTGTGGATGTGCCCTTGATCACGATCACGGGGTCGTGTTTGTTGGTTGTCTCTACTTGTCTCGCTCCCCCCCCGTCCCCCCGCCTTATTTATATGTGGCTAAAAATATTTCCTGCTGTAACTATCTCTGTGTTAAGCTAAACATGTATTTATGGTGATGTTTTCAAGTCTAATCTGTTTTTTTATATGTTATTTATTTATTTTAGGTTTATATTTATTTATTTTGAGAGAGAGGAAGAGAGAGAGAGGGAGAGAGAATCCCAAACAGGCTGTGCACCACCAGCACAGAGCCCAATGCGGGGCTCGAACTCACGAACCGTGAAAACCGTGAGATCATGACCTGGGTGGAAATCAAGATTTGGATGCTTAACCAGCTGAGCCACCCAGGTGCCCCTGATCTGTTTTGCTTGTTAAGTTTTTGTTGTGTTTAAATCTGGAACCAAGAGATTAGTAACATAAAGTGAACTGAGAGAAAGGCGTGCTTCTGGAGGAAAGCTAACGTACTAGGTTTTAGACAGGTTGAGTTTGAGGTGCCCTTAAACTTGAAGGCATGAGTCAAGTTTGGAGAAAGAGTTTTGGAAACTGACTCCATAGGGGTGATGGTGGATGGAAGTTCTTGAAGGGCGAAGAGCGAGGTCAGTCAGAGTGGAGAAGGGAATTGCGCGGCTTAACAGAGGCGGAGGGAGAGAGGCTTGTTTGGGAAGCGATTGACCCATAATGTTTCGCAAGTGCTTGCTTGGCATCTGCCGGCGCATAGCCCCTTGCAGTGAAACCTCGTCCCCTTGTTAACCCTGGCCCCTCCTGAAGCGACAGCCCTTGGTGGACCCCACGGCCCGGCCCCTTCCTGGCTGCAGCTGGGCGGGCCAGGGCTGGGCCCATCTCGTTCTCCTGTAACAGTTTGAACTAGGAAACGCCTGTGGGAACAGAATTAGGTCTGGGCTACAGGAGGTCACGGTGTGCCGTCAGTTATGGGTAAACACGGTTTGCGAGGACAGGATAGGGTGTGGGGACGGGAGGCAGGAGGCGCAGCGAGGGCTGGGTCACGGCTGTGGTGCAGGACCATGCCTGCGTCCTCTTGCCGTCGGGCCCGGCACCGTTCTGGCCCTTTCTGAGCTCAGGGCCTTTTGCTTTCTTCTGGGTCCTGTGCTAGGTACCCGTGCAAAATATAGTTGCTTAGGCTCACAGAAGTGACACTCAGGTTTTCAGGTTTATTTTTAGCAAACTTCACTAAAGCCCAAAGCAAAAGTTCACATCCTAAGCGCTCCGTGCATTGTCACCAAGTGAGCAGACATGTGACCAGCACCCGGCTCGAGAAACAGAAGGCGGCCAGGACCAGTCCTGCCGAGGCCCTGTCAGGCTCCCTCCTGCTGGGAAGCCACCCTCCTGACACCTGCTCCCGGCCGCTGTGCTCATTCGCTCTCACTGAGCGTAGTGCTCTCGGCCATACGTTGACCGGACCGCAGCTTCCGGAGATCTGGGCAGTTCGGCAGGCTTGTTGTTGGCTCAGCAGCAGGGCCAGGGGTCCAAGCCCTGATCTGACACGACCCAGGGGTCCCGGCTTCCACCTTCTCCTTAGTCCATTCTTGGTGTGGCCTAGGGTGAGATTCCTTGTTGGTTTAAAGTCCCTTCTTACGGAGACTCCGAAAATCCCGACGGACCTTTTCTAAAAATGGAAGAGGCAGCCGTGTTTTTTATCTGGTGTCAGACTGACCTCGGCCCGAGCTGGTTCCTTCCCTGCTGTGCCCTTGGCCTCAGCCCTACTGTTCGCATCTGGAAGGGGAGCGTGGTTGGGACGATTGCCCAGGGCGACGTCTGTGAAGCCTGGGGACCGCTGACGCGTGGTCGCGTGCCCAGGTCCCCTGCCCAGGTTGTGGGCGCAGCGAGCGACAGCTCTTCTTAGGGAACCGGGCATCTACGCGTCTCCTCCGCACACGCCCGTGGCATAGCTCCTAACGAGCTCCGTCCCATTTTTGTGCGGTGGCTTAAATATCAACTATTTGGAGGGGAAAGAGTGGAAATTGCCCCCTGTCGAGACAGCACACTGTGCCTGCAGTTTTCATCGCTTGGTAAGGGGCAGGTGTTGTTGAGGTGACTGCCCCCGAGGGCCGCACTGGGCAGGCTGAGCTGCCTGCCTTCCTTTTTCCTGTAACCCTTCACAGCGATGCCGGCCCCTTTCCCTCCGAGGGTGTGGGCTCTCCTGGGATCCACGCTCCACCCAAGTGTGTTTATGTGAGGTTCTGGTAAATGTTGCAGATTTATCAAAAACTAGACTTACGACATGCTTCCCGTAAATCATTGTGAACATTACCGAGAATGAATGGATCCTTGCAAGCCATCGTGGCAAGCATTAGGTGTTCAATAATAGCTCTCGCAGGTTTTTTAGACATCAAATTCGTTTCATTCAGAACAAGTATTCTCATCAAAACAATTCTGGGCATCTACCAGATCAGGCTGGGAAGGAGAGATCATCACGGTCCCCTTCTTTCTAGTGACAGTGCTCTGGAGATGAAATGCTCTATTCCAACAGGACCTGGTCTGTGAGCCGCTATCCAGGGAAGTCTCCGAACGTGAGCTCGCTGCGGGCTCCTTCTTCCTGCTGCTGGTAGCATCCCTGACTCTTACTCTGTGTTCCTTTCCCGCAGTGGGCTCGCTAGCCTAGGGCTGTCCTGGGCCAAGCGGGAGGTCCTTCGGCTCTCCTGGGGCCCCGCCGGGAGAAGGGGTGCGGGGGCTGACGCATAACTCCAAGGCCCGGCGCTGACCACTGGACTTTGGAACTGTGCCCGAAGCCACATTTCCGTGACCTGGATTGGCTTCTTTGTTTGCCGGTGCTGGTCACCGGGCCCCTGCTTCTTCTGTTCAGCGACTCCCTGCCCTGACAATGGCTGGACCCGCTACTGAATCCCAGAGCTTGAGTTCCTTCCGTGAGTTCTGGTTTGCTTCATATTCTGCTGAGTTTCAGTTTTGGGTACCCGAAGACTCTTCCTGGTCTCGGATCCGCCTGGGTCCCGCAGGCCCAGTGCGTCCGGCAGTGACCCCTGGGCGGCGCCAGGCTCCGTGTGCTGTGTCGACTTCAGATGCCGTCCAGGACCCCAGGTGCCAAAGAGCATGCCTGCAGTGGGCTTGGAGATTGCCTGATTCCCTCTGCTCCTGCTCCCGCCCCCCACCCTGACCGCCATCCGTCCTCCTTGGCGGGGGCTTGGCCAGGAGGCCCTTTCTGCCCTCGCTTATTGTAAGCTCTCCCAGGACATGCTTGTTGACGATGCGTTTGCTGGTTATTAGCGTCTTATGTTACTACACGTAACTGTAGCAGAGGATCTCAACTTACGATGTTTTACTGCCTTATTACATTACTGATGGTTTTCACTTAACTAAACATATATTCACTTAAATAAATACATTTGAGAAGTAGTTGCCGGATTGTGCCTGACAATATCTTTTTTTTTTTTTTTTTCCAATGTTTATTTATTTTTGGGACAGAGAGAGACAGAGCATGAACGGGGGAGGGGCAGAGAGAGAGGGAGACACAGAATCGGAAACAGGCTCCAGGCTCCGAGCCATCCGCCCAGAGCCTGATGCGGGGCTCGAACTCACGGACCGCGAGATCGTGACCTGGCTGAAGTCGGACGCGTAACCGACTGCGCCACCCAGGCGCCCCTATCTTTTTTTCTTGAGAAGAATTTCATGCTCAGTAGATTAAGGTTCATCCTGTAGATTATTTTTATTCTTCGTTTGATGGCTTGAATGTAGAGACGTGTTCTGAAAGTAGCATGTTAATATTTTTACAAATGGCCTGATTTTAAGGAATCATCATCTTTATAGAGTTGTGAGCCTGTTTTAAATCCGGGAAGAATAAACCCAAGCAAATGTGGAAAACCGGCATTTTGAGATTATTCCAGTGTTCTGGAAGAATATCCATGGCAGCAGTCGCTCATTCATTCACTGAGTACTTCTGAATGGTTGCAAATGGCCTCGTGCCCGTCATCAGAGGATCGGTTACGTTATGGTGCGTTGGGCACTGGACTTGCACGCTTAGTAAAGACAGTGAGGTCATTCTACACGTGCTTTTGCGGGAAGGTTTCCAAGATATATTATTAAATTGAAAAAAAAAAAACAAAACTGAAGTGAAATCCCACAAGAAGGCATAGAACAAACTGTATGGCCACAGCCTTATCTGTGCTCTTAAAAAGCTATATGTACGCGTAACTTATCTGTGCTAATCTGTGCTTGTCATCCATGCTTATCTGTGTTAAACATTTCTGGGATGGTCCGCGCTTATGGGACGGATGGGAAGTGGGCATCGGTAGAGTTATCTTTATAAAACGTTTTATTTTCCTGTACTTAATTTTTAAAACCTTCCGCATGATTTTTTTTTTAATGTTAATTAAAGAAAAAAAAGATTACCTTAGGATACGTTTAAGGATAAACCCCTGTTGGCAGAGGTTTGGTGGTTGTTTTCAGGCAGTATTCTATCCTTGACTTCTCCTGTTGTACCTTCAGGTACTGACTGGCCCACGTCACCTGTGGTGTGAGACCCTCCCGGCGGTCCACCCTGTCCCTCCATCCTTGTGCTGTTGATGTCGTATGTTTAATTCTATGTGTTTTTAAAAAAAAATTTTTTTTTAACGTTTATTTATTTTTGAGACAGGGAGAGACAGCATGAACGGGGGAGGGGCAGAGAGAGACGGAGAATCCGAAGCAGGCTCCAGGGTGTCAGCACAGAGCCCGACGCGGGGCTCGAACTCACGGACCGCGAGACCATGACCTGAGCCGAAGTCGGACGCTTAACCGACTGAGCCACCCAGGCGCCCCTAATTCTATGTGTTATAAACCCCACACTACATTGCTGTTATTTCTTAAAATAGCCACTGACCTTTTAAAGACATTTAAAAAATAAGAAAAACCCTCTTTCCTGTCCACCCACATATTTCGCTTTCCAGTGTTCGTTACTTTGTGTGGCTCCGAGTTTGAATCTGGTATCGTCTCTCTTCGCGTCGCCCTGGTCTGCCGGCAGCGGGTTCCTCGGTTTCCCCAGCTTCTGTCTGTCCGGGAGTGTCTGTCTCGGTGTCATTTCCGCGGGCTGTTTTCCCTGTGTGTGCAGTCCTGCTTTGACTTTTTCCCTTCGGCACTTCAGGCTTCTCTCGTCCTCTTGGGAAGTGTGCTGTCGGCCTTGGCTTTGTCCCCTCTACGGGTCATGTGTCTTCTGTTCCCCTGGCTACCTAACAAGATTTTTCTGTCTCCTCGGGATTCAGCCGTTTCATTACGACGTACCTCGGTGCAGTTTTCTTTGTGAGGAGCCTGCTCGTGGTGGACGGAGATTCTTGGATCTCCGGATCATAGTTTTCCCCCAAGTTTTGGAAAATGTACTGCCACACTGTTTCGATTTTTCTTCCTATTCCTCCCCCTTCTGCGTTCAATCTGCTAGAGCTCCCGTTACAGCTGTTTGACGCGCTTGGTGTGGCTCCACGGAGGCTCCCTCCCCGCTTTGTTCCGGGTGGATCGTGTCTGTTGCCGTCTTCAGCTCCTCTCACTTCCTCTTCCGCAGCGGGTCATATGTTGTCACGCCCAGCCAGCGTCAGATACTGTATTTTCAGTCTCGAGAAATTCTACTTGGTTTTTTATGGTTTATATCTCTCTCCTTTATATTCACGTTTTCCTTTTTTTTTTTTTAATTTTTTTTTTCAACGTTTATTTATTTTTGGGACAGAGAGAGACAGAGCATGAACGGGGGAGGGGCAGAGAGAGAGGGAGACACAGAATCGGAAACAGGCTCCAGGCTCTGAGCCATCAGCCCAGAGCCTGACGCGGGGCTCGAACTCCCGGACCGCGAGATCGTGACCTGGCTGAAGTCGGACGCTTAACCGACTGCGCCACCCAGGCGCCCCTCACGTTTTCCTTTAAATCCTTGCACAAATTTGTAATACCCTCTGAACACTCTTATCTGTTATTTCCATCATCACTGTCGTTTCTGGGTCTGTTTCTATTAACTGCTTTTCTTCTGTTTGTGGTTTCCAGTGTCCTGCTTTTCCGCACATCTAGTAATTTTGGTTGAATGCTGGATGTGGTGAATGTTGCACTGGGGAGTGTCTGGTATTGTTGTCTTCATTTATTATTTTTTTTAACTTTTTTAACGTTTATTTTTGTGAGAGAGAGAGAAAAGAGAGTGAGCGCGAGCAGGCAGGGGAGGGGCAGAGAGAGAGGGAGACACAGAATCCGAAGCAGGCTCCAGGCTCCAAGCGGTCAGCACAGAGCCCGATGCGGGGCTTGAACTCAAACTGTGAGGTAGTGACCTGAGCCAAAGTCGGACGCCCAACTGCCTGAGCCACCCCGGCACCCCTGGTATTGTTGTCCTCATTTACACGGTGTTGGGTTTTGTTTGGTCAGGAAGTTAATGGACCTGGGATCAGCTTCATTTTTTCAAGCCTTCTTTTCTAGCTTTGTGAAAGCGGGTCTAGATCAGGGGCTGGCAAGCTGTGGCCCGTAGGCCTTCTCTGGCCGATGGCTTGGTTTTGTAAATAGAGCCCTTGGGAACACAGCCGCATCATTGACTGTGTTGTTTTCATGCTGCAGCGGCAGAGTTGAGTGGTCGAGACAGAGACCGCGTGGCCCGCGAGACTGAAATATTTGCTACTGGCTCTGCACGGGAAAAGTGGGATGGTTCTCAGTCTAGAGAAGCTTTGCTCTGGGTCTCGGTTAGTCCTGGGCCGAAGGTGTGGCCCTTCTGGGCTTTCTGCTGGATGTTCGGGGCGTTCAGTGAGGGCTCTTCATTCTGACTTGTTGGAGCGTGGACGCCCAGCCTCACCCGGTGGCTGTTCTTTGCGCGGCCTCCTGCCGTCTTGCTGGCTGCCCGCTCAGGCAGGTGCTTGGCCGAGAACGCGAGGGACCCCATGTAGATTTCTGGAGCTCCCCCTCTGTGCAGCTGTCCCCCCTTTGGTACTCTGGCCCATCTGGCCCAGCTGCCTCGGCCTCCACGCACTGTCCTCTCTGCCTCCTCAGCTCAGTGATCCTACCCTGCTCTGCTTGGAGCCCTGAATGCCCACACAGAAAGCTCGGTGATCTCGGGGCTCACCTCATTTGCTATCTCTCAGGACCACATTCTTGTGCTGCATGTTGTTTGATGTCCGAAAAAGTGTTTTATATGTGTTGTTCAGTTTTCTGGTTGTGTATGGTGGGAGGACTGGTCTGGTACTAGTTAGTCCCTGTTTCCTGGAGGTGGAAATCTTCCTCAGCGTGACACGAACAAGCCACGCGTGAGCCACGGGAGACAGGAAGTTTGAATGTTGCGCAACTAGATCACTTTTTATTAAATAGATTAGTTGGTAGTTGACCCTTTGCCATTAATAAACTGTTATGTGTCAGCATTGTTCTTTCACTGAACCTGATTTCCACCCCCCCCCCGTAGCATTTCACTTTCCAGCTTAAATGTGGCATTAAAATTTTAAGATTGCATTGGTGTATCAAATTAATAGTACAGACCAAAGTTGGTAAGAGTTCAGTTTGCAGATCCCCAGACATGTAATTTTCGGGCCACGTTTAGAGTTCCTCCTTTCCCTGATAGAAACATGTGCATTTCATTTGGCTTTAGAAAGCCAGCTAGGTCAGCGGGTGAAATGGAAATAATTGTTTAACATGTAAGAGGATTTAAGAATAAAATCCTTTCCTGTTTTGGTGTTACGGATCTAAATTGGGCACTTCATCATGCAGCCTTAGAGTGCTGGATGTGACTTGCTACCTTAAGCGTTTAGTTACTTGTAGAAATCCTCTTTCGGTGTTAATGATCATTACAGCCCTGGAAGGAATTGTCTAACTGCTCTTTCCATTTAGCGGTTTAATTTAAGGTTTTTTTTCTCATCTGGTTTGATTTGATTTTCTTTCTTTAAAAAAAAACTTATAAGGTAATAAACTGTATGAAATATCTATTTACAGTTTAATCATCATTTATAAAAGCCAACATCTGTGCTCCCCCTACCCAGGTCAGGAAATAGACCGCTGCAGCCCCTCGGGGGTCTTTGAGTGTCCTGCCCTCATCACGATTCCTTCTTCCTTCCAAGACTCAGACATTGTTCTTTTTTGGGTGGCCGGTCTGCCTGCCTGCCTGCCTGCCTTCCTTCCTGCCTGCCTTCCTTCCTCTTTCTTTCTTTCTTTCTTTCTTTCTTTCTTTCTTTCTTTCTGAGAGAGAGAGAGAGGTTTGCAAGCAGGGAGAGAAGGGCAGAGGGGGAGAGAGAATCTTAAACCCAACGCAGGGCTTGATCCCACGACCTGGGACCATGACCTGAGCCGAAATCAAGAGTCGGACGGATGCCCAATTGACTGAGCCACCCAGGCGCCCCCCATATAGGCCTTTGTACACGTGGTGTGTGATATGAGGCAGGGGCCCAGGTTCCTTTATTTTTCCACCTGGATTTCTGGTTGTCCTTGAGAGTTTTGCTGAGAAGCTCATCGTTCCCCTTGGCTGCAGGCTCTGTCATGCGTCAGGCGTCCGTGTCAGTGTAGGTCTGTCTGGGGCTTTCTGTTGGTTCTCCTTAGTCAACGCCTAATTAATTACTGGGCTTTATGGAACGCCGTGTGAGGGGGGTCCTCACGCTTGGTTTCTTGTTCTTCTGCTCTTCATGTAAGTCGAGGAATTCGTTTGCAAGTTTGGAGAAAGAAAATTTGTTGGATGTGGATGGAGATTGCATTGAGCCTGTATTGCAGTTTGGGGAGATTTGATGTCCTTGCAAAACTGAGTGCTCCAGTCCCTGAACAGCGCGTGCCTTGGTTATTTAGGTAGGTCTTTAATTTCCCCGAATAAAGTTACGTACTTCTCCCTGTAGGGCGTTGCCTGTCTTTTGTTGGATTTCTTTTAGGTGCTTGATATTGTTGTGATGCTGTCCTAAATAGCATCTTTTAAAAATTGAAGTGTTCAGCTATATTAAAAATTTCTTCTTGCTGGTATACAGGCCCATAAATTATTTTCGCGTATTGTTTTATAAGCAGCCTTCGTGGCATGGCCCAGGCACGCAGCTGCCCCTCCCCGCCCCCCACACCACGCGTGTACGGCTGCTGGGCGTGAGCTGGAGCGGGGGTGGGGAGGACACAGAGGAGCCGGGCCTTGGCTCCCTCCTGGCTCAGTACTGTTCCCGTCTCAGCGCCGCTGGACGGCTGTCCTCTTTCAGGTGCTGTCCCAGATCACACGGCCAGCCCTGAGCACCAGCTTTCTGCCTGTACCCAGGGGGCCGGTGCTTTGAGGAGTCAGCCCCACTATGCTACCCTTCCCCCACGGCTCTGGGGACAGTTCAGGCTTCATGGAAACTCCTGAGCCACAGAAAATGATCCCTCAACGTGGGAACTGTCTGTTCCGGGAACTGTTGGTAGGACCTGCCAATGAAGCCACGTAATCCTAAAGTTTCCTTTGTAAAAAGAGTCTTTAAAGGTTATGATTTAGGTTTTTAAAATGGCATTTTATTTTTTTAAGTCAGTTTTGAGAAGTTACATTTTGTAGAGGACATTGCCCATTGCATCTAGGTTTCAGGCTTACGGGCATAAGGTTGTTCATGGTTTCATCCTGTGATCTTTTAAAGTCTGTAGATCGTGGTAATGCTCTCTTCATACTCCCGACATGGAGTGTATGTGCGTCCACCGTTTCTCTCCATTTTTGCCAGAGATTGTCCATTGTATTAGTCTTTCAGATAAGCATTTCTTGGCTTTGTTGATATGCTGTAGCACGCTTGTTAACGTTTCATTCATTTACCTTTAAATCTTATTTCCTTGGATTTACTTTATTGCCTTTTCCCCTTTATTACTTTATTGCCTTTCAACGTTTATTTATTTTTGGGACAGAGAGAGACAGAGCATGAACGGGGGAGGGGCAGAGAGAGAGGGAGACACAGAATCGGAAACAGGCTCCAGGCTCTGAGCCATCAGCCCAGAGCCCGACGCGGGGCTCGAACTCATGGACCGCGAGATCGTGACCTGGCTGAAGTCGGACGCTTAACCCGACTGCGCCACCCAGGCGCCTTTTTTTTTTTTTTTTTAATTTTTTTTTTTTTTTCAGTCCACATTATTTTCTAAATTTCAATTTGGCTCCATTGATTTAGGAATTATTTAGAGATGTGCTTTGTGATTTTTAAGCATAGAGGATTTTCCTAGGATAGGTGTTTGACTTCTTGCTTAACTGCATTTTGATCAGAGAACATCTGTATGATGTTATCAAGGAAGTAACAGGTGCACCGCACATGTGTAGGGAAGCCATTTACCTCACTGACTGATGTGAATGGCGCCCCCTGGTGTTGTGGATCATGTGACTTGCACAGCTCTGCGTTTGCACACTTGTGCGTGTGTATTCTGAATTTTAGTCCTTTGAGATTTGTTGAGCTTTGCCTTAAAGACTTGTACGTGGTCAGTACTTGTGAATGTTCCTTGTGTGCTCGGACATAGGTTTGTCTGCGGTGGGTGGTGCCGTCGTCTGTGTGCGTGCAGTACTCGGGTGCATTTCCGGTGTTCATCTTTACCGACTTTTTTGACTCCTGTCAGTAACTGAGAGGTGTAGCAAATCCTCACACCGTGATTGTAGATATGTCGAATTCTGCTTATGACCCTGTCTGTTTGTGGTTTGTTTATATTATGAGGCGATGTCATTACGTCATACACGGTCGACGCTGTGTCTCCTAGTGCGTTGGAGGCTGTGTTGTGACAGAGTCACTCTCTGTCCCCAGTAACACTTTTTGCTGTAGGGTCTGTTGTGTCTCAGTAATATGCTCATACCATTTTCTCCTGTTTGGTATTTGCACTGATTATCTTTTTGTCTCTTTATTTATGTCAAGCTTTCTGTATCCTTATATTTTTCATATTTCTTGTAAACAACTTGTAGATTGGGTAAAAACAAATCTAGTTGACAACTTTTGTCTTTTAATTGGAGCATTTAGTCTGTTTACTTTTATTTGGGCTTAAATTTGCCATCTTGTTTTGTTCTTTTTTGTCTTTCCTGCACTGTTTCTTTTTTTTTTTAAATATACTTTCTTATGGATTGAAAATGTTTGTTAGTTTCTTTGTCTTTACTATTTTTGAAGTAATTTACCATTTTTTTGTCTTGTAATAGTTCCCTAGAAACGATAATAATAATAATACTCAAAAACAGTGTAATCAAGGCCGTTATATCTGCTTCCTGGACAACTTGACTTTGGACAATCCATTTAACATGTAGTTTCTTCTGTGCCAGTATTGTTGTGTGTCTGGTTTCTTTTCTTTCAGTGCCACGCGTGATTGCTATCATTCTTGCGTTACGCGGTCAATGTCCTTTCACATTCGTGCACATAATTATGACTCTTTGTTCTTCAGACCTTTTGTATGGGATCACTTTTATTTTGGCTGAAGGATTTTAGAATTTCCAGTCACAAGGGCCTGCTGATGCCACCTTCCCTTTGTTAACCTGAAAACGTCTTTATTTAATCCTCATTCTTACCGGGACACTTTCCCTGGGCACGGAGTCTGGGCGGGGGGGTGTCGAGGGTCTCCTGCGGCACGATGGGGGCATCGTTCCAACACCTCTGGCTTCCATTGTGGCTCAGGGCAGTCCCTGCCGCCCCCCCCCCCATCCTGAAGCTGATTAGACGCTCTTCTCTTTTTTCCGTGTTTCTCTTCCACATTCCCTCCTGTTTTGTTTGTTCTTTTGTGCTGCATTGTGGGCCGTTTCTTTTTTTTCTTTTCTTTTTTATCAAGTTCACGCCGTCTCTCTTAAGCTACATCTCTGCTATCAGTCATCCACTGGATTTTCCCTCGTTGTGTATTCCGTTTAACGACTCTTTCAATCTACTGAGTTTTTAATACTGTTTGTTTTTTGTAATTTTCGTGTTTTAGAGCTTTATTCGGCTTATTACTAGATCACTTTAAAGCTTTCCTCTTCTGCAGTTATTTTTAATTTGCCTCTTTGTTCATCCGAATGTGTCAGTATAACATTTTATAATTTGCCTGGTATTCCGGTGGTCTTCTGTTGGTTGATTATGTTAACCATTGCCTCTGCTAATGTGTTTATTTGTGTGCTACGTTTTGTGTTCTGCTTTGTTATTTACTGCTTCTGCCATGGAAGTGATTTGTGGGGATTGGGTGCAGGAGGAAGGTGCTTCCCTCTGGGGTGCGTCACTTGGTCCCCAGTCTGGGATAATTTTAAGCCACGTTCATGGATTGAGCTTCCCTGGGCCATCAAGGGCTGGGCGCCCAGCTCGCAAGGTCACACGAAGGACACAGAAGATGACGTGTTGTCTGATTCTGTGTAAAATGCCCAGATGAGGCTGGGGTGGGGCGCAGGAGTTGGAGACTGACTTGGGATGGGCGTGACAGTTCTTCTCGGTGATGGAAATGTTCTGAAATTAGATGGTGGTGATGGTGGCAAAACTCCCTAAACGCTCTACCCCTCAGTTGTACACCTAAAGTGGGTGGATTTTTTGATATCTAAAGTACAGCTCAGTAAAGCTGTGTGAGAAATGCATGACGGCACTGTGGCTGTGCGTCCTCAGGGCCACCCTTTGTTCCTTTCCTCCTCCAGTCATTGCCAAGTGCTCAGTGGTGCTTGCGGGGGTGGGTGAGGAGGGGTGGTGCCTCGTGTACTTTTCTTGCCCTGAGGGTACGGCCCGTGGGCGTCCCAGCTTACCTGGGAGCTTTGCATCTTGCTCTGGGGTCCTGGACTCCCCTTCCCCCCACTTGCAGATCCCCTCTGGTCTGCTGCTGTCTCGGGGTCCCCGCTGCCCTTTAGATTTTGATCTTGCAGTTTCAGATTGCTTATCAAAAGAAAGCAAAACACTTGACCCAGGTTGCAACACTGCCTCCTCCCCCTCCTCCTCCCCCTCCCTCTCGTCCCTTTCCCCCTGCTCCCCCCTCCCCCTTGTCCCCCTTGTCCCCCTTGTCCCCCTTGTCCCCCTCCTCCCTGTCTTCCTCCTTTTCCCCCTCCTCCCCTCCTTCCCCTCCTCCCCCTCCTCCTCCTTCACCCCCTCCCCCTCTTCCTCCTCCTCCTCCTCACCTACTGCTGTCCTTGCTGCCCAGCATCTGAAGGCCAGGCCTGGGGACCCTTGCTCTTGTCATGGACGGTGGGGGTCTTCCTCTGCTCACATGTTTCCTGCACTCCTATTCAATATCTCCAGTGCTTTTGGGCCTCTTTCTCTGTTGTTTTTAAATCAAACAGGTGATACAGACTAGTTCTGCAGTCTCAGGGGGTCTTGATCGTGGGGTGACGGTTGGCCCCAAGGGTCAAAGGTAACCCACACAATTCTGAACCCATGCATTTTATTTTCACCAGAATAATTTTAGAAATTGAGTTGATTTGGGGAGATAGAGAATGGGTAGGGGTGTGAAACAAGTTGATCACCTTTGTTTGCTAGAATTTTTTAGTAAGGAAAATAATTGTAGATAATTGGACAACATGGGGATTAGGGGTGTCCACCCCAGCACAGTCAAAAATCCATGTGTAACTTTTGGCTCCCCTAAAACACAATTACCCATAGCTTACTGTTGACTAGAAGCCTTACTGGTAAACATTTCTTGTGTTGTATGTATCATATACTGTATTATTTCAATGAAGTCAGCTAGAGAAAAGGTTATTAAGAGGATCATAAGGAAGAGAAAATGTATTTATAGTCCCCTATTGAGAGGAGTCTGCACATAAGAGGACCCACCCAGTTCAAACCTGTGTTGTTCAGTGGTCAACTGCAGTAATGATTGTGGATAACATAATTCCCCAATTCCCATTCTTAGAGTTTTTGCTTAGATATGTTAAGTGTAGGTTTCTATGAATCGCTCATTACTCCTTGTTTTTATTTTTGGTAAGGGCAGGAAAGGAAAAGACATAGTTCAGTAAAGACAAGACACAGATGTATAAAAAGAGAGAGAAGGATCTTAGACGCTAATAATAAAGTCTATTAAATAGCACTTTGGCTAAATTAGAAGTATAAACAAGCTAAATTTACTGAGTTAGTGGATTAGAATGAGGTCAGTAAGATATTCAAAAAAAATTTTTTTAATGTTTATTAGTTTTGAGAGAAAGTGCTAGCAGGGGAAGGGCAGAAAGAGAGGGAGACACAGAATCCGAAGCAGGCTTCAGGCCTTGAGCTGTCAGCACAGAGCCCGACGTGGGGCTCGAACTCTCAGACCACGAGATCGTGACCTGAGCTGAAGTCGGACGCTTAACTGACTGAGCCACCCAGGCGTGCCGGTCAATAAAATAATTGAGTTCGAAATTTGTAGTGTATTAATTTGAATATAAATAGTCACAGTTTTCTAAAATGGCATTTTTTGTGTGTGTTTGTAGTCTTTTTTATTCCAGGCTTTCCAGTTATTTCCACAGGTTTATAAGCCTGTGTGACAGAAGGTCCTAGGGTTAGTGGCTGTTGACATAGACACACACACACACACACACACACACACACACACACACACACACTTTGAAATGGTAAAGCACGTACAGATTTGATCTCAGAAGGGACAGGACCTGCCTCCCAGCCCCGGGGACGCCGTGCCACCGTTCACAGGTGTCTCACATGCTACCCTCTTACTGAATCCTTGTCTCCACTGCCTCCCTCTCTGATCCCACGGCATTTCGTACCTCTCTGTGCCCTGCGGCATAAATTACCTTCACAACATAGTTTGCTATTTTGTAATCTTTACCTTAAAAAAAAAAAAAAAACTTAACAGAAGAAAGCAACATCATAGATTTGAAAAATCAGTAATAATCATGGAAGAATGCTAACAACTACTTGAATGGATTCCAGTTTCCTTTTCTGTCATTTTTCAAGGTATATGCATATATGATTACGTTGTTGCCTTAATGATATTCGTACAGTCTTACGTTTTATTTTTTTACCTTATTGTATCTACCTTATCATACGTTGCTTTTTTCCATATTGCTAAGCATTCTTTTCACTAATTTTTAGTGGTCCCTTGTTAGTATATAGTTTATTCACCTGTTGTTGGGTATTTGGGTTTTGTCTTGCGTGAGTCCCTAACCCCCATCTCATGAATCATTTCATTACTGCAGACCCCAAAAGTCAGATTCCTGGGGGTGCGAGAGTGGGTGGAGGGTCCGCAGCCCCCACGTGCACGCCTCCGTTTTCCGCTGCCCCTGCGTGGTCGGCCCGGACCGGGTCCTCGCCTGCCACACTGTTCTCATTAGTACCGTTTTTCTGCCACTTTTTTTTTCAGGGGTGGTGGCTCCTTACTTGGCTAGAATCCACGGATTCGTGACAAGGTACCCCCGTCTGAGTTTGCAGTGAGAAAAAGTATTGATCCTTCCATTTTTGGGTAAATGTTTTCTCCACGGAACGACAGCCAGCCGAGCTGCTGTGATTCCCGCTTCCTGCCGAGTCCCCCGGCCGAGTCCCCTGCGGCTTCGCAGCTGGGGGGGCAGACAGCCGTCCTTTCCCGCTCGCCCTGCGGACACCACGGCGTGGGAGCCCCGTGCATGTCAGCCCCGAACTGCTGGGCTTGTAGGTTCGCTCGCTTGTCGGCGGATATCCACGTCCACGGTTTTACCGGGGAAGGTTCTGGCTGGGTCTCAGCGGGAATATTTACGAACTGTTCGGAGGTGTGGGCATTTTTGTCCCCTTTGCTCTGCTCTCAGCTTTGTTCCTAAGTGGGGGGGAGGGGGGGGCGGCATGATACGAAGTCCCGGCGGCCTGGGCTGGGGGCCGGCCTCACATCTTGCATCTGTGACGTAACTGCTGCCCGAGCCTCAGTTTTTCATCTGTGAAATGGACAGACTGGCAGCCGTATACCATTGCTGTGGATGTTGCGTATTTTAGGAGAGGGGTGGTGTGCAAAGCCGATTTGTACGTTTGCCGTAAGTCTTGAGGTGAAGACAGCAAACCGGAGGAATGTGTTTCGTGTCACTTCAGCAGTGCGTGGGTGTGTGTGGGTGTGTTTGTGTGTGCCAGTGTGTGCATGGGCACGGCTGGGGGCCTGTGGGCTGGCACTTTGGTGGCCTTCGCATCCTTGTCACACCCCCCTACATCGGTTCGGTTTTTACTGGTCAGATTTGAGACGCTTTTCCAACAGAAGCACAGTTTTTACGTTAATCTAACCCACACCAGAAACTCTACATTTAATCACTAAATTGAATAGTGTATTTTTCTTTAATATGCATTACATTTACATATCACCATCTTACTGTAACTGGTGCCTGGAAAGGTTAGTTGTAAGGTGAAAATAAGTTTTCCCAGTTTAAAAAAAAGTATTTTGTTTTACTTTTAATGACATAGGAAGATGCTCACAGATGACTGAGAAAAGTTGGGTCTAAAACCACCTGTGTCGGGGCGCCTGGGGCTCAGCCCGTTGGGCGTCCGCCTTCTGCTCAGGTCGTGATCTCACAGTTCATGGGTTCGAGCCCCGCGTCGGGCTCTGTGTCGACTGCTCGGAGCCTGGAGCCTGCTTCGGATTCTGTGTCTCCCTCTCTCTCTGCTCCTCCCCTGCTCGTGCTCTCTCTTTCTCTCTCAAAAATAAACAAACATTAAAAAAAATTTAAAAAACCCTGCCTGTATAATGTGGTGTAGAGAAAACAAGATTTTTCTTTTGTGACCAGCATGGTTACAGAATTATTTTAGACTTATTTGTGGACACAGTGATCAGAACTGAATGCCGTGCTCCTGGTGTTGGTTGGTTGGTCGAAGAGGACGTCGAGGTGCTGTCGGCCCCTTCATCCCGGATCAGGCGGGAGAAGGTTCTCCCGAAGCAGACCCTAGACAGGCCACCTGCCTGGGAGGTCCGTCCTGCTGTGGATTCATGATGTGTCCTCCATCAAAGGATTCCTTGAGCATGGTTTCCCGAGTGTCACAGCCCTGCTCTGAAGGCTGGTTCCCGCTAGGGCAGAACCAAGGATTGAATCCTCAGTGTTACCACCTTAGATTTGGTTGCCTTGTCTGATCTGTTATTTTATTTATTTATTTTTTTAAGGTTATCAGACTCTTTTTTTTTTTTTTTTTAAGTTTATTATTTATAGAGAGACAGGACAGCATGAGCCAGGGAGGGGCAGAGAGAGAGAATCCCAGGTAGGCTCCACACCACCAGATGCAGCGCCAGATGTGGGGCTGGAACCCCTGGAACTGGAACCGCCAGGTCGTGACCTGAGTGGAAACTGAGAACCGGATTCTCCACCGCCCGAGTCACCCAGGCGCCCCCGTCTGAAATGTTTCTAATTCCTGGTTCCTTTAGCCGGCTGACGGTCCGTTCCAGCGATGCCGTCCAAGAATTGGATGAGCAACATTCGGAACCTTTGCGTCAGGTGACAGATAAGAACAGAGTGTAGGATGTGACCGGGAAGGCCAGGAATTGCACCCTTGGAGCTCCCTCCTGTCCGTCCCTGGCCTCTGGGTTCCAGTAGAATCGTGCAGCACCCTGTCTCAATTGTAAAATTTTGTCCACGAGCTTCGTTTGAGCAAACTTGTCCAAATGTCGGTGGAAGTAGCACGGTCATTGGTAGCTCTCTTTCTAGGTAAGGAGAGCCGGCGTTTCTGTGCATTTAACTGTGTGCCAGGACCTAACTGTAGGTTAAGTCCTTTTCCCTCCCAGTAGCCCGGCGAGGTGGAGACCCAGCTTGCAGATGAGGCACAGGGGACTGGAGCAGCGAGGGGACTCGCTCTGGGTCGCACAGCCGTAGAGGCAGGGCCAGCGTGCGCCCGCAGCCTGGGTTTCAGAGTCCCTCCTGGCTCTGGCGTCATCGTCACGAGGGCCCTGGAGGAGCGTCCTCCCAGGAGGGGCAGGGCGGATTGTCATTCATCGCCAGGAGGGTGTGCGGGTAACGAAGAGACCGTCCATTTGAACACCTTTCTTGCCTCTGAAAACAGGTTTAGGCGTTAGTTATGAGGCAAAACGTGACTTAACACTGTGAGGTGCTGCCAGCAACAAACGAATCAAAGCTCGTGTGTCATCTTGTGGCTGCATTAATAGAGTGTGATGTGCAGAATGAGGGAGGGGATTGTCTTTTCTGTTTATCGGCTGTGTGTGTGTATGTGTGTGTGTGTGTGTGTTTTGTAAGCATTATCTTTAAAAGGAACGCTCGCAAGTTGGAATTTATCCAGGGTGCTGGGCCAGGATTGTGAGGGGGTCAAGGTGATGTCAGCAGGGGAGGTTTAGTCGGGGGCTGAGCTGTGTGGCCTGGAGCACGGTCTTCCGTGGACAGTGGGGCAGGGTGATGCTTTCATAGCCGTCAGTCTTGTGTGGTGTGGACGCTGCTCTTACCCGAGTTTACAGAACAGGGAGTCGCGGGTGGGAGACGTGAAGTAATTTGCACAAGGTCTCCTGAACCCAGGCCTGCCTCCCAAGTGGCGGGGTGATCTGAGGAAAGGGGCGTCCTCCAGTCCGGGTTTTTGATCCAGGTGACAGGACAGACTTGGGCACTCCACGTGGTTCCTGTAGCTCTGATATGAGTGTATGCGTCTTTTCTCTTTGAGATGAAGGCGTATTGGTCAGGATCCAGCAGAGAAAACAGCATATCCTGGCTACTGCAACAGGGAGGGTCCGTAGGGAATGGGTTTCCGAGGAGCTGAGAGGGCAGACGGGGAGCCTGGAGGTATTTGTTACCGGAGGCAGGCCCCCCGGGGCTGGGGACCCGAGAGGAGGGGTTGGAGTCACTAAAATCTAGAGGATTCGCGGAGGACCGCGGGAGCTGGGGTTCAGGCCACTGAGGTGGGGACGCGGGGGGTGGGGGGAGGCCGGCCCCTCTGCCGGGCAGCACTGAGGTGCCAGCAGAAAGAGGAGCCGGGCTTGCTCCTGTCACCTTGTCATCTCCCTCTAGTGTCCCCATCCGTGGAGCCCCGAGAAAGCCCCCTGGGAAGGACAGGTGGGGCTGGCAGCCCGCTGCCCGCATCCGCATCCTGAGGCCGAGGCCAGGAAGCAGCGGCTCGTCCCAGCTCCCGGCAGCTTCAGGGGTAGCGTTGTGACCCTGAGCTGTCCTGGCGCTGTAGCATCTTGCTTAATTGTCGTGAGCCTCTCAGCCTTGCCCAGATGAGGAGCTTCCAGAACTTAGTGGGCCCCTTCACATCACCGCCCCGACACGCCATCGGTGTGACCAGAGCCCGGGAACCACGTGGTCACCGTGGACGGGGTGGTGCGGAGGAGGAAGTGTAGCCTTTTCTCCCAAGGAGGTGGGAGTCGCGGCCCGCCCCGCGTGAGCCTGCGGCCTTGCCCCTGACTTGTTTGCAGATGGGTCTGCCGTCGGCTTCCGCCTTGTTGTAAACCCCGCCACCGGAATCTAGAGCATCTCCGTACCCTCGCGTTTGAAGTTCTCAGGTTGTTAACGCTATTTCTGTCCGTGGTTGTTCATTCCAAGATTCAGTCTCCCCCGGCAGGAGCGCCCACCGCTGTGCATCTGTAATCGGCTATTTTAGAAGGATATTTTCTCTATTTTAGAGGGATAACCGGGATTCTAAAGCAGTTGAACTGTAAATGTTCAGAGAAGAATTGATCACTCGGCGTGAACATAGCGTCCTTACCGCAGGCCGTGCTTCCTGATTGTTTCCTTCTCCAGGAGAATTTCTCTGGAATCACATGCACACGTTTTTCTCCCCCACCCCTTTTTACACAAGAATTGAGATCGTAGGGGCTCCTGGGGGCTCAGTCGGTTAAGCGTCCGATTCTGGATTTCAGCTCAGGTCATGATCTCACGGTTCCTGAGTTCGAGCCCCGTATCAGGCTCTGCGCTGATGGCATGGAGCCTGCTGGGGATTCTCTCTCTCCGTCTGTCTCTGCCCCTCCCCTGCTTGTGCGCTCTGTTTCTCTTTCTCAAAATAAATAAGTAAACCCCAAAAAATTTAAAAAAAAAAGAATTGAGATCGTATTCTGGAAACTGTATTCTGCTTTTCCACTTAACATCAGCTGGTGTGCGTCACCCTTACCATTTACACATTCTTTGAAGACTTGACTTTGAAGTTGTACTGTTTATGAGCACCTTTCTACTGTTAGGTATTTGGGCTGTTTCTGACTTTCAACACTGTGAGTAACGTCATGCTAAGGATCTCTGCGTGTAAATCTTTGTCCCGATTTCTGGTTGTTTTCTAGTTCAGATTTCTAGAAGTCATGTGTATATGCAAGATACAAACATAGTAAATGATACTGACATATTTTGCAAAATTGCTGTTCAGGAGCGTGTTTTAAAATAGTATTGGTAGAAAATGCAAGGTGCAGTCAGGCCAGCAGGTCAGGAGACAGTTGTCATTGAAAAGATAGTTTTATTACTCACAGTTCCCAAGGGAAGAGGGCAGGCCCCGCCGCGGGAGCCACGTGGGGTGGGGTGGGGTGGGGTGAGGGGGCTCTGGGGGTGGGGCAAGGGAGAGGTCAGAGGAGTGGGGGATTGGTGGGCGCGACCTTTTACCGGGGTTTCTTCTGGGGGAGGCAGGCAGGCAGGGTAAGCAGCTTTCGGACTGGCTGGTTTGCATGTCGGCAGACTGTGGGGCTCAGGGGCCGCCCCGATTCGTCAGGTACCTGAGCCCCGGTGATCAGGGCAGGGCCATGGCGGCCCCCAAGGTGGGAGGCCAGTGAAGGAGGCCCTGTGGCTGTTCGTATTGGAAAGGCGGTTGTGTGGTTGTGTACCGGCTGACCCCTGGGCCCTTGAGGAAGCATCGCAGTGGAGAGAACAAAACAGACGTGGTCCCCGAGGGTTTTCCGAATCTACACACTCACGGGTGGGCGGGTCTGCGCGCTTCTTTCCTAGCCTTGCTAACCCTCGGCGTTGCCACTGAATGTATCTTTGCAGGTGAGGAGATATCTGAGCATTGTTTTTCAGTTGCACTTTTGTGATTACTAGCACAGTTGAACATTTTTTCACGTTGGTGGGTCGGTTGCATTACTTCCTTCATGGTTTACGCCCTTGGCCCACGTAGGAGTAAGACGGTGGAACAGGTGGCCTGCCTGGCATCAGTTCTGGGTGACTCTGCACTACGCTTACTCTGAGGACTGTTTTGTAACTCTCGCAGCCAGGGGACGACCCCTTGGAAGTGTCCCTCCGTGCTCCGGTATGGACCCTGGCCTGTAAACCTTTCTGTCAGCTCCTCGGCTACAGATCTGGGAAGTGTGCTTTCCAAGGTCACTGGTGATGCAGAATTGGGAAGGACAGGTGGTCATGTGGATGCCAGCATCCGGATTGAGCGCCATCGCGCGAGGATGAAATGCGGGTAGAAGGTGCCAAACGGAACAGGGACACATTGCAAGTCCTGCGTTTGGCTCCTTCCCTCCTCCCCTCCCTCCTGCTCTCCCCGCTGCCTTCCCTTCCTCCCCCTCTTTTTATCCACTCCTGTTTTTTCCACTAATTGTACCAACACAGATAAATGTTCAGCAATTCATGTGCAAAGGATGTTTGACTGCTGTATAGATTTCCATTCATGGGCCCCGCGTGCCTCGTTCACCCCGGCACTTGAGGCCACATTTGGAGGATCTCATTTAATTCTGGATGTTCTATTTTGAGAGCCGTTCACAGAACCGACCAGATGCAGGGTGGGTGCAGGCTAGTGGCTAAGAGCCTGAGCCGTCTCTGGGAGCGGAGGCCCCTCAGGGAGAGTTGGAAAGAGTGGGGACCCAGAAGGCATTTGCATTTGCGAGGGAGGGACTGGCCTGCGGCTCCCCAGGGAGCAGACCCCAGGGCCACGGAATCCTTCCCCCGGGCCTTGTCATCTGCTCCTGCTGGGCGGCTCCAGGAGTCATTGGACTGTGGCCCTGTTGCTGGGAGGAAGCTTCCCATGGAGGAGAAGGGGCGCCAGGTGGAGCTGAGTTGGGAGCACAGCCGGCTGACTCAGAGCGATCGATTCTTCCCTCACTCCAAGGATCGTGTCCCCGCAAGCCGGGTGCCGGTACCTGCTTCCGGCGACTGATGCGAGGCCCCGGGAGAGGCCGTGCTGGTGCCTCCCTGGAGGCTGTGTGGGGCCGGCGATCCCGCGGCTCTGAACCGCACAACCCTGTGCCTCTCTGAGCGCACGCATGTGTACGCACGTCTGACACACGCGGCGACTGGGAAGACGGGGTGTTTTGAACGCGGGCCCTTTTTATTAGAAGATCTGTCAGAATTTTTCGCTTCGTGTATGCTTCCAGGGCACGTGAGAGCGTCTGTCCGTGGAACAACGAGAACTGGCCGGGTCCACTGCCCCTTTCTGGGGCCCGGCACACTTCGTACGCAGGGAGGAGCCCGCAGGGCCCTGTCGCTGCGGGGCCCTGTCGCTGTGCCCGCGGGGCCAGGTGGCTTCCCTACCCTGTCTTCAGAACCTGGGTCTGTGACCGCGGTGGTAAAACCAGCCGCCTCGGTCTGAAGGGAGGAGAAGCGGGGCGATAGTCAGGCATCGTCCGGAAGGAGCTTCGAGTTCCCCAGAGGAAAAGCCCCCCGAGGACGTGGACGCCCGCACGTGCTCCGGCTTGTTGCCGCTCATGGCGAGCAGGGGACGTTGGACTTGTCCCGTCTGGTCCCTGTCGTGTGGGGCCTTGGATGTTTGCCCGGATGTCCGTTTTGTTGAAGGGACCGGCCAGAGAGGACGTTTCCTCCGCTCCGGGCCCGGGCGGCTCACGCTCCCTGCCTCCACCGACCTCTTCAGCCTTCACGGCTGGGCACGGCTGCCTGCCGGGAGTGCGGTCCCCGCCTTTGACTCCGAACGCCTCTGGAACACGGCCCTGGCTCGTTCGGAGGTGGGCCGGACAAGGCAGGTTCCTCCTTGTCCGCGGGCCTTCAGCTGATCGGACGAGGCCCACCACGCTCGGAAGCGCCGTCTGCCTCCCTCAGGATCCACCACGTTGGGTGTTCGTCCGGCCTGGAAACAGGCTCACAGAGGGATGCGGGACCGCACGTCTGGGTGCCGGGGCCCGGCCGACGAGGCACGTGACGTTAACCGCCACGGAGGTCTTCCCGCAGAGAGTTCGGTTCTTGTACCCGCTGGGCCTGGGGAGGAGGCTGCCTGGGGGCCGCGCACCTGCTGCCGGGTCGCATCCGGGCAGACACAGGTTTTTATATCCTTTACTTTTCTTTTTGTCCTGAATGCAGTGTTCTTTCCAAGTTCTAAAGGGGAATAAATTAGCATCCTGAATTGCACTTAAATGAACCTTATGTTTTGTTGGTTGGGATTTTACCGAGAGCCGCAGAGAAGCTACTCACCTGGGGGTTCAGAGAAGCCTTGTGGAGTGCTGAAGTTTTCTTTGAGCTTTTAAGGTCAGAACTCGTGGGAAGTAGAAGGAAAGATGTGTAAAAGCGTAAACATTCAGACTTTGTAGGGTGACTCATAAATGACTGCCTTCCAAGAGGATTGGGGTCCCTGTGGCAAGAGCACCGAGGGGTTCTCCTGCCCACACGGAACCGAGGCCCCCCCCCCCCCCCCGCGGGACCCCGGCTGACCTCGCAGGCAGCCGAGCCCGGCAAGAGCGCGTGTCCCAGGTGTTCCTGTACTTGCCGCGGCGACAGACGTGACAGAGGCAGCTCGCGTTTCTCCCCGTCCCCCCTCCTCCACCTCCTCGTGACTCCCCCCTTCCCGAGGGCCCGCTGACCGCGGGGTACCGGGACGTAAGTGCCGTCACTGTGGTGCTACTTCGATCTGTTATTTATTTGGGAACATTTTTTACCGTGGGAAGATGGGAATTACGTTTTGAACTTTGAATTAAATCAGATCTTTGGTAGCTGGTGAGTCATGACACTTTATTAAAATAAACGATCACAGATGTGTTGGGTATTTACTGACAAGATGCTTCCAAAGTTCAGGCATTTAAAATGAGCCACACATTATTTATACCAACCCGTAAAATACAGAAGGAGCACGGGCTGGCTTCGCTGGATTTTGTGTTCTTTCTCCCAGCTCCTTTACAAAGCGTCGAACCCAAAAGAGAAAGAGAATTTGCTTTTGCGCGAATAGTTATAGAAAGCTGGGTAAGGGGGTCAATTGGAAACTGAATTAAACCCAAATTACGTAAGACTGTTCTTAGTTTTATGATGTGTTGTTATTGTTCCAGGGCTCTAGCGTATTATTTTTTTTCCTTTGCGTTCTGAAGCGCCCAGAGCCGAAGGGCCAGCACGGCGGCACGTCTCTGCGGGCACCCTTGCCGTCATCTGTTCCCGTGGCTAATGACACCCAAGTCTGTGCGCCCTGAAGCATTATTTGGCTTCGGACGGTGGTGTTTCAAAGTGAATTTTATTTAGGACTATTTGCATATAGTGTAGAAATGAGACATTTTGTGATACATACTTGTGAAGAGGAACTAGAGATTTACTTAATCTGGAAGTTATTTTTGGATTGGGTTTTAAAATATTTGGATGCCTGTTACACCAATCCTTCATGACTAGGAGTTCAGACACTGCAGTATTTATGAATGCCATGCATTCTAAATCTGCCTCCTTTTACGATCCAGCCATACACGCTGTCTGCTCAGAATCCTTCAGCCCGGCGCATTCGGTACTGCTCTGAAGTGTCAGGGTCCCCCGTCGTCAGTCGTGGCTGTGAACCAGCGTCCCCAGCGCACATCATAATGTTGTCTGCAGTTTGTCAGAGGTGCCGAGCGGCTGGGCAGATGGAGGGGCCGAGAGGCAAGATGCTGAGAACCTGTGAGGGGGATCAGTCCTCGGGTCCTGGCACAGCTTTGATTGTTTGGTTCGACTGGGAAGTCATACGTTAAGTTCTGCTTCAACCTGTCCTGATCTGTGCCACAGATGCTGGCTTTCCACAGGCCTATATTTCTCTGAAATCGAGCCTGGGAGACAGCAATCCGTGCCTGGGTCGTCATAGATTTGGCTAAACTGAGACCCATGGGACCGGCCGGCTGCCGTCTCACCTGCCCTGGCGCTCCCTCCTGGGATAGCCACGTCGCGGTCCCAGCTGGCAGAGTGGGAGGCCACTTTCTTTGTGGCCAAAATCCTGCCCTCAAGTTTCCTTTTTGAGAAAGTGAGAATTAAAGAATCAGAAGGAGAAAGAACCTTCCAAACGTTTGGGCAGGTGCAGCCTACGGGGCCCTCCTTTGTGTTTCCGGAGAGTCGGTCGGTCGCTGTGATCAAACTGCTGTGTCTGCTTTGTGAGCCCTCACTGTCACCATTAGCCTTCAGGCTCCCGGGCGGATACAGGAGGGCAGCCCCTTGGTGACTTCTGTCCCTCCGTCACACGGACCAGGCCCCGGGAACAGCGGGAAGGTCTGCCCCAGGCTCAAGTGTCGGACTTTTCCCTGGCTGAGGTTCACGTTTCCCTCTGTCCTCACCAGTCTGCCGTGTGTTGTAGCTGCTCACCTCCCCTCGCTGGATACAGAACATTCTCGATGGCGAGGAAGCCCTCCTTCCCCCGTCCGTGAACAGAATGCGTCGTACCTGGCCTTCAGAAAATGTTTCCTCGGGAGCCAGCCCTTCGTGAGTGTTTTTCTTAACCTTTCTGAGTTTTCCAGATGTGCTCTCGATACAGAAAGCCACACAAGACAGATACAGAGGGAGGTGAGCACCCAGGACGCGACCCTGGTGCCGTGTGCCGGCCGTGCGCCGGAGCCCCACGCGTCGTGTGGCAGGAGCCCGTCCGTGGTGTCGCCAGGTGCGCGCACCGCTGATGGACCGCAGCTTGCTCGCTCACCCCCAGCTGTGGGGACACGCAGGCGGCTGCAGTTTGTGTGTCCAGATCGGTGCTGCTATGGACGTGTCTGTGCACGTCTTTCAGTTAGCAGATATGTGGACTTCCTTCGGGGGGAGGCAGATGCCTAGGGGTGGAATTACAGGCCACGGGCATGCAAATGGTCATTTCTAGAAGATTCTGCCAGATGGCTTTTCACAGGAGTCGTTCCATTCTTCCATCGGTGTGTGTGCGATCTGGCTGCGCCGTGTTCTGGCCGGCACTTGTTTTCACGGAGACGTTTTTGTTGGCTTGTATCACATTGTGATTTTCATTTTCACTTCCTCCGCGACTAGTGGAATCGAGCCCCTTTCCGTAGACTTACTGGCCGTTTGGTTAGCCTCTGTGTGAGATGGCTGTCCCGGGTTTTTGGCCATTTCTCTGTTCGGTTGTTTCTCATTGGTTTGTAGGTGTCCTTTGTATTGTAGATTAAGTCCTTTCTTAATGTGTTTGAGGTATGACAAATTTCTTTTCCTACTCTGTGACGTGACTTCTCAATCTTTTTATGGACTCTCTGGATAATTATATTGTAGTTGAACATGTAATCCCTTCTGCTGTGGTTCATGCTTGTGTTCAAGTCTTTTTCTACCCTGAGGTCACGACTTTGTCCTATAACATATCCTAAAGCTTTATAGTTTTGTTTATATTTAGATCTACAACCAAAGTGATCTAAGTCCCAGAGTGCGGAGGGAACTTCAGGTTTATACCTGCTGTCTGGCATAATTATTCATGGTGTCCTTTTTCACTTTGTAAAGTGTGCAGCTTGGATGATCGGTTATACTGTACGATCAGACTGTTTTGCCTACCTCGCATTGGTTCTTGCATGTGGTGTGAGGTAGGGGCCCACTTTCGTTTTGTTCTGTATGAATATGTGAAGAGGTCCGGCACTTTGTATTGCCAAGGGCTCTCATTACTTCTCTGTGGTGCTGTCTTTGTGGGGTATGTGCCTGGGTCTGATTCTGACCCCTCCGTGCTGTTCTGGGGGAATTGGTTTGTCTTTGTGCCAGCATCACTCTCTGTGGCTTCGTGTAATCTGAAAAAGCAAACGTTCCCATCTTGACCCTCCTCAAGAGCATCTTGTCTTGTCTTGTCCCTTTACATTTCCATATAAATTTTAGAATCAGTTGGTCAAATTCCATAGAGGGGGCAAAAGGACCTGTTGAGATTTTGATTGTGGTTTAATCAAATCTATAGGTCAATCGATCATTTGAACAGAGGATTGATGTATATATTTCAACATTAAGTTTTCTAATTGTCCATGTAGAAGTCTTTTGTGACTTTTGTTGAATTCCTAGATACTTGAATTTTTTAAAAGTTTATTCATTTATTTTTGAGAGAGAGAGAGAGAGAGAGAGAGAGAGAGAGAGAATCCATATGTGTGTACACATGAACTGGGGAGGGACAGAGAGAGGGGGGAGAGAGAATCCCTAGCAGGCTCCATGCTATCAGCGCAGAGCCCGATTCAGGGCTTGATTCCATGAACTGTGAGATCAGGACCTGACCCAAAATCAAGAGTCAGACGCTCAACCAGCTGAACCACTCCAGCACCCCAGATGCTTGAATTTTTAAATGCTATTTTGATGCTGCCTTAGACATTTTGTATTGTTTGTTCTAGTATGCACATTTTATAGTGTTTGCAGTTGATTTTATATATTGATTTAGTACCCAGCCACCTTGCTGAGCACTCTTATTGAACATTTATCCACGTATTCTTTTGGATTTCTGTAAACATAGTCATAGTCTTCTGCAAGTAATGACAGATTTGTTTTTTTTCTGTTCCAATCCTTATAGTTTTCCTTTTCTTTTTTTAAAAAAAAAATGTTTTTAAGTTTATTTATTTTTTTTGAGAGAGACAGAGAAAGCATGTGTGCGCCCACAACTGGGGGAGGGGCAGACAGGGAGGGAGAGAGAGAATCCAAAGCAGGCTCTGCACTGTCAGCGTGACCCCGCCGAGATCGAGACTTAGACGGTCAACTGACTGAGCCACCCAGGCGCCCCTTCCTTTTCTGTTTTTAACTGTTTTCCGTTGACTAGGACTGGCGTTGTGCAGACGTGGGGCATTCTTAGTTTGCTTCTCATCTCAAAGGGAGAGCTTTCAACCTTTAGCTATTAAATATGATTTTTGCCATAAGTTTTGATAGGACTAAGGAAATTTCCTTTTCTTGCTATAAGTTATTTTTATAATGAATGGCTATTGAATTTTACTAAATACTGGGGCGCCTGGGTGGCGCAGTCGGTTAAGCGTCCGACTTCAGCCAGGTCACGATCTCGCGGTCCGTGAGTTCGAGCCCCGCGTCAGATTCTGGGCTGATGGCTCAGAGCCTGGAGCCTGTTTCCGATTCTGTGTCTCCCTCTCTCTCTGCCCCTCCCCCGTTCATGCTCTGTCTCTCTCTGTCCCAAAAATAAATAAACGTTGAAAAAAAAAATTTTACTAAATACTTATTCTGCATCTTTTGACATGATTATGTTTTTTTCTTCTTTGTTAATGTGGTGAAGTGCACGCGCGCGCACACACACACACACACACACACAATCATGGGTTTTTGGTTTTTTTTTTTTTTTTAACGTTTATTTATTTTTGAGAGAGAGGGAGAGACAGACAAGACAGAGCACAAGCAGGGGAGGGGCAGAGAGAGAGGGAGACACAGAATCGGAAGCAGGCTCCAAGCTGTGAGCTGTCAGCACATAGCCCGACATGGGGCTCGAACCCACCAACTACGAGTTCATGACCTGAGCCGAAGTCAGATGCTTAACTGACTGAGCCACCCAGGTGCCCCCCCCCCCACACTGTGTTTTTAATGGTGAAACTTATCTTATGTTTCAGGTAAAATCCAATGTGGGCATCATGTCTTATGCTTTTTATGCATTGCTAGGTTTGTGGTTTACTAGTGATTTTTTAAAATCTGTGTTCTTTTTTTTTTTTTTTTTTTAAATTTTTTTTTTCAACGTTTATTTATTTTTGGGACAGAGAGAGACAGAGCATGAACGGGGGAGGGGCAGAGAGAGAGGGAGACACAGAATCGGAAACAGGCTCCAGGCTCTGAGCCATCAGCCCAGAATCTGACGCGGGGCTCGAACTCACGGACCGCGAGATCGTGACCTGGCTGAAGTCGGACGCTTAACCGACTGCGCCACCCAGGCGCCCCTAAAATCTGTGTTCTTAATGAGAATGATCTGTGTTTGTTTTCTTCTACTTTTTTTTTGTTGTTGAGTTTTAAAACCAAGGTTATGCTAATATAAAAAATAAGAGCTTGGGAATGTTTTCTATTTTTTTATTCTCTGGCGTTCAGTAAGATTTATAGAACTCTCTAGCTGTTCATCAGAGTCTAGAGTTATCTCTGTGAAAAAGTTTTTGATTGTGACTTTTTTTTAAGTGGTTATGGAAATTTTCCTGTTTTCTATGCCTTCATGGTTTTGGAGAGCTGTATTTTTCTAGGAATTTGACGTTTTATCTAATAAGTTAAAAAATTTAGTGACCTGACGTGCTCAAATTGTCCTGTCCTTTCAGTGTATGTAGAGCTTGCTTTTTTACTCTTGATAGTGGTTATTTGAACCTGTTCTCACTGCCTGCAGCAATTTCTGATGACACTAGTGGTGACATTAATGCGTGTGGCTGTTTGCTCTTGCAGCATTAAATGCATCAGCATTTGCAAGGTCTGCATAACCCAGTCTTTTCTTCTTGATGACCAGGGTGCAGTGTCACCAAATGCCCAAGAGCCACTTAAAGTACAAGATGGAACCTCAGATTTTAACGTGCGGGTATGGAAAGAGTCTTGGAACAGTTTCAGATACTACACTGCAAATAGCTTTTGAGAAATTACCACTTGTTGAGTTTTGGTGTAATATCAAAGGAAGTTGACAGTTATTTGAAGATTACTTGTAGATGTGCAACACATACTTGCATGAGGCTGGGTTTTCTTCATATACTAAAATCCAAAGAACATGTTGCGACAGACTGAATACACAAGCAGATGGAGAATCCTGCCTAGTAAGAGAGATGCTGAAACGATTTACGAAAATAAACATTGCCGCTCTTCTCATTCAAGTTTCTTTGTTGGAAGGACAGTGTATGTTAAATAAAAATACGTCATTTATTTTAATATGTAATCGGTTTGCAATAATCAATTTTAAATGAATTAACAAAGGTGAAAAAACCATCACTTTTAACTTGCGACGTGACGCGTCAATAGGTAGTTCTAATCGGCAGAAGCTTTTGAGGTCCTCTCTGATTTTTAGGAGTATGAAGGGGTTCTGAGACCAAAACGTTTGAGAATTGCTGGTTTAAAGAAACAAAAATGGGGGGCGCCTGGGTGGCTCAGTCGGTTGAGCGCCTGACTTCGGCTCAGGTCATGATCTCACAGCTCTGTGGGTTCGAGCCCCACATCGGGCTCCGTGCTGACGGCTCAGAGCCCGGAGCCTGCTTCGGATTCTGTGTCTCCCTCTCTCTCTGCCCCTAACCCACTTGCGTTCTGTCTCTGTCTCTCTCAAAAATAAATAAACATTAAAAAAAATAAAAATAAACAAAAATGGTATGTATTTCACGATCTTTCGGCTTTCTGAATGTAGGAGGTGAACTTGGGCTTCTCAGTTTGACACTAGCATTTCCTGCCATCGGAGGAGACAGCTTTCGGTGTTAATGTTCTTGCAGCATCATGTTTTTCATGAAGTGCTCGCGTTTGGGCAAAACTGTGCTCCTTGGCCATGGAAACCCAGCACGGGAGCAATGCTTTGCAGTATTTTTCCTTCTGCTGCCTAAATCAGAAAAGTATTATGCCCTCTGTGTGTGTGAAAGAGCTTGTCTGAGGGCTGTGAGCACAGTACAAGAACGAAACCTTTAAAAATCAGCAGAGAACCAGCCATTACTGAAAATTGAACATTTTAATTAAAAATATCCATCACAGGGTGGCTCTTCTCTTCCTTTATTTCTCAAGTGTGGTGAACATTAATAAGCAGGGTTGCGCTTGGTGCCATGGTGGATTGCCAGTTGGCGAGTGGGATTTCTTCCCGTGAAACACTCATAGATAAAAGTCTGCAGCATCTGGTCTTGTGACAACTGTCCCTTTTCAGTGTTGGCTGAAACGCATTTCAGAAGTTAGAGCCGGGAGGCTGTGAGAACTGAGGGGAGAGCTCGGTAAACGACTGCCGTGCTGGTGTGGGCCTCGGAGTCAGAGAGAGAGAGAAAATACCCGAGTAGGCGTGAATTCGCTGCTAGACATTTCTGTACACTTGGTTTTTCACCTGGCTGAACTGATGGATTGACCAGCTGTCTGGGTGTGAGAGGCGCCCAGGTGTGCAGAAGCACTCCTTTCTGTACCTACTGTTCTGCCTCTGAGAACGTGACCGTTTCCCGCCAGAATTGTTCTGTTGGAATGGGCAAAAGGGTTCACCGTCATGATTCTTTGTTTTCCTGTTCGTGTATGTGTGTGTGTGTGTGTGTGTGTGTATGTACATATATGGCCTGGTTTTTCTGCCTTTGTAGTTATTTTACGCTAAAAATGACTCGGATTAGGGGAAGGATGCTAGAATTTTAAAATTTTTAAAAACTTAGTGGGCTGATTTGGGGTTTTGACTGCAGTGCAGCAGTGGGATTCAGTTGGATTTTCTGATTCTATAAAAAGAAACTGACCCTGACACCAGCCCCCAACTTTTTCTTAAACATCTAGTTTATGAGCTTGGGAAAAAAGCAAAGAGGACAAGTGGGAGCCTGCGCACCTGCAGTAACAGTCCCGATGTCCGCCAGGAGGACGTGGAGTGCCGTGGCCAGCGGCTCCTGCGTGGGGGTGCGGTGGGGTGCCGCGGCGAGCAGCAGCGTCCTGGGGGAAGCGTTTGTGAGCGCGGGCAGCCCCTGGTGATAAGGTGTATGGGACGTGGTTTCGGTTTCCGTGTTTTTACCAGTATCACCGAGCTATTTGGACTTTTCTCATGAGGGTTTTGGCCATCAGCCCGCTGCCCTGCTGTGTAGGGATGCCACGTTTGGGGAGATTTTGCTGGGAACTTTACTAAAATATAACTAAAATATTTGCTTATCTTTTGGGCTGACGTAAGCTTATGTCTTGATAACCACGTCTGTGGTTGTTATAGTTTTCATTTTATTACCATTTAAAATCAAGGCCGGAGAGGCTGGTTTGAACGTTCACGCGGTCTCAGGTTGGAAAGGGTTTATTAGCTTGGATGTGTGCTGTGAAGGAAAGCACGCTGGAGACCGTGGTCTCCCAGATGCAGTTTTTTTTTTGTTTTTTTTTTTTTTAATGTTTACTTATTTTTGAGAGACAGAGAGCGACAGAGCAGGAGCAGGGGAGGGGCAGAGAGAGAGGGAGACACAGAATCGGAAGCAGGCTCCAGGCTCTGAGCCATCAGCCCAGAGCCTGACGCGGGGCTCGAACCCACGAACTGGGAGATCATGACCTGAGCTGAAGTCGGACGCCCAACCGACGGAGCCACCCAGGCGCCCCTCCCAGATGCAGTTTTGTGGGGCAGCTATTTTGTTCACATTTTGTATTGTAAGTATTTGCATTTCATTTTAAGGAAGTCTGATTATTCCCACGGTGTCCTTGGTCTCCCACCTTCCTAGCTGGGATTGGAACCAATAATAGAGGACTGACCTATCTGTACTTTGTAAAGGTTTGGGAAAAAAAAAAAAAAAGTGAAAAAGAAGTATATTTATCTTTTTGGCTAATCAGTTATAAAGTTTTCTTGAATTCCCCTTTTCCCTCTCTTCCCCTAATTCTTCAAAGGCTGGCAGCCACTATTAGGCTCCAACTGTTTGTTTTGCCTTAGCAGCTGTGAGCCCACTTATGGGCTGGCACATTTGTGGTCTTTGGGAGGGACATGTGGTACCCTGGGTTTACTGGTTGTCACGGAACCATCCGTGGTGCTTCTCTGTGGTGGGGGGGGGGCTTATATTTTGTTTAGCTCGTTTCTTAGATTGTGTAACTTTTTGGCTTTATTCCTTTATCCTTGATGACGGTGTTGTGTTTAGGAACTCCTGTCGAGAGGGCATTTGGATGCGGTTTCAATTCTGCCGGCGTGAGCCGATGGAACTCTTGCGGAGGCGGAGTGTGCGCGCTGGAGTGGCGTGGAGCCGGGCCGCCGCGTCCCAGGTTCACTGAGCTTGTTTTCGGAGCCCACTGCAGCTTGCTTCTACAGGAGACGAGCAGCTCTGGTTTGGGGCCCGGAGGCCTCAGTATCCCTGGTTCCTTGTGAGGATGCTCACGTAGCCACAGCCACAGGCTGTATCAGCAGATAGCTACCGATTGCTAACTTCTTTTTGGCCCTGTGTGGGTTGACGCTGGAGGGGGTTTGAAAGGAGGTTAAAACGTAGTTTTGTGACCTTGGGATCCAAATCAGCAGAAGCATGGCATACTGTTTGGGCGGAGCCCTGGAGTCTGCCGCAGACGCGGGGCCCAGGTGCCCAGCAGGAGGGGCAGAGCCGGAAGGCTGGGTGATGCATTCGGCTGGGGCCCAGGGGGACCGGTTCTGGTTGCAGGGAGGATGTTGATGTGATTCCCAGAGGAGACAGGGCATGGCTTTTTTTGTGGGACAGCTGGGGTTCCACGTGGCTGGGTGTGGGTCACACGGGTTGTAGAGCAGGGCCAGCCTGAGGCTTCCCCAGGGCCAGGTGGAGGAATTCGGGCCTGGTCTCGTAAAGGCAGTGGGGGGCAGTGGGGATTGTTGAGCCGGCAGAAGCCGTGTTTCCTAAAGATCAATCTGAGCAAGGCGTGTGGAGATCCGTGGGGCCGGTGGGTGCTATCAGCCGGTGCTTGCTGGGTGCTGGTGGGCCCCGGATGGTGGCCCTTTGACAACAGAGGATCAGAAGTGGGGATCGAGGCAAGGAGATTAAGGTAGGGAGGCCTTTGGACGAAACCAGAGCCTTTGACAGCTTATTCGGTAGAAGCGATGGGGTGTGGGGGAGGCCAAGGCAGTGAGTGGGAGAAAAATAAACTCAGACTTCTGGGCTGAACTGTTTTGGATATTGTGCTGTTCCGTGGTCCTTGTTTCCTCCTGGGAGCGGGGAGGGAATTGAAGAACTCTAAGGCTGTTGTGTGTGTTGGGTGACAGAGTCCTCAGGGACCCTTTTGCATCAGGGCGTCTAGGGGTGCTGACTCAGTGATTGCTCATCTTTTCCGAGGGTGGCTCTCCCGTATCTTGGTAGTCCCGATTTCTGGAGGTCCTTTTACGCTTTGAGCTGGGTGATCGTGCTGACAGAATGAGACCTTTCTGCATCTGGGATTCGTGCACCGCTGGCATGGAGCAGAGGACGGGACTGCGGGGAGGGACCGGCCGAGGGGCTGGCGCGGCCGCAGCAGAAACCCGGAAGAGCCGTTCCGCGCGCGGTCTCACCGGGAGGCGGTGGGACGTCGGAAGAAGCTCCTCGCACTTCCGCCCCCACGCTGGGTTTACAGGCTGTTTTCGTGGAGTGGTCACTGGGAACGGGCATGGTGTGGTGATGCAGGCTGGTCTCTTGCTCCGGGGCCGCACCTGGAGGTGGACGGGGAGGCGAGAGAAGTCTGGGCCCTGCTTCTGGCGGACCGTGCTGTCCCCAGACAGCCAGCGATGTTGACACTTCTGCTGAAAGTCTGGGTGGGCTCTCTGTTCCCACCTCGTAGATCTGCCCCTGTGACCGGGGGCCGCGGCATCTCAGACACTGGGTCCGGGCTGGCCTTCCCTCGGGTCCGCTGGGCTTCTCGTTGCTGGAGCGGCCACCTTGCTGCCCCCGGCCGATGCTCACCTCAGGCCCCAGACGTGCGGAGTGGAGGCAGGCGGACTCCGAACGTGGCAACGTGGCCGACTGACACCACTTGGCAGGGGAGCCTGTGGGACAGCAGTACATAACTGGGACACGTTTTGGAAGCTGGAAGCTGGTGTGGCCACGTTGAAATCCTAAAGCCTGTGGCGCTGGCCTTTGGACGAGGAGACAGGGCTTGCCGGGCTCAAGCATGAACCCCCTCCTCATTCCCAGCCCGGTCTCCACGCAGAGGGTCCTCACATGAAGGGGCGCGGCCTCCTTGGGGACAGGGGCCTCCAGGGGCTCGCGGCCCACCTGACGCTCCCCAGGCCCGGTCCCCAGGCCCTGTCCCCCGCCTGTCCCCGGGAGCGGGGTGGCAAGGGTTATTGATGGATGCCCCCAAAGTGCACAAAGTGTGTAAAGAAATGCTGCGTGTGTCTGGACGGGGAGGCAGGGACACGGCGCACAGTGAGAGGCCTGGCCCCCCGAGCTCCCGAGGGGAGGAGGCAGGCCGAGAAACGCACCTAGATGCGAACACCGCTGCTTTCTGGGGCAAACGGAGCATCTCCATCGGGGCCTCCCGGGCGGCCCGTGTGGCCGTGGTCTCTAGCCGGAGGGGCCGTGTGAGGGGCCTCATCCTACTCTGCACGTGATGGGGGCCTGGGGACCCTGGGCTCCGGGCTGGGGTGGTGATCCCGTGGGCCGTGGGGCCCGGGGCAGGTGTCCAGTGCCTTGTGCACGTGGAAATGTGTGGCGGGTGCCGTGGGATGGCCTGGCGGGTTGTGTTTTCCGGAGAGGACCGCTCGGCGACTCCCACCCCGTGTGCCATCCCTGTGGCGTCGCTGGGACACTCTTGCCATTGAGAGACCATGTCCCTTTTCTCTCGCCTTGGGTCTGGGCCACCGTGGCCATGGTAGAAATGATGCTCTGTGTCTTGGGGACAGCAGACAGCATGGCTTCTGTCAGGTTCTCTTAGGGACACCCGTGCTTGGGCCCAAGCCACCAGCCATGAGGAAGCTTGGTCCAGCCCCCCTGGGGAGCCCACATGGGGAGGCCATGCATCAGTGTTCCTGTCGTCGACACGTCAGAGAAGAAGCTTCTGGGTGGTTCCAGCGCAAGTCAGCAGCCTTTGCGTCTTGCCAGCCGAGGCCCCAGACGTTGTAGAGCAGAGACCAACTAACTGTCCCCTCTGCCCCTTTCTGGATTCCTGACCCACAGCTCCCCCACCCCCACCCCCTGTGGGACAGTTTGTCGAGCCCACCGTCCCATCCCTGCGTCGTGGCAGGCGCCCGTGTGTGCCGTGGGGGTGGCCACCGGGCTGGGGAGCGTCGCCGTGTCTGTGGTGCCCTCCCGCGTGCTCTCCCTCGTCTGGCGCCTCGTCCCCAGTTCTCCTGCCGTCGGTGGAGACCGCTGACTTTTCCGGGGGCCCATTTGTATCAGCACCCACGGAGGCCTCGCGCCTTGTGCTTTTCCGTGTTCGTACGTCCCTGGGTTTCTTCCTGATGCCCGGTGACGGTAGGGACGAGCACGGTGGTCGCCCGTCATGCCATTTATTTTTGTTGCAAAAAGCACGTCTCCTAATAAGAATAGTCTCACTTTTACCCAGGCGATCCACCTGGGGCCTTTGTTGAGTCAATTGAAAATGATTTTAATCTAACCGTTCTGCCGTCACGCCGAGAGACACGTATCGAGAAGCTGTTAAAGCAGTGACAGCACGGGATGAGGAGGATGCGGCACAAATGGTGATTGTTTTTCAGAGCTTAAGATCTAACTGAAGGTCTGATTTGTAATCAAGTACTGATAGGCAGTAAATCGAGGGGACTGGGGAACAGGACACCTTCTGATTGTTGTTGTACAAATAGGGCGCATATGGTCAGAGGTCCCCAAGGCCACCGCCTCCTTCGATGGCTCCCTGGGGGGACGGTGGGACTCAGCCCCTAGTGTTCACGGCCACAGTGACTGCAGTGAGACAGCAAAGCCACAAAGGGAAGAGGCGCACAGGGCAGAGTCTAGCGGGTGGGCACAGGCTTCCAAGCGTCCTCTCCCGGGGGAGTACCTGGACACACGTGGCTCCCCTGGCAGTGGGTGAGGACAGCGCGCGTGGAATGTGGCCACCAAGGAAGCCCAGTAAGGATTCAGCACCTGGGGTTTCTACTGGGGGCTGGCCACGTAGGCAGCCCGTGCTTGGCACAAAACTTCCGGCTCCCAGAAGCAAAAGCGGTGTCCCAACGAGGCCATTTTCAGCTGAGCTCTGAAATGTAATTGTAGCCACAAAAGGGAAGTTGCAGGTATGTTGGGAGACGACGAGACTTAGGTTTTTAGAATTTCATGTTAAGTATTGGATGAAAATGGAACTTGCCCGAGCTGCTCTTCTGTGCAAGTGCTGAATACTGGCAGAGAGTTGGTTTTGTGAATTGTAACTAAATATTAACTACCTATAAAATATATCGCATTACCAAAGTGTTTAACGTGATTTCCTCCGTCTTTGGAAATGCAGGACTGTCATCGGACAGAGTAACGAGCTGGTGTGCGGACGGGAGGGAAGCAGAGAGCGCTGCTCCAGGGGCCTGTTGGCGCAGAAGGTGGAGGCCGGGGTGCCACAGGCTTCCCTGCGGAGGACGCCCCGGGGTGGGGGCGGGGCTGGCCCGGCCAGACTCCCGTGAGCCTCTTCTGCCCCGCTCCCTGCTCCCGGCTCCCCGCTCCCCTGTCTGTGCTGAAGTGGACGCACTCTTGGTGTCGGGTCTAGAGAATCGTGATTTTGGTGGACTGCCTTTCTTTGGGATTCAAGGAAAATATGGCTAAATAGGGTTTAAAACGCAGGTCTCGAGGCTTGGTCCTAGCCCACAACACCCTCCCGTGGCCCTGGGGCTAGAGGTTTAAGGGAAGGTTTTGCTGAATCTCAAGATTAAGCTTGTAGCCAGGCAAAGAGGAAAGAAAGACTGAGCACTTTTTTTTTTTTTTTAGAGTTTATTCAGTTTGACGGAGAAAAAAAGTGCGAGAGTGGTAGGGGCAGAGAGAGAGAGAGAGAGAGAGAGAGAGAGAGAGAGAGAGAGAGAGAATCCCAAGCAGGCTCCGTGTTGTCAGCACACAGCCTGATCCCGGGCTCAGTCCCAAGAACTGTGAGATCATGACCTGAGCCGAGATCCAGAGTTGGCCTCGCAGCCGCCTGAGCGCCCCCCACCCCCACCCCGGCGCCAGAGTCCAATTACTGACAGCTTGGGGTGGGGAGGTGGGAGACGACAGGGCACGTGAAACCCTTCCTGAGCTTCAAGAGGACGCGTCGTGTGGCCGTGGCGCCTGAGAGCCCCGGGCAGGGCCCTCGCGCGACGGCTGGAGTGGACGCTCCTGCCTGGACGGCACCCCTTAAATCTCCGCTCTCGGGGTGTGCGGCTGCAGGGCTCACGGGGCTGGGCTGCCGTCCTGGTTGGGGCCACCTGGCCATTTCGCTTGTATTTGTCTGATTTTCTTTTAGAGGGGACACTGTGGGAAATTCTTCCCCTGAGGCAGACTTCAGGCTTCTCTGTCTGCCCGCCCACCCGTTTCCTTTTGCCTTAACTATTTACCTAACAATTCATTCACTCATAATCAATCAATCAGTCTTTCTACTATACGTTCTGCCTGCCCGCCCATTTGCTCACTAAGTGTCTCTCTGTGTACTTCCTGTCCACCTGTCCACGTGTTCACTCGTGATCTCCTTGTCTGCACACCTGTTTGCCTACCCACATACCTGCCTGCCCATTCGTGCATTCGTGCGTTCATTCCAAGGTCTGTTGTGTGTGTGTGTACCTCGTAGCGGTCAGGAGGGCCCTCCTCTGATGAGACCCCACTCTGGAATTCTAGAGGGAGCTACTCAGATTCCACGTTCATTCATTCTCCAGTGAGGGAAAGACCTTATCGATGAAGTGAGTGAAAGGTGGCCGTAGATTCCGTGTTAGCAGCCGAGTGTGGTGCGTGTGCACAGTGAGGGAGTGTGTGCACGGTCCTGGGGCTTTCTCCGACTCCCTACTGAGTGAAAACGGTGTGAAAACTTTATTACTGTGTGGCTGTTGATACGATCACATTTTAGTTATACGTGGAGGCAATTTTGGATCCCAAACTAGAGTTTTAATAATGTGTAAAAAATATTTTAATGGTTCTAATCTCATGTATCAATAGTGTTTTTTTAAAAAAATTTTAGTGTTTATTTTTGAGAGAGAGAGAGACAGAGCATGAGCAGGGGAGGGGCAGAGAGAGAGGGAGACATAGAAATCAAAGTGTTTTTTTTTTTTAATTTTTTTTTTTTAACGTTTATTTACTTTTGAGACAGAGAGAGACAGAGCATGAACGGGGGAGGGGCAGAGAGAGAGGGAGACACAGAATCGGAAACAGGCTCCAGGCTCTGAGCTGTCAGCACGGAGCCCGACGCGGGGCTCAAACTCACGAACTGCGAGATCATGACCTGAGCCGAAGTCGGACGCTTAGCCGACTGAGCCACCCAGGTGCCCCTCAAAGTGTTTTTTAATTGCTGTGTATTTTAGTTTACTGGTTGATTATTATTTTTGTGCCCTTTCCTGCTTTCTAATGGTCGAATCAGGATTCAAACTCAGTATGCTTGACTTCAAAACCAGTGGTTTGCCCATCGGTTTCCTGAAGTTTCTTGTGGAGCGTGTGTGTGTGTGTGCACACGTATATATATCCATCCATACACACAACGTGCATTTATATACACACACACATATATATAAAGTTAAATTTGTTTTGGCCTTGCCTGTTTACAGGAACTGGGGAACATTTTGTCCCCTGGCACCAGTCTCGGGGCGGGTCTGGGTCCCTCGGAGACGCGGCCCCGTGTGGGTGCTGCTTGCTGTGTATCCGTGTGCCTCACGTCTGAGTGCCCCCCGTATTCATCCCTCAGTTAAACCCTTGTTCACTGGAAGAAAACAGTTTTTTTATCACGCTGCTTAAATAGGTCGGACTTAAAGCTAGGTGAGAGGGTTTGTCTAGGCTGTCTACCTGAATGTGGGATTGAGTTGTAGGGCGTGTACGTTCCCCAGGTGGGTCCTGTTGCCAGAACTCTCTCCAGAGAGGAAGATCGCTGACGCGCTGCGTCCCGGAGTGTCCGAGGGCTCCCGTCTGACCACAACCTTGACTTGCGGCTGGTCTTCCCGTCCTATGATGTGGATTTCCCTGAGAAATAAGGAGGTCCCGCATTTCTTGGTGTGAGTGTGTGTTGGCCGTCCAAGTTTTTTCTGTTGGAAATCGTAGTTCTTTTTCGTATTTTCGTCTTGTTTCTTAGTATTTCTTCTCTCTTTTAACCCCAGAATTGATGCTAGTACTTTGTCTGGGTGGACATTTCCCCTAAACCTGCATTCAGGGTGTGTACATGTGTCTGTGTACGTGTGTGTGTGTGTGTGTGTGTGTGTGTGTGAGAGAGAGAGAGAGAGAGAGAGAGAGAGAGAGAGATTGATTCACAGGTCGATGTGCTCGACCTCATCATGTTTCCCTCCTGTGCCCTTTGTGTGACTGTAGACCCTTCTGGCCTGTTGAGCATCCCCCACCCCCTTGGCCTTATGTTGCCACCTCTGTCATGCACGCCAATTTCTCACACACCTGTGGGTATTTCTAGGGTTCATAATTTTCTTAAAAAAATTTTTTTTAATGTTTATTTATTTTTGAGAGGGAGAGGGGCAGAGAGAGAGGGAGACGCAGAATCCAAAACAGACTCCGGGCTCTGAGCTGTCAGCACAGAGCGCGACGCGGGGCTCGAACCCACAAACTGTGAGATCGTGGCCTGAGCCGAAGTCGGACGTTTAACCAACTGACCCCCCACGAGCCCCTGATCTTCATAATTTTCTAAAACGCATAGGGTCTTGGAGTAGATGGGACACAAATGTGAAACCACCCCTCGTCACCCTGTTGGTAGCTGGGACGCGGTCGTCATGCTAACTAGCCTGGGACGGGCCTGCTCTGTGTGCAGAGTGCCCAGACGTGCAGCCCCGGGCCCGGGTAGCTCTTCTCCACCATGGGGCCCGGGCCCTGGCCTTGCCAGCGATTCTCAAACTTCTGTCTCTGGCACACACTTAGCATCTGTGGTGTGTGCTCTCGATGGCCGCGGAGGTTCCCGTGCTGTGACGTCATCATGCCCAGAGAGTGGTTCTCGCGTGTCCTTTGTAAAGAGTCCCTGTCTCCAGCAGGTGCTCTAGTGGGGCACGCGGTGCTCCATGTGGAATCCAACGTGGGGCTCCCACGGCGTCGGGGGCTTCGGGAGGACAGATGAGAGCTGTCGCCGGGCTCTGCGGAGGTTTTCAGGAGTTAGTGGCACAGACGGCGGAGCGAAGGGCGTTCCAGGTGGCGGGGATGGTCAGCGGCGCCTGTGGGTGACAGATCGGGCAGGGCCACACCACGATGGCTGGAGGCCACCGCGAGGGTTCCTCCGGAGACGTCCCCGTTCGGGGCACGGGTGGCGTTCGTGCGGAGACAGCTGAGGAGGCCGGGTTGGAGGGGGGCAGTCGCTGATGCGCTGCTGTCCTGGAGGAGGGACAGGCTGAGGCCTCAACGGGGGTGAAGAAAGTGCAAAGTGGACGTCAGTTTGACCGTCAACACGCGGGACTTGGGGTGAAGCCTCCAGGTCTCAGAGCTGAGTGATCAGCAGTGCCTTTTGTTGGCGCAGGGGTGATGCACATAGGACGGATTTGGGGTGGGTGCGGGGAGGGGAGGATGGCACAGAGACAGTCCAGAGGGCTGCAGGGCAGGAGGAGACACTGGGAGGGGGAGGTGGCCTCCCCTCCCCTTCGCCCCTTTGTGCTCCTCCCTGCTCCTCCCCCTCTTTCACCTTCCCCACCCCCGCTTTCCCCTCCTCCTCCCCCCTCCCCTTTCTGTTCCTCCCCCTCCTCCCCTGCCCCTCCCCCTTCTCCCTCCCCCTTCTCCTCCCCCTTCTCCTCTTCCACCTTCTCTTCCTCCTCCTCCTCCCCTACTTCCTCCTCCCCTTCTCCTTCCCCACTCCTCCCCCTTCTCCCCCTCCTCCTCCCCCTCTCCCCTTTCTGCTCCTCCCCCTCCTCCCCTGCCCCTCCCCCTTCTCCCTCCCCCTTCTCCTCCCCCTTCTCCTCTTCCACCTTCTCTTCCTCCTCCTCCTCCCCTACTTCCTCCTCCCCTTCTCCTTCCCCACTCCTCCCCCTTCTCCCCTTCCTCCAACCCTTCTCCGCTCCCCACCTCCTGCTCCCCACCACGTATCTGTTCAGTTTTACTACTTTCATTATACAGTCAGCTCAGCAAAATGTAAAACATTTACTATTCCTGGTACGTGCAGCAAAAGCTCAATTATACAACATAATGATGTATAGACAGAAAACATTTCTGAATTCTGTTCCTGTGATGTATAATGTTCCCATTGTTGTCAGTAACCGTAGCTCATTAAAGTGAGCAAGCGTTTCTGTTGTTGCTAGTAAGAAGCGTTCGGTGGGCTTCATTTACTTGAGTAGTCATGAAAAAGTGGCGAGGCTGCAGTGCCGGCTGCCCCGTGGGCCGCGTGGCCAGGTGATGGTGCGGGGAGGGAACAGGTGCCTGCAGGAAGCCTCTGGGGAGAGGGTGGCAGGTGGTGGTCTCAGGGCTGCACTCCTGGGGGGTCCTTGTTGGCAGCTGTCACTGACAGGGCTGAGCCCGAGGTGGACCTTCCCAAGGGGGTCACCGGGCCAGTGACAGAACCGCCCGGAAGGAGCATCCTGTATCCCTGATAAAGAGGAGGCCAGAGGGAGCACTGCTTCGTCGACATGCTAGAATTCACTCCTGAAGGAAAACCCAGAAGGTTCTTGGACACAGGCTTGGTTTTGGACGGAAGGTGCCAGCATGCCAACGACCCAGGTTAGCAAGAAAGGCGGAAAACACTCCTGGTGTTGGGGTGCTGTGGCCCCTCTGCTCTTCCTGCTGAGGTCTGGCGTGGCACGGAAGTGTGCACAGTCTGGGCATCGTAACGGTCTGGAAACTGTCCCTTCGTGGACACGAGGATCAAACAACAGAGTATGTTTTTGCTTGGGTTCCTGCGATCCGCCTCGTTTTCTCCAGGCCTTTCTTCCGAAAGGCTGTCATCCAGCCGGGAGAGTCGAAGGAACGGGGTGACGCACGGCTCCGTGTCCTCCGCTTAGATCCAGCCGTTCTTTCCAGTTTGCCGTGTTGGCTGTTTTCCCTCACACTGTTGTGTGTTTTGAGTCATTTGAAAGCAGACACACGACGACTCTTTCCTCCTGAACTCGGAACCCTTCTTCGCGTACATCCTCCCGCCCCACCCTGCCCTCGTGGTCACTCCTGTGCGCCGTGCGGCGTCCTCTTTGTCGTCGGGTGCCTGCTCTGTGCCCACGTTCCTCCAGCCGCTTTGTGACCTGTTACAAGGGTTTGTGGCTCCTTTATCTTTTCAAATCAAGAACCTTTTTTCCTTAGAACAGCGTTGACGTTTTGCAGAAGGGTCCAGGCGTTGTGCTGGAGAATGTCTCCCATTTAGGTTTTGCTGATTGTTTCTTTTTTTTTTTTTTTTTTTTTAACGTTTATTTATTTTTGGGACAGAGAGAGACAGCGCATGAACGGGGGAGGGGCAGAGAGAGAGGGAGACACAGAATCGGAAACAGGCTCCAGGCTCCGAGCCATCAGCCCAGAGCCCGACGCGGGGCTCGAACTCACGGACCGCAAGATCGTGACCTGGCTGAAGTCGGACACTTAACCGACTGCGCCACCCAGGCGCCCCAGATTGTTTCTTCGTGGCGTCGTTTCACTTGCTTCTCTGTCTCCTGCGTTTCACGGGAGCCAGGCGTCCAACAGTGAAGCACGGTCATGTGTGAGTCAAGCCTGTCGTCTGGCAGGATGCCAGGATGCTGTTGCTCACGTCCCGTTGCATTAGTGAGTCCATTTTTAACTTAGTACACGATTCTCTATCATTTAAAAAGAGCGCGGGTTGTTTATGAGAGTCTTAATTGTATTCTGTCATCACGCTTAATCGATTGTCTAGCTACGAAACTCTAGGTTGGAAATCTGGTTTGCTCTCCTTCCACTTGAGATTTCTGAAGCCATTCTGATTCCCAGCTTTCTCTTTGTGACTGATTGTTTTTCTCTGAAGCCTGTGTCCTGTTAAGATAGGAGTGCTTTTCTTTGAACTTTTAATTTAAACTGATTGGGGCGCCCGGGTGGCTCAGTCGGTTGAGCGTCCGACTTTGGCTCAGGTCGTGATCTCACAGTTCGTGAGTTCGAGCCCCGCGTCGGGCTCTGTGCTGACAGCTCGGAGCCTGGAGCCTGCTTCGGATTCTGTGTCTCCCTGTCTCTCTGCCCCTCCCCCACCAACGCACACACACTCTCTCTCTCTCTCTCTCTCTCTCAAAAATAAACATTAAAAAAAATTTTTTAGGGGCGCCTGGGTGGCGCAGTCGGTTAAGCGTCCGACTTCAGCCAGGTCACGATCTCACGGTCCGTGAGTTCGAGCCCCGCGTCGGGCTCTGGGCTGATGGCTCAGAGCCTGGAGCCTGTTTCCGATGCTGTGTCTCCCTCTCTCCTGCCCCTCCCCCGTTCATGCTCTGTCTCTCTCTGTCCCAAAAATAAATAAACGTTGAAAAAAAAAAAATTTAAAAAAAAAAAAAAAATTTTTTTAGGGGTGCCTGGGTGGCTCAGTCGGTTAAGCGTCTGACTTCGGCTCAGGTCACAATCTCACAGTTCGTGAGATCGAGCCCCGCGTCAGGCTCTGTGCTGACAGCTCGGAGCCTGGAGCCTGCTTCGGATTCTGTGTCTCCCTCTCTCTCTGCCCCTTCCCTGCTCATGCTGTGTCTCTCTCTGTCTCAAAAAATAAAATAAACATTAAAAAAAAATTTTTTTTAAACTGATTTGAAAATCATTGTCGAAGATGTAATGCTGCAAAATGTGGGTGGAAGTTTTAAGGGCAAAACAATGTATATTAGTGCATATGTGTATTTATAAAAGGAACTAAAAGCACCTCAAATTTCGCAGCTCAGAAACCTCACGACAGCACCCCAGGGCCAGGGATTGCCTGTGTACCCCACTCTTGCAGTGAAGCACACCCCCTCGGTGTGGCACTCAGCTCGCCTGGGCTCTGTCCCCCCGGGGAGCCCGTGCGTCTCCCCCACTGCTCCTGTGACCCCGTGCTGCCTGGCTCGTCAGCTGGCCTGTGAATTGTCTGTCCGGACTCAGGCTGAGTGTCTCCATTCCTTTGAAGTCTCTGTTTCTGTCAGACAGGGCGAGGGCTAAGCCCTATCCTGTGGCATCCCCTGGACCCCTGACCACCTCTGATGCCCCAGATGTTTGAGGAGGACGTTTGAAATGAATATTTAGACTCCAGCCTCTCATGCCTTCCCTTTTGTGCTTACGTTTAATACGCGATAGCATCTCTGCGCGGACGCTTCCGACAACGATTGGATCCAGGTGATTCTCTGTGGTTTCACAGTGGGAAGCATTCTTGGAATGGCGGGAAGATTTCAGGGGCGCCCTGCGATCTGTGTCGGCGGCTGCGAAGGAGATGAGGTGTCCGTCCCCACGCTCGTCTGTCCCCAGGGCTGGCTGTGCTAGCTGGATTTCCTGTCCCAGGACTTGAGGAGATCGTTGACTCTCTTCCCGGTGTTGATGGAGGGTCCGCGGGGGCACTGCTGGGGTCCTGCGTGGGCCGCGATTGCCGTCTGGCTTCTGAAACAGCCTCCCACTCCCTCTCTCTTTCCCGTGTTCACCCAGGGCCTTCCTCTTGTCAGCAGGGGGCCCAGGGCCCGGGCTTCAAAGGTGACCAGGTGAGGTGGACACACCCACAGTCCAGAGGGGCCACCCACGAATCAATGCTCGTGAGCCCGGTGCTGCGGTCTGAGTGGCCCCGGTCGGTCGGCAGGGGGACGGTGAGGTGGCCTCCCTGGGGAAGGGACTGGCCTTCAGTGGCTCAGAGGCTTTGCTGTGATTCATGTTTGAAATGTTCCCTGAAAGATAACATTCCTTTTTGAAATTGGTTTTGCTTTATGTTTTTTTTTTATGTTTATTTGTTTATTTAGAGAGAGAGTGTGTGTATGTGTGCATGTGTGCAAGCACGTGCGTGCACAAGTGGGGTTGGGCCGGAGAAGGAGAGAGAGAGAGAGAAAGTCCCAAGCAGGCTCCAAGCTGTCAGTGCAGAGCCGAACTCAGGGCTGGAACCCACGAACTGTGAGATCATGACCTGAGCTGAGACCAAGAGTCGGACGCTCAACCGACTGAGCCCCCCAGGCGCCTTCCTTGGCTTCTAAATAATAAATTTTGTTGGGATCATGAATGATTTTCATGACTCCTTCAGGACAGACCCTTAGGCTTGGCTGTCAGCAGAAAACCCACCGCATTTGCAGACACATTGTAGGTGAGGCTTTGCGTTGTTCCCATAGGCACCGAGGTGGTGAGATGTGGCCCTTCGGTGCTGGGGCGCGTTGCGTGTTTCTGCGACGGTTTCTGAGAGCAGAGCAGACAGAGGATGTTGGAGACAAAACATTTTAGGCAGAGTTGCAGGAGTGTCGAGGACGAATGTAGACAGAGAACGGCAGGCTGTGGCAGACGCCTCACCGCTCAGCTCCCGGCGCCTGCTTTCGGGCAGCGGGTGGAGGGGTGGCGCCGTGCGTCCATGGTTTGCGGTCCCGGCCCGCGGGCCTGGCCGCAGGCCGGGCTGGCCGTCAGCTGGCTGAGCACCGGCGGTCCCGAGGACGTTCGTGCCGCGCTCTACCAGCAGGACTTGGAGACAAGTTGCGATGTTGATAATTGTTACTTCATGTTTATGATTTTTTTTTTAAGTTTATTTTCATTTTGAGAGAGAGAAAGAGAGGGAGCGAGCAGGGAAGGGACGGACAGAGGGAGAGAGAGAATCCCAAGCAGGCTCCATGCTGCCATCGTGGAACCCGACACGGCGCTCAGATCCACGAACCGTGATGAGATTGTGACCTGAGCCAAAATCGAGGCTTGGAGGCCACCCAGGCACCCCTCTGTTTAGATGCTCTCCACCGGTGGCCCTGCCCTGTGGTCATTTCTCACTTAGAATTCCTTTGAATCATTGGGTCGTGGAGGAAGTCCCGACGTTGTTTTCTGAAGATGAGGTTTGTGAAGCCAGGGCTCCGCTCTGACAGTGCAGATTCTACTTGGGATTCTGTCTCCTGCTTGTACACACTCTCTCTCCCCCTCTTAAATAAATAAATAAACTAAAAAAAAAAAGATTATGGGGAACCACAGATAGCAGATGCCTGCCACATTCTTTCCCTGTGGGAGTGTCTTTTTTTTTTGTTTATTTATTTATTAAAAAAAATTTTTTTTAATGTTTATTTATTTCTGAGAGAGACAGAGACAGAATGTGAGTGGGTTAGGGCCAGAGAGAGAGGGAGACACAGAATCGGAAGCAGGCCCCAGGCTCTGAGCTGTCAGCACAGAGCCTGACGCGGGGCTCGAACCCACGAGCTGTGAGATCGTGACCTGAGCCGAAGTCGGACGCTCAACCGACTGAGCCCCCCAGGCGCCCCTATTTATTTACTTTGAGAGAGGGTGTGAGCGGGGGGGGGGGGGGGGGGGAGGGAGAGAGACAGAAACCCAAGCAGGCTCCTTGCTTAGCACCGACGCAGGGCTCAGTCCCACAATCCTGGCATTTTGACCTGAGCCGAAACCAAGATCCGGACGCTCAAGCCACCCAGGTGCCCCTCCCTGTAGGCGTGACTCCACGTATGCAGTGTCTGCGTGCAGGACCTTTGATTGACCTGTGCCTCTCTGGTACCCCTCAGCAGCACACGCTAGCCCCTGTTGACATTGGTGTTTCTTTCCTTTGTGGTTCCTTCCTGCCGCGCCCAGGGCGGGCCTTCTTCTTTTATGGCAGCAGCTTCCTGGCTGACCTCCCTTTCGTCTCAAGTCAGCGTTGGCCATCGACGCGAGTAGCCTTCCTGGGAGCCCCGAGGAGCTGTGTTCCGCCCGACAGCGTTCACGGGGTTGCGACCCTCTCCCCGGCCCCTGTCGTCGAGGTGCACCCCGCCCTCCACCAGGAGCTTGCAGGGCCCGTGAGCGGGTTGGGAGTGGAAGAAAACGGCCCCGCGCTGCGTCCGTCCGTGGATGTTGTGAAATGCCTGTTGTCGAGGTGTGCCCACCACGGGTGTATCCCCAGCCAGGGTGGGGGCTCTGTGTAGTTTGCCTCGGGATTGTTTTTAGGAAGTGCCGGATAAGGAAGAGCGGGAGCAGAGTCCGTCCTGAACGAACGGCTCGCTCCCACGGGGATGCTGCCGGTTTTAGTTTACGTTGGGAGGAGAAGGGCCGTGACGCAGTGTCTGATCAAACAAAAGAAATCTCTAAATCGCCTTGAAATCGATCCACTTATTAAAGGACAGTCTCATTCTCAAGAAAGAAATTTTAGCAGTGAGCTTTATCTTGTGTCCTAAACCGGGAAGGCGTGGAGACAGATGGACGAGAGCCGTTGCTGCACTTACTCGGTGGGGCAGGTGTTCGTTGATTATGAGGCTGTGTTCGGTTCGGTTAGGATGCCGGGGTGGGGGGGCATTCACTTTGGAATGTCCCCTCTCTGTGAAGAGCTTTCATACTATTCCTGCTTTCTACTTTCTAATCTTATGCTCTAATAAACTTTGCCTGCTGCTCAAAAAAAAAAAAAAAAAAAAACAAACCCAAAAAACAACAAAAAAAGAATGCTCGAGACTGAGAACGTGGATCTCCGTGAGCTCAGCGCCTGTCACCTGCCTTGCATTTCCCCTCGAGATCCCAGCACGCTCGTTGCCTTGGATACTAGTCTAAGCTTCAGCTGGCCGAGCAAGCTATTCTCTCTGTCTTCAGAATGTAATGAAAATTGCACGCACGCACACACACACACACACACACACACACAGAGTCCTTGACTATTGTATTAAATCATTGTTATAACTGTCCCCCTGCTTATAGAAATAATGTGTTTATGGAAAATTTGGAAATACACACACAGAAGGGCCAGGCACAGAGAAGAAAAGAGGAATCATCCACTTTGCACTCCTCGGAGATCAAAACCGCCTGTGACATCTTATGTTTCATTCTGTGTCCTTTGCGTCTGTGGATTCACACATTTCGAACAGTAATTATGGACATTGTTTTGTGCCTTCCTCTTTTTGCTCAAGTTATGTGTGGGTGCCTCCCATGCCACTTACTGGTCCTTGAAAATAGGTCTTTTTTTTTTTTTTTAAACATTTATTCATTTTTGAGAGGCAGAGACAGAGCACGAGCAGGAGAGGGACAGAGAGAGAGGGAGACACGGAATCCAAAACCAGCTCCAGGCTCTGAGTTGTCAGCACAGAGCCCCACGCGGGGCTCGAACCCACGAAATGAGAGATCATGACCTGAGCTGAAGTCGGATGCTTAACCGACTGAGCCACCCAGGTGCCCTGAAGATACGTCTTTTTTAATAGCTTTATTGAAATATAATTCACGCACTACAGAGTTTACCCTCTTACCCACGGAGTCTGATGTGGGAGACAAAGAAAGGCAAAAGAAAAAAACGACATTTCCTCACAACTCACACCCCATCGACAAGTCCCTGAGCCGGGCAGAGTGACCTCCCTCCAGGAGCTCAGCTGCCTTCATGTTAGTATTTGCTCAGGGCAAAAGGCAATTTTAGCTTAACATTAGCCTGACCCTCCCCAAGATCCTGTAAGTCTCCTTTAACATAAAAATTCCTTTCGAGACTTCCTTTATCTCCACCCCCAAGATATACGTTGGCAATCATCCTCCGAGCATATGGCCCCTGACATACATCTACAGCGTCTCATGCTGAGGTTTATCAAACAGTAATAAATGACCTTTTCCTAACAGCAGCCAGCCCCTCAAGGTCCTGGGAACCTTGCTTCCAAAATAACCTTAGAGACTGTCCCTAACCCTCTCCCAGCCTGAAGTTGTATAATCGGTCACTCCTCACAGCCCCACTGCAGCCTTTTCTGCCCACAGGTCCTGTCCCCATGCTTTAGTAAAACCACCATTTTGCACCGGATTCTCTAGAAATTTTTGTTAGCCGTTGGCTCCGAACCCCAGCGTTTCCCACTAACGGAGTCGTGCAACCTGAAAATACGTTTTTAAAGGCATTGTCCTGTTCCACCGTGTAACAGATGGCATCCTGTAACACGCGCCTTTTAATTATGCCCTTCAAGCCAGACCTGTGGGCTTCAATAGACTTAAGTTTGGCATACTTAGACTTTACACTGTTGAGTTACTTGGAGTTAATGTGTAAGCGTGTATGTCTTCATGGTAAATCTCTGTGACAAAGTGTTTTTGTTTTCACTTCTTAGATAAGGAGACTGGGTAGTTAATTGGATTTTCTTTTTAAAATTTCACCCCGGGCAGGGTTACAAGAAAGGCCAGGAAGTCCTTGTCGCTCCCTTGGCTCCCTCGTGCCTCAAGTTGGCTTCCCAGACTAGGTCGGGGTGTGTCGCCTATAGACCCACACGCAGGTGTCCCCGGTGGCGGCCGAGGTGGTACCAGGAAGCCCACTTGTTCACGAAGGAGTCACGTGAACAACATCTCTAGTTTGTTTAAAGCCGTTAAGATCTCTGCAGCAAATCTATTCTGTGTGCCGATCTCTTATCTGATTTGTAGAGGCCTGTGATGTGGGGAGGCTGCTTGCTCCCAGAACCCTGGGTGGGCGGTCTGCAGGGGTGGGAGGGGCCGGGAGGGAGAGCTCTGGCGCTGGTGGGGGGGGGGGGCGGGTACGGACATGACTTTCTGATGTTCCCTGTCGGAAAGCTACCTGTTGTCTCTTCCCCTTGCATTAGCCTGCTCTGTAGTGGTGGACGCAGACTTTAAAAGCAGGGAGACTCGGACAGAATTTAGCCTCACACGAGAGAGCTGAAGCCTCAATTAGGCTTCTGGAGGAGGGCAGCGAGCGGACTCCTGAGTTCAGGAGCCGCCCTGGCTCGGGTTCCTGCTGAAACAGGAGGATGCAGCCGGGGGCCCCCAGGTTCCTGGTTGCTGGGGGGGGGGGGGGGCTGGTTCTTGTGCTGTATTGCAGGTTTGGGCTGCGGAAAGTCCATCTGATGTGCTTCTTGGCAGGTTGGCCCTTCCTTCTTTCTAGCGGTCTTCCAGACGGGAGTTAGGAGGCAAACCTGTTTTCCTTTTTTTTCAACAACTTGACACCCCCCACCCCCCAGCCCTGCGGTGTATCTGCTTTGTGTGCTCCCCCCCCCACCCCAAGCCCCGTGGTGTATCTGCTCTGTTTGCCGTTACGTTCCAGTTTCTGACTGACTTCCTTTATAAATTATGAATTTGTGCGGCTTCAGCTCTGCTCAAAGTTTTCCTTGATGCTCTGAATCTTAACGAGCACTGCTGGGGATTGGGTGGCTTTGCCTCAGACGAGCAGGGGATAGTGAATGTTGTGGCAAACCCCAGTCTTGCTTCCTGTTTGTTTTCCATTGGGCCCGGTTGTGGGGGGGGGGGGGACCAGTGAGTCACAGCTGTCAGTATGGGGAGCGGAAAGCAGGATTGGCCAGTGGAGCATGACGCGCTTTCTTCATTCTGCAGAACAGCTTGGGTGTCCTTGCACGTGAGCCCGCGAACCCACGTTCAGGTTTGATTGTACCACTCCATCCACTGAATCTTTTAAATTACATGTGGTTTATCGAGTTAGTTCAGTAGGAGGAAACAGATAAAGGAACCCGTGTGATTTTGTTTTGAGTTCTTTGGGTGGTGGCAGGCAGTCATGTATTTTTAATCGGTGAGGTGACAGGCCCTTGGGTGTACCGGGGGCTTTCAAGCAGGGGTGGCGTCGGGGTCCACGGGCGCTTATCTGAGCTTCTGAATCCAGCAGGCTCTGAGCACAAAGGTTTTCACAGCTCATCTTGTGGCAAAGCGGATGTGACCTAGTGTGAGGTTGTCCATAGTCTTTATTGCACAGATAGTGGATATTTGGGCATTTCACTGCAGAAATTTTAATGGTTTGGATACTGAATGTTGTTCTAGACCCTTCTGGGTGTGTTACATGAGACGTGAGCTGTGTACCATATTATTCTTTCATAAGTCTGAGAAGTTTTGAAGTTCCAAACAAACCTGGCACCAGACGACTGCACGGGCACTGCCCAGGCCTTACAGGTGGTGCCGGGTACCGGCCCCCATCGCCGGGGAGTCCCCAGCCTCTCCCACCTCACTTCCAGGGTGTGCTCGAGGCCCTCGGGCTGGGCCCCGAATCATACGGCAGCTTGCTCCGTGCCTGTAGGGGTGCTTCTGTACGGCTGGCGAGCTTCGTCCTGGAGTGCAGCTTGAGGACCGGAGAAGTCCTCGGGCCTCCGAGCTCGTCCGTACCCACCTCTCACTGCAGGGGTGAGGATGTTGCTCAGGACGGGTTGGAATGAGCAGCGGTCACACACTTTCAACGATCACTTAATGTTTTACAGCTTCTCAGAAGGATAACTTTTCAAATTCAGAATTAGCCTCCGGGGATAGAAGTGTCATTTTCAGTTATATTGCATTGGAGAAGAAATGTTTCAAAGTTCAACATGGTTATTTTATATACCGTTATGCAATTTTTGGCACATTAAATGTAATAGCCCTTACGTTCTCTTAATGCTATAACTGTATTATTAAAAAACATCAATCTGGAACTTTTGGAATGGGAAATGGAAATAAAATACCTAAAAGGCACTTTGGGGTATAGCTAAGAACTTAGAACTTAACCACATTTGGAATCAGGCGAACACTATTAAGATTTGCGGGGGAGCAGAAGACACATTTGATTGCCTTAAGGATACTTACTGCTAATGTCTTGAGCCCACTTGTGGAATTAAATCGGTTAGGTCAAAAACGTTTTTCTAATTCGTGTCAATATATTTTTGGGACCTTTCTTTCTTATTTTCTTACAAAGGCATAACTCAGGATGTAGGGGTTGGGTGTGCAAGGACGAATCATGTTCTTTCTTTCTGTGTCTTCATTAATTTCACACTGTCACCTGTAAAGCGACCTCACGGAAGTTGTCGCTTGAAATGACGTCTGGTCACTAATGAAGGCTGTACTTGGTGGCAGGCATGGGGACGTGGGGGTCCTTTTAGTGTCTCGTGGGACTAAAAGGTGACCATTGATTGGGCTCACGCTAGTATTTCTGCATAAGCACTTGGAGAGCTTCAGACGTAATAATTTTATAATTAAGTCCAATTATTTTACCGAGAATTGTGTTTTGAAACTCATTAAATGCAGGTGTAGAGGTTGAGGGGATGTAATGTGTCCCGAGGGTCAGCTGGAGGAAGAGGTGGGCTGCGATCGGGGATGTTTGGGTGCCGCATGAATCCCCCGCCTCATCCTGCACTCCCTTCCTGACCCCCAGGGAGATCCAGCGGGAAGACCGGTGGGGACAGGAGCACCCAGCGCAGGGACCTTTAGGAGAGGATCAGGGCGGCCGGAGAGCTCAGGCTACTGGATGCGGCCTGTTAGGGGGTGAGCATGAGTAAGTGGAGGCAGCTCTCGCTCAGAAATGGTCAGAAGTGTCCGAGCCTGATGCCTGCCCGGAGTCCCTGCCGTGCGAGGGAGGCGTGCGGGCTCACATGTCCCGAGAGGGGCTCTCCCCTGCCCTCCTGGGGCGTGAGGCCAGGGGCGGGGGGAAGGCTGCAGGCCCGCTGCCAGGGGTGCCCACCCGGGGCTGGCTGTCCCTTAAAGCAGCCCACGGAGTGTCGTTCCCTCAGCTGGGCTTTGTGAAAGGGACTAACGGTTGAGGAGTGTGTGCCCTTTGCAGACTGAGGACAGAAGAAGACTGTGGGGACCAGCTGGGCTGCCACAGTGGGGCAGACAGTCTTTCTGAAAGTTAGAGGGACCCGATCTGTGGAGGTAGATGGTTTTCTGCGAGGAGGGCTTCCCTCCCGCCGGGCCCAGGGCTGACTGAGCGAAGCAGCTGGGAACTCGCTGCAGGGTATGAGTCCCCACCTTGCTGGGCCCTGGGAGCACGGGGGAGCCCCTGGGTTTAAAGATACTGTGGGGCAGCCTTTAGTGTGAGTCACCGTGGCCGCAAGAAGGCCACAGTGATATCTCCGTGGAACTTCTGGTTCTAAGCGGCTTGTCCTCAAAGGCTGAGTTTGCTAGAAGATAATTGATCAACTGTATGGGATTGTTGAAGCTGATCACTTACGTATTGGAAAATGACTAACAAAAACAATATTGTTACTGTCTGATTGATTTTCTGCCCTTTCTCCTGACAACAGACAAAGGGACCTTTTTTTTTTTTTTTTTAAGGTTCATAACAAGAAGATTCTCTGGCCTGTGTCTCCAGGAAGACACTGCTCTCTTCAGTATGTCTCTCTCTGGAGGCAGGGGTACAGCCTCTTTAAAAAGTGATTTGTCGGGGCACCTGGGTGGCTCAGTCGGTTAAGCGGCCGACTTCAGCTCAGATCATGATCTCGCGGTCTGTGAGTTCGAGCCCCACGTCGGGCTCTGTGCTGACAGCTCGGAGCCTGGAGCCTGCTTCGGATTCTGTGTCTCCCTCTCTCTCTGCCCCTCCCCCGTTCATGCTCTGTCTCTCTCTGTCTCAAAAATAAACAAATGTTTAAAAAAAATTAAAAAAGAGAAAGTGATTTGTCATTAATAAGTACTTTTTTTTTTTAAGACTAAATACTACCCCCCCCCACTTTAAATTCTGTTTGAACACAGGGATCTTCTCTTGATGCGATAAGTAAAGATCCTGTGGGTTTCCTCGCTACCCAAAAATAGTGCGCCCCCACGAAACCTTTTCTAAGCCGAAATGGTGCGAAGTGGGGAAGCAGTTACCATCGATTCCTGCGGAAAACAACTTTGGGCATTCCCAGACCCCCGCCCCCCCCCCCCCCCCGGTGACCCCTCTTAGGCTTCTGTGCCACCTTAGGGACATGTGCTGCTAACGCTGCAGACTGAATGGGGGAGAAGCCCAGACACGCACAGACACAGCTCCCAGCTCCGGCCGGCCGCCCCGAGACGCCGCGTGTGTCTCCCACCGCCGCCCGGCCTGCTGCAGGTCCGACTCCAGACTCACTTGCGCTTCCTGCTTTTTTCATAAAAGGCAGAAGTCCTCTTTGGATTTTTTGGGTTGTGGAAACAGGTGCCTTACTGCTTCTGCCGGGAGGCCTTTGGTAACGGCGAAGTCCCGTCGCCCGGAAGCAGGTGACACGTGTTCCACGTGAGTTGCCGCCATGGTCTTCATGATAAACCATTCGTGCGTCGCGTTAAAACCAGCGTGACAGTCACCGCTGCCATGTTCTGTGGTCGCTGGCAGTTCTGTTTTGGAGGTTGTGGGCAGTGCCCGAGACCCGAAACAGGAAAAGAGGAACAGTTCGTTGGAAAGGACGAGACAGACTCATCATTCGTAGACGGCGTATTTGTAAACCTACAATGCGGGTCAAGGATCACCAAGAGGCAGTTACATTTAATTAGGAATTTAATAATGTGATGAGGGAAAGTGTCCACATTCACCACGAGACCACAGTGGGGAAAATACACGGATAGAAGCACGTGTCCCCCAAACATCCATGACATGTCTAGGAAAAATCCTAAAAGAAATGTGCAAGACTGATTGGTGAAGAAAACTAAAAAAGGAAAAAAAAAAAAAAGCAGTACTGAGAAACATTAAAAAGAGGTTCAATTAAATGGAGAAACACACTGTGTTCCTGTATAGAAACACTTGCCAAATTTAATTTATATGTTTAACATGATTTTTTTTTGGCATTTTGTTTTTATTAACATTTTTAAAAAATATCTATTTATTTTTGAGGGAGACAGAGTGTGAGGGGGGCAGGGGCAGAGAGAAAGGCAGACAGAATCCAAAGCAGGCTCCAGGCTCCGGGCTGTCAGCACAGAGCCCGACGCGGGGCTCAAACTCACAAACTGCGAGATCGTGACCTGAGCCGAGAAGTCGGACGCTTAACCAACTGAGCCACCCTGGCACCCCTGGTGTCTTGAATCAATGTTTGTTCATTTAACATTATAAGAATTTAAGAGTCATTCGGTTAGGAGAATATGATGGTGTGCTGAAACATTCCCTTATTTGCTTAAAATTTAGGTCATATCCACCACGTGTTCTCCGTGATAAGAAATGCTGTGAAGAAGATCTTTACACATAGAGATTTCCCCTTTATTATCTTTTTTTATATTTTCTATGACAAATTCTCATGTGGAGTTATTGGATCAAAGAAGACAATTTAAAATACTCAATGTTACCAATATGCAGTTTAATGCAACTTTAATCAAAGTATCTATGGGATTAAAAAATTGAATAACTGATTAATTTGGGGGGGAAAAGCGATGAATATAGATGTAATAACTAAGTAAAAGTTTTAAAAAAATTGTGAGGAAGGAAACCTAGCCCTCCCAAGTATTGTAAAGTGCTGCAAAGATAAATTATTTAAATCAGTGTAGTAGAAGTATTGATTGATGGGATAAGGGAATAAATTCAGTTAGCTAACCTGCAGTAGGGTTTGGTCTGTCTGGAAATTTATATATGCTAAGGGAATCATACAAACCTGTCAGTCTGGGAGACATTCTTGTTTGTTTTTATTTATTTATTACTTTAAAGATTATTTATTAAAAAAAACCTTTTTTTACATTTATTTATTTTTGAGAGACAGAGAGAGACAGAGCGTGAGCAGGGGAGGGGCAGAAAGAGAGGGAGACACAGAATCCGAAGCAGGCTCCGGGCTCCGAGCTGTCAGCACAGAGCTTGACTCGGGGCTCAAACTCACGAACCATGAGATCATGACCTGAGCGGAAGTCAGATGCTTAACTGACCGAGCCGTCCAGGTGTCCCAAAATGTTTATTTGTTTTTGAGAGAGGGAGAGAGTGTGAGTTGGGGAGGGGCAGAGAGAGGGGGACAGAGGATCCGCAGAGGGCTCTGTGCTGACCGGCTGACAGCCCGACGTGGGGCTCGAACCCATGAACTGTGAGATCATGACCTGCGCCTAAGTCAGACACTTAACCAACAGAGCCACCCGGGTGCTCCTGGGGGACATTATTTAACAGAGAGAATTGGTATGATCGGCTAGTGTTTTGAGAAGAAAATTAATCCTCGTCTTGTATCATATACCACAGTAACGTCCAGATGGCTTGAAGGGTTAAATGTAAAACACAGTAAAACACTGGAAGAAATCCATGTAGGCCCTCACTGAGCAGGGAGTTCCTGAGCCCCAGGTCTGGGCCAGGTACGGGCACACACGTGGGTCCACTCTCCTCTTGGGTTGGGGAGCCTCGTCAGAGAGCTCTGCCAGCAGGAAACGCCGTGCATGGTGGTGCTGCCCTGCTGGGATGTGGGGGCAAACCTCCCCGAAAAATGGCCACTGTGGGCACTGAGACCGCAAGGGAGAGTCAGAGTTGGTGGAGCGGGAAGGGCCGCCTTCCAGGCCGGGGAAGCTGTGGCTGGGAGCGGGGCTGGTGGAGAAGCAGGTGCTCCTAGGAGGCACTTAGGAGGCAGGATGAGTCGAGGGTGGGCTCTGGTGCTCAGCACCGGGGGTCAAGGCTGGTGACCCCACTCGGAGCCCTCTCACCTCTTTGAAACGATACCCCACCGCCCCTGCTGGGATTTGTGTTTCCTGATGGATCCTCACCACCTACAAATAGCGATCGGCACCTAGCAGGTGCTCAGTAAATGTTTGAAGGGCAAGTTCCGGGTTTCTGGCTTGAGCAGCTGGGTGGGCGGGGTGTTTCCAATACTGGGCTGCTGGAGAAGGAGCAGGTGTGCAGGAAGCTGTATCAGAGGATAGACCCAAGGTTTTGCATGTCAAGAAGCAGAGAATGAATCAGAGGGTAAACGCCAGACCAGAGAAGTATTTGCAACAAATAATGTGGATGCGGTCTTTAATATGGAAAGAGCACATGAAATCAATCAGAAACGGTTGCCTAATGACGGTATAGTAGCATAAATGTGAGTAGAAAATCTACAAAAGATAAAAGATACAAATAATGAATACACCTTTGAAATAGTGTTACAAATACTGAAAGAATGCTCACTGAATCAGTGTGATGATTTTTCTCTCATCAAATGATTAATGATTTCAAGTAATGGGAATAGTGTAACCTGGTCGCAGCGTAAATTTGTGCAGAGTTTTGGAACGGATTTTGGCAGAATGTATCAAATGCCTTAATACTTTTTAGTGAACTAATTCTGTTTCTGGAAATGTAGCATAAGGAGGGAGGCCTGTGGAAGCCTCTCCTGCTGCAACCCGTCCCCCCCCCCCCCCCCAGTGCCCACTTTACTCTGAAGCTTCTGGAAGAAGGCAGTTACTCCTGCAGCACCCCCGGGGGCAGCACAGGTCGTAGGTGAATGGAAAGATGGCTGGAGAGGCCAGTGGTGGGGACAGGGCTTCATGTGTTCTGGGAACATTTCTGAAGCCTGGAAAAGTGCATCAAGGGCACTCATTTTGAAATATTTGTTGTTTCTATTGTGTTTTTAGATGAAGACAGTCAGTGTTGCCTTAGTTTTGTGCCTGAATGTCGGTGTGGACCCTCCAGACGTGGTGAAGACCACCCCTTGTGCTCGTTTAGAATGCTGGATCGGTAAGTGTGCCCCTCACCCTCCTTCCTGACCCGCGGGTAAGGTCCCTGTAGGGGCTCTGGGCTGGGCTGGCCTTGCCTTCCACTGGTCAGGTCCCTGGAAGGCTGGCACTGGTTTGTGTGAATCTAAGGGTTTCATTTCATTTCTTTCTTTTAAAACAAAAAAAAATTTTAATGTTTATTTATCTTAGAGAGAGAGAGAGACAGAGCGCGAGCAGGGGAGGGGCAGAGAGCGAGGGAGACATGGAATCTGAAGCAGGCTCCAGGCTCTGAGCTGTCAGCACAGAGCTTAACTGACTGAGCCCCCCAGGCGCCCTTGAATTTGCCCATATCTGGCACATGATAGTGGCTACGTACACTTTTGAAAGAATGGAGTGACTGTGATCTGTGTGCAGATCTAGGCGAGGACGGAAGGCGTGGCCAGAGCCGCGTGGCTCAGTGTGGAAGGGAGATGGGAGCCCCGCGGCCTTCATGCACTCTCCTCGCGGGCAGAGAACAGTAGGCTCTCACTATTCCGCATACTCCTTCTTGGTTTGCTCAGAGTTTCTGTCAACAGTCAATGCTGAATCTTACAAAATGCTCTCCTGTCATCTTTTGAGATAATCACCAGGCTTTTCTTTTTTGGTTTGTTGATGTGGTGAGTTGCGTGGATGGAATTTTGGTTGTTGAGCCAACCTTGAATTCCTGGAATAAACCCCACTTGTGTTATCTTTTTTATATATTGGTGGATTCAGTTGCTGCTGTTGAGGAATTTTGCGTCTGTGTTCATGAGTGATACTGGTTCCTGGTTTTCTTTTCTTGCAACACACTCGCACGGTTTTGGTACCAGGATGATGCCGGTGCCATAAATGCGTTGAGAAATAGTCCCGTCTTTCCTGTTTTACGGGAGAGCCGGTAGTGAATTGGGTATTATTTCTTCTCTAAATTTCGGCATAATTTAACAGCGAAGTGTGGGTTTTTCTTTGTTTCCACTTTGAGTGTTTGGCTTTCTCTTTTTGATAAGATTGGGGGCAGCACCCCCCTCCCCCAGCTTTCTGCATCCCTCAGCAAAAGCAGAAATTGTCTTCATCTACTTTAAATAACAGAAATTACAAATGACAGGTTTCCTCTGCTACTTGAAAGCTGGCTTTGTGCCGCTTGGATTTGACAGAAGGTCTCTCTTAGTGCCTGTTTTTGCTACTGGAAAGGGCCCCCCCCCCCCAACCCTTGGCTGATGAGAGGTGTCCTACCTTCCGGTAGCCCGGGAGATCTAGATTCTATTCTGAATTGAAAAAGGAGTTGTTTTTCCCACTTTACTTGCCTGTCTCACTGTCTTTGTCTCAGAGCCTCCCCGCGTGCGGCCCAGGCCTCTCGTCCCCCGCGCTCAGGGACAGAGTTGCGGTTTCCGTAGCTGATTTCCCTAGAGGCCTTCTTGGCTCTCTGCCACGTCCTGGTGCTTGTGCCGCTGAAATTGACTTCTTATTAGCCGCCACTGACTGTTTCCTTCACTTACCCCTTCTCAGAGTGGGATTTCGCCAGTTGTGTTCTGTTTTCTCCCTCTTTAACTGCTCTTACGTTAGGTTTTTAAAGCAAAGCTTCTCAACCTGGGTCCCGCCGTGAGCTCCCAGGGATGGTGGACTCCCCGGGACTGTGTGGGTGATGGTGTCTGAGTAGAGAAATGCACCTTCCAGGAGAGGATCCTTGGGTTTTATTAGATTCCCTGGGGAGGCTCCCCCCACCCAAAGAAAGAAACCAAAAGAGCCCCTCCTTCCTACCTCACACAGTCTCTTTGATGGGTGTTTATGAGACAATGTCAGTGGAAAAGAAAATAATTCCTTGCTTCCTTCTTGCCATGAAAAGTCCAACAAATAAATAGACGTTTTATATTGAGCTTTTAAAATTTTTCTGCAATTCAGGAAATGTAATCTACTCTGTACTAATTTCAGTGGATTTTCAGTTCAGAAGGGCATTTGCCGTTTTTTATTATTATTATTTTTATTTATTATTGTTATTTTTAAAAGTTTAAATCCAACTTAGTTAACATACAGTGTAATAACGATTTCAGGAATAGAACCTGGTGATTCAGCACTTACATTTAACACCCAGTGCTCCTCCCAAGGGGACTTGTTTGCCTTTTCTAAGCTTAAAACTTTGCATTGACCTTTATTAAAACTTGGGTAGGGTTGGCCCTTCTGATGGTGATTGTATCAATATGGCCTAAGAGAAAGCAGAATCCTGGAGATTTGATTCAGCAAACTTGCAGGGGCACGAGCAGTGTGTGTTAAGATTTTATTTTGGGGGAAAGAAAGGAGAAGAAGGTCCCAAAGTTGCAAGCACACAGAACTAGAAGGCTTTTTTTGTGCTTCACACGAGAGTAAGCTGTTGACCTGCTGACCACTGCCTGGGAGTTTCAGTGCACAGTTCCCAGGAGCGTGACCCAGCGCGGCCGTCGCCAGCGGGATGGACGTGGGCACTCTGCTGCCTTGTCGGCCTCGACTGTGTGTAGGTCTCCACCTGTCTCGGATGCCGTTTGTGGCACAAGGGCCTGACTCCTCATCGTGCGTGGCCATTAATTTAATCTCATCCAAACCGGACCAGGTCCTCAGTCTTCGCTCGGCACTCGTGACCTGACGCCCAGAGGATCCCAGGCTGTGTTTAGGACACCGTCCCCGTGTTTCCTCAGGACCGAGTTTTGGCAGTGCCTCTTCGGGAGTGTCGCGGAAGAGATGTGCCTTCCTCCCACGGCATCTGTCAGGTGGCACGTGATTTTGACGTGTCCCGTTACCGCTTACGACTCGCTTATGGCACGACGGGGTGGGTGCCGCCAGAACCCGAGGCTGCGAGCGCCCCCTCTCCGCTGTGTCAGCGATGACAGTTCTGGGGGGAGGCGCGCTGGCTGAGTGCGTGCTCCTCATCAGACTGTGTCTCCGGTGTGAACCCAGTGGGTCACGGTCCAGTGTCACCGTTGACTGTGTTGATGCTCTGCTTGTTTCCGGGTTAGCCAGCCGGCCCTGTTCCCACCGGCTGACGTGGCCCTCGTCTGGCGCCACTGTTGAGTGCCTCCTTACTTCCCGCTTGTTCTTTCGGCCCTTCCCCCGATGGGCCACACCGCCTGCGAGCCCAGGTGCTGTCGGCGGCATCCGGATTTAGAAACGGAGACCCCGGGGCCGGTGTTGTCATGAGAAGCAGTGTCTTGCCACTCGTCTCCCCTTGCCAGAGCAGGGGACGCACGCGTGTGCACGGGTGTGCTTCCTGTGCACACGTTCACATCTGTATTTCCGTGCTGTCTGCACACGTTAAGAACCATGCATTGTGCCTCGTCTCCAACCCAGTGGGATTTTCCATATTCGTGATTCCCTCCTCCAACAGCCTTGGTGTATTTTCTCGGTGTCTCTTACCCCGTGTGACCCAGCGTCTCGTCCCTGCTGTCTGCCCCTCCCCACACGGGTGTCTGCTCCTCCCTGCCAGGTCCCCAGCCCTCCCCGGGAACACTGTCTTCCCTTCGCCTGTGTGGCCTCCGAGCCCCTGACGGGACGGACAGCTCCCCGAGAGCCCCCACCCCGGAGGGCTGCCAGCCTTGCCCAGCCCCAGCCAGTGGCCCCAGGCTGGCTCGTGCAGGCATTTGCCGGTGTCAGGTGTGACGATAGTGGCAGCCGGGACCGAGAGTTGGGGCCCAGCCTTGGAGATGTGTGAAAGGCCAGTGCTTCTGGGCATTTGGAGCACTACAGCGTCCGCGGACGGCTGGGAAGACCTGGCTGGTGGACAAGGGGGTGGGGAGGTCACCCGCCCGGGGCGAGCAGTGACCAGAGGAAGAGGAGCAGAGCCAGGGTCCTGAGTCAGTGGGGAGGGGAGCTGCTGGGGATGAGTGGTAGCACCGGACGAGGGGGTCAGGTGGTGAGGGCCGAGGAGCGGCTGGGCTGGCGGGGCAAGGACACCCAGGCCCGAGGAAGGTTGGTCCTGCGTCTTTCAGGATGCGGACGTCCAGACTGGGTCGTGGCGGGGTTGGGGAGGGGAGGGCATTGCCGGGACGGCCCCCTGCAGGCGGGTGCAGCCACACAGCCCACGGGGCCCTCCTGTGTGGAAGGCAGCCAGTCTGCACACTGTGTCTGGTCTTCGGGGTCTGCGCTGTGTCTCTGGAAGTCAGAGGGCTCTGCTGTTCCCTTCAGCAAATCACCCATTACCGGGGCCTCAGTTTCCTCATCTGTAAAATGGAGCAGTGAGGGCGCCTCCCTCCTGGGAGGGGGAACGCGGCTCAGTGCAGACTGCCTGGGGCAAGGAGCGGCCCCCGATGCCTGTTGGCCTGCCACCTGGACCCCCTGCCTGCCACAGCACTGAGTGGGGACCCAGGCGCCTCCTGCGTCCACTTCTCTTCTGCCCCCGCGTGCTCACGGAGAGAGGAGAACGGAGCGTGTGTCGTGCACCCCGGCCCAGTGGGACAGCGGCTCCGTGCTCTGGGGGCCTCCGGCAGGTGTTTGATAGCGAAGTGCTGCGCGTTTCTCGTTTTGTTTTACGAAGTAGACGTTAGCCGTGTGAGGTGACGACCAGAGCCCCACTGCTTTGCTTTCCGGTGTGCCCGTGAGCGTGGGGTCTCTGTGCGGGGGTGGAGCGATTGCAGGTGGGTTGCTTTTGGGCCACAGACCCACCTCAGGCCAGGGGAGGTGGTCGGTGCAGGTTGGAGCCGCTCTGCCCTCGGGGCCGAGGGCTCTGAGTGGTGAGATACGTGGGCGACTCTTACTTCTCAGTCCGTGTTGCTGTCCCCGGGCATGTGCTGCCAGCACCGCGTAGGAGAGCGCTGCTTCCGGAGGCTCGGAGAACGGGCCTGTCCTCGTCCGTGAAGCGGCCCTTTAGGCTTTCTGATGTGACAGGGACGTCGTTGCCAGAATAAACAGGCAGAGCCTCAGCGTGCTGCTCTGAAGCCAGCGCGCGGCCTCCCTGATGCAGGGAAGGCAGGGAGGGAAGGCTTGGGCGCACAGGCCCTCGCGGTTCGTGGGGAAGGTGCGGACTCGGGGGGCTCACAGGCCCTCCCGCGCTCCCTCACGGCTTTCAACGCGTCTTTCCCCGCCCGTGCCCCCCCACTCCGCCGGATAATAAGATGCTGTTTTATTTCATAGAAGTGACACTCAGCTCTTCTCAGAGAAGCAGGGGAGAGGCTGTTTTGTTTTATGGCCTGACATTAAATGCTACAGCAGCGATACTAAAAGCATCCCCACTGAAGGATGGTGAGTGCCCATCCCTCTTGGAGAGGTGTCTGTGTTTGAAAGCAGGGTGCAGATGAGTTGACTGCTGAACAGGAGGAAGTATAATTTTGCCGGGAGATTTTTTTATGTGCTCGTTAATGGTAGCCGTGTATCATAAGAGGTAGGAGAGCTGAAGGTTTGTCAGGGGCTTGGAAATTCTGGTGTCCTAAGGAAATATCGAGGAGGCACTCACCTGTGTTTTTCTCTTACTCCTTGGAGACAGGCCTTTTCTTTTTCCCTCCATGCACGCGGGCACCGAGAGGCCCTGGGCAGGTGAGCTAAGAAGAGAGCGGTCATCTTTGCACCTTTAGTGAGGTGGGTCCGCCCTGAGGGGCCCAGGAGCTCAGAAGATGCTGTGGCTAGAGGACTCAGGGCAGGCCGTGTGGAGGGAGGGGGTTTTGCAGGGGAGGTGAGAGCCAAGACCGCGAGGAGGAGAAGGGGCCCAGCCGTGGGGGCTGAGCCCCCCGGGTGTGGGGTGTAGGGGGCACCCACTGCCGTGAGCCTGGAGCACCACTGGGCCTGCGGTGGAAGCCCTTGTTCTCGGGGGCTCCCGGGTGAGGCCCTCTTTTCTCTGTCCGGTCACACTGGCCTCTCCCGGCAGTATCTCCGTGTCCCCTGAAGGAGGCGTTAGTGTAAATTGTGTGGAGCCTCCACCCCCATGAGCAGAGTGCCTTGTGCGAGCGACAGGGTTTGCACTTTACAAAAGGGCATCCCGGCCGCAGCTCCTGGTGCCTGCACGGGGCGGGGGACGGGAGATGGCACCAGGACCTCATCTATTTTGTGGCTAAGTGGCGGTGAGGCTGAGGGTTGGGCCCGGCTGCAGTGTAGACAAGACTCCTGGAGGATGATGGCTCCCTTTCCGGGACCCTCAGGCCGTGGGAGGGCCACGTCCGGCCCTTGGCCAGAGCCTTGCTGCCAGGCTGTGTCCTGCTCTGTCCTCGACTCAGTAGGATGGAATGCCTCCCACTGTATATGCTTCTAATGAGAACATATATGTGTATGACATCATGGCCGATGGTGCAGAGCCGTTGAAAACTATCTCTGACTCCAAAGTGGCCCCTTTGCCATTATTATTTCTCAATGAAAATTAGCTGCTCGAGGTTACACAGCTAATTAGTGGCAGAGTCCTCGAACGCCACACAGAGAAATTTGCACTTGATCTAATAGGCAGTACTCAGTTAATATGTCAATTAACAAATACCTATGAAACGTCCACTTAAATACAAGCTACGGAGGACTACAGACGTTCTTTGAGCAGCGAGCTCTGTGTGCTTTTTTAATTTTCAGTCTGTTCTGAAGGTGGGCTGATCCCAGCATATAGTTTGGCAGCTTTCCCCAGACTGACCCAACACAGATCAAGGAACAGTGTAGGCAGCGGCCCCGAAGTCCGGCCCCGTCTCTCGTCACCTTCCAGCCAGCCCGGCCCCTTAAGTTAGTCGTGCTCGCGTTCACCTTCCCCAAAAGGGAGCGTGCTGGAGGCACTGCAGACTTTTCCGGGGAGGAGTCATGTCACAGGAGAAGGCCCCCAGTGCTCCTCTCCGGGTCAGCAGAGCCGTGCTCCCTGGGCTCCTGCCCTTCTCAGGACCTTCCGGAACCTCCCAGGAGGAGGGAGAGCGGCCACGGTGCCGGCACCAGGTGCTGCGGCTGGCACAGCACGTTGGTAGTTGATGGTGCACGGGCTCCCCCGAAGGAAGAGTGGACAGAACAGGAGGTTTTCCAGGCTGGCTGACTGCCAGCCCCATCGCCGACCTCTGTGACCTTGACCCAGTTTTCTGACCACCCAGAACTCCAGCTTCTCCCCTGTGTCGGGGCGTAGGCTGACTGCAGTTCCTGCCGACCTGAAGGTCTGCGCATACGAGGTACGGGGCTTAGCCTGAAAGCCTTGCAGGAACGTCGATGCAAAGCTCACGCTTTATACAAATGCCAGTTACGCCCTCTCCCGTCCACCCACCTGCCCGCCCACTTTGTTCACTGAACAGGAGCCCGTCAGGGCAGGAGAGGAGAGATGCGCCCGCACTTCCACACTGTCCACACTGTCCACCAGGAGCTTAGTTTCGCTGACACAGCGACTTGGTTTATTGTAGTAAAAGCATCGTTCTCCTTGTCCTCGTCTTTCCCTCCCCCCACGCGCCTCCCCCCACTGTCATACCCTTGGGAGGAAGCCATGCGGTTAATTGGCCACGGGGTTCCCAGTACAGAGGATGTGACAGGCGGCCTTGGTTGATCGCGGCCCCTCCCTCGGGAAGGCAGGAATTTTGAGCCAGACCAGGGAAGGAGGAGGGCCACGACCGCGAGGGGTCCGCCGGCCTGTCTGCGGCAGAGGCCCTCCAGCTCTGGCAGACGGGCGGCAGGCCCTCTCTGGGGACGTGGGAGAGGACCGTGTGGGGCGGGAGGGCCTGGGCTTTCCAAGGGGAGAAGTCCAGGGGGAGGGCCAGCTCTGGCCCTTCCCCCGACGTGAGTACCTTCACCTCCTGCACTCCCTCCCTTCCTCCCTTCGACGGGGTTCGGGGTTCGCAGAGGGCACGTGTACGGCCTGCCTCTGATCAGGTGGCGCCCGGCTGGGCCTCTCCTCTTTGTCCAGAGGAAACCGTGTCCTTCTCTTGCCCGTGGACTCCAGCCGGAGCACCGGGCACACGGGTGCCACACGGGCTGGAAGGTTCACGCTGGCTCTTGTATCTACCCCTGGTCTCCTGTCCCAGGCTTGGCCGTTTGAGCGGTTTCTATCTGCTGATGCTGTTTTCAGCTCCCCTTTGCTCTTTGGTGGCCCGGAGTTTTTATTTTTCCGATCCCAATTTATTCTGGCCCTTTGCCAGTCTTGTGATTCAGATTATAGCAGAGTTGACTGGGGTCGTCGTAATTCCTTCGAGACCTCAGCACTCGGTTCCTACCAGGACAGAGAGATGAAAATGAACGTCTAATGTCTTTAGTTACAGATGGAAACGAATAAACCATAGTTCTTCCAGATAAGTTAATTATGACCCAATTTTCATTAGGTTCCGCTCAGCCGGAATGTGCTCGTTAGCTGACTGGGCTCTTCTGAAGCTGTTGAATTGGAGTCTCCAGGGTAGAGCCCGGCGTCTCTGTTTTAAAAAGTCCTCGATGACTTTGACGCACCGATGCTGAAGGTCCTTGCCAATCCTGAAGTCCCGTTACTTAATTTTATAATTCTTTTTTATTTAAAAATCAAAGTAGTACATGCATACAAGTTTTACAGCCACACCACACTAGAAAGTATATTAAGAGGGAGCTGTCTCTTCTCTCTGCCTTTCCCAGAGGGGCTACTCTGATTCCTTTCTTGTCTGTGTAAGCGATTTGTTCCCTGTAGTAGTTACAAATTTGCCAGTTACTTTTATTTGCTAAATTTTCTGTGAACTTGTGAGTTCATTTTTTTACATACACTCCAGTAGATCTGTCAGGCGCTATCAGGACTCATTCCAGTGCTCAGATAATCTGGTCGTTTTTTTAAAAACTACCCCTCTCCTGTTGAACCGTTTTCATCCTTAGAGCTGGCTCGTGGGCGTCTTGTGGTCTCTCTCTTTCTTTTCCTGGATCCTTCGTGGCCTTGTTTGGTGCTGTATTTCTCAAGAGGAGACCACGGGACAGATTTTGTGAGTGTTTGCGTGTCTGAAAAGACCTCTGTTTTATCCGCAGACTTGAACATCAGGCTGACGTTATCCTCACGACGGACGTGGAGGTGTTGCTCTGTCTGTCCAGCTTTCGTTGTCGCTGGGAAACCCAGAGACCGTCTCATTCCTGATCCTTTGTGAACGGATTCTTCTCCAAGGACTTTTATTTTCGGTCTTTTGTTTTTGGCGATTTGACTCTGATGTGTCTGGGTGTGAGTTTTCTCGGGTTAATCCTGTTGGAGGTTCACTGAGCTTCTCGAACCTGTAAGTTTATGTCTCCTGCCAGATGTGGGAAGTTGTCCAGCATTGTGTCTTCAACTGCTCTTTGAGTTCTGCACTTAATTTTCTCTTCCCTGTGAGACTCCGGTCACGTGTGTGCTGTCGTCCCCGGTCCCGTGAGGCTGTGTCCTTGGGAGCCATTCCCACTTCTGCAGGGAGGAGTGTTAGGTTCTTGCCAAGCAGGGGTTGCACAGGGGGCGGCCGGGGTGTCGAGGGAGATTAGCTGCCATCTCAACTGTGTGCAAGACGGTATTTGAGACGGATGCTTGGGGGCGTTGGGGCAGACTTAGCGTTAATACACGGAAAACGAGGAGACTGCAAACAGTTCGGGAAAGGTGTTGTGTTGGGGACTGTGGCTCAGCAGTGAACAGTCTTACAGCACACCTGTAAGGCTGTGTGACGGCGGGGGCTGCCGGGTGGCGGGTCCTGGTTGCAGGGAGGAAAGGCTTCACGCGGCGGGTGAGTCCTGAGCTACACTAGTGGCTTTTCTCGTGGTAGATCCTCTTTGCCTGGAGAAGCGACTGACGGACCTGGGGCATTTGGCAGGCGTTTTCTGGAAGGTGAACAGAGTGAGCCGTCACTTTAGGTAGACATGGAAGTATTTGTTGCCGGTGGTAAAATTTGAGCTATTAGGGAACGAAATGCCGAAGATCCACATGGCTCGGTGAGCCAGGGTTTTACAAGTGACCAGTGATGACGACACGTCATCCGTCGGTAGAGGGTCCATTCAAAGCGCACCACAGACTAGCGGGTTCAGTGCCGTAGATCCAGGGCCATCGCTGTGCTTTCAGACTCCACGTCACGCAGTCTTAAAGAAACTGCCGCGGTGGGGGTCGTATAGCATCCAAGAAGATAGCCACGACTGTCTGCAAAGGCTGTTTATTTCTTTACTTCTTTTGTTATTTTCTTAATGTTTGTTTATTTTCGAGAGAGAGTGTGAGTGGGGGAGGGGCAGAGAGAGAGAGGGAGGCACAGAATCCGAAGCAGGTTCCAGGCTGGGCTGTCAGCACAGAGCCCGACGCGGGGCCCGAACTCACGAACCGCGAGATCACGACCTGAGCCGAAGTGGGACGCTTCACCGACTGAGCCACCCCGGGCGCCCCTACAAAGGCTATTTAAACCAGCCTCTCCTTCCCGGCAGCGTCTGTGTGTCCGTGCGTGAGGTGGGGTTTTCCTCCTCTGTGTCGGCGAGGACCACGTTTTGTGACAGATGAGCGCAGAAGCAGGTAGTGCAGTCCAGCTGTCATGTGTTAAACCAGATACTAAAGAAAATTTCTAAAAATTGTAAGGCAGTCCTGCTCTTTTCCTTGATTCCTTTTTTTTTTTTTTGCAAAACAGTCATTTTTCATAATAAGTATCTATGTTCAAATGTAATGAGTTGTTATTACTTTTAAATGAATGAATGAAGAACTCTGTTTAAAATTTCTCGTTTGATTTTGAATACAGCCAATACCAATCAATAGATACCGCCGCTTAAACATTGTTTGGGGTTCTGCATAATTTTCAAGGGTGCACAGGAGTCCCGAGACCAAGTAAGTTTGAGGAGTTGCTGGTTAGAGTTATTTGCACTAGAATCCACTCCCGAAACAGGCGGGTGAGCCACTAACACACGGGTGTGCTTGTGAAACTGGTTTTTGCGCGTAGGCGAAAGTTCGCAGACGAACGCGTCACCATGGTCGTTCTGTCCTCCTCCCCGTCCTGTTGCGTGAGGGCTGTCGTTAGAAGGTGAGGGGACTGCCGCGTGGCCCTCCCTGCGGCCCCTCCTTTGCACAGCCTGCGGGCAGTGTGGGGGTGAGGCAGTGGGGATGCAGGGAGACCGTGAGGCTGCATGGTGAGCACAGGGACGGGAAGACACAGGGCCGGTGGGTCCGGTGAAGGCGCTGTTCTCTAGAACGGTGTGCGTTCTGGCCTGTTTGGGGGCGTAGCAGCTCCCTAGGTCTGGTGATGGCAGAAAACCCCAGTTGTGTCTTGGGTCCGAGGTGGCCGTGAAGTGAGTGATGGCGGAGGACGCAGCGAGAGGCAGGCCTGGCGGGGAGGAGATGCACGGATAATGAACTTTCCCCTTTTTATTGCTTCTTCAGATCCTCTGTCGATGGGGCCTCAGAAAGCTCTGGAAACCATCGGTGCAAATTTACAGAAGCAGTACGAGAACTGGCAGCCACGGGTAAGCGCGTTTCCTACGCTCTCCTCTCCTCTCCCTCCTCCCTCGTCTCCCTCCTCCCCCTCCTCCCTCGTCTCCCTCCTCCCTCCTGTCCCTCCTCTCCTCTCCCTCCTCCCTCGTCTCCCTCCTCTTTCCTCTCCCTCGTCTCCTCTCCCTCCTCCCTCCTCCCCCTCCTCCCTCGTCTCCCTCCTCCCTCGTCTCCCTCCTCCCCCTCCTCCCTCGTCTCCCTCCTCCCTCCTCTCCCTCCTCTCCTCTCCCTCCTCCCTCGTCTCCCTCCTCTTTCCTCTCCCTCGTCTCCTCTCCCTCCTCCCTCCTCCCCCTCCTCCCTCGTCTCCCTCCTCCCTCCTCCCCCTCCTCCCTCGTCTCCCTCCTCTCTCCTCTCCCTCGTCTCCTCTCCCTCCTCCCTCCTCCCCCTCCTCCCTCGTCTCCCTCCTCTCTCCTCTCCCTCCTCTCTCGTCTCCCTCCTCTCTCCTCTCCCTCCTCTCCCTCCTCCCTCCTCCCCCTCCTCCCTCGTCTCCCTCCTCTCTCCTCTCCCTCCTCCCCCTCCTCCCTCGTCTCCCTCCTCTCTCCTCTCCCTCCTCCCCCTCCTCCCTCATCTCCCTCCTCTCTCCTCTCCCTCCTCTCCCTCCTCCCTCGTCTCCCTCCTCCCTCGTCTCCCTCCTCCCTCGTCTCCCTCCTCTCTCCTCTCCCTCCTCTCCCTCCTCCCTCCTCCCCCCTCCTCCCTCGTCTCCCTCCTCTCTCCTCTCCCTCCCTCCCCTCCCCTCCTCCCCCTCCTCCCTCGCTCCTCCTCTTCCCTCTCCCTCCTCCCTCGTCTCCCTCCTCTCTCCTCTCCCTCCTCCCCCTCCTCCCTCGTCTCCCTCCTCTCTCCTCTCCCTCCTCTCCCTCCTCCCTCGTCTCCCTCCTCCCTCGTCTCCCTCCTCCCTCGTCTCCCTCCTCTCTCCTCTCCCTCCTCCTCTCCCTCCTCCCCCTCCTCCCTCGTCTCCCTTCTCTCTCCTCCCCCTCCTCTCCCTCCTCCCTCCACCTCCTCCCTCGTCTCCCTCGTCCCTCCTCCCTCTTCTCCCTCCTCTCTCCTCTCCCTCCTCTCCTCTCCCTCCTCTCCTCTCCCTCCTCTCCTCTCCCTCCTCTCCTCTCCCTCCTCCCCCTCCTCCATCCTCCCCCTCCTCTCTCCTCTCCCTCCTCTCCCTCCTCCCTCCTCCCCCTCCTCCCTCGTCTCCCTCCTCCCCCTCCTCCCTCGTCTCCCTCCTCTCTCCTCTCCCTCCTCTCTCCTCTCCCTCCTCTCCTCTCCCTCCTCCCCCACCTCCCTCTTCCCCCTCCTCCCTCCTCTCCCTCCTCTCTCCTCTCCCTCCCTCCCCCTCCTCCCTCTTCTCCCTCCTCCCTCCTCCCCCTCCTCCCTCCTCCCTCCTCCCCGCTCCTCCCTCCTCCCCCTCCTCTCTCCTCTCCTTTTCTCCTCTCCCTCCTCCCTCCTCCCCCTCCTCCCTCCTCCCCCTCCTCCCTCTTCTCCCTCCTCCTCCTCCCCCTCCTCCCATCGTCTCCCTCCTCTCTCCTCTCCCTCGTCTCCTCTCCCTCCTCCCTCCTCCCCCTCCTCCCTCATCTCCCTCCTCTCTCCTCTCCCTCCTCTCCCTCCACCCTCGTCTCCCTCCTCCCTCGTCTCCCTCCTCTCTTCTCTCCCTCCTCCCCCTCCTCCCTCGTCTCCCTCCTCTCTCCTCTCCCTCCTCTCTCCTCCTGACGGGGGCACCGCCTCCAGGGTTCACATAGCCTTCCAGGTGAGGGCTCCTTACAGCCCTGCGCGCTCATCCCTGGGGGACTGGACACCACTCGCTGCCGCCCATGCCCCACCCCCCCACTCCGTGTGTGCAGGTGGTCCGGGCCACGCGCCCTCCAACTCGTTCTCTTGCCTGAGTTTCCCCCACAGTCTTTAGCAAATGAAAAGCGTTTTTCATGGTACTCTTAAATCATGGCTTTTCTTTTGCACAGGAAATGCATTTTCGGTAACTTTTCTGCAGCCCCAACTAGTCAGAGCCCTTCTTCAGTTTTCAGACAGTCGAGAAAAACACTCCACACTCAAAAGATGACCTATTATATGCTTGGTCTTTGATTCAGAAGGTAAGGTTGTTCGTAGGGAGCCACTCCCACTTACCGTGCCTTCCGCTGCTTGTGTCTTACAGTTTGGGGGTTTTGTTGTTTTGAAGGAAAGTGGCGTGGGATGCGGTGACTGTGACAAGGCGCTTGTAAGATCTTAAGTTATTCATAAGCCACCCCGAGACCCGTTTCCTTTGGCCTTTCTCTTTAGCTGGTTTGAAGATTTAATGGTTTTAGTAGAAGATTAGAAATTTGGGGTGTTTGTGGAGGTGCCTTTGTGTTCAGCTTTGTGTAGTGGGCTCTGGACTTCTCTAAAGGGCCTGACGGGGAAGGTGGGGGCCCGTGGCCTTGCGGGCGCCTCCCCGGACGCTTTGCCATCCTCGGTCCTCCGTTTTGAGCCTCGGCTTCATGGAAGCAAGTGGCTTAGGGCCCCCGGCGAGGCCTGCCTGCTTGGGGTCTTTGTCCGTGGACCCCTTGCGTGATCCGGAGTTTAGGGAGTCTTTGCATTGCTTTCACATTCTAAGAGAACAGCCAGAGTGAGTCTGTTGGTGCCTGCGACCGTGCCCTCGGTGGCTTCCGCTGCCGCCCGTAGTCCTGGGATGGCTGAGCGGTAGTGACCGTCTCTGTGTCTGGGGGTGCGTCTCGTCTCGGTGCCCCCTTTCTGACTTGTCGACTCAGCAGCCGCAGACTCTCATTCTTCAGAAGGCGGTTTCTTAGGGTGGTTTTGTTCCGTGCCTGAGGGCTTTGCTGTCTCCTCTTGATGGTCCTACAAAAACCCAGGAGCGTTTCTCTTGAGAGTGTGATGCCTTCGGGAGAGGTTTGGATGGTGCGCCCCTTTGAAAACAGCTGAGATGCCTGCTGTTACCACTAGGAAGTAGCTTCCTTGGGGACTCGGAAGGCCCCCCGGGACCTCAGCGACGACACCCAGGCACCCAAGGGTGCACGCGTGGTGCAGACAGCCTTTCAGGCCGCGTGTGACCGCACATAGGGGGCACGCCACCGGCATCTGGAAGGTGGAGAACCAGCAGTGTTTGGATGTAAGAGAATGCCTTTCTGACTTGCCTACCCCTGACCCTGTCCCGGGGGGCACTTACCTCCAGGAGAGCGCAGCCCCTTGAATTCAGGTCTGCCAGCCGTGTCCTTCACAGGAGGGGCTCCGCCATTTTAATTAACTGTTAAAGAAATACCACATGAGAAGATACGGGCTTCAGAACGCGTGTCTGATATTCCAAGATATTGTATTGTAACGTGTACTCCATTTGCTATGATTTGCAGTTTTGTGTTGGTTTTTTTTTGGAGTCCTAAGCTGATTTGCGGCCAGCTTTCTTACTAGTTTAGCTTGGTAGGCATGGGCTAGTTCACGCTAGCTGGCAGTACGTGGAATCTTCGAAAGTAGGATCTGTTATTGTTTTTAATCTGAATTTCTAAGAGCAGATCTCTCCCATGGCATCTGGAAGAGGCATTACCATGTAAGGCAGGCAGCATTTATATATAAGGAAATGACCGCAGATCCAGAAATGACGATAGAATCAGTGTAGGGTTGAGAAGTTCCCTTCTCGTGGTGGCGGGAGGGCCAGCCGCGGGGGTGGGGGGTGGGGGGGGCGAGTCCGCCGGGTGGACGGTTGTTAGTCTGAGAAACGTGCTTGAAGCGAGTGGGGTTTCCAGAACGGATCTGCAAGGTAGTGTTTGGAAGGAGAGATTCAGTTCACAAGGCTGACGAGGGAGGATGTTTCTAGATCATAGGGTACTTAGGAAAAGCGCCCGTGGACCGGTGCAGGCGGGACCCCCGTCGGGGCGGGGTTATGGAGTGGGCTTGGGATGCGGGCCAGCGACCCCCGGAAAGACGCAGTCCGCGCCGACGGAGTGCGATGGTTTGCCTGCAATCGGGACGCACAACCACAGCAGCGAATACTTAGCGTTTTCTTTTCTGAATGTCAAGATGATTGCGTTCATTTGTAAGTACCATAAAAATGTTTAAAATTTTGCTGCTTCCATCTGTTGGTGGCTTCCTCTGTTTCAGAAACGAGCCTCAGGTAATGGAGGCAGCAGGAGACCTGACGGGCTCGCTGCTGTCGGCCGTGGGGCTGTGCCGTGTGCACTGGGTGATGATGGTACGTGCCCCGGAGCGAGCGGTGCTGCTCTGCTCTTTGTAACCTCCCGTGGGTCACCGGAGAGGGAGGGAGGCCCGCCTCGTGCCGCCTCATCGAGTTCGCACAAAACATGAGGCAATTACCAGGCTCCGATGTTTGTGTACAAGGTGCCTGTTCCTAACTGTAAATCAGGGTCCTTTGAAACATTGCAAAGCTAAACACACAGCACGTTATTGCATTCTACAGGGCCCTCGAGTGTTGGGCCGTAATAGAGGTCGATGTGGCGTCCGCAATAAAACAATGGGAGCATCATTAAATTTCTAGACCTTTGGTGTGGATGCCCACAGATCTGGTTTTCTCTTTGTCCGTACCCCGGACCGCGAGACTCAGAAAGGTGGGGACATAAGGTCGTGTTCGTTAGTGTATTCGTGCCTCCGCGTTGCCGTGGGCAGGACGGGCTGGGGGATCGCGCGACCCTAACGCCACACGGGAGCAGCAGAGAACTGACCACGGCAAACCTGTCCACCTCGCGTCTTGGAGAGTTGATGTCCGTCCTCGTGCTCTTTCCTCCTTGTTTTTCCAGCTTTATTCAAGATAAAACATCTTGATAAAGGTGATTTGGGCTCAGGAAGGAATTTAGAGAAGTCAGGACGGCGCTTTTTTTTTTTTTTTTTCTGCGGTGGCCAGACTCTCAGGCCCAGATTTCCTTTCCAGGCCGACTGAACCCTTGTCTAAATAATTTATCAGTTTGCCGCTGGTGAGACCTTTCTTTTGATTAAATTTAAGGCTGTGCCCTACTGCCTCGTGGGTTCATAAATCTGTGTTCTGCGGGAGGTGGAAGGAGGGGCGCCAGCTGCTGTCGCGGCTGCCGCCGGCTGCTGGTCCCGCCAGGCCTCGCTGCCCCCTCGTCGGGCCCCAGCTGAGCGTACAACTGGGCGACGGGACTGGGGGATCCAAAGCACTGCGTACCCCGTGAAGAGCTCGTCTTTCTCAGCCTTTTTCTGACAAGTTGGGGGGCTTCTGGCACAGGGTGTAACGGCCGGAGCCGATGGGGGGGCGGCAAACGGGGGTCTCTTCCTGTTGGGCTTCCCCCAGAGCGCTGCGGACCACGGCCCCTCTCCCTCTCCTCTGTTGTCGGTGGGGGGGGACCCTGAAGCCACCTGATGCTGGCATGTTTATAACTCACTAAGGGGAAGGGACTTGAAGGTTTCCACCCGGGCGGTATCTGCATTGACCCCTGACTGAGTCCATTTTGTCCCGGGAACGTTCCAGTTTGCAGAATGCCCTTTGGGGCCTCGCCGGAGCGCCCCTGGCGTGTAGGAGCTCCTTCTGGAGCCAGGTCAGGGTGTGCCGGGCTGGCCCGCCTGTGCGTGGCCGCGGGCCCTGCAGGTACATCTCGGGCCACACGGGACAGTGGCTTACGACATGGTGTGGACTCCGTTCCGCGGGCTTGAATTCCATCCCGCCCTTCAGTCGACCGTGCTCCTCAGGTTGTTGGCGGTGGGCGAGTGGCCTGGCACGTTCTTACAGTGCTGCCCGCCCGGTGGAGTACGTGCGGGCGGGAAGTCTGTCTGGGACAGAGCAAGGCCCCACCGCCTGGTCATCGGCCAAGTAGGAGTCACTGCTGCACTTGAACCAAAGCGACTTTGCTGTTGGTCACAGGGTTGCCTGCACGCCACTGAGCGTGTGCTTGGACCAACGTGGCTCGTCGCCGTACCGTATGGTGGGAGGGGGCGTCTGGGGGGAACGGGGCCTAAGGCCAGCGGACAGCTTCGTTCCTCCTTGGGGCCCACAGGCTTGTCCTGTAGGTGTGAGGCACAGGTGTTTGCCAGCCCAGTGCTCCGGTGCGATGCTGTTCTGGTGGGGCTGTGTCCTTGCCTCCTCCCTGCAGCGGGGCTGACGGCTCGGCCCTCGTGCTGGGGGTGCTAGGGAAGCGGCTCTGCCCGCCCGGTTGCTGGGACGGGCTCCAAGCCCGCTGCGCTGCTGGGTGGCCTGCCCCCCTGGCCTGTGGTTTCCCTCCTGGGGCGGGTCGCGGCGCTTGAGACCCACGGGCTGTGGCTCGTCCCTCGCTGGGGGTGGAGTAGGGGCAGAGCAGCGTATGTCCGCGCTGACAGCTCTCCCCCCGACTCCCTCGGGTGTTCCGGAATGAAGTTCCTACAGGGATGCGGTCAAGACTCGTGAGTGGGTGGGTTCTGCCTCGTCGTGGCATTTTCAGAGTCCGATGTGGACTCTCGAGGGAGGGCCCAGCCATGCCGTGGGACTGTGCTCCCCGGCCTGGGGGTGCTCTGAGGCATTTGTAGTGACTCCTGTTGGGCCGGTCACGCTTGACCTTAGTCTCAAACTGACATGGTGGCTCGGCAGTGAAGATGCCCCACGAGTCACCCGTGATGCCACTGTCACACCGTCATCCCGTCCTGTTGTCCCCCAGGCCGGCCAGCTCCCCTCTCCCTCTCCCTGCAGCAGCCGGCTTCCTTTTCTGTTGGTCCCAAGGTTGGGCTCTGTCCCCCTTGCCAGTGTTTCTGTGACACATTGCCGGTGAGGGCACACGAGCAAAGGGAGAGCTGGGGAGATGGCCCCCACTCGATACAACTCCCCCCGGCGGGAAGCACTTCGCATCAGGTGCTCATGACGTTTGCACGGCGGTGTGGACAAAGCCTTCTGTCCCGCACTCCCCTTCACCCCGTCCTCTCCCTGCTCGCCCGACCGCCTCTCCACGCGCAGCGTTCACGGACGGTTCCGGTCGTGCAGCCCGGCCCGCGCGCCACCCCCGTCCCCAGAAAACCCGTTTCTCCCCGGCTCTTCCTGCCGAGCCCGCCTGCCACCGCGTCCAGCAGAGCAGAGAGGCGGCCGCCGCCCAGCAGCTTCGTGGCGCCGCCGATAGATTGTTGGCAGAAGACGACAAGCACATTGAAGCAGGGGGAGGGGGCGACCCTGCAGGCCACGCGGAGGGGTGAGCAGCCCGTCCCCGGCCACACGTCCCGGCCGTCTGGGGCGGTGTGTGCGCATCGCCTCGTGTGGTGCCACCGCCGTGCGGCCCCCGTGGTGACCCCTGCCTCTGCCGTCACGGGGCGGCTGGCGTGGGCGCGGGAGAGTCCTGGGATTTGGGCCCACGCGGCTTTGAGCGGTACACCGGCGAGCGTGGATTTCGGGCCACTGCCAGGGAGGTGTCTCCACTGTAGCCCCTCATGTCTATGTGGCTGTGACCCCCCCCCCCCCCCCCCCGCAGGCGTGGCCCCTTGCACCCCTGCCCCCACCCCGTGGGCCGCTGGCAGGTGGGCCTGGGCTGGGAGGGCCTAGCAGGTGGCCGCCTCCTCGCTGCCACTGCACTGGTGGGGGGTGGGGGGTGGGGGCTGGGGGGAGGGGGGGCGAGGCCGTGGCCCGGGGGCCGTGGGAAGAACGTCGACGTGAACTGTCGCTTTGCCGCTTCCAAGACGTGAACGTTGAGAGTTTACGCTGAACTTGTAGGGTCTGTAAGCGCCAAAGGTGGGTTCACGGGGAGGAGAAAACGAGGTGAAATGTGGGTTCAATGGCGGGGGGGGGGGGATGCGGTGGAGCCGGTGGTGGGGAGGCCCGAGCCCCTGGCACAGAGCTCCGTGCTCCTCCTGCTGGGACCCCGCTCCCGCCCGCCCCCGCGCATGACTTGCTCGAAGGATCGTGTTTAATAGCGAAACAGGGCTGGACCGTGTCCTTAACAAGCCCACCGGGGATCTGGTCTCAGCCGCGTGTGTGACACATGGCAAATGAGGACCGGTCGCCTTCTGTGAGGACTGCAGCTGTAGCTCCGATGTCTGACGCGCCCAGACCGCCGGTGCGGCGGCTTCCCCGGTTAACCTGGAGGCCCCGATGCCGAGCCTTGTGCACCCGGCTCTGGGGGGAGTGGGGGGGGGGGTTGCCGGGGCGGGAGCGAAGGTGTCTGAGGAAGTGCTGGGAAAGTAGAGGATACAGAGCCTGAAGCAGGGGACTCGGGATTGGGGGTGGCCGCGAGGAGCCCACCGTATGCTCGCCATACGCAACTGCGAAGGGCTGTCAAATCCGGTTCCAGCCGGAGGAGAAAGTGCGGCTCCAGGGCGATGGTAACAGACTGGAGGGGAGGGGCCCCGTCTGCTCGGCTTGACTTCATTCCGCCTGGAAAGCATCTGTCACAGGGGTAGTTGTGAATCGGGGGTTCACGACAGCTTCTGGGTGCCCCTGTCTTAAATGTCAGGGGTTTGCTGTAGGTGTGGCATGTCACGGAGCTGTGAAAAGGGGAAATGAAATTCACATAGCATGATATTACGACGGGAACCGCGCAGCGCCTGGCCTGTGTCTGACTGACTGCCGTCACCCGGCACCGCGTTTCCGAGACTCGTTCGTGTGCGTGCGTGTTGTCGCATGGATCGGCGTCTGGGGGTTTTCACGGCTGGACAGACGCTCCGCGTCGTGTTTGTCCATCTGTGGGTGGACGTTTGGCCTGTTTCCACCTTGTGGCTGTTACGAACGATGCTGCTGTGGACATTCGTGTACGGGTTCTTGCACGGACATACGTTTTCAGTTCTTTTGGGTACATGCCTAGGCGAGGAATTGCTGGCTCGTATGTAACTCTGTGTTTACCTTTTCTTTTTTAATGTCTGTTTATTTTTGAGAGAGAGAGAGAGAGAGAGAGAGAGAGAGAGAGCGCGCGCGCATGTGCACCCACACGCGGGGGCGGGGCCGAGAGAGAGAGGGACAGAGAATCCCAAGTAGGCTCTGAGCTGTCAGCCTGACGTGGGACTCAGACTCACGACTGTCAGATCGTGACCTGAGCCAAAGTCAGATGCTTCACTGACTGAGCCCCCCCAGACGCCCCTCTGTGTTTGCCTTTTGGAGGATTTCCCCGGTCGTTTTCCATCCTACTGGCGACATTTGACAGTTCAGTTTCTCCCCGTCCTCACCAACACTTGTTTTTTTCTGTGTGTTTTGTTTTAAAATTATTTCGATGACGGCCATGCCGGTTTTGGTTAGCATTTCCCTAATAACGAAGGATGTTGAGCATCTTTTCATGTACTTATTGGCCATTTATTTGCACATCTTTGGGAAAATGTCTCTTCAAACCCTATACCATTCTTTACTTGGGTTATTTTTCTTTATTGTTGGGTTGTAAGAGTTCATAATGGACATTTCAAATTTTTTTTAATGATTATTTTTGAGAGAGAGAGAGAGAGCAAGTGATCAGGGGAGGGGTAGAGAGAGGAGAGAGAGAATCTGAAACAGGCTCCAGGCTCTGAGCTGTCAGCACCGAGCCCGACATGGGGCTTGAACCCACGAGCAGTGAGATCATGACCTGAGCCAAAGTTGGATGCTTAACCAGCTGAGCCACCCAGGCACCCCCATAATGGAGATTTTTAAATCAAGTAAGCCATAACTTTAGTCATGAGGACTTGTGTCCTTTCTAAATAATGTATGTGGTGTCTCATAATAACGTTATAATAACGTTACAACATATATAATATAACACACAACATATATAACATTACCTCATAATAACACTTAGGTCCTAAATAGTCTTCGGCCAGTTTGATTTGTCCCACGTATGAAATTTTTATTAAGAGTCTCCGGTAAGAGCACAGGGGACTTAGGAGGGAGCGGTCTGGGATAGTTAGGTATGGCCAGAGGGTTTTCTGTGCCTTAATAACCCTAAAGAAATTTGTTTCACAAACACTGTCCTTTCATTAGTGCACTTGATGGCCGCGTTCGTCTGGGAGCAGGGAGACCTGTGACCCCGGGGAAATCTCCAGAATGTACTTGAGGTAGACCGCACTAAAGCCAGATCATCCTCTCGGAGGTGAGCAGTTTGGACAGCACGGGTCTGCTGTGTCCAGGGCACAGGACTCGGGAGATGGCGATCATGGTGGGGGGGCGGGGATCTCTCTGTGTGTTTATCATTGTGAAAATCGGAGGGGTCTCCGTTTCGCAGCTCTGCCGCTCCTTTTAACGTGCTTATGTTTCTACGTGCCCCGCCGACGAGAGTCCTTCACCTTTTAAGTTGAGGGGAACGGCACGGTGTACTGGGGCCTTGGGAGCTCCGCGGGTCCTGGGACACCTGTCCGGGGGGCTTCGGGCTGGTGGGCTCACCCAGGGCCGGGGGCTGCTTTGCCGGCAGGGGCAGGCCCAGTGAAGAGCGGGCTCCAGCTTTGCCGCGTGGACGTCGGCCCCCGGCGGGGGCGGCTGCCTGGCGGGGAGGGCCAGCCAGAGTTTCCAGGTCTTAGGACCGCACGTTCCACCCCTGGGCTCCCCCCTGTCTGTCGGGTCTGGCTTTGGTCGCCAAAGTGGTCGGCCGCCTCGCCTCTGTTCCCCCAGAGCACTGAGGAGGGGCTCAGATGAAGCAGAGGATGAGAAGGGCTCTTGGTGTACTGGGTGACCTGAGGCCGCTCTGCTCGCCCGTCCGGGGCACGGCCAGGAGCACAGGTGCCAGAGGAGGCCCTGAGCTACGGGCTCCGGGGGCTTCCGTTCACGTGACGGTGGACGCATCTGGGTGTATGTCTGGCTTCTTTTATATCTTAGTTTCGTCTCGTCTGTGTCTACTGCCTTTTCCCTTGCCTTTTATGTTAACCAGGTTTCAGAACATTTTTGCACGTCCCCTTGTGTTAGTGCCGTGTGCTGGTGCAGGGTGACCCCGCAGGTGACTGTGTGCGCGTCCTGTGCACTGTCCTTCAGCTGAGGTCACGCCGGGCAGCCTGCGCCTCAGCGTGTACTTGCCCTGCCCTCCCCTGCGGTCCCACCAGCGGCTCTGCTCCGCGTGCAAGGCCGTGTGATTGTTCTTTTGCCCTCTTTACTCCTTCCTGCATTTCTGTCCCTTCTGGGATCGTTTTCCTTCAGTCTGGAAGTTTTAAAATATTTCTTTTAGTGTGAATCTTTAGGCGACACATTATTTAGTTTTTGTCTGAAAATGTTTTTATTCTTCCTTCGTTTCGTTTTTGAAAGATCGTTTTGCTGGGTGTGCAATTTTATAGCGATTTTTTTTTTCTTTTCAGTTTAAGGTCCCCCCACCCCCGCCATTTAAAGCAGTTGAAAAGTGGGGCGCCTGGGTGGCTCAGTCGGTTGAGCGGCCGACTTCGGCTCAGGTCATGATCTCACGGTCCGTGAGTTCGAGCCCCGCGTCGGACGCTGTGCTGACAGCTCAGAGCCTGGAGCCTGTTTCAGATTCTGTGTTTCCCTCTCTCTGACCCTCCCCCATTCATGATCTGTCTCTCTCTGTCTCAAAAATAAATAAACGTTAAAAAAAAATTTAAAAAAAAAAATAAATAAAGCAGTTGAAAAGTGTGTTTGTCTCATCTCCGGGCGTCTGTCCTGTTGGAAAGTTGGCCGTGAGTCTTCATACTTGTCTTTTCAAGGTGCCCCGTTTTCCCCCTCTGGCTGATTTAAAGCTCTTCTCCTCACTCGCTGAGATGCTCGTAGGTGTGGTTTACGTTGTGTTTATCCTGTTTGGTGCTCTGCCGTGTGGGGCCTGATGGTTTTCATCAGCGTCGCCACAGACCCTGCTCCGTGTGTTCCCTCCGATTCAAGGTTGTGAGACCTCGTGTTCCCAGTACGTCTTACCTTCTGTTCAGCGTTGTGTTTTTCCTTTCCGTGCTTTTGTCTGGATGTTTTCCCGGGACTGCTGTGCAGCTCTCAAACCCTCTTCTGCTGTAGTGGCCAATCTCCTGTTTAGCCAACCTACCATTTTTTTTCTTTCGTTGTGTTTTTCTGTTCCATCATTTCCGTTAGGCTCTCTGTTGATTGCCGGTCTCTGGGGGAAATCTCCATCTTGTTATGTATGATCCTGAACACATGGGCTTTCAGCACTAGGATGCCCGTTCTTCTGACACAACGTCTCCGAGACTGGGAAGCGTGTTTTTGACCACGCTGACTGCTGTGTGTATTGCTGGAGTTGCCCTGTGTGCACGGGGGTGAATTCCGTGGTGTGACTGGGCACGGTCAGTGTTTCGGCCTGCCAGTCGGGGAGCGGGTGTCAGTCGTGATTGTGAAGCATCTGTGCACGGGGTCCGTGGCCCGGAAGAACACCACCCACCCTCCGGGCCTGCGGGGCGACGCTGAGTGAACCCGTAAAGTCGACTCCGAGAGGACCTGCAAGTGTGCGGAGGAGGTGCTGGGGCACCTAGGCCAGAGCTTGTCTGATTGAGCTGACGATGGCTCTGTTACCAAGTATCAGACAAAAATTCCAGCCGGTGAGAAAGCACTGTGTCAGAGCTTAGTTGGCAGCGTTGTTTTCCTTGGTGACACATGGTGCAATAATGCATCTTACGGTCTTTGGATCTTGGGTTTTAGGAAGTAAATAGCATCTATTTTATACAGATTATAGCCATACTTTTTGAGGAGCAGAGCTGGGGACAGAACGATCCTCCTTGGAGTTTAATAATGCAGAGAATCCCATTCTCCACCCTGTGGCCCCCCACCGCTTCCCATTTTGTTTCTGTTCTGATCTCCCTCGGCAAGGGGCTTGCAGGGACCGAGTACACGGAGACAGAGGCGGTCAGTGATTGGTCTGTATTTGCCACTCTCCTAGTAAGTGACGGGAGATGTGAGTTAGTGTCCTGTCGCCCTGAAATCCTGGATGCGGCCACCCCGTGATCCGTGATCTCCGCTCCCGGGACCGTCTCAGATGCGTCCCCTCCTTCCACTTCCAGGGAAGGAGGCGTAGAAGGTGGGCTTGCCCGTTAGGCACTGGGGGTGGCCCGCCTGGCCTAGGTTAAGCTTCGAGGCGATTGGAAGTGACTTGTCAGAGTCAGTGTGGATGCTGGGGTCTTCCGCGGGGCAGACCGAGAGGGCACGGCCGTTCCGCCTTATCGCACGAGGGAGACGGCGAGGGCCACACGCAAGGTGGCGTCTTGGAGGCGGAGTTGGACCCCAGCGGGAGCCCCCGGGCCCAGCCTGCTCCCGGCACGGCCCCTCACGTCTGCTTCCTCACCGCCGCTGCGCTGAGTTCATCCTTCAGCTGGGGAAGAGCTGGGCGTTTGCAGCCACAGCTCCGGCTTTCCTCTTCACTCCGCGCTCTCTTCCTGGGCCTCAGGGCCCGAGACGCTCCTCGCAGAGATCTGACGCGTCTGTCAAGGTTCTCACGGCTTTCTGTGGCCGTCGTGAAAGAGGCCTTTTCCCTGCGGTCCCTAGTGGGTTTTTAGAACAGGGCTTCCGGCCGCCTGTTGGTTGTTATGCCGTCCCCAGACACCTTACTCTGCGGCCCTGCGCGGGCTGTGACGGGCTGTGACGGTGCTGTGGCGGCCCTGGGCGGGCCGAGGCGGCGATGCGGTGGCGCTGTGCAGCCTTGGGGCGCCAGGACCGGCACTCGGCCCCGCCGGAGACTGGCCGCCTGCCGGCCCGGGCCGCCGGTGTCCGGTCCCGCGCACAAACTTGCGGGGGTGCAGGAGGGTCTGTTCTGGTTTCAGTTCTATAGATTTCACGTCTCTTTAAATCTTTAAAAATTTAGAACATCCTTTTCTCTTCATGCCATTGCGCAGACGATTTTTACAAGTCATTTTGGACGTCGTTTAGCGAAGTCAGGTGCACGGCCAGATCCAGTCTTGGGGCTGGTGAGCCGTGCGAACGGTGCGCCCCCTTCAGGACGAACCGGAGGTGGGGGCGTCGGTGACCCAGGAAGGTCCCTCACCATCCCCGTCCGTTTCCGTCCGCCCCCCGCATTGGTTTTGCCCGACCCTGACACGCAGGACTCACGCCGGGTCATCCTGCCTCCTGTCGCACGACGCGGTTTCTGAGACGCGGTCGTGTTGCTGTGCGTGCCCGTGGCTCGTTCCCTCCGTGGCCCAGGCGCGTCTCACCGTGTGTCTGGGCCACGACGCGATCCGTTCACCCGCTGGTGTGCGGTTGGGTAATTTCCAGTTGTGGCCTTGGTGAAGGAGGCCGCCGTGAGTGTGGGCGTAAAAATGTTTGCGTGGGCCCGTGTTTTCATTTCCCTCGGGCGACTGGGAATGGGCTTGCGGGCCGTGGGGTCCTTGCATGTTTGCTGTTCTATTTTGCGAGCAGCTCTCAGTTGGCAAGATGACAGAGGTCACCCGTCTCCGTGCAGAGCCAGGTGGTCTGCGGGGGGCTCTTACTCGCAGTTGACTCTATGCGCACACGTGAGCTAAGGAGACGGCTGGCTCTGAAGCAGTGCTCAGGTCGCGGACGTTCTCGTCCTCTCCCGCAGTACCCGTCCCCGGCGGTGGGGCGTGAGCGGGCCGCGTGTGCTGAGAAACACGGCCAGGTTCAGAGGAGAGTCAGGTGAACTGCTTCGCCCGCTGCTGGGCTTGGAAAGAGAAGGTGAGCCCTCGGCAGCCCCTCCTCTTGCAGGGGTGACTCTGTCCCCGCTGCGCCGTGCTTTCCCTTCGTTCTCTCCGGGGTTGACCGCGCAGGTGGGTGCGGGCCAGCAAGACCCCGAAGGGACCCCGGTCAGCCGGCCCTTCCTGACACCCGTGTGCTCCTTCACTCAGCGTTGCTTTGGTGCCTCACTGGGCCGCTTTGGTTGTCAGGACCCCGCTGCTCTGCGTGTTCTGCTAACAGACTGGAAATCTGGGTCGTCACAAACAATCCATCCAGGAGAACTGTTTCCCTCCTCTCCCCCCTTCCTTTCCCCTCTCCTCCCCTCTCTCTTTTTTCTTAATATATTTTTTAACATTTATTCATTTTTGAGAATGAGAGAGGCAGAGCACGAGTGGGGGAGGGGCAGAGAGAGAGGGAGACACAGAATCTGAAGCAGGTTCCAGGCTCCCAACTGTCAGCACGGAGCCCGACGTGGGGCTCGAACCCACGAACCGTGAGATCGTGACCTGAGCTGAAGTCGGACACCCAACTGGCTGAGCCACCCAGGCGCCCCTCCTCCCCTCTCTTTATCTGCCCTCCTCTCCCCTGCCTTCTTCCCTCCCCTTGTCGGTTTACGGGGGCCCGCGGCCCAGGACCACAGGCGCCCGCGCCGCCCACGCGGACCCTGCGCGCCGCACGCGCCCGCCCGCCCCACCACCAGCGCCCGCCGGCGCAAGCAGAGTTGCCGATCAGGCGGACGAACCCCCGCGCTACGAACCCGCGGCTAATAGCCTCCCAGCCCCCCCCCGAAAACCACAACAACCCCCGTTCCCGCTCACTACGGTCCCTTCTACCTCACGGCCCCCTCTCCTCCCTCCTTCTCCTCCCTCCCTCCCGCACCTCCCTCCCTCCCTCTCCTCTCTCCCCCTCCCGTTCTTTCTCATTCTCCTCTCCCCTGCCCTCCTCTCCCCGCTCTGCCCCAGCTCTCCCTTCGCCTCCCCCTCTGGTCTTCGAAGGAGCACTTAGCGGCATCACAATCCTTGACTGGCAGGCTGGGGAAGTGCCCTTAACGAAGAGGTAAGAAAGAAAGAGCCCAAGTCCTTGCCTTTTCAGAGCTGCTCGATTAGAAGAGGGAACATTCCTAACAACGTGGGCTGTGATAACTGTAAACTGCCTGAGATAAATTTATAGCGTTCATTTCCTTCAGAAAGACCTAGAGTTTTTTTGACAAGGAGAAATATGGTTTTATACATTTTATGTCCGGAATATTGATACGGTTTTAGTCTGCATTACTCCTCAAAAGGAATGAAGTTTTGTCTTTTTTCGGAGCTATGGAGACCTTCTTGGTTTTTACTCCTTTTATTCCTTTGTGCTTTTCCTCATTTCTCCCCTTGTGTTCCCTCATTTTCTCTGCCAGTTAAAGTACTTGGAAGGAAATCTCTGAAGTACGTTTGCTGCTGTTGGCCGTGGGGGTGCACGCTCCTGTGGGAGCCCGGCCTGCCTTTCCCTGGGGTTCCTCCTCGTCACCCCAATTAGCCGTGTGCCGGCTGTTCCCCGTCAGAGACCCCCAGGTCTCCCGAGAGATCCCCAGGTCTCCCGTGCAGGAGAACCTCCACGGCCCGGAAGCCACTTGAAGACACTGCCTAATTACTGCCGTGTATCCTGACCACTGTTCTCACTTCTTCTGAGGACTTTCCCTTTGAAAGTGGTGTAAGCGCCAGGAACGCGAGGAAGATCTTCATGGGAAGTCGGGAGGGTGTCTTGCTCGTCGGCTGGCCCCCAGACCGCTCCTTGTCTCCCTCCCCGGCCTGTCTCCATGAATCCTGTGTCTGTTGTGACGCCGTGACCGTCCTATTCATGGGGATCGCGGGCAGGCGCAGGTTTATTTTTGGTGGTTCTCTCCAGAGAAGAACTGTGTTTTCTGCCTCTTTCAGGAAGACATATTAGAAACGTGGCTCTCTGGCGTTACCTAAAAATTGCCTTTCTCCAAATTGGGCTCTCAAAAATAGAGTATTTCCATTATTTTCTCCTTCTCCCTAGTACAAATTTGAGGACTCTTCCCTCCCCCGCACCCAGCCTCCTGGGGACAAAAAAGATGGACGGTAGAGGAGGTCCTAGGACAGATTGCTGGCGTCTTCAGGATAAATGAGAAGGCGTAGGCTCGTAGCAAATGTAAGTGATCCGGAATCGGATCACCACACTGGTCAAGGTACGGGAGAGGCAAGAGCATGAATCATGCCTGCTCGAGTCAGTGCAACAAAATTTTATGGAGTGTGTGTGCCATATATGGGGCGCTTTCCTAGTTGCTGTGGGTGTGAAAATAAGATGCTTCCTCCTGGCCAAGAGCTCCAAGCCTTATAGGGAAAGTAGACATTAATTCATTGATTCATGCGTTCATCCGTCGGGATTACACTTGGCTCAGATTCTGAGCAAAACCAGGTATGGTTCCTGCCGTTGTGGAGCGTGGAGTGTCGTGGGGGAACCGGGGAGCAGTCACGCAGTCCTTCCGAGGGACAGACAGCAGCAGACCGCGAGAAGTGCCCGAAACGAGGAGTACGTTCCGTGCACGTGGCTGAGGGCTGTCCTGACCGGAAGTCACACGGCATGCACGTTGTGTTCCTGGCGGAGTGCTTGCCGGGCCAGAGTGCTCCCCGCCGTGTCCCAAAGGAGGGATGCGAGCCGGGCAGCACCTCCCCGTCGCTGTGCGCACCCAGACTCGGGAGGGGCGGTGCCTGCCACTTGCCCAGCGCCCTCTGTGTCGCTAGGGCACCGACTGGTTGGGGCGTGACGTTCACAGGAACCCGGAAGATGGGGGTGACCATCCGCATTTACCTTTACCAGGCTGCCTGCCCGGAGAACATTCTGCCCAGTTCCTCCCTAGGCGCCCGCTGACCTCTCCATACCTGTCGTGGTGCCTCCAGTGTGTGCAGGGGGTGTGGGGCCACCCCGACTTGGAGGGGCTACTTGTCCTCCAGGGGCAGGGGGACGGGCAACTGAGGGAAACCCCGCGGAGTCCGCGGCGTCTGGGCTCGGAGCCCGGGATCTGGGGAGCCGGGGACCCAGACGTGGCCAGGTGGCTGCCGCGCAGGCAGGGCGCTCCCTCCCAGCCTGTGGTTCCTGTGTCCTTGGAGCAGCCCCAGGTCCTGGGAGAGGCAGCAGAGAAGGACGAGGCCGCCGTCCCACCGTTCTCCAGCTTCTGCTGCTTCCGAAGGTTTTCCTCTTAGCCCTTCTGACCAAGGTGCGCAGAGGTAACTGCCAGCGTGGGAGAACGCATTCTCCCATTTCAGGGACGTTCTGTGGCAGTTCTGTGCCTGACTTGTTCGTCTGTACGGTGTCCTTCCCAAGCTTGTCCCCCTTATCTCCGGGGACAGCAGGTTGTTGACAGCTGCAGACGGTGCTAATACTCTCTCTGGCTTCGTGGTGAAACACGGGGCCCCTCGATCGGCTCTGCATCCTTCACGGGGCGGCACGAGATCACAGGACCCGGCGGGTGTCAGAGACAGAACCGGGGACAGAACTGTCATCGTGTGGCTCCGCCCCGTCGGTAGCCTTGTTTGTTTGATTCCCGCCAGGGACCCAATATCCTGAGACAAGAGAACCTTCTCGTGACACCGATTTAACGGGAGAATCCCGGAGGATCTGCCGTTTTGCCAGCAGCTTGCATGCCTCGGGCAGAGGGACCCTAGACGGGAATCTGGAACCGAGGGAGCTTTACTGTCAGCGCAGTGTGGAAACCACGCAGCAGAAACGTGTGGTTTTCAAATGGGCGCTCGAACCTGGGGCTGTCCTCGAACGCAGCTTTCCGGCACCGGAGTAGGAGCAGTTCCCGCACTTGCCTGTGATGCAGGTCGGGTCTGGGGAGGCGGGGCCGGGACCGCGGCCCGTCGGGGAGGCTGGGCTCGGCTGCACCGACGCCTTCTGCCTTCCGGGGTGCTCCCCGGCCCTGCTTCACCAGCCGCCGGCCTTTGTGAGCTCAGAGGCAAATTGCTGTCATTCGCGTAAGCCCCGAGGCCACTTCCTGAAGACCCTGAGTCCGTAGAGCCGACTGTGAGGTTTTGCCGGCAGGGCGCGGAGCGGAGGCGGCCGTAGGCGTGCGGGCACGACCGGGGACGGTGCCCAGGCGGGCGGTCACCCACGGCACACGCTCGTTCTCCTGGACGGAGCCCGCAGGGGCGTCCTGGTGCACTGCGGGGGAAGGGACTCACAAGGGGGCCGTGTTCGCGGGCCCCTCGGCTCTCCATTGGGTGCCTCACGTCTTTTGAACTTGACTCGCGCTGTGCGTGTCGTTTGCGCGGTGAGGGTGCCCTGTTTCAGAGGCTTATGGTAAATTTCATGGCCCCCTTCCTCATTTATTTTGGGGGAGAGGGCCGCGGGTCCGCCGGGCACGGGCTCCGGGGCGGCGGGGTCTCTCTGCTTAGGCGCGGGTGTGCCCAGCGCCTGGCACGGGGCCTGGCACGCAGGACGCGCCCATCCGTCCTCGTTGGCTTTGCTGCGCCCACGGCCCGGCTCTTAGCCTGCGTGGTCTGGCCTCGCCCCCTGCTCGCGCCTTCCGTTGCCCCTGAGCACAACCCCCTGCGTGGCCGCGAGGGGCTCCTCTGTTGGGGGCGCACGCCGTGAGCCCTGCCCAGGCCCTGTCCTCCCGCAGACGCTGTGGGGCCCAGCTCTTGGCCCTTGCCCTCCTCCTCTCTCTCCGCGGGACCGAGTCCCTCCCCGCTCTCCCTCCCCTCCCCTCTCCCCTCCTCTCCCCTCCCTCCCCCACTGCCTAGGCTTCCTCCGTACCCAGGCTCCGTGAGGGTCACATTTGCGGGGTGAGAGTGTGTGAGTGTGTGACTGTGCGTGTGATTGTGGGATCGTGTGTGTTGAACGTATGTGACTGCGTGTGTGTGATCACGTCTGTGTGTGAGGCTGTGAGTGTGGTCCGTGCGTCTGCCTGTGGGAGACTGCGGCGGTGTGGGCGTGTCCAGCTGTGCGTGTGTGGGAGCGAGTGTGGGTGTGGGCGTGCGTCCCCTGTGAGGCGTCCGGTGACCCCACAGTTCCCTCCAGGTCCAGCTGCCCCCCGTCCTGCCTGTGCTGTGCATGTCGCGGGGTGGAGCGGTTCACAGTGACTTCGAATGGTTAGGACAGCGTTAGAGAAGGCGTTAAGAAAGGGGTGGGGAGGGTCCGGCTGGACGGATGAGGGGGGTGACTTCCGGCCCCTGAAAACAGTGGTAGGAGGCCAGCGCCGCGTGTTTGGGTGACTGTGGCGCCCGCGTGGCTGGCGTTGTCTCAGGCTCTCCGTTTACGGTTTTAATTTGCTTTCCAGGCTTATCCGTGGTCTCCTTTCTGTCATTAGTCATTCCATTTGGCCACGGAACCCACCTCCTCTGCTTGGAAGATGGTGTAAACGAGGAAGGCACTGTCCTGTGCAGGGCGCACTGCGCACAGCGGTGACAGTGACTTACGGAGGAGGCGGGAACGGTCGCTGCTTAGCGCTCACCTGCAGGCTTAATTCCAGAGTAGCTGCCGTGACCCCCTCTTCCCTCGCTCCATTCCAGCAGTTCCTCCCGCTGCGCCTTGAACCCGCCGCTTCTGGTTAAAACGCCAGGGTTGGTAGAGGGGTTTATCTTGTCTGTAAAAGGGCTGATGTCACAAAATAGGTGTCTGAGCAGGCCCTTACTTGACTTAAGAAATCTGTTCTGAGTCAGAAGAGTGGTGGCCCCAGGTGCTCCCCCCACGACTGCCGGCTGCCACGTTACCGTCTCCTTAGGCTCATCGTTTTAGGATTCGGTTGGACTAAGAATTCCAGGGCATGAAAGAAACGGTATTGTAATAAAGTTGACATTTGTTCACTCACAGAAGACTATTCAGAAGTAGTCCTTCAGGGCTGTGAGGTGCTCCGGAATACCAGGGGCCCTGGCTCCTAGCAAGGATTCTAGGCTTTTGGGTCACCTCATTGTCCAAGACGGCTGCTGGGGCTCCAGCTATTACATCTGCATTTTACCTTGCAGACCGGAAGGGGTAGGGAGGGAGGCTCCCCTCTTTACCTTTAAGGATGTTTCTTAAAAGTTACACTTAGCATTTTCATGGGGAGACTGGGAATTACCATCTGGGTGGCCCTGTGCCACATAAAAATGGGGTTTCTATTATTCAGAGAAAGGTGGGACGGATATCGGAGAAAACCTGTGCTGCCTGGCATAAGCACCATCCTGGCCGCCGCTTAACACGCCAGGAAGAGCATGATTTGGCTCGGGGTGTTGGTTAGTCCCTCTGGGTCGGTTCTGAGCGCGAACTGTCTCAACCACCATCAAATGTGCCACGGAACAGGAGGATGAATTATCCTGGTGACAAGTGCCTGGGAACCGGGAGGGGGAACGACCCGGTGACCGGCTGGCTGTGTGTGAGGACCCCACACCCCGGCTGTGGCAGGGAAGCCACACGGGAGAGGTGTGGGAGTTTGGGGGCGGCTCGTGGTGATCGCCGGCACAGCGTGGAACCGGGGCCACGCTCAAAAGCACTCTTCGCTGCTGAGGGGACGTTACGTGTTTCTAATTTAGGTCCCCGCAAGATTATTTGTTGCTGGTAGACGTTTTGTATCATAGTGCAAACTTGGGAAAGTTACCCTAAGCCTTGGCCTGACTTCGTTTCTGCGAGGACTCCTCCAGGAGGGAGACTGCCAGCGGCCACCGGGATGCTCCCGGCTAGGGGCGCACAGCCTGCACCCTCCGGGGTGACGGGTCAGGAGTGGCGCTGACGGTCCCTCCCGTGATAGAAAGACTTCCCTCGGGGCGACCCCGCGGCTCACCTGCGACGGGGCCCCGCGCGGTGTGTTTCCTCATCGTACCCCAGTTTACGCATCTGTAAATGAGGCCAATAACAGAGGCGGTGACGCAGACATTGCTGACGTCGTGTGCGCAGAGCGCATTCGTCAGATGTCAGCTCTTAATATCTTGACTTGTGCTCTTCGTGTGTAAGAGCTAGTAATCCTTTGCATGAATATTTGCTTAGGTTTTCCCAGGGATTAAAAAAAAAAAAACCAACCTGTAAAACAGTAAAATTGAGGCTTAGGTCACAGTAACTTTCCACTTTTGAAATTCAGAAATTTGGAAGTCCTGAGAATGTAAACTTTTCCCATATTTGGTTCCAAGGCTTACTTAGCAGCAAGCCAGACCTGAGAGATATGGACCAGTTTATGGCGGCAAAGGGGAAAAGAGCCCATTCACATGGCCATTTACAGGTTTGTCAGCAGAAATCATTGTCTGTTCATTCACTATTACCATCCGTCTAAAACACAGACATTTGGGGGGCGCCTGGGTGGCTCAGTCGGTTCAGCATCCGACTTTGGCTCAGGTCACGATCTCATGGATGTTGACTTCAAGCCCCGTGTTGGGCTCTCTGTTGTCAGCACAGAGCCCGCTTCAGATGCTCTGTTCCCCCTCCTCTACCCCTCCCCCGCTGGTTCCCTCTCTCTCTCTCCCTTTCTCTCTCTCAAAATAATAAACAGACTTAAAAAAAATACAGGATACAGGGGCACCTGGGTGGCTCAGTTGGTTAAGTGTCTGACTTTGGCTCAGGTCATGATCTCCCAGATCGTGGGTTCAAGCCCCGCGTTGGGCTGTGTGCCGAGAGCTCGGAGCCTGGAGTCTGCTTTGGATTCTGTCTCTCTCTCTCTCTCTCTCTCTCTCTCTCTCTCTCTGTGCCTCCCCCGCTCATGCTGTCTTTCTCAAAAATAAATGAATCAACGTTAAGAAAAATCATAAAACACAAACATGTGGAATTCTAGACCAGGTCTGGCCCCAGGGTTGAGGATAAGAGGCTGTGGCCCCGCGCCCCACGGGCAAGGGTTCCCGCCCCGCTGCGGCTCCGGGAGCGACCCAGCCTCTTGGGGTGTCCAGCAGAGTGGCCTGGCACAGCTCTGTTCCCCAGGCAGGCAGTCCCATGGCGGTTAGCAAGGCATCTCACACCATCGTTTCTTTCTCCGTTTGGAGAAAGGAGGGTGAAGCCTCACTTCTGTCCTGGTGGTCTTTTTATTTTTTTACTTCTTTTTAGATTTTCAGATTTGTGTTACAGGGTTTGCTTGTTTGCTTTCGGCTTTGTCAGGTTCTGTCCCGGATTTTCTTACCGCTGTGGATGTACTCGTAGTTCTGGGACTCATTTGTTTAAAACTTGAAAGGAGCATGATTTACTAAGGAAATGGTTTTAGAGTTTCTGCTTGTTTTTCTTTTTCCTCTTCATATGCCTGTAGTTTACAATCTCTCTGTGGAATTTTCTGTTGAACTTCGGGTTGAATGCTGGGGTTCCCAATGGTGAGGCGTAGGTAAGGCAAGCACTTTGGAGACTGTTGAGCACCTTCGAATAGCGCCTTTGACTCTCGGCAAATGCCAGGGAAGCCCAACCGCGTTCTTTGGACAATCAGTTCCAGATAACAAACAGTATACATAGGATACTCCTCACCTTGTTTTCTTTTTTACTTCTTTTAAAGTTTATTTATTCTGGTTGCGGGCAGGGGGAGAACAAGCGGGAGAGGGGCAGAGAGCGAGGGAGAGAGAGAATCCCAAGCGGGTTCCGCACTGTCAGCACAGAGCCCAGTGCGGGGCTCGATCCCAGGAAACCGTGAGATTATGACCTGAGCCGAGACCAAGAGTCGGCCGCCTCACGGACTGAGCCACCCAGGCACCCCAGCCTTTTTCCTGAGAGCCAGGAGACCGCCATTGCCGGGAGCAGAAAGTTGTGTTTTAAGAGTTTTCTGTTATTTGCTAATTCTGCTGACTTGGCTCCGTATAAATGCTAAGAATTACTTGTTGTCTTTGGATAAAGAATTCCGAAGGCGTTTGTTCCCCTTTACCACGGCTGCATAATTGAGTGCCCCGGAACGTGGTGGCCTAAAGCCATAAAGGTTCATTTGCTTACAGTTGTGCAGCGGGGCTGGGCCCAGCTGGACAGTTCTGCTGGTTTCTCCTGAGGTCTTTGGGGTGGCTGCCGACATCTGGAGGCTTGGCTGGCCTGGAAATCCGCGGTGGCATCACTTCTGTGCCCGGTGCACCAGCTGAGACGGCTGGGACGCTGCACGTGGGCGTCCACCGCCCCCTCTCCAGCCCTCCAGCTGTTCTCTGCAGCAGGTAGCTGGGTGTCTCTGTGTGTACCTGGTGGCCCGGGCGTGGAGGAGGGCGTGTTCTGGGGGGATGAGCCCCCGTGCAAGTGCTTATTAGCATGCCTCTGTTTGCATCGCACTTGCAAGTCACATGGCCAAGGCCAGGGTGCACACAGGACGGGGATGCAGGAAGGCGTCAAGGTATCGTTGTTATTGAAGCTTGAAGTGTCCCGTTGTTAGCTGGAGGGGCTTCTTTTGATTGGCTGAGCTCTGCCTTGGCGAGGTGATCCGGGCCCATCCTGCACATTTCACGTCCCAGACCTGGAAAAAGCCATTTTTCCAGTGAGTTTCTGTTTCCTCCAGTGAGAAATCTGACTGTGGAGCCTGTATGCTCGGAGCCTGGGTCTTTATTGTTATTGCATGGTGTCGCTTTCTCGGCTTTTTTGGAGGGTACGGCTGGAGTTGAGCGGTAGCACCTGCGTGGTGACACCCCCCCCCCCCCCCAGCACTCACCAGCTCCTCTGCACCTCACTCCTTTGGCTGTGGTCCCCCTCCCCTTTGAAGCTCGTCCTTTAGAGTTTCCTTGTTTATATTCTCTCTTTTTGGGGTATACTTTCTCAGTTTCAGTGATCTCAATATATTTGTTTTAGGCAGGTATTTTTACTGGGGATAGAGTTGTCTGACCTTGACGCTCTCTCTGTACATCTTTTCGATTCTAGCATTGCTTTCGAGGCACCAGCAGCCAGTCTGAGTGCCTCTCTTTTCAGGTGGTCTGTCTCTTGTCCAACCTGTCTGCTTTGGGGGGCTTCCCTTTCCTTAGGGCTTTGCAGATTTATTGATGTGTGCACAGTGTAAATATATCAATTTTGTCCATTCTTGTCCATATTCAGTGGCCTTCCAAAACTCAGGTGTTTGCATCTTTGTAAGTTCTGGTAGTTTCTCAACCGTTCTCTGCTCCGAAACTGCCTGAGCCCCAAGTCCCGATCCCTCTTGTTTACAGATCCCGGGACTCCTCACTCTGCATGCTTTCCCCACCAACCCTCTCCCCCCTACGCTCCATTCTGTCGGCTCTGTGCTGAGTCTCGGGTCTGTCCCATTCACACCTCTGTGTTTGTGTCTGTCCAGTCTTCTGTCCAGAAGCCTTTGCGTTTCTACTTTACATTCTAATAGGACAAAAAGTCCTTGTGGTTTTTCGTCGTATCTGTTAGTCCTTGGGCCATATTTTCAATTCTGTTTCTCGAAGAGCTTTAAACAAAGCTACTTTATTTTATTTCTAATGATTTTGGTGCCTGAAATCTTTGTGCTTCAGCTGTTTTTTAGTTGACTTTCTGTCTTGGTGCCTGTTTCTCAATGTACCTTAAAATTTTTGACAATGAACGATTTCCCTTTGAAATTTAACTATGTAAAATCTTTGAAGCTTGAGACGAAGTTGCTTTCTTTTCTTTTCTTTTTAAGTTGTTTGGGTTTGCTTATGTCCAGCACTTAGGGGCCCTGCTGGTCAAGGTTATTTAAAATCCTGGCTTAAAGTTTTTATGTCCCATCCAAGCAGTATGACTTAGCAAGCCCTTGTCAAGTCCAGCTCTTCCCTCTCTCTACTTCCTGTGTCAGGGTTAGAGATGAGTGGGTTTCTTGGCAGTCCCTGGCAGGTGGTTTTACTTTTGGGGTAAAGCTTACCATGAGTCCCAGGCTTCTGCAGCCTGGGGAAGGGACGTTTCTGAAGGGGCACCTTCTCTTGGACTCCCCACCTGGCCTTGGGCCTTGTCCCCTGCGCCTCCAGCCCGGTGTGTCTGTTCAGGGCTTGGCCACTGCTGTTCAGATGAAATCTGGCTGCCTTCTGTCCACGTGTGTCAGCTCCTGACTGTAGTGTACAGACTGAGCATTCTTTTACGCCCACTTGTCCTTGTCTTAAAATTTTTTTTTAATGTTTTATTTATTTTTGAGAGACGGAGAGAGACAGAGCGTGAGCAGGGAAGGGGCAGAGAGTGAGGGAGACACAGAATCCGAAGCAGGCTCCAGGCTCCGAGCCATCAGCCCAGAGCCCCACGCGGGGCTGGAACTCACGGACCGCGAGATCATGACCTGAGCCGAAGTCGGACACTCAACCGACTGAGCCACCCAGGCACCCCCCCCCCTCCCCGTCCTTGTCGTTAAGAAGGTGCCCTACTTGGGGCCCCTGGGTGGCTCAGTCGGTTGAGCGTCCGACTTCGGCTCAGGTCATGATCTCGCGGTTCGTGAGCTAGAGCCCCGCGTCGGGCTCTGTGCGGACCGCTCGGAGCCTGGGGCCTGCTTCCGATTCTGTGTCTCCCTCACTCTCTGCCCCTCCCCTGCTCACGCTCTGTCTCTCTCTATCAAAAATAAACAAACATTAAAAAAAAACAAAAAAAGGCGCCCTTGCGCAGCAGCCGGCCCGGGGCCTAGGCCCGCAGGGCATCACCTGTGGCCTTTCCAGCACTGCAGACGCGATGTCCCTTCGTGTTTCTTCAAGGCGCGTAACAGTGCCGGCACCTGATCTTAAAATTGAGCGGTACGATGAAATACTTTCGAGAATGCGAATTGCACTAAATCACCGGGTCTGAATGGCGCAGCCTGACAGTTCTGAAAGAAATAGAAAATGTAGCCGAGCCCCTAACATCAAGTGTAGGCATTTTCAGTGATAAACTACTATACACGGTAGGTGGATGGTCTTAAGTTCACCCAAGAATTGAAGGTAATTCTGGAAATTTACGGGTCAGTGGGGCTTGTGTTGGTGAGAGGCAAGGCGGTTTGTGCTGTGTCTGTGCAAACCTTGCGGTGTCCTGCTTCTGCTTGTTGACGGAAGGTTCCAGCAGGATGAGTGCTACGTACAGGTGAGTGGTGAGTGGAATTGGATGAGACGGAAGTATTTCTGAGGGCAGTGAGTCCTGTGGAGATGGCCTCGCCTCCAGCGTCGATGTAGATGGTAGGAGACGGTGTCGGACGAGAGACAAGGTGGCCGGTGGGGGACCCGGCAGCTCTCCAGTTCTGCGGGAACAAGCCTGGGCACCCGTAGGGTTTCTGGGGAGCGAGACCCCCGGCCATTGAATCGAAGCGTCAGGAGGGCAGCGAGACAGCCGCCTTAGGCGCTGCCTTCTGGGCTGTGCGCCCCTGCGCCGGGCTAGGTGTGATGAGTGGGAGATCAGCTACGAGTGGGTAGCCGGGGGGAGGTTTCAGTAGAGCTGCATCTGGGGGCAGAGCAGTAGCTGGTTAAGTGCGCGAGAACGTGTGGAAGCAGGGGGTGGGGGTGGGGGTGGGGGGCCTCCGGTGGGTGCCTACTCGGCTGCTGGAGTGAGGGGCCCCAGAGCGGCACGGCCGGACGGGCCGCTGGGGCCTCTGGCTTGGTCCCCTCCAGGTCTTAGGAAGACTGGAGGCCCACGAGGTGCAGGGGCAGAGCCAGGACCGGGCGTCCTGGTTTACCGTCGTCGGGGGTCTTTACGTCACGACACCTCCTGTTATGGGGTTAAAGTCAACACTGCAGGGAAGGCTTTTATCCAATAACGGGTTTAAGGCCGATCTTGAACACCAGACTAGCGGACAGACGGCGGCGCTAGGGGACAGCCCCCCAGGCACCCTCTCAGGTCACAGGGCCGGCCCGTCCGAGGCCGCTCACCCAGCCCTAGGGAGCAAGTTGCCACATGTGTGTTTGCGTGACGAGGCCTTGCCGTGAGAAGCTCTTACTGTGCTAAGAAGATGAGCAGCAGACATGCCTCAGGTCACCTGAACGTTTGCTTTTTACTTCGTGCCCTTAGAGATATTTAGAAATCCTGTGCTTTTCAAACTATCACAACTTGTGATTGTGACGTGCGAGGAAGGAAGCATGACCCTAACGCTGCACGCTGACTCCCACTCTTGGCACCTACTCTCCACTCTGGGCACATCGTGGGTTTCGTTTCAGAGGGACCTTGGCTCAAAGCATCGTGACGGCTTTTCGTGGCCCTTGTACAAAGTGCGAGCTCTTCAGCTGGGCCGACAAGGGGCTCTTGGTCTCGCCCCTACCCCGTGCAGCGGCCACAGCCCGACCGCCGGGGCCTCGGTGCCTCGGTGCGCCCGAACTTCCCTCCCGCCTTCTGCCGGCTGGGGTTTTCTGCCTCTGCCCGTTAGACTCTGTTCACGCTTCAGGTCTCCTCTTTGATGACATTTTCTCTGGCACCATCCCTGAATCCTTAATCCTTACCACCTTAATTTTTAAAAATTAATTACTTTATTTTGGGGCAGGGGAAGGGCAGAGAGAGAGGGACAGAGAATCCCAAGAAGGCTCTGCGCTGTTGGCTCGAATTCACAAACCGTGAGATCGTGACCTGAAGCGAAACCCAGAGTCAGACGCTCACCCGACTGAGCCACCCAGACGCCCTGTCCTTACCGCCTTAGAAAATAAGCAAATCCTAGGAAGGCGCCGGCTCCTTTGTTCTCCCACGGGACGCTCGTCTGGCTCCACGATGTTCTGCATCGTGAGATTTCTTAGCCTTGTCATCTCGATGTCAGTGCTGCTCTCTGGTCTCTAGGCTTCAAGAAAGCGATGGGGACTTCCAGGTAGCTGTTGCCAGTGGTGGTTTCTTACTTGTCTGTCTCCAAACATATCCCCCAGAAACAATACAGAAGAATAAGAGGGGGAAATTAAACTATATAAAAACCAGGCCATTAGCATAAAAGACACAATGTGCCCAAATTTGAAAATAAGGAAAGACCCAAGTCCCTCCATGTGGTCTCCGATATTCCCTCCCCATTCCTGCCCCACTGCACGGCTCTGCAAAGGCAGGCCAAGAGGACCACGGGGACGTGAGAAAGGAGCAAGTGACGGGGCCTGTGGCTTATCTGAAACCACGGCAGGAAGACCAGGTCCAGCCCGAGTGTGAAAATACAGAAACGAGTCCCAGCAGAGCAGAGAATGGGCTGTGCAGGTGGTGGGCTTAGTGGGTGTTAGTGAGAATCTGCAGAAGAGACAGGACGGGGGGATTTGGCATTTGCACAGTGAGTGGAACAGAAGCAGAAGGGAAAGACTTAGGGTCTCGTAAGTGAAAGAGAACCCCCGAATTTGAGGGCACATAACTAAGTCTCACCACCCAAACCATCCGTGGAAGCAGTGGTCGCCAGACACAGGCCCCTGAGCCTGTCACTTTCTTGCAAATAAAGTTTTATTAGAACTTGGCCACACCCATCTCTTTAAATGTTGTCTGTGATTGTTTTGTGCTACAACAGAGCCGTAGGAAGAAAGTTGACGAGAAATGCGCAGAACTCTATGAGGTAGACTTGAACACACCCCTGAAAACCGGGGACGCTGACCTGAGCCCACAGAGGGGCTTCCCCTGTTCTTGGTGAGCGTGACTCAGCTTTAGACAGACTCCCGTTCTCCCTCCGTTCGTCAATACATTCTGTGCAATCCAGCAAAAATACCAGCGTTTTCGGAAAAAAAAACAACAAAAAACAGAGTTACACAAGTTGATATTAAAGTTTCTGTGGGGGAACAAACAGGAAGCACGGCGAGGAAAACGGCAGCGTGCCACTGGCTCCCAGAGAGACAAATAGACCAGGTCTTAGTAGAACGCAGATCCTGGAAGGTGGACCCAAGTGCCCGTGGAGGTACGGTCTATCCTAAATATGACAGGTCAGCGGAGACAGGACGGACTTTTACATAAGTGGCGCTGGGACAGCTGGTCACCATCTGGAACGAGATGAAATTCGAACCGTACCTCACATGCATAGGAGAGTAAGCTACAAACGGATCAGGGATCCAAATGTGAAAGGTGAAACCGTACAAACACTGGAAAGAAAGCCGCGTGAAGTCCCCCCATCTCCGTGTAGGGAAGGCTTTCGGACTGCCAGTTGGCGGAGAGCGCTCAGAGCACGGACACCCAGCGGGCGATGCGGACCAGGGTCGGGGGCAGGGGAGTGCCGCGGGCGGGTAGTCTACCCCCCCGAGGCTGGGACGGCGGGGCTTAGATCAGGAGAACGGGGGAAGTGCAGAGTCAGCCAGCACAGGAAGTCACCCACTTCTCAGGCAGCGGGAGTCGAAGGGGTGACACCGCCTGCCACCAAGGCTGCGGGGGGACCGGCCCTCCTCTGTTGCCGGCGGGGTGCAAACTGGCCTCTCCCCGTGGGCGAGGTTAGACAGGCACGCACCCGGGGCCTGTGGACTGCTTCCGGGAACTGGCCCCGAAGATACAGCTGCAGAGGACACACACGTGCCCGAGGTCACGGAGGGCAGCCCCGCTGAGCACAGGCGGCCTCGCTGACAGATGCTAGAATCAGTCCTGGGAGGGACGTTGGGAAGCAGGAGAGCCGAACAGCCTTGGGGTCTCTCCCCAGAAGATACTGGTTAATGGCAAAGGGGAAAGCAGCAACTTTACAGTATAGAAACCTGGCCCGCTTGACCTTAAGCGAGGGTTGGAGATGGTCATCGCTGGTAAGCAAATATACTGGCCTGCCTCACGAGGCACCGAGGAGGATGCTCCTTGCTTCTGTCCTGTTCTTCGTAAACATATGTCCTGTCGATCCGGTGATGACTGACCACTAGAGAGCCCCGAGCTGGGGAACATTCTACGAGGCAACTGCCCAGTGTTACTCAAAACCGTGACGTTCACGCGGGAGAAAGACCCAGGACCTGTCACAGCTCGGGGGAGATAAGGGGTAAGGGCCAGACACCACGTGGGACCCCGTGTGGGTTCCCAGGCGGGAGGGGGCCGCGGGCCTGGCCGCCGAAATTCGAGGGGGGCCGGTGCCCACACTGGCGCTGCAGACCCAGCCCACGTTCCTGATTTCAGGGACTGCACAGCCCTTGTGCGCGATGCCGACCTTGGGAGGCTGCGTGAAGGCCAGTGGGGAGTTCTGGGCTAGTTTTTCAGTTTCTGAGTGTTTACAGTGATTTCAAAATAAAAAGTAAAAACAAAACAAAAAAAAAAAAACAAAGGGAAAGAAAGCAAGAATCGTGCCTGTGTGTAGCTGTGCTTTGCACCGTGTCTGACACAGAGCAGATTCGTGTTTTCTGCCTCAAGATACGTGCACTTAAAAAACACACAGAGAGGGTTGCACGAGTAACGGGCGGGGAGCCGGAACTGCAGGTGGGAGTCCCCGTGGACCTCCAGCGTCGCGAGGTACAGCGAGCCCTCCCTCTGGATGGGCCGGAACCTTCCAGAGACATTTTCCGTTCGTGCGTGTCGTTGCAGCCCTCTGCTCGCCTGCTCACAGTCCGTGGTTTTATTGCCACTTTGGTGGGCGATTTCCTTGGATCGCTTCTCTGCCGCCGAGGCTTTGTTCGTCCGCCAGCACATTTCTCTCTCACTTCCTGGGAAGTGGCCTCCGCTCCTTCTGACTACTCACCGTGTCCCCTGCCGATCACTCCTCTTCCCTGTCTCTTTGCCCCAGGTGAGGGCTTGAGGTCTCCGGAGCCGACGCTGGCAAAGATATCCAGGGGACGTGCTTCCTGGACGAAGTCACGGCTGACCCTAGGCCCACCCAGCGTCATGATTTTCCTGCCTTGATGTTTTGTTTTGTTTTGTTTTTCCACCGGAGTTAAGATTTTGCGGGGGCTGGGTAGTGGCTAATGATGTTATTATGTTTGTATTTCCTTTTCCCTCAGTTTAGGGCCGAGGAATATTAAGATGCCTTTACAGACCCGCTACATGCTTTTACAATAAAGATTTCTCTCCTTCTCCCTTTTGTTTCTCTTAGCCTCATTTCTGAGTCTGCAAGTTGTTAATTTTCGCTGTGGTGAAAATAACTTATTTATTAACTGTTTTCAAAAAGGCAGAGTAGTTTATTTGGAATTAAAGTGTCTTCAGGATTAATGTTGACTTTTTTGGAGCTCAGTGTTGCACGCCAGGCATGCATAGATCTCCCTCTTCCTCCCTCTCCCGCCTGTTGGGAGGAGAGGTTAGCCCTGAAGTTATCGGGACAGGGAGCAAGAAAGCTTGGCCGGTCTATCCTGGTTGTCTTCCCCAAACTCCAGAGACCAGGAGGTAAAATGGTCACCGTCCTCGAGTTAGAGACCTGCAGTTATTCTTGGAAAGACACCCAGTGCCCAGGAGGGGTCCTGTCTCCCGGCGGGCCCTGTGCCCCACCTTGGGGTGCTGGCCGGCATCGCGGGCCATCTCCGCTTCCAGGCCAGACGCCAAACCCCGCTGCGCTGTGGCATGTGTCTCACCCCGTGATGTCTTCCTGCTGGGGGCGCCACCGCCTGAGGGGTGTAGGCTGCCCTGCCGCGTAGGGACTTCTGAGTTGAGTTCTCAGCTTTGCCTTTCATCCCCCATTTCTCAGCCTTCTTTCTCCCTCTCCCGGGAATCCCCGCCCTTTGCCGAGGCTCCGTCTTCATTTCTTGTCCTGACTGCACAGGGGTCCCTGACCTGTCCCTCGTGAGAAGCGGTTCGCGTTCCCCTGGGTCCCACGGTTATTCCCGATGGAGCTCCGTGTGAACGACGCGGGTCCCAGCTCACCCCGTGGCACAAGGGCCCATGGCACCCCTCCTCTGACTGGGGTCGAAATAGAGCCCCCGCCGTCTGCCCTTGTCACGTGGCCCTGGCGAGACTGGAAGGCAGTGGCCCAGCCGGTTTTTGATGTGTGAACCCTTGCTCGGCACAGTGTCGGGCACCTCCAGGCGCCCGGGCCGCATCTGTAGACGTACTCTGACCATGCCATCCGGGGAAGGATACGAGGGTGCTGTTACTTGAAGATACTCCGAACGATGCCCGTAAACTACCGGGAGCCACAGCGTCTGTCGGCTGAGTCGTTGGCTCGCTCAGCGGTCGAGGTCGTTCCCACTTTGTGCCGCCTGCGGGGCTTTGGTTGGTGATGCGGCAAACAACTCGCCTCCCCTGGGAACAGTCTTGGATCTGAAGGTCCACGTCGAGGTCCCACGTCATACCTCTGTGGGAGAGCAGCGGCGTTCTAAACTCGACGAGTGGGGTGAGAAGTGTGGTTTTCCCATGTTCACTTGCTTTTTGCCGCGATTTCCCGTTCAGACACGGCAAAACAGGAAGAGTACCGGGCGGAGCCCTGCTCGCCAGGTGCGGGTGCGCATGTGGGCAAGCCGGGTGAGCGCCTCACCGCAGATCGCGGCCCGCGGGAGCGTGGACTCTATGCAAGGCCAGGTGACGTCACCCGGGACACGTGGTCTCCAAATGCTAGCCGCAGAGTGACTGCTCTCGTGACCGGACTCAGGTCCACGTCTTTCTAGGGAAAGAACACCCGGGAGACTTGTGTCACAGTGAGTGGGCGTGTGCAAACACCCACCATTTCTCGGCCGGGCCTGCAGGCTTCGTGCTGCCCAGCGCAGACTCCGGGCGGTTTCTCACGCCGTCGTGCCGAGTACGTGTATCGTATGTGCTTAGACTCTGCCTCCTCCTTTGCTTGAAATACGTGGCCAAATAGTAAGATGACCAAAAATTTGTTGTGTTGTGACCTTTTTTTCCCGTGTTACACAAACAGTAGTAAAGAATGAACTTTTTATTATCTATTATTACTATTTTTATCATTTTTTATCGTCACGTCAGGGTGTTAAAATATCGGTAAATGATGTGAGATCTTCCTGTGGCTACCGTGACATAATTACACCAGGCATTTACAACGTGTGGTAGGCTGGTTGGTCTCTAAAAGATTTTCGCCCACGTCCTAATCCCCAGACCCTGCGAGCGTCACCTTTGATGGCGAAAGTTAAGGATCACGAGGGGAAGAACTCACTCTGGCTCGCCTGGGCGGCCTTCACTGGAATGTGGATCCTTATCCTGCCGGGCGCCTGGCGACAGACCCCGCAGAGAAGGACGTGTGAGCGCGGAGCCAGACGTGGAGCGAGGTGGCCACGGGCCGAGGAACGCCCAGGCACGCCATCCGCCTCCAGGAGCCGGAAGAGGCAAGGAGGGGATTCGTCCCCAGAGCCTCAGGGGTGTGGCCCCGCCGACATACGGGTTTTGCATCTGCGGCCCCCGCCACTACGAGAGGATGGGTGTCTGTGAGCTGGAACCACTAAGCGCGCGGTGATCTGTTGCCGCAGCCGCCGGAAACTGACGCACGCGGGCTGGGAAGAGGGCTTGCTTCCTGCTCGTCGTCGCGGCCGGTGAATGAGGCTGCAGAGATGCTGAGAGCTCGGTTTCGGTGCGGCTCCCCTCCCCGTGACACCGCCGCTGGCTCCTTTGAGGCCTGTGGAGGGAAACGGGGTTCCGGAGACCTGTGTGTCCTCAGGGTAGACTTAATGACTCGCTCTCCACGCTGCTGGCAGTGTTGCCCTCACACCTGAGACCGTGGAGGTCGGGCAGGCCGACCCCTCCCCCGTGTGCTTAGTGCAGGTGACGAGCAGGAATCCAGCCGGTGCCTGGAGCCCAGGGGTCGCCCTTGGCTGCTGTGCCCGCTCCCACGCCTGCAGCTCCTGTGGGTTCCGCTCCTAAGTCTCTCGTCTGTCCGTTGGGTCCCATGGTCTGGCCTCTCCCCAGGCCACGCACACGGCACCCGGGACCTCCCGGCACCCTGTGTGGCACCCGCCCTCCCACGGCCGGGCGCACTGCTCCACTCAAGTGTGGGAACTGGGTCGCCCTGCTGGAGATGCGCATTTTCTCTGTTCATATATATTCGTTATTTGCACATAAACAAACAGGCCTGCCCACCTGCTGTGTGCCAGGCGCTCCCGGGGCTGGGATCCATCAGCTTCCTTGTGTGCTGCACCGGGAGGAGGTAAAGAGGGCTTCAAACTGTGGTACTCGCCTGTTTTCTTTAGCTTTCGTGCTCTCCTATATATATGTATATATGTATGTATATTTTTTTTTCCTGAACCAATTGAAATTTGCAAACATCGCGTTATCCATAAATACTCCAGTGTGTAGTTTTCCAGAACAAGGACTGCTTACATAAGGACTGCACATGTAACGAAATCCCATAGTATGATCTCCTTGGTTTCGTAACCGGACCTCCTGGTTGTTCCAGGAACGTCTCCCCGTCTGGGCTCCGGCCCAGGCTCACACATCGCCTTCTGCCGCCACTCACTCCTCTCACGTCGTCTTTCACGTCCGGACGTCCTCGTCGCGCGCTCAGTCTGCACCTCCCCGTCGCTTCCTTACGGCTGGAGCTGGGCCGAGCATTTGTGCCGCAGACGGGCCCATGCGCTCAGGCACCGCCCCAGGCGCTTCTGCCCCTCGTCCCGCCGCTGGTGAGGACACTGCCTGCAGCTTCCTGCAGTGAGAGTCTAGTTAGTACTTCTCTCCTTGTGGGGGGCACTTGGGGGGCTATGGGAATACCCTGTTCCTTGTACTGGTGTTGCTTCCACTGACAGTCCCCGCCCGAGTCGGTCGCTGCTGTGACGGTGACAGATGCAGACTTTCTAATTCCACGGTTCCTTCTGTATCTACTGGGATTCTGCTGTCAGAAAACCTTTCTCTTCGCCCTCGTGCATTCACGGGCTCATCCTTTTACACCATCATAAAGCAGAAAGCTCTTCCTTCATTCCGAGGATGCTCTGCTCTGTCGCCCAGGTTTGGCTGCCGGTGGCCCTTCCAGCCTCGGCTCGTACCCCGCTTCCTTCCTTCCCCGGGGAGCCTGGTGTGACCCGCATCCCCAGGGGGCCGCTGCCCCCTGCTGGGAGTGGTATGTGGGAGCCAGGCCCCCACCCCCACCCCCGCTGCATTGAATAGTATTGTTCAGATGTGTTTTGTGTTGTTAAAGATGTGTCTTCCAGGCAGATTCCTAGTAATAGTATCTCTGGATCAAACAAGTGCCCGGGAGCCTTTTCCTGGTCGTTGGCAAATTCCCCTGCATGGGGTTCGGGTCCCACGTTCTGTCCCAACTGGCAACACGTGAAGCACTTGACCTCAGAGTGCCCGGTGGGCTTTTTTGATGTTCGTCGGTGTGTGTGGTCTGGTAGGTGGGAGATGCTGTCTCGGGCTGCTTTTGTCCGTGTCATTTAAGTCAACTTGAGCAGTTTTGTATCCTTCGGGGCCGTCTCCAAATCTTTGGCTGTGAATTGTCTGTTCAAGTCTTCAGCCCATTTTTCTCATAGAATATGTTTTATTTCCGTAATGTTTTAAGTTCCTGGGTGATAGCTGCTATGCTCTGTAAACTCCCAGCTGCCTTTGGCCGCCAGACCCCTTCTAGCGAGGGAAGGTAGACCAGCAGGGTCGTCCTGGACACTGTTTGTTGGGGTATCATGGGAAGATTCAAACCTCTGGGCTCTGTCGGGCCACCTGAACTGTCCCCACTGATTATTCCTGAGGTCCTGTGTCTCCGAGATAAAGAAGTGGGTGGCTGGATGGTGGCATGGTGGTCATGGACAGCTTGTGCCCAGGCTTGAGGCCCCCCCAGGATCAGGAGACAGCCTGGAGACAGCCTGCATGCCTCCTTACCTGGTGTGGGTCTGCCCCCCCCCCCCCACCCACCCACTGCTTGCAGCAACAAGAATTGAAGAGACTCAGCTCCCCAGGCTTCTTTCCGGAATCATTTACATGATTCAGTTTCTCTGCAGTGAATCAGTCTCCTGGAAAGTGCTCCTCCTGGGAAGGCTGGGGACCACGATTTTCCGCTAATGAGGACGCTGTCTGGAGTGCTCTCCTCTGGAGATACTTGTCTGGCTTCTATGAAATCAGATGCTAACCACCCCCCCACCCCCGCCAAGCCAGGTGATCCCTGTCTCCCGTGGTTCGGAGTTGGGCCATTCTACTTTGGGCTCTTAGATCTGTCTTACTTTAAATCTCGAGTGAGATTTGTTTTAATGGGAGCCTTAAAAGTGGAGACTGTGAGGGTTCAAGTCACATGGCGATCGATTCAGATCCGTTCTAGTTGGAGCTGACGGCCAACTCCCGTTTTGTCATGTCAGTACCCAGGGAGCCGACCTGCCTGTCTGCATCTTCTGGAACCACAGCGCCCCAGCACACGCAGGGCTCACCGCAACGGGGGCCCGACCCCGTCCCTGTGCACGCGGGACTGTGCACCTGGGGCACACTCAGTGCCCGGTGTCTGTGCGTGTGTGAGAATTGTGCAGACGAGCGCCCACAGTGGAGCCACAAGGCTGTCAGTGGTTTAGGAAGAGGGGAATGAGGACAGGCCACGTGGTTCATGTGGATGAGTCCTGAGTCCTGTTTGAGCACATCCCTTCCCTGGAATGAAGGAGCGGCTTCACCGCGTGACAGGAAGCAAGTGAGTGAACAGCGGGTTCTAGGAAGCCCAGAGATGGGAGGCAGGCACCCTCTCCCGTCCCCAGCATCCGTTGCAGCTCATGGCCTGGGAGGGCCTGGCCTCCTGACAGGTGTGCCCGGCTTCACCGTCGGTGCCGTTTGCTTCGGATCCTGCACACTCACCCTGGGGTGCAGTCAGGGCCCGGAGCTCAGGCCGAGGTCCGTAGGGACTGACTGCGTTGCAGGGACCAGTCGTCTGGGTCAGATGCACCGTTTTGGTTCTTCGTTGCACTCTGGTCCTAAACGTTGCCTATCGGAAAGTTGTAACCTTGAGGAAGATCAACAGACGTCGTAGGATTTTACTGACGTATGTGCAGCCCGCAGTACTCTCTCATTTACGCATGTTCACAGTAAGTGGCCGTTTAGGGTGTGTGCGTCCGCGTGGTCCACACCATAAGCGCAAACAGGTGGGGCAGTCGCGAGGGTGCGGTCGCGTGGGATTAGGGCCGTGCGGATGGCGTGGGGGTGACGGGGAGGAGAGGTGGGGCCGGTGGCCTCTGGTTTAGAGACATCCACGGGAAACTGGGAGGGACACCGTGGGAGTGGTGGTCTCGGGGACCGAGTACGTACAGAGGGCTGCACGCTGAGGGCAGGCCCCGCGCCGGGGACGGTCCTGTCGGCCGCCTACCCGATGACGCTGGTCACCATCATGTGGCGGGCACCGTGTGCCGGGCCCTGTTCTGAGCGCTTTCTTGTGTTGGGTCGTTCACGCTGCACAAAAACTGAGGTGGGCCCCCCTCCCCCCCCGCGGCCCCTCCGACTCACAGCCGAGGGAGTGGAGCGCTGGGGAGGCCATCATTCTGCCAGGACCGCAGGGCTGGGATGGGCTGGGCCCCGTCCGCCCGGAGCTCTGGCCCTCAGCCGTCACACCGGGCCGCTTCTCCAGCTCATGGTGGACTGACGGTACGTGGTTCCAGGACTGGTTTTGAACGTGGCTCGGTACTGTCAGGATTCTGGATGAGTCTCTGTTTTCTGGACTCTGCTCTCGTGATGCCAAAGTAGCCGCTGCTCAGAGAGAGAAAGGAGGGACAACCGCTCTCTCGTCAAGGAGAACGATGTCCCGGAGCTTCTGGCTGGCTTCCCTCCAGCCTGTCTGCTCAGCTTGCTGCCGGGAGACCCTCTGCCCCTCCAGCACGAGGGGCAGCTCTCGTGGGGCGAGGACGTCTCCTCCAGGACGAGGAGAGCTCTGTTGCGGGGGTGAAGGGTGTGGCAGGCGCCCCCCCCCCCCTTTTTTATTAGCTTTGCCATCTCTGTTACTGAGACTAGATGTCTCTCCAGAGCAGAGGCAGGAACGGACTGTGGGCTTGCCACCCTCGGGCCGCCTCCTGCCCAGGGCACACAGGGACGAAGTCCAGCCTCTGTCCCCAGCCTCTGTCCCCAGCCTCGAGCCCTGGCGGGTGAGCGGGCCGCCTAACTGACACGACCCTGATTGACAAAAACGGCCCCGAAACCGCGCCTTGAGGGACGGAGGTGGCCCTGGGGTGGCCTCTTAAGCAAAACAGCGGCCGGCCTGTTGCAGTTCTGAGGGATTGCAAGAAATCAAGTACTAGAAGGTGGCATTTCCGATTTGGGTAGGACTTTGCCTCGAAATGTTGCTTCAAGCGTTTCTAAACTTTTATCAGATCATTTCACGTTTTGGAGTCTCACCCGCGAGCAGGATTGCCTTCCGAGGCTGGCCGACACTCGGGGCCTCCAGATGGCAGAGGCCGGTGAGCGGGGACGTACACGTCGATGTCCACGTTCCCCACGGCAGCGTTAGTCTTAGAGAAGTTGACGCGTCTCCCGGTCTGCTCGATAAATCACGTATTTCCTCCCGGAAACCACGGAGCGGCCTGGCGGGAGGAGCACGCGCCAGGAGCAGAAGCAGAGGACCCCGTGCCCCACTGTTTTGTGTCCCCCAAGGCCGGGCCGGGGCCCCTCCCCGAGGCCTCCCTGGCGGGAATCTGGCCTCTGGTGCAGGACTGCCGGTCAGAGAAGACGGTGTGGCCAGAGCGCTGACTGAGACGCAGAGATGGCCCCGTCAGGAGGAGCTGGCATCCGTTCAGCCCGGGAAGGGCAGCGAGCCCCGTGGGGAAGCGGCACGCTTAGTCGCGGACGCGTTTCCCAGTTAGGGCTGAGCCGAAGACCTCACTCTATCGTTACTCTTTCTTTTGTTTACAGGACTTGTGTTACGTTCGTGAAGCAGGTTTTGTCCAGATGTGCCAATCTGTCACGCCGTTGGCACATATGTCTTACCTGTGCTTACAACACATTTCAGACTTTCATCTGTCTGGACACCATAAGATGCCTGGCTAAGCCTTGGACAAATGGCTTCGTGTAAGCCAACTTTAATAAAAGATGGCCAACGTTGACTTTATCGTTATGTGTACAAGTGACTCTAGGGGAGTTCGTGTTCATCATGGGAACACTTGGAGATACTGTTTGCTTGTTTGTCTCTTCATTTGTTTTCTGTGGCCTATTCGTGTTAATTTTTAAACTTTTTATCATGGAAATGGTCCACATCTGCTGTCATCTGTCTTCAATAGTTATCAACCTGTTCCCAGCCTTTTTTCATCTCTGCTGCCCCCACTCCCCTCTCTCACCCACTCCCCCCGCTCACTTTAAAGCAAACTCCAGACACGTATAATTCTATCTGTAAATACTTCAGTGTAGTTCTAAAGGTAAGCATGACTTGGGGTACCTGGGTGGCTCAGTCAGTTGAGCGGCTGCCTCTTGATTTCGGCTCAGGTCCGTGACTTTGTGGTTTATGACATTGAGCCCCGCTGTGCTTAGGATCCTCTCTCTCCCTTTCTCTGCTCCCAGCCCGCCCCGCCCCTCCCCCCCCCCCCCCCCCGCACACCCTCTCTGGCTCAAAATAAATAAATAAATAAATAAGTAAATAAAAATAAAGATAATCATGACTTAAAAAAAACACACACGTGGGATTTATTCGAATCAGGGTTCAAGTAAGGTGAATACATTGTGGTTGGTTGATGTGCCCTCTTAATCCATAGAATCTCTGCAAGTCAGAACCCTGCCCCCATCCTGCTCCGTGTGTCTGTCTCTTCCTGCCATTTATTGGTTGAAGACACCGGGCCATGTGCTCCTGTAGAGGTCCTTGCTGTCTGGACTTTGGGCGTTGCTTCTCCCCGCCTGGCTCTAGGTAAGCCACACTCACCTGCCCTTGACTGTCCTCTACGTGATAGGTCAGTCTGGAGGCTTCGGCAGATTCGGTCGAATTGGAGGGGTGCTCGGGGGGCATGGCGTTTCATAGGCGGTGGTGGGTACTTCCCCTAGGATGTGTGTGATGACTGGTTGTGTTCTCTCAGTGAGGTTAGCAGACATTGACGTTCATACCTGGGTCCGTCCATTAGAAATTGTAAAATGGTGATGATGTAATTCTGCCCCCCCCCCCCCCCCCTTGCCTGTTAACTGGGATATTGATTGCTGTAAAGAGAAACTACCTCTCACCGATTATTTGGGTATCTCAAGGTAGAGTTCATGTAGGAAAGCCAGTACCGATGCTTATTTTCCTTTGTTTAGCAGATTTCAGAATAATGACTGGGCTTCTCCTAAGGTAACCTGCAGGGTGTGTGTTTGTCCCAGTCAGCGTGCAGTAAAAGCGTAACCGTTACACTTGTTAAACGTTGGCGTGCACGTTGTTTCCTCCTTGGCCTTGTTTCCTCTTTGGCCGGTGGGGGCGGGGGGCGGGGGGCGGGGGGCTCTGTGATTTGGCTCCCGAGTCCGTCTGATATGGGCCTGGTAGCTTGTGATCACTTCTTTCCTAGCTGGTGTGACCAGGCATTTGCGGTTCTCTCTGGCACCAGGCCACAGATAGAGAGTGAGGTTACCCTGTTTTCCTTTTTGTTTTTTCTTTATTTTATAAATTTGAGAGAGAGAGAGAGAGAGAGAGAGAGAGAGAGAGAGAGAGAGACAGAGTCAGTCCCAAGCAGGCTCCACGCTGAGCATGAAGCCCAAAGAGGGGCTCCGTCCCGCGATACTGAGATCATGACCCTAACCCAAATTAGGGGCCAGATGCTCAACCGACCGAGCCACCCAGGTGCCCCAGGTCACCCCGTTTTAAAGTCACGTGGATGCGTTCCTCCCCGTCCAGCAGTACAGCCAGCCAGGTGCACAGTTGTGTTCGTTGGTGTCCTTTTACTTAAGATGTTTAAGAAATGCCTTTTAAAAATTTTAATTCTGCTTTACAGTTACGTAAAATATTTAGTGGATCCCAAGTCACGTACACAAAACGAGAAGTCTGGCTTTTAGGGGTGCCTGGGGGGCTCAGTCGGTTAAGCGTCCAACTCCAGCTCAGGTCATGATCTCGCTCGTGAGTTCGAGCCCCGCTCTGTGCCGACAGCTCGGGGCCTGGAGCCTGGAGCCTGCTTGGGGTTCTGTCTGTGTCTCTGTCTCTTTCTCGAAGATGAATAATAAAACATTTTTAAAAAATCTGGTTTCTCTTCCTGCCTCTTCACGCTGCGTCCTTCCTTCTGCAGCAGCCGCATGAACGTTCTCATGACGGGCGTGTCTGTGAACACGTGTGTACTCACACATGAGGTAAGACTGGCCATACGCTGTGTGCATTTCTCTGCACCGTGCTTGTTTCCGTCTTACTGGATTAGAATCTGGAGGTCCTCGTTGGAATCAGACCTTCGTTCTTTCCCCGAAAGCAGCGTTTCCCAAACTGGCAGGCAGTGCTCACATCAGGGCCAGATAGTCCGTCTTTGTGGCCGTAGGTGTCCCCACACGTGTGAGGACAGTGGGGCCGTGTTCGGCAGCTTCCCTGGCATCTATCGGTCAGGTGCCAGGAGCCCCCTCCGCACCCGTGCCCGCCCGAGCCTGTCCCCGGGCCTCACTGAGCATGGGAGGACGGCGTGTTCTGGGCAGGTCTGTTCACACCAGGCGAGCCCGTTTCAGAAGTGGATTTGGGCCCCGTCGAGAAGCCTCGACTTTGTGGGTTTTGACAAGAAAGCCAGCTGTCGTGGTTCTCTCCTGCCTCCTTAGCACATTCAGGAAGGAAGGAAGGGTTGTCACTGGCTAAGGCACAAAGTAGAGCGAGGCAAGGATGTTACCGAGTCTGTGTGAAACTGCTCACGCTGGGAGGATGTGCGTCGGAAACCTGAGGAGTTCCTTTGGCCTCGAACAGGGGTTCACAGACGGGGAGCTTGTGCCGGGGCCCTTCCCCGAGGGCTTTTGGTTCCCTGCCACGCGTGCGCTCGCGGGCCCAGCCGCGGGAAGGAGCCAGGGCGTCCCGTCAAGGGCCGGCGAAACTGTCCCCAGTAGCGCCCTGGAAACCAAGGGCGGAGCGGACGAGCGCGAGCCCGGAAGGCAGACTCCGCAAACATGGACCGCAGAGGCGGAGGCAGGGGGCCGGTGGGAGGTCACCGGGGCCTCGACACCTCCCGCGGGGCCCCCAGCTCGCTCCCGCGTGTCTCTCCCGGGTCTCCGATGCTCCCTCCGCGTGGAAATCGGATTAGCCCGACAGAGAGCGTCCTCACGAACATCAGGAACCGAACACGAAATCAGAACTTCCTTTGAAAAGTAAATAATTGGGACCAGCGAGCATGCTTCTGAGACGTTTACGGCTGTACCTTAGGACCAGGGACTCCGACAGTCTGGCCCTCCTGTGGCTGCTGCTGGGCCCGCGGGCAGCCCTGCTTGGGGCCTTGCTCAGAACAGACTTGGCTGGTGAGAGGCGTCGGGCATCACTTTGTCACGAATCACTTTGGTGGCTGTTTCTTTGGATGCCCGGAGCCAGCTTCCGGGTGACGGGCTCGCCTGGGGGCGCGGCCTTAGCCCACCCGGTTTGGCAGCCCGGTTTGGCAGCCATTTAACAAGTACCTGTTTCCTCCTCGGCGTGAGGCCTCTCGGTGTCGATTTGTTTCCTTCCTCGTCTTGTTACTGTCAGAGAGAACGCGTCCTGTGGTAGAGAGAGCGCCCTGTTCAGAAGCGCTCCGCCAGCCGCATCAGTGGCCAGAACAGGGTTGCAGATGTGGAACGCCCGTGTCCCCGCGTCTACTGGATGCTGTAGCCCCGGGGCCCGGAGTCCAGTCTCCTCTGCCCCTACCCCCGCCCTCTCCCATCCACCCCGCACGGCTTAGGAAATTCTGGATTCTCTGTCTCCCCACCAGGCAGGTTGGTAAACACTAAGTGTTCCAGGTAACCAGCAGGTATCGATCTTGCCTGGGGGTCGTCGGGCGTTAACATTAGGAGGGAGCAGCGTTTTCAGTGCTAATGTGGTGTGTGGACCTGGGCAAAACTCAGTAGCCGTGAGAGGCTTCGGCTGCCGGGTCCCGGGGCTCCGTGAGAGCCCGGCTGGCCTGCACGCGGCTGGCTCAGCCCTCAGGATCTGCAGGGGTTCCGGCCCCTCTCGAGGCGGCGGGGGTGGGGGGAGTGGGCGGGGTGGGGGGGGGGGGCTGCCGTGCTGGAGCCCAGAGGCCGCGGAACCAAGGCAGGACCATCACGTTAGGATAGCAGACCTGTCCCTTATGTCTTCCTGTCTCCTGCTTGTCCCCAGTTTGCCAACACGTGGGAAGGCTCTCCGTCAGTCTCCCGGGGCTCCGCTGACTGAGTGGTGAAACCCGGGAGTCCGGAGCCGGGCTGCCTGACTTGAAACGGGCCCCGCCCCACGCCAGCTGTGTGACCTGTGGTGGCCGCTGCACCTCTCTGTGTCTCAGCTCCCTGTGTCTGTAAAGCGGGGGTGCTCCTGATGCCTGGCTGGCGTGGTGCTCGTGCGGGTGGGCGAGCGGGCGTAAGCGAGGGCTCGGGACGGCAGCTGGCGCGTCCTCTGCCCTCCTGTCCCCACTGGCTGTGTTTTCCAGGCGTCCCGCCGCGCGTTTGCTCACGTCGCCCTCACAGCCTGTGAAGCGGGCAGGGGCAGGACCGTTCTAGTTACTTCAGGAGGGAGTGGAGGTTCGGGGTAGTTCCCAGACAGTCCCGGGTGGAATGCTGATAAATAGGTCACCGATGCGTGGCTGGATCCCAGGTCTTCCGTCTCGGGGACCCTAACTCTGGTAGAGGGGTGGGCCTCTCCAGTGGGCACAGCAGAGCCTCCCCTCGGCAGCTCCCGTCCGGCATCGGGCGGCGAGGGCTGGGAGCCCCAACAGAGACTGTGCCCAAGGGGTGAGGAACCCCTAGCAGAGCTGACCCCCGGGGTGCAGAGGGAGGAGGAGCGGGAGACCCCCCAGAGAGGCCTCGCTGACACTCGGTTTGCTTGCAGCCTGTCCAGAGGTGCGACGTAGGGTTCATGGCGAGCCGCCCACGTCGGCCCCCCGAAAGTGACCCGGATCTTACGTCCGGGGCGGATGGTACAGACCCGCGTCTCGTGCCAGTGAGCCTCCTCGGAGACTGCCCTTGGCCAGTCGGGGTGGGGCTTGTGGGGCGGGACACCTGAAAATGTGCCTGTCGGCTGCTGAGCTGACCCCTGAGGTAGGCGGGGCCAACTGCTGGCACAGGACGTGCTGGGGCTTTGACCGTGCGCCGTGAGTGGAGGGGAGAGTCTGTGAAAAAGCAAAAATACGTCTTAGAGGTAACCCGTTGCTTAGTAGAAGGGAGCCCTGGATTGTCGGACCAAACGTGAATCCAAGTCCAGTCAGCTCTCTGGGCAGATGCAGGGCAGCGAGGCCTGAAGCTGAACGGCCTTTTACCCGAGCGATGTCCCCTACAGGTGGAGATGCCCATTACTGTTGGCCATTCGCAGAGCCAGGTCGCCCTGAGAGGTCATTTACAATGACACAGAGGGGGCGACCTTATGCGTTCCGTTTCCATTAGCGAAAATTCCAGAATAATATGAAAGGGTACTAGAAATTGCCGGAAGGTGGTCGGTGACTTCTGTGTCTCTAGACTTCTTCTGAAGTTTGCTCCTTCGGCTTCTGAAAACAAGTGACCTCGGTTGTGCCCACAGGTGACCAGAACTCAGCTTGCACAGGTGCAACTCGAGGGCGTGAAGGACCAGGCGTGGCAGCTGCCTGAGCGGCCGGGCCGGTTTGGGACGCCTCCGCCTTCCGCCCTGCCATGGGCTGTGGCTGCTTGTGTGGTTTTGGGGGTTGGTTGGTTTGTTTGTGAGGCAGTTTTAATTTGTCTGAGATCCGTCTTTCCGTGGCGAGTTTGCAAGGACACCAGTTCCGTGTTAGATGCAGACCACAGCCGTGTGTGTGTGTGGTGCTGGGAGCCAGCGCTGCGTCCGCCATCAGCCTGAGCCCTTGGTGGGGGGGGGGCAGGGGGCGGTGAGTCCTTTGGGTCAGCAGAGATTCTCAAGGAGGGTTATTGACTGAAACATCGCTTCCCACCTCCTGCTTATACTTCAGCTACTCAGGTGCTCCATTTAAAGTCATAAGAGAAGTAGTAGCTTGTTTTTGTTTTTTAAATTTAGGGATTGGGAGCAAAGCCCAGTGTCACAATACCATCAAGAAAAAATGAGACAGATAGCATCTCACTAGGAGATAACGGAAACACTGAAAGAGGAAAGAAAATGTGCAAATCGAGCGGGAGATTGAATTTGTACTGCACGGATTGGCTCCGAGGTCCATGTTGGGATGAGCAAAGTTCCGTCGGGATAATGAAGTTGTGCTGTGGTTAATTTCAGGTAAACGATAGGTCAGTAAAGTCAGCATTGCTCAGACACCCGTGAATTCGTGCACTGCAGTTTCCCTGTGTGACTGTTGTGTGTCCAGAGACGGGGACTTGGGGAACTTCACAGGGTCCTGTCCTCGCCAGCTTGGTGTCGGAAGGCGAGGCGTACCACGTCGTTCTCACAGAGAAGGGAGAGGTGGCCCCTGTGCGCCGAGAGCTGCAAGGAGCCTCAGGAGGAGGCAAGAGCTTGCTCAGGCCCGGCCAGGGCGGCGAAGGGGCCCAGCGCAGCCAGACCCGTGGAGGACCAGTGGGGGCAGGTGGCTGACAGAGCTGTGCTCCGTGCCCGGGCGTGGCGGTGCTCCCGTGGGGGCAGTGCAGTGGGCCCCACCCCAAGGATCCGCTTTTAGGACGCGAGTGGCCTGATGGTGTGCTTGGGAAGGAAAGTTCTGCCAGACTGGAAGGACGTGGAGAGAGGCTGGCCAGGAGGCCTGAGGACAGTCGGGGGCCTTTGACCCCCAATGAAGCAGAGGCAGGACAGCCATGTGTGAGGGACATGCCCCGGGCACACTGAGCCAGGCCTGGGGAGCCCCGGACGAAGGGGGTGTGAGGGGGAGAGCGGAGGGAGGGACGGGATCGAGGTGCGTGGTCTCAGTGACTCAGAACCAGCTGACGCCAGCGATTCAGGTGGGGAGCCCGGGGGCGTGGGCCCGCGAGGAGCAAAGCACGGGATTCTTCCATCGTAGGTTTGTGCTGCACCCACGGGGAGCTTGTGGTGTGAGACGAAGGAGGCTGAGTTACAGCCACGCCCGGGGTTGGAGGGAGGAGGCTGGGGAGGAGAGCCACGGAACGCAGGGTGGAGATTGACCCTTGGGGGAGTGAGGAGCCTCGTCGGACGCTGGGGACCTGGCTGGCGACGGGAGCCTCAGAGCACTTGGCCGCGAAGGCCTCATGACTCTACAGGACGGTCTAAGTACAGCAGCGATGCGTCGGAATGGCTTGAAGAGGAGAGGTCATCCGTGCCGAGGTCATGACCACGTGTGCACTCCTGCCCCTGCGGACGCCGTGCCGTTCCTCACGCTGGTCCTGCAGCCAAGGCGGAGGAGTGGGATCGCCCAGTCAGCCGTCCGCCCCACTCCTGCCCCGCTGCCATCTAGTTTCCTGCGTTTGCTCTTGTCTGCTTTGTCTTTGCCTTAGGGAGGCCCCCCTGCAGCCTGCAGTCAGGTGTCTGTCTCGGTGCCCCGCTGCTCCTCTGTCCTCTCATCTCCACGGAGCTGTCCGGACAAGGGAGAGGTCTTTTCGTTACTTTTCATGCCGTTATAAACCTTGGAAGACGTGTACATTTGCCAGTGACAAAGTAGATCTTCTCTCCTTCTGTCTCTGCTCGCGGACAGCACTCCTGGCTTCTCACACCAGACAGACGGCGTGGCTCTCGGGAGGGTCACCTGTCCACCCAGGAGTGCCTGCTTATAGAAAGTGCCAGCCGCGTCTCGCCGTGCTGCATTAGCTGGGCGCGTCCGCGGGCGCTCACGTTGCCCCCAGCGTCCGCCCTGAGCTTGTTTGGGGCGGCAGGCCAGCCTGCGAAGGCGGGACATCATCTGCCACGGGGCCTGGGTTCTGTGGCGCAGGCACCGGCTTCACCGCCGTCCTCCGTCCCAGCAGAACCGGAGGTTTTGAAATCCTAAGCAAATGGGATACTCCAGTACTCCAATAGAACGCTCTTTTGGGAGAAGCTCGCTGGGCTTTGCAAACTCTAGCAGTGAGTCTTTGTCATTTGTTCATACACAAACGTTTATTAAGTGCCAACTACGTGCCAGGTATGGTACTTCCCCAGGGTGGCCGTAGTGACCAGGGAAGTGCTGGTCCCTGCCTTCATAGGACTTTTACCAATCGGGGCAGGAAGAAGGTGGAGGGAGGGCAGACAGAGGGGTAAGAAGCAGGTGGAGTCAAGGGTCATACATGCTGTGGTCAGGGACCTACGTGTGCTATGGGAGCGTTTGGCACGGGAAACCTAACCCGTTTCTGGGAGTACCTGAGAGTGAGTTCTCGAGAATTCACATTTAACTTGATGTTTGAAGAAGGAAGAGGAAATGCCCAGGCAAGACTTGGAATTGGGGGTCGAGGAAAAGTAGGAACAGGGTCCGGACAAGGGCTGGGAGGTGGGTAAGAACATAAGACTTGAAAGATACTTCCTTGTGCCCGGAGCGTAGACTCTCAGAGGCTCTGCAGACGAGGTTTTGCAGGGACTGAAGGGCCGTTCTGAAGAGTTTTTGGGGTCCGTGGGAAGCCATCAAAGGGTTTTCAGCAAGTGAGACATACCGAGTTTTGAGGAATGGATTTGGATCGAGCCAAACGAGCCTGGCAGGTTCCTCAGGAAGTTGTCGTAACGTAAGAAATCGATGACGGTGACGGTTGTGGCTGACGGTGGTGTTGTTGGCAGCGGCATTGAGGACGGTGGTGATGATACTGGGGGTGGTTAGGCTGAGGGTGAGGGTGGCGGTGACCGTGATGGTGGTGACCGTACGTGCGGTGGCTTGGCTTAGGTCGTGTTAGTGCGAATGGAAGGGGCTGTAGCAGCAAGTGCTTTTTGAGAGGCAGGAGCACAAAGTCCCTGCACTGCCAGGGCCTGGAGCCTTCCATGTGGGGCTACCGCCTAGGACAGCTGTCCTGTGAGCAGACCTGACCTTCCCCCTGCCCAGCATTTCCCGGAAGTCCGTGCTTCCTACTTGGAAAGGGGCGGAGGGTGAGACATTTTCAAGACCCCAGACCAGGGACGAAACCGGCCCAAATTCTAACATTATGTTCGCTCACCCCTTCCTTCTCTGCTGCCGAGGAAGGATGGGAGAGCGGAAACAACATCGCTGATACCCTCACGCCTGGCCGGGCGAGGCCGCGTGGTCTCTGCTCGACACCCTGGAGAGGAGAGGGCGGTGCCGTCGCTGCCCGGGGGCTCCTTGCTGCGGGATCTGTCAGGGGACGGGACCCTCAAGCGCAGCCCCCGACCCCCCATGCTCCAGGCACACTGGTGACCCCTGGGGGGGGGGGGTCTGTCCTTGCGCAAGGAGGAGCCTGACGAGAAGGCGGGCACGCGGCACACGCACCGCTCGGGCCTCCGTAGCACGGGCGGCTGCCTGGTGTCACCGAGGGGCAGGCGGACGGCACGGGGGCGAGGGGTTCGGGGCCACGCTCTCCTTCGTCCAGCCACAGGGCAGCCTTTCTTTTCTCTTCCTCGCCCGCCTCCCACAGAAGTTCCACACACGTGCCTGGGATGCCGGCCACCGCGGGCCGCGTTGCAGGGACTGCGCGTCACCTCGTGTGCGACTCGATGCTTTCTCTGCCGCTCCTGCCCTCAGACCCTGTGGCCGGGATCCAGGCATTGTGGCTTTGCCACCGCGCTATGGCATGGTGACATTTAATTTAGTGCTTCTCATTTCAGAGCCCTTAAAAATACTAATTAATTCGCATGAAGCCCCAGGAGGCAGATTATTCATCTCTGTGGTGCCTTTCATGCTCGTCTGTTAACGGTCCTTTTTGTGCCTAGGTGGAAAGCGAGGCTAAATCATCTGTTTGCGACCCCGCAGGAGAAGACCTTGGTGGAGCCAAGGTCAGCGATAACGAGTCCCTGATTCTGTGGACGTCTCTGAGGAACGTCAGCCGTGGCCTCGTGCGTGGCTTGGGAGGACAGCACTGCCCCGCGGAACTGATCTCGGGAGGGGTGGGTGGTCCTGCCCTGGAGCCGAACCCCGGTTCGGTCGCCGCGTGGGGGAGGGCAGAGTGAGGAAGGCTGCGTGCTGTGGCAGCAGGAGTGACGCGGGGGCTGCAGCGGGAAGCACTTGTCCCGTCCCCTCCGAAGGCGCCCAGTGGCCCGGGGCTGTGAAGCGGGCGCAGGCCCCACAGAGCCGGCAGTCTGCTGCTCCTGGGACCTGCTGTGAGGTCTCCGGGCGTGGCCTGGTCCTGTGTTGGGGTGCCTTGTCTTTGAGCAACTCTTCACGCCTGCGCGTGGGGCTTTCTGTAGCCCGAGGAGCGAGGGAGCCACTGAGGAAGAATTCACAAACTTGGAGGCTCCCCGATACCTGGGGTTTAGTGTGGGCCCTGCCCCTCTGGTTGTCTCTGCCTCGCACGGGCCGGCCGCCTGGCCCAGTGCCGTGCTCTAGCGCCCGCGGCCGCGACTTCAGAAGCCTTTCTGACCCTGCAGCGTGTCCTGTTCTCTTTAAGGGTCGGTGGCTTTGATGCGCGTGAGCAGAGTCAGGCGTCCAGGGTGGCGAGCCGCGCCCCTGAACCAGGGGGCGCACGGCACGTGTGAGCGTGACCTCCGGGGACCCGCCCGCCTGGCCGGGCTGTGGGCACGAGGCATCCCACCCTCTCCCCCTTCTGCCTGCGGCTCCGCGAGGCTCGGCTCTCTGGCGGGACGGCGCTCAGGAAGCCTGTTGGGGGCCCGTCGGGGCTGTGCGTGTGCTGCCGTCGCCGTGCGCCTGTGACAGTCCGAAGTGGGGGCGGAGGTGTCCTCGGTGGGCGTGATGGTCGACAGCGGGGATTACTGTTCCGCGTGTGGTGGCAGGAGGCCCCAGGAGAGAAGTGCCCGTGGGTCGGGGGGATAGACGTACGTGGGGTGAGATTGATTTGCTGTTTTCTTCACATCGTCTGATAAAACCGCCGCAGTCTCGGTCAGTGTCCTCGTAACGTAGCCCGGCAGAAGGGGCGGCGTGAGAGGGGTACGGCGCCCACCACCGCACCCCTGCCCTTGCTCTCCCAGCAGACCCTGTGTTCCCCGGAAGCTCCCCACCACTGGCGCCTGGTCCTCGCTGTGGTCGGAGAGGATGTCTGTCCCCGCACACAGCCTCCTGCGAATTTGGGAACTCTTCCTTCGGTTCGATCCGACAGCCGTTTTCTCACCCCGCTTGTGGGAATGCTGCTGCCGGGGACAGGGTCCCGTGCATCTAAAGGCAGCGCCCCTGCGGCATGCACGGCCCCGGCCCCCAGGGGGGTGGCTCTGTGCACCCACGACTGGGCTTCCCTCCAGGGCGATGCCCCGTTACTGCTCTCGGTAGCGAATGGAAATGTTTTCAGTCGCCTTGTGCTCACAGGGATGATCAATCGCGAATTCAGAACTCCTTTTAGCGCCCGTTGAAGTTGTTTTGTGACTCAGCCTCCATCTTTACTCTTCCCTACATGAGCCGCCCGAAAGCCTTCCTGGAAACAGGAAAAACACGGCCCGGAGCGGGACTCCGTGAGGTCGGCTGCCGCCCAAGGCCGCTCCCTCCCCTTCAGCCCGCAGGCCGGCCGCCGCTGTGGCTCCTGGAGCTGAAATGGTCGGAGTACCTCTAGCTACTTCTGCCTGTCCGGCCAGGACGCACGGGTATTGAATTTATGAAAAGGCCCAGATCAAAGCGTCTACCAAGACGGGGAGGGGTCTGCTGCCCCGCGTGGTCGTCACAGCAGCCCTCAGTCACTGGGTGGCCCAAACTCGGGGCCACGCTGGTCGCGTCACAGTGACTTGGGTGTTCACCGGGGTCCTGTGCTCCGTTGGGGGTTTCTTCTGGGGGTGGGGATTTGGGGGATTTGAAAGTAGGCTCCACAGATTGACCTCATTCCTACCTGGTCTGCGGTTGTTTTTATCCTGTTCGTTTGCACACTGAACTTCTAGATAGTTCTGCCTGCAACTCACTTTCCGATGGCACGGCGTGCTTGTGCGGATGTGGTTTTGGGGGATGCGTCCAAGTTATCTCAATAAGATGTTCCCTGTCTGCCCCAGAACTGGATTTCCATTTATCGGTTACCCTCATCTTGTTTTATGGGGCCAACGAAAATTCAGCTGATTAGAGCGTTAGGACCCAGGACCCTGGCTCTGTCTCACTCCGAGCACAAATCCACGGTTCACCGATGACAAATCAGGAACGTTGACGTTTATTATTTTCTTCACTGTTAAACATGCAGATTCCAAATAGCAGAGTAGCAGGAATTAAGGCGAACAGGTAAGCGCCCAAACACGTCTACATACGGACTTCCTAGCAGTTCGCTGGGATTCACTCGTGTCATGTCAGCAGCAGGAAGGACTCCCCGTTTTCCTTGTTTCATTACTAACGATAGAGGTCAGTGTCCCTCCCTGATAACCGAGTGTGCTGTGTGCAGCCGTGGGAGGGACGTAAAGACAGAGCCCCATGCTGCCTGGCCTCACGGTCCCGGTGGGAACCACACGGTCGCACACGGACGTGTAGCAAACGGTGTGTGTGAGCCAGAGAAAGAAGGGCCCCGGCAGGAGTCGTGCGCGAGAGCTGGGCGCTTCCAGAACGCGCGGGCGGGGATGCTGCCCTCTGCGTCCCGAGCCCCTGCTCCCACATGGGCCATCTCCGTGCGGGCCAGCCCTTCAGACCCCCACACGGGGACCCACAGCCTCTGTCAGATTAGTTCACGCTGCCTTGGTGGTGGAAGCGAACTTGGAAACCTCGCGTACATGTGAGCCCTGTCTCGAGCCTCCTCTGCGACACCCTTACTTTACGGGGAGCATCCTGGCCTGTATAGAGGGGACGTGGGAGGGGAAGGCCACGTGGCTGGACCCTGACCTGCGCCTCAGCACAGGGTTCTCAAACTGTCTGCGGAAGGACAGGGGCGCTCCCCTTGGGTTAGTTTGCTTACAGGCGTGGGAAATGTGGACAGTCTGGAAAAACTTGTGTTGTGAATTTCACCATCCCGAAGCCTTCATGTTTATGCATCCGCTGATACCTTTGGGACTGCGAGATACGGCCCGTCTCCAAGGGTCTCGTGTGGTTGATTACAGACCACTCCCGTGTGCAACGGGCCGCACGTCCCCACTGGTGTCTTCACCTCGACGCCTCATTCTCCTTTGAAGGATCAGGAAGCCTCTTGTCCTTGGAAGCCGCTTGCGGTCCTCAGGCCTTCTAGCTGCTTCCTGTCCCTGCTGCTCTCTCCCCGCTGCTCTTCACACCCAACGGGGATGCTTCCCCGGCAGCAGGTGCGCAGAGTGCCGTGCGGGCACGGGTGGCACCGGCCCGGCCCCGGCACTGTGTGTGCTCCGCGTTCTGACTGCTGCTTTCTTCGGGTGACGTCACTGTTACTTTTTATTTAGCTTTTTTTTTTTTTTTTTTTAGTTTTTTTTTTTCAACGTTTATTTATTTTTGGGACAGAGAGAGACAGAGCATGAACGGGGGAGGGGCAGAGAGAGAGGGAGACACAGAATCGGAAACAGGCTCCAGGCTCCGAGCCATCCGCCCAGAGCCTGACGCGGGGCTCGAACTCACGGACCGCGAGATCGTGACCTGGCTGAAGTCGGACGCTTAACCGACTGCGCCACCCAGGCGCCCCGCTTTTTATTTAGCTTTTTAAGTAAAGTTTTAAAAGTTCATCCAAGTAATAAACATACACGTTACTTTTAAAAGTCAGCGCGTAATCCCTACCTAGCAGCAAACCCTTTTAGCTGTGTTTCTCTAGGAGATACGGCCGTCTTTTTATGGGGCATTCTTACGCTGCTCTTTATTGACTTACCAATTTGGGGCATCGTTTTGACGTCCTCGTGTGGCGTTAGAGATTCCATGCACGTCACGTCCCCTCCGTCTTCCGGTGTGGTTCTAGATTTACTCAGTCAGTCTTCACTGGGAATTCACCACCGAATAGATATGAAGTAGGCCCCTCGGGTGAGCCCCACATGCCCGTCTCCCAGCTTCAGCATCACCACATGGCTTCGTTTCTGCGCTTAGGTCGGCTGGGCATTAGAACTGGTTTTGATGAAATAAAATCAGAAATCCAGGAGATGTGTGTCTGGGTATGACTGTGGGCTTTGTGGGGTAGCTCCCCCACCCTTCGGCCTCCCCATTCCAATCAGACAGATCGTGGAGGGTGTCTGGGGGCGTGGGAGGGCTGGACCCTCGTGGTTTTCGTTTCTCTGTGTTCCTGGCCCTTCTTGTGTGGTCGTGTCTCCATGAGAATGTCAGCGGCAGTTTCTTGGAAGCAGTAAATAGCCTGTTATATTTATGGGAAACGCATTGGATTTGGCGGTAAACTCAGGGAGAACAGATATACTAAGAATGTTGGTGTCAGGGCACCCGGCCAGCTCAGTAAGCGTGCCACTCGGTCTCGGGGTCATGAGTTCGGTGCCGTGTCGCACGTAGAACTTGCTTAAAAAACGGTAAGAAAAGACTGTTGGTGTATCTACCCAAGTGGGAACATCTTTCCGTGTTTCAAGCCTCCTTCATATTTTCCAGGAGAATTTTTAAAAATTTCCTCATCTGGGTTTTTTTATGTTTCACGTCGTTTACTTCTGTGTGCTCAATCTTCTTTTCTGCTTTAGAAATGGGCATTCCGTACGTTTACGTCCTGTAACTGTTCACTGTCGTGTGTATAAGGGCTGTTGATGTTTGTAGGTTCATCTTAGGTCCTGCTGATTCGGGGGGGCCCTTGGCCTCGACGGGTGAGGGTCCAGGCAGGAGCAGGTGGGGGCTGAGCCGGGCCGAGGTGGCGAGGGGGAGGGGCCGTCGGGGTCCTTCCTCCGTCTTCCTTTTCTGTCTGCGGTTCTCTTGCTGCCTTATGCTGCAGCCTCCCGCAGAGAGTTCTTCCGGAAGGATTGAGTGTTTCTGAGAAATACCTCGCACCCCAGGGGCGGTGCGTTTTGCTCAGCGTGGCCGTGCGGCAGGCCTCTCCATCCCGTGGGACCGTCACGGTGGCTCCCAAGGAGCGTCTGTCGGGTGGGGGCACGTGCCCGGCAGCCTCTGAAAGAGCCATCGCCCGCTTTCAGGGGTGGAGAAGCTCGGGCTCGCGTGTGCGGGGTCACGCGCCGCTCAGAGCAGGAATGGGGGGGTGCGTCCCGGGTGCTCCCGCGAATCCACAGTGAGTTTCTCGATTTCTTCTCCCGCAACAGGCCCGGTACAAGCAGAGCCTCGACCCGACCGTGGATGAGGTGAAAAAGCTCTGCACGTCTTTACGCCGAAACGCCAAGGAGGAGCGGGTCCTCTTCCACTACAACGGCCACGGGGTGCCCAGGCCCACCGTGAACGGGGAGATCTGGGTCTTCAACAAGGTAGGAGCTCCGTCCGAGGTCCTTGGGAGCCCCGCCCGTGTCTCTCTCTGCCACAGAATGTTTCCGCGTGGGAGCTCGGCCACGGGTCCCATCCGTCCGTGGCTCCGCTGCTGTCTAGACCCTGCCTCTGCGGACCCGGATGTGGTCGGGCTGGACAGGGCGGCGGGCCCGCCGGGTGGCGGGGACCCGTGGGATCGTCTCCGTGTCAGCGGCGAGGCCTGGGCAGCAGGCTCGAGGTGCCGGCTCTCGTGCCCGCGTGGCGGGGCACCGTCTGGGCCACGCTGTCCGGTGTGGCCCTCGGGTGCGCTCTCCCCGCAGGAGGCAGGACTCGCACGGTCGACACGGTTTCTCAGGTCAGGCGGAGTCTTCCTTAGAGAACCCGCGATTTCCTGACGAAACAAAACGGTGCACGGGTTCCAGAGAGCGCCCACCGCGACACCTGTGGACGCGGCCTCTGCTCTGCCCTCCCCAGGGCGGTGCTCCCGCTTCCAGCTCCTCCAAGGCGACACCCCTTCCGCCATCTTCCTGGCCGCGAGCGGCGAGTGTCACGCCCACCCTGTGGTGGGGCGGCGGCTGCGTCCTCTCGGCTCGCGCGCGGTGTGAAAGGCAGCGCCTGGAAGGGTGCAGGGTTCGACGCCACGTGGCCACCGCCGGTTCAGAAGACGCGCCTTCAGAGCCCCTGTGCCCTCCTCAAGTGCAGCCTCCCTTGTCCCCGCCAGGATCCCAGTGGATCTCGAGTTTACCGCGACCGCGCTTTCCTTTACAGTGTCCCCACTCTTGTGTGGCTGTCCAGGCGTGTTGGTTTTGGGTGCGTTCTGGTTGACGAGACTGGGATCCTTCTGTGTCTGCCCCTCTCGCTCTGTGTCATGCTCTGAAGACCGGTCCCTGCTGTCCCTTCCCCCTTCCCCCAGTCCCCTGCCGCTGGCTGTGGGGACGTCCCGGGACCTGCTTGGTGCCTCCTGTGCAGACAAGCTTCTGAGTGGTTCTGTCGTCTTCCTGTCGCACACTGCCCAAGTGTCTTCCGTTCCCCACCTTCTTCCCCAGACTGTGGACAGGGTTTGTCCTTTCTGCACGGTGTGGGGGCCAGCGCGGGTCTCCCCGGTGGCCGTGCCCTCGAGCGCCCTCTGCCGTGCGTGCCGGCCGTGGAGGCTTCCTCTGCTCGAAGTGCCAGCTCCTCCATGTTTCACTGGGGTTGCTGCGTCCTCTTCTCACTGATTTGAAGGAATCCCTCGTCTTCTGGACAGCAGCCCTTTATCACTGTTAGGAATTGCGAACGTCCTCCCTGAAGTATGGCTTGGTGTCCCTTAACGGACAGGAGCTCTTTACGTCCAAGTGGTCAGCTTGGTCAGTCTTTCACTACGGTGCGGACGTCTTGTGTCTTTAAGAAGACTTTCCTCATGCCAAGATTTAAAAAGTATTCTTTTCTTTTTTTAAGTTTTCATTTTTTATTTATTTTGAGAGAGACAGAGTGCAAAATGGGGAGGGGCAGGGTGACAGAGAGAGAGAGAGAGAGAGAGAGAGAGAGAATATCCCAAGTAGGCTCTGCAGAGTTCACACAGAACCCAGCATGGGGCTCGAACTCACAAAACCGCGACACCATGACCTGAGCCAAAATCAAGAGTCGGTCGCTCACCTGCCCGAGCCCCCAGGCGTCCCCAAAAGTATTCTCTGTGTTCTTCCACAAGGGTTGTATTTTCGTCCATTACATTTAGGTCTCTAATCTACCTGAAAGTGACTTTGTACATACCGTTACGTAGGAGTTCATATCCTTTTCCCCCCTCCAGTGGATACCTACCTGTTCCGTTACTATTTAATGCCGTCTTTGAACGAAATCGAGTTTCCATAGTGTGTGGGCGTGTTTCTGAGCTCTGTTCTCCATGGGTCCTGCCTCTGTGCCAGAAAACTATTTTAATGAGCGTAGGTTTCCAGTGATTCCTGGTGTTTGGGAAAGCGAATTCCTCCTCTTTGTTCTTCTTCAGTCGCGTCTTGGCTGTTCTTGGTGCTTTGATCATCCAGGAGACTGTTGAACCAATTTGTAAATCAGTGGATTAATGATGGGGGAGACTCAGCGTTTTTACAATGTTGAGTCTACCAAACTGTGTTCTTTTTTAGGTGTCTTTCAGTAGTATTTCACAATTTCATACAAGTTTGCATCGTTTGTTAGATATATTCCTAGATTCTCCATATTAAAAAAAAATTTTTTTTTAATATTTTTATTTATTTTTGAGACAGAGACAGAGCATGAGCAGGGGAGGGGCAGAGAGAGAGGGAGACACAGAATCCAAAGCAGGCTCCAGGCTCTGAGCTGTCAGCACAGAGCCCGACACGGGGCTCAAACTCACGGACTGTGAGATCATGACCCGAGCCAAAGTCGGACGCTCAACCGACTGCCACCCAGGCACCCCGATTCTGTATATTTTTGATGTTACAAATGTTTACTATAAAACCTGTGTTCTGTAAGTTTTTGCCAAGGAGTATGGAAAGGCCGTTGATTTTTGTACATTACTTTTATGTTTATCAGTTTTGCTCTTCTCTTACTGTTTCTTATAATTTATCTGTACACACTTTTTTGTTTTCTTAGTAGATATCTGGTGGGTATAAAATAACAAATAACAAGAAACTTAGCATCGATTCTGTAGTATCATTTACTACAGACAGCATGTCCACATGCTTCCGACCATCTCAAAACTGTGTTGTTTTTTTTTAATTTTTTTTTTTAACGTTTATTTATTTTTGGGACAGAGAGAGACAGAGCATGAACGGGGGAGGGGAAGAGAGAGAGGGAGACACAGAATCGGAAGCAGGCTCCGGGCTCTCAGCCATCAGCCCAGAGCCCGACGCGGGGCTCGAACTCACGGACCGCGGGATCTTGACCTGAGCTGAAGTCGGACGCTTAACCTACTGAGCCACCCAGGCGCCCCTCAAAGCTGTGTTTTAATAAGCAGAGTTTGTTTGTTGGTTTTTTTTGGGATCCAGGATCCAGTCCAGGTTCACACACTGCCTCCGCGGATATAGACCCTTCTTTGCGTTTTTTCCAAGCGTAATTATTTTATTACTGTCTTTTTGTAGTGGGTTACTATAGTTACACATTGGTCTTTTAATAAATTATTATTACTAATAGACTTCAGTTTTTGGAGCAGGTTTAGTTTTATAGAGGAATTGAGAAGGAGACTTTGCCTGCACTCTCCCTGCCTCCCCCGCCCTCAGTTTCCATCGTTAAGGTCTGGCTTTGGTGTGGGACATTTGCCGCAGTTCGTGATCCGGTATTGGTCCAGTGTTATTAACTAGCTTCCAATGCAGCATTGATCCAGTGTCATTCGCTAACGTCCATAGTTCACGTTAGATCACTCTGCGTCGTACGTGCTCTGGGTTTTGCCGGATTCGTCGTGGCACGCACTCACCATTACGGTGCCCTGCAGGGTAGTCTGACTGCCCTAAGAATCCCGTGCTCTACTGTTCGCCCCTCCTGCCTCCCCTCCCCGCCCCGGCAACCACGGCCGTCCACTGTCTCTGTAGGTTTACCTTTTCCAGAGTGACATTTAGTTGGCATCGTACACTGTGTAGCCTTCTAAGGTTGGCTGTTTTCAGCAAGGAGTGTGTTTCTGTGGCTTGATAGCTCATTTCTCTTTACCACTGAGTAACGCTTCATTATCTGGATGGACCACTATTGAAGGACATCTTGCTCGCTTCTCGTTTTTCTTGGCTGTTGTGAATAACGCTGTTATAAACCTGTGTGTGCGGGTCTTTGCGTAGATGTAAGGTTTATGCTAATTCGAGTAAATACCTAGGAGTGCCATTGCTGGATCAGATGGTCTGTTCGGCTTTCTAAGAAATGGCCAAATTGTCCTCCGGAGGGGCTCCATCAGTTCGCCTTCCCAGCCGCAACGAAAGAGAGTTCCTGTCCCCCCCCATCCCACCTCCAGCGTGTTGTTGCCAGTGGTTGGATGTCGGCCCTTCTCATCAGGTGCTGTCTCATTGCTGTCAATGTGCTATCAGCTGCTAGCTCAGCGGTGCTATCTCGTTGTTGTTTCAACTTGCCTTTGCTTAATGACCTGGTGTGGAGTCTTCCCAGGTGCTTAGGGGCCATCTGTAGCCGTCTTTACCCGTATCTTTGGCCCACTTTTCAACAGGGCTGTTTTCTCAGTCACTTTTTAGAATTCGTGTTGCAGTTTAGATACAGGTCCTTTATCAGATGTGTGTTTTGTAAAGACTTCCTCCCCCTCTGTGACCGACTCCTGTTTCCATTCACTCAACAGTGCACGTTGTGTTTTCCGTGAACCCAGACCCGTTTTCTCTACAGTGTCCCACATTCTAGTTTAATCTGGCTTTTTTCATAAGTTTATATCACGCTGGATTGAAAGCAAGACCAAACTTTGCGTGTCGTGCAAATAACTAGTCGTAAGAGCGCTGAGGGGGCCAAAGTACTAATCAGGAAACGGATTTTGAGACACGAGTGTTGCCAGAGGTGAAGAGGGACATTTCACAATGACAAACGGTTAGGTCATCAGAAAGACGTAAACTGTCTTGGATATGTATGTGCTTGATAGGAGAGTTCAAAATACATACAGCAAGATTGCCAGGAGCAAAGAGAGGAAGCAACCAACCCATAATTCCGGTTGGGGCTTTGGATAACCGTCTGTCAGTAATTGGTAGGTTAAAACTAAGATTGACGATTAATAGTTTTCTCACAAAGAAAACTCCAGACATAATGTATTTTTTCTGGTGGGGAAGAAATCAGTTACTGATAGAAAAGACTGGAACGGTACTGTCAGTCGCTGTGAATCAGTGAATATAACGCCTGTGCCCAACGGCTGCGCGGTGCACATGTCAGGTGCAGGGGGGTGTCCTCCGAGAATGGCATGTCTCCATGAGGTCTGAAGGACTGAAATCATACAGAATCTATTCTGTGACTACAGAAGCTGGCCTCGTAGCATATCTGGAAAATCCTCAAACATTTGGAAACTGAATGACTCGTGTCAAAAAAAGATATGAGAAAGGAAAGGAAAGGAGAGTCCAAATGGAAGAATAACGAAAATAAGACTTGCCAGAATTTGCGGGATGCGGTTAACGCAGTGCACGCATGGGGACGTATGCCCTTAAATCTTTTTGCAGGAAGGTGTAAAGTTAAAATCTCAGTCTCTCCTTTAAGAGACTAGAAAACGATGAACACACTAAACTCACAGCAAGCAGAAGGAAGGAAGTAACGGCACAAATCAGTAAAATAGAGAACGAGCAGCGGAGAGAGCTAACGTAGCTCACTTTTTTTTTTTTTTAAACTGACACGTCTCCAGCAAACAGATCAAGAGAACAGAGAGGACACAATCCACACTTAGAAATGAAAGAGCCGACGTCCCCACATATCCTACAGATGTCAAATACACGAGGACATAGTAACATTTTATACCGTTAAACTTAACAAATTGGATGGGACATGCCTTACAAAATGCGACTTGTCAAAAGTGACCCAGGGGCACCTGGGTGGCCAGTCGGTTACTCTTGATTTCAGCTCGGGTGGTGGTGTCGCAGTTGTGAGATGGAACCCCGCGTCAGCTCTGCCCCCACATCTCCGTCTCTCTGTCTCTGCGCCTCCCCCACTCGTGCACGTGCACAGGTACGTGCGTGCGCGCTCTCTCTCTCTCTCTCTCTCTCTCTCAAAAAAACCCCAAAATCCCAGAATGAACTAGAAAGCCTGAATAGCCCTGTATCGATCAAAGAAATCGAATTTGTAGTTGAAATTCTACTTACAGATTGACTCCTGGATGAATGGATATTTTTCTTTTTTTTTTTTAAACGTTTATTTATTTTTGAGACAGAGACAGAGCATGAACGGGGGAGGGTCAGAGAGAGAGGGAGACACAGAATCGGAAACAGGCTCCAGGCTCTGAGCTGTCAGCACAGAGCCCGACGCGGGGCTCGAACTCACGGACCGTGAGATCATGACCTGAGCCGAAGTCGGCCGCTTAACCGACGGAGCCACCCAGGCGCCCCTGGATATTCTTCTTTCAGTATCGTCTTACTAGCAAAATATTTCCTGATTCGTGAAGTGTAAGGTGTACGGGTGGTGCCAGAACTGAGGAGCGGGTGCCCTGTGTCTGTACCGCGTGCCCGCGCTGCCTACGCTGGGGACTCTGAGGTGCGGGTCGCGGACCCACAGCAGCAGCAGCAGCCGGGTCTTGGAACTTAGGAGAAATGCCGGCGATCGGCCCCACGCGCTCCATAAATCTGGTTTTCAAATGGTACAGGGCAGCAGAGAAATCGGTTAAGATTTTATATCTCTTAACACCAAGGGAATCACGTATTTTTTTTTTTTTTAAACCTTCAAGCTCTTATAAAGAAATAGTCCGAAGTCTTCCAGCGCTTCTGAAGAAACAGAATTTTTACTGACGGTCTTCCTTCAACTATTGCAGACAAACAGAAAGCGCCAGAAATCCTCAGAAAAGACAAGTCAAGTTTACGATGAAATTAACAGCTTTGTTTTTTTCTTTTTTTTTTTTTTTCTTTGCTGCTCTCAATATGGATAAAGTAACAAAACAAACGCTACAGGGGACCTGGCACAAATGTTGCTCTTTACAAATTACAAGTGTATGTTTTTGATAATTATGCATTGAAAGGCCTTTGTGGTCCATTTCTCAGCAGGATCAGTAACGAACTGTACGTAAGGCAGAATCAGAATGTCACTGTTTGATGGAGACATGCAGGTTCAAAAACCAGGGACTTCTATTATTTAAATAATACTTATTTAGAATTACTCGGGGAGTGACCGGTTATTTAACTGTAATCAAGGAAAGGCAGAGGAAGTGGCAACAAAGCCACCGCGGCTTCGGCCTTAAGGATTCTGAGGGACGGGAAGTTTGCTCGTGGCTCAGGCCGCACCGCCGACCGCCGCACCCGCTGGTCAAGCCCTGTTCTTCGACCCCTGCCGCGCCCGGGCCGGCCCCTCCCGCTCCTGGGCGGCCTCTGGAAAGAAGTCCTGTCCTCGGAGGACAGCCGCACACATTACCCCACAGGGCGGGGACGCGGGATGACCGTCCAGATGCAGCCGCCGGCTCTGTCTCTGGGCTCACGGGGAAGTGCGGCCCCGGCAGCAATCCTGGAAGGCCCGCAGGAGGAGGCCACGTCAGTGTGGCTGGGACTTCTGACCCACACTTGGAGACTTTGGCAGAAGGTGCACCGAGCGTCTTCTCCGAAACGGGGATGGCTTCTCTGGAGGCGCGCTGCTGTCCCCGGAAACCCCGCGCCCTTCTCTCCCGGCCCTTGTTCTGCTGCTGCCTCTGCCACTGACTCGCCCGAGAAGACAGTCTGATGAAGCAAGGGGGCTTTTTTTTTTTTTTTTTTTAATGTTTAATATAACCTGACAGATAAAATGGATTGTAATGAATAAATTGTCCGAACCCTATTTGTATTTCTTTGTTTGAAATGAAAACATGGCCTCGAATACGTTTTTTCAAGAGAAAGGAGAGAGGCTCTGGTGAGGAATTCTCGCTACTTGTGGCTTTGATGGGGGGGGGGGGGTGGAGAGCCAAGCCCCTGCCCGAAAGCCTCGGGGTGCTCCGGGCGCCCTCTGTGCACGGGGGGGGGGAGCCTTGCACTTGTGCAGCGCGTCCAGGGTGGTTCCACCGAGACGACGTGGGAACGTGCCGTGGGACCAGAGAAACGGTTGTGCTCTGAATGCTGTTCTTCCACAGCTGTGTCTGCGGTGGTGCAGGCCGCCCTTCGGGGGTTTGCAGGGCGGGAGCTCTGGCCTGAAGCTTGACCAGCCGCCCGGGGTCTTTCTGAGATGGGAATGAGGTCTGTATGCTCACGAACTGAGAAGACTTGGTTCTCAAAGGCCGTTTTCCTCAATGCGATCGAACAGCGCTGATTTTCTTACTTCCCGGTGGGTCCACACTTCCACGTTTCTGCACACACAGCTGACGCGTAGGAGCCGGCCCCTCCTCAGAGGCAGCGTGGGTGCGCGTGCCGCGTGCAAGCCTCCCTCGGCGGTGGGCGTCCCCGTGGTCTGTCTCCGATGAGAGTCCCTCCGTAACTAACAGTTGTGAAGCGGAAACAGTTTGGAGAGTCCGAGGTTTCTCGCGACGCTGCCCCCCTCGGATGAGCATCAGAAGATGGGGAAGGTTCTGGCCCCCAGAGGGACTGGGTGGCCGAGGACCCGCTAGAAGCCTGTCATTGGCGGCCGGCGGTCACAGGGAGTGGAAGGAAAAATCATGATTTCCTAGTACGTTAGAGCTACAGTATTTTAGCGAATTGCCATTAGTTAACCTTGTATCTCAAACATTTTTCAAGAAACTTTTGACTTGGGAGAAATATAAAGTTTAGATTTTAGCTCAGAAGGCAAGGCCTGAGAACACGGTCTGCTGAAATGTATTTTACGTCACGCCTCTGTGCTGGGTTGGGGCCTTGTCGGCCTGTCCCCGGAAGGCACTTTCCCGACGGTCAGGCGGATGAAGCGGTGACGGCAGTGCAGTCAGGACCCTGCCAGCTGTATTTGGCCGCTCCCCGCTGAGCCGAGGACATTGTGGGCGGCAAATAAACGGCACACAGCGTGTTGCCAGCAGGTAAAAACGCGATGAATTCCCAGGGGTGTGGGGATGTCCCTGCCCAGTTAAAGGGTTCTCTTTGCCCTTCTCCCCCCACCCCAGCAGCGGGGGCTGCACGTCAGCAGGGGCAGGGTGGGTGCTGGGGAGTGGGCGCAGAGAGGGTCTCTCTTCCCCACCGTCCCCGGAGGCCCTTACGCCCTTTCCGCTCTGCCTGTCGGAGAGCTTGCGGAAGCCTTCTTCTGCAGGTGGCGCGTGATGCCTGCTGGTTATAAATATTAGAAGGATGTGGGAGTGTATTATCGTAAACCCTGGAGATGACCCTTTTCCTTCCTCTTAACAGTTTGAGTGCGTCTTGTCTTGTCAGAAAACACAAGTAATTTCTGTTGTGAAAGATTCCAAGAGCACACAGGTACCAAAGGAGCAGGAGTAACACAGCTCTGTCCCTAAACGCGCACCTGCACCGCCCGGCCCGAGAAGACCACCCTTCGTGGTTCAGTGCTGTCCTGTCGGTGCCACTGATCTGGGCCGCCCGTCCCACGGACACGGAGTTCTCGTGCGTCCGTTTGTGCGTCACACACACAGCCCTTTCCTTTTCTTCCCACAACATGGGACTGTCGTCTGTGCGACGTTCTAAGACTTGCACCTTCGAAATCATGGCAAGCCTGGGGTGTCTCTCCACGTCAGCACCCACCAGCCAGCTCAGTCTCCAAGCGCCGCGCGGCTTGAAGTGCCACGTGCCACAGTGTGGATGTATGTGGGTCACTCCTGCGCTTACCTGGTGAGGAGGAGGGGGAGACAGAGCTTAGGCCAGCCGCCTCCTCCCTGCTGGCATTTAGATAGCTGGCAGGTTTTTACCAGCAAGAGTCCCGTACGTCCTCGCACGTACATTTCTCCGTGCGGATGCAACTTTTCCTGTGGGATGGACACGTGCGAGTCAAAGGCATGTACGTTTGAAACCTGCACGTGCTAGCGAACGGCTTTCTGAAAAAGCCTCCTTATCTACACGCCTGCCAACAATAAACCGATGCCCTGTGGAACACCTGCTGATCTGTTCATCTTTTACATTTCTTTCCGCTCTGCTGGATGAAGACAAACGCAGAGGCAGATAGATGGTTCTCGTTGTAATCTGTGTTTCCACGATCCATCCAGAGCGTGAAGCTCTCTCCCCAATCCTCCATCACACCCACTGCTTCTGCGGGTTGCACGTTTGTATCCTTTGCCTGTTTGCGTGTCTCTTGTTTCGTCTTCACTGGTCCGAGCAGAAGCTCACACACACGCGCCCTCCAAACATCCTGTCACGTGCGCGGTGCCCACTGTGTTCTCGAGTTGCTTGTCATTGGTGTGTGGCTTATCAGATTTATGTAATTTTTATCTTATTGTATTTCTCTTTAAGTCTTCTAAGTTTTGTGAATTAAGAGGCCTTTCTTGCACCAAAATAAATAAAAACCTTTTATTCTGTTTTTATGTTTAGTTTTAAAATCTATCTAGGGGTGCCTGGGTGGCTCAGTCAGTTGGGTGTCCGGCTTCGGCTCTGGTCGTGACCTCGTGGCTCGTGAGTTCGAGCCCCATGTTGGCCTCAGAGCCTGGAGCCTGCTTCGGATTCTGTGTCTCCCTCTCTCTCTGCCTCTCCCCCACTCACGCTCTCTCTCTCTCAAAAATAAACATTAAAAAAAAAAGAAAAATATATCTAGATTTTTTTTTGTACATAGAATCTCAGCAATATTGAATGGCTAGTTAGATTTTACAGTATCGCGTACTGAATCGTTCATTCTTCACGCAGTTAAAATGCCACCTTCGTTATAATTATATATGCGGGTCTATTTCTGGACTTTCTCTGTTGATTTGTTTTTCTCGTCCTCCCTAATACCATCCTGTAATTACCATAGATTTATAGCATATTTAATATCTGCCAGTGCGAGTCCCTACTCATTATTCTTCCTTTAAAAATGGTGTTTTTTTGTTTTTTTGTTTTTTTTTTTGCGCTATTCTTGTGCATTTCTCGTCTGCACTAACTTTAGAACCAGCTTGTCAAATTCCATCAAGGAACACTCTCGCTGGTATTTTGATTGGGCATGCACTCACTGCATAGATTCATTAGGGAAGCACTGACATCGTAGCATCCTCCGGTGAGAGTATTTAGAGACGGCGTTTCCAGCGTTCTCTCACGTAGTGGCAATGACGACCGGCAGGCCAGCAGAGGAGGGCGGGGTGGCGAGGCGACGTGGCACAGGATGTGTGTGCCCCTCCCGGGGTACAGGTGTCTGCTCCCTCGCGCACACGCACCCGTGTCCCCGGACGTGGCCTCATCCTGCGATCGACGGATCTGGTGCTGCGCTGTATGCGTCGAGAGAGCCTCCACCGGCCACCCTTGTGACAGACTTCCCTCGGGCCTCTTTGGTTTTCTGTCCTCCGTCCTGTTTTCCTGTTGCGTTTAAACAATCCTCCTGGCGCCACCAGAGGCCACGTTTGTGGCTCCACTGTAGGAAACACGGCCGCCTTCGCTGTCAGCGTGCAGAGTTGATTCCTGCTGGCGTCACCACTCACCTGTCCGTGCCGAGGAAGGGCGAATAAGCGAAGGTGTTCCGTGCAGAAGAATTGCTTAAACGGGTTGCCTTTGAGTGAGACTTGTGACCGTCTCTCTAAAGATGAGGAACGACCTTGTCTGCGTTTACCAGTAATCACTGGAGTGTTTTCGAGTACCGAGCGGTACAGGCTGTCCAGAAAAATATTGCTCTTAGCGGATTCACGTTAATAAGTTACTGTTGTGTGATTTTGCAAAATCAGAGGGCCGAATCCACTCGTATCCCCTCAGTGTGATTGTTTAAATCATCTGGAGGTTTAAGCGCTTACGGGTGTCTCTGAAGTAGAAGGTGCCGTGGGGAAAACACGCACATCGGAGGGGCCTCGGCAGCTCCCCAGAGCTCATCCCCCTGACAGGCGGGGCGCGCAGCAGTTCCATAAGCACACCCGGAAGCCACAGAGGCAACTGGTGTGCACGCACATCCTTTAAGTTTGCAAGAGGAGGCTGTGGTTTGGGTCCCAGGGGTGGGAGCAGAAGGTAAACGCTGGAGCCGGTGTGGTAGGACACATGCAGGGGAGTCCCCCTGCGGGGAGGGGCTCGCGTTCCCAGGACACGGCCAGCCGCTGGCACCTGCAGGGGAGCTCCGGGGCGGGGCCCTAGACCGTGACGGCCGCCCAGCACTCGCGCCCCCGGGCAGGTGGCGGGCGGCTGTTACTTGCAGCGTGTAGAAGCAGCAGCTCGAGACCGCCCCGACCACCAGGCCCCACGTGTCCTCCCTCCCTTGTGGCGCGGGTGTGGGTTGGCGGTCCAGTCCAGGAGGCCTAACTCCCACGCGCACCGTGTTTTGTTTTCCAGAACTACACGCAGTACATCCCTCTGTCTATCTATGACCTGCAGACGTGGATGGGCAGCCCGTCAATATTCGTCTACGACTGCTCCAACGCCGGCTTGATCGTCAAGTCCTTCAAACAGTTCGCCCTGCAGAGGGAGCAGGAGCTGGAGGTGAGGCCCTCGCGCCCCCGACGGGTGTCCGCTGCAGGCCGGGGCGCCTGTGGGGGTGGGGGCCGGACTCTCCGCAGGGCTCCCCTCGTTCTCCCACTGGGAGGGCTGTCCCAGCGCTCCGGGCAACGTGGGACATTCGATGACAGAGCTCGGGAGGTACTCGGCACAAACTTACGGGCGTATTTTTAACACCTCATTTTACTTGGTGTCATTTAAAAATTTTTTTTAATGTTTATTTTATTTTTGAGAGAGAGACAGAGACAGAGTGAGCAGGGAAGGGGCAGAGAGAGAGGGAGACACAGAGTCCAAAGCAGGCTCCAGGCCCCGAGCTGTCAGCACAGAGCCGGATGCGGGGCTCGAACTCACGAATCGTGAGGTCATGAGCTGAGCCGAAGTCGGACGCTCAACCGACTGAGCCCCCCAGGCGCCCTGCTTAGTGTCATTTCGAATGTGACCATTAGTTAAGTGCTGACATGACTAGAGCTGGTTTGTGCTCCAGTGGCCTCTGCCTCTGGGATAAATGTTAAAATAAAGCAGATTTTAGGAGAAACGGCCCCATATCTGGGCATAGCCATCAGTTCTACATCTTTGTTATTGTCCCTGGTGTGTGTGTGTGTGTGTGTGTGTGTGTGTGTGTGTGCGTGCGCATGTTTGTGCATGCACAGTTGTGGTTGCATGTGTGCACACGTTTGTGCACATATGTGCATGTGTGTTCGTGGTTGTGTTTGTGTGGGGTTGTTTGCGTGTGTGCATGGCTGTGTGTGTGCACATGTGTGCATATTGTGTTTGTGTGTGTGCACAGTGTGCATGTTGTGTTTGTGCGTGCGTGTGCGTGTGTGCCTGTTGTGTTTGTGTGTGCGCACGTGTGCGCGCGCGCACGTGTGTGTGTGCACACGTGTGTGTGCGTGTGTGCATGTTGTGTTTGTGTGTGCGCACGTGTGTGTGTGTGTGTGTGTGTGTGTGTGTGCGTGTGCAGAGGAGCTGGGAGAGCCAGTACGGCGCTCTGCTCACGAGCAGACATTTCACTTGGTTGTTTTAGTTAATATTTGATGTTGGAACCAAACAGCGAATTCTGAAGGGAAATTGTGGAGGCATTTTCAATTAAGAGACCTTCATCCTGTGGCCTGCATGCGAGTGTAGGAATAGAATATTCTGCAGCCTCGAGGGGGTCATGAATTCTGATTGGTTGCGGTGCAGGAAATTCTCAGTTCCGGAGCAAAAATGGTCCTGAGTACATGTTTCCTCCAGCCTTTTTGGGTCGATTCAATTTTAATGTATTGTTGTGCTTTTCGTGCTTCATCAGAGATGTGGCAGAAATAATCAGCAGTAACATCTGAAATTCTGCGTGGTAGGATTTAAAATGGACATGTCACACACTTGAATATTTTATATTTATAAATCGAGTCCCTGTGCAGGGCATCGCATAAGAGAGACTGGTAAATGCAGTGCCCCTTGACCTCGAAGGTAGAGTCCCACCCCTCAAGTCCTGAACTTGCATTCTGCGATAAGAGCGGGGGAGACCGTGTCTCGTGTTGTCTGATCGTTACCTTGTGTTTAGGCCTTTCACCCACGTCTACCCAAGGGACGGCTTCTCCCGTGAGCGCTAAAGTCTAGTCAGGTAATGAATATGGCAATAGAAGGTTTTCTTTTTACATTTAACGTATGTAAGTAAAAATGCCAGAGAATGCTGCCCGATTTTTATCCCAATTCACGAGCTTCAGGGTGGTTAAGGAGGGACGGACCGCCGGCCTCAGCCCATCGCGGCGTGGCGGGTGCAGCCTGGGCGCGGACCTCGCCGCACCGTGCGGGTCCCCTCTGCCGGTTCTGTCATGTTCTCTGCGTGTCGCCACGGCTCACGCAGCCTCAGAAACCGTTCATCTGGTTGAGCGCAACAAAAAAGATTTCCACGCATCTTTTTTGGGGGAAAAAGTGTTTAATTGACTCACTCCTCCCGGGGGAGAGCAAATGAGAAATACACTGTCTGAGGTGCTGGATCCGTGGCAGCACCAAGTCGCGCCGCGTGTCTTGCGATCAGCTCTCTTATGTGTATTCTCTCCTCTAACGACCGCGTGCTGAGTCTCGTGTGTTGCCGCCACACCTACTACGGCTGGCCGCTGTCCAGCTTGCCTCTCGCGTAAACAGCAGAAAGTAAAATGATAAAATGGGCTCCCACCTCATATCTTAATGTTTGTTTTAGCCGTTTCATCGGATGCTGGACAAACAGAAGTCCTCTGTAGCCGCTTCGCTTTATTCTTCTGAGAAATTCTTACCTTCTCTTCCGTGGGTCAAGTGCCGTCAACTTACAGTAAGCACGCGGCAGGCATTTCAGTGGGTAGATGGTGATGTGTGAGCTAAGAGAAGTTGCAGGTAAAGTGGTTTGTGCCAGTGGTGAAAAGGCAGAGGGTCAGACGATCGCACAGAAGGCAGGGAGATGGCAGCTCGGGCCGGGGCGCCTCGGCGGTGCACGCAGTGGTGCTGGGGGGAGGGCACGCGTGGCGGGGGAGGGCGGTCGTCGGCTCTCACGCTGGCCGTGGCCCCATCTCGTGGCGGGACCGGGAGACCCCCCCCGAGGAGTGCGGCAGGTGCAGGGGGTGGCATCTCCCGGGAGAGCACAGTACCAGCACGGCTCAGAGCCAGAGGCTGGTCGCAGCCGGGAGGACACACCCTCCGTCACTCAGGCATCTTCCGCGCGTGTCATTGGGTCACGTTGCTTTGTGACTTGAAAGTTAGAGAAAGTCTTCAAACCCCTCTCCTTTCAATGTCTCTTCACGAGAAGTATTTTTAGGATTGCCAGATTAGCATCTGGCAGGACTTGAAAGACCAGACAGTCCAGAGGCCAGTGGTGGGGGAACCGAGCCTGGCGCCACACCTCCCGGCCGGGACCCTGCGCCCGTGGCCTTCTGGTTCCTCCAGCGAGCATCTCTGTCGATGCAGACGGTATGCTTGTGCTGGCACTGCTTGATTCACAGATTTGAGGTTATCTGTGGGCTTTCTGCTATCATACAAACCAAAACAGAGCTGCCGTCACTTCTATTTAAAGAAGTGGAGAAATTATGTTGAGTTTTGGTGGCAAAGACGTGTGGTAGCTCTAAGCCCCGTTTGCTGCGTGCATGAGTGAGTTCTAAAGAGCGCCAGCAGGAGGTGGACCACCAACCACCACCACCACCCCCCGCCCCCGGCCGTCTCCCCACGGCCCTCGCGTTATGTCCCGGTTTGGGGTTTTCTGTGCTTCGTAGCCTCTGCAGATTGAAACAACAGCTGTATGTTTTTGCTTCTGGTTTCATCAGGAATCAGTCACATCTATGGTTTCGTAGCTCTGCGACGTTGACTTTTACGGCAGCCCTCCGTTCCCTGCCTGTGGCGGAGCCCCGGGCTTTGTGTGTCGGCCGCTTCTAAAACGTGACCGACGTCAAGCCTTGACTCCTTGATCGCATCCACGTAAACACCTCATTCGGTGGCTAAATCGGGTGCTGTGGTTTCCGTTTGTGTAACGGTTTTTGTTTGCTTCTTGGATCTTCCTGGAGACTTTCTCTTTTCTTCTTGACTTAGCTCTTTAGTGTTTCCCGGGTTCCCAGATTGGCTGGGATTGCGTCGCGTCTCGGAATGTGCCTTGCCCGGAGGGTCTTCCTCCCCGGCCCCCCCCCCCCCCCCCCCCCCCCCCGCTCCTCGAAGGCGCCTCCCGGAGTCGCCGTCCTGGGCCTCCCTTCATTGGGAGCAGCCACTGTTTTCCAGACACCACCCCCCCCACCCCCCGCTGCCTCTTCCTTGGTTTTTCTCCTTCCTTCTGGTAGGGCCGACTCTCAGGTCACGACCTGAGGAAGGATGCGCGGGGTGAGCTTTCCCAGCCCTTCGGTGTCCGCGTCTGGATGCTTCCGGCGGGAAGGCAAAAGCAGCTCCCTGTCGGTTTGCAAACACGTAGCGCTTGGTCGTCGTTGGGAGGGCCTGGGAGGCCCGCAACATCGTTACTCACGTGCGGTCCGGGGCCCGGGCCGCTCTCACCCTCCGCTCTGGCACCCTCGGCCGGTGGTGTTTTCTCCTGACGGTTGCGGCGTGCGGTGCGCGAGGCGGGAAGAGGCGGGGCACCCCTGCCCAGCGGACCTCCCTTCTGTCTGTGGCTGGCACTGGGTGCCCGGCCCCCGCCGTGGTTGGGGGCGGTGGGCGGGAACGGAGTGGGGGACGAGCGTCTGCAGCGCTGTCGTGTGCGGGAGGCCTGTTCCCGCTCGGCCCGGAAGACGCCCGGGAGGCAGGTGAGTGCACGGGCGTCCGGTGGCGGGAGCCGCAGCGCGCCTTCTCCCGGGGACAGGTGGGGCTCAGCCGCGTGCCCGCCTCGGTCCCGACCGCCTGTCCTCCTCGGCGTTGGACCGCCGCTCGGGTGGTTCTAGGTGGCGGCCGTGGCGGGGGCTGCGAGCGTTTCCCCGGGAGCAGCGGCCACGCGCCGGGACGCTTCCCGCACCGCTCGGTGTGGCGCTCGGCGGCGCCGCGTCTTGTCTTCCCGCTCGACGGCGCCCTGCAAGGCTCTTCCCGCGACGCCTCCGAGTAAACCCTGATTCTGCCCTCCGTTCTCCGCACGGTCTGTGCGACCCGTGCCGCCGGCTGCCACCGGCCCGCGGAGACCTGCCGCACGGACGCTCGTGTTCGTGGCGAGGAACAGACTTGCTCCTGCAGCGTCACCGACTCCACAGTGACGGAACCGCCCGACGATTTTCCGTTCGAAACCCCGCGTGTAAACATCATCCTCACGTATCCATGGCTGCGGCTAAACCTCACGTCAGGCAGCTAAACTAAGTGATTCTGACGAAAAGCGACTAATGTCAGAATCTTCACGTCTCCTCAGGACACGTTAGTTATGTGTGCATCTGCACAACTCACGCATCCTGTCCTGAGGTCTCACGGTTCCTTTGCTGCTGCCGGAGACAGACATTGTGTGGACGCCCGTGGCCTCCCCAGCCAAGTCTGCGGTCCGTGCCAGGGTCATACTCGTGACGCCCGCGGGTGACCCCCAAAACCACAGGTTAGTTCCCAGCTTGCCTGGAGAGAGGCACGTGTCGTGACTGCCATTCGCTGCCTGGAATCTGCTCTCCAGGCACTTGCCACGGGCACGCCGGGCGCTTCGGGATACGGCCCCGCCACGTAGCTTCTGCGTGGCTCGGGGCGCGTCCGGCTCCAAGGCTCCAGTCGCCCCCGTCGCCCCCAGTCCGGCTGCAGAGGAACCAGAAGGCGGTTACCTGATAACTGCGTCAACGTTGTCCTTTAGGCTTAAAATGATGCTGATTTGTGGGTTTGTAAACGGCATCCCCTTCTTTTCTCAGTTGCCTCCGTTTCCCCAGGTACTAACTTTTCTCTTAGGTTTACGTGGACTGTTGTGTTCGATGCCTCAGGCTTGAGAGGACTTTGTGCCCTCTGCCAGGAAGAATGGAGAGAAACCCCCGTGTGTTCGTGTTCGTGGGCGGAAATCGTCAGGGGAAGCGGCCGGGGCTGGGCTGTCCGTGGGGCGAGGTCACCGTGCGGGGGCGTTACATTCCTGGGCTGCCGTGGGCCACACTCGCTGCTCTGCCCTGCTTCACCCCAGACTCGTCAGTAACTCTGTCTAGCGAAGAACGTGCCAGCGCTTTCTGTGGAGGGCCGGTGCGGCTGCTCAGCACACAGCTGAGCCCCGGGCTGTCCTGATGACAGGTGTTCCGGTGAGCCCACATTTCCAGCCCACGCCACGTGAGGCTGTGGCCGGTGATCCCCCTTCCCCTCTGCGTCTCTGCACACACTCTGGACGGTTTCATGCCCTTTTCCTAATGACAGCTGGCCAAGTTCACCCCTCTCCTCTGTGCCTTGTACTTTATGCACGGTAAGCAGTAAGAATTCACAACAGCAAAGGTTTTCAAAACAAGGTGTTAAAGAAACGTATATATACCTGGTATTCGCTCTCACACACAGAACAGAAGAGAATTTCACATGTAACTTAAAAAGAAATTCTGCCATTTCAACTGTTTATAGGAGGGTGAGGAGGGGCTCATCTAAAAAGAAATCCAGCGGAAGCCCCTCTAATTGGGATTCTCACCTGGCTGGGGAGACGAGTGCCCTCCATTATGGACATAAAGGACCCAGTGGGGCAGGCCGGCCCTCTGGCTCTGGGGGGCTGCCCAGAATGGGGGAAGGCTTGTGGGGAGGCAGCCTCAAGGGCATCGGACGGTCGCTGCCAGCAGGCCCGGGAAACGAGGGGCCGTGTAGGGTGGGGAGGGCTGTCTGGGGAGGCGCTGAGCAGAGCTGGGCTCCCCGTGCCGAGGCCGCGGTTGCTGGCCAGTGGATACGGCTCCCGTTCACTCGTGCCACGCGTGCCGTTTGCAGAGTGTTTTGTATGCCATCCTGTCGACAGCCTGTGTGGCAGGAGGAGCTCCCCGGGGCTGGGACCCGTGCCCCGTCCCTCCTGTGCGGTGTGTGGGAAGCTGGGCTTCTCACTCGGCAGCTTTTACGTTCCTCACCCGTAATGTGAAGGTCTGGGGAAAAAGGGAAGTGATTTCTCTGCGCGAAGAGTTTCGGAGCCCTCACGGCTGAGGGTGTCAGGCCTCCCCCTGGACGAGCGAGTGTGTCTGTGGTCACTCACCTTTCAGGGTGCAGCTCCAGTTCTGCTTCCCTCGTGGGCACTCCCCCGGCCTGGACGCTCCCCGGGTCTGGACGCTCCCCCGGCCTGGACACTCCCCTGGCCTGGACGCTCCCCGGGTCTGGACGCTCCCCCGGCCTGGACGCTCCCCGGGTCTGGACGCTCCCCCGGCCTGGACGCTCCCCTGGCCTGGACGCTCCCCGGGTCTGGACGCTCCCCAGGTCTGCACACTCCCCACCCCCCGGCCTGGACGCTCCCCAGGCCTGACTGCATGCAGCAGTGTGTTACATGGATAATCTGACAATTAATTATATGTCATTTTGCAGCGTCTCTTCTGTTGGCGTTGTCGGCTGTAAGTTACATCTATTACGTAAACCTGTCAGGGTTGCCTCGTTTGAGGTAGACGTTCAGGAAATATTTACAGATGTGGCCTCGTAAGTAAACATACATCTGAATAAACTCCCTTTAGCTATTTTCTTTTGATACGTTCATGATTCATCGGACGCGCTTGGTCTTGGAATGGCGTGCATGAAACAAAAAAAAACAGATGACAATCCAGACTCATGAACGTAGTATACTGTTTGCAGCCATCATAAAACTGGGAGCTTCTCCGAAGGTAAATCTAGAGTTTAATCCTTTCGGCTCCCGGCCGGCACCCTGGGATGCGGTGCAGGACCCTGTTCCTGAGCCGCCCCCTCCCCCGGGATCTCCCCACCACCCACTGGGCTGGAGCCCGAGGAGCCCAGGTAATGGCCAGGCATCTCTCGCAGAGACGTCGGCGGCCCGGGGCAGTGGGTCTTCTCTGGCAGCCAGAAAAGTGGCTGCATGAGCACAGAGCCGTGCTGGAGGAGAAGGGCAGGTGGGAGGCTGCCGGCCCCCCGGGGGTTGGGGGGCAAGCAGACCGGTGGTCTCTTCACACGCAGGTCAGAGGCCAGGTCACCGTCCCTGTTCCTCTCCGGCTGTGTATGGTAGCCCGATGTGTGCAGCACAGCACAGGGAAGACACAGGAGGCGTGCGACTGCAGAAGAGAAAATTAAACCGTCTCCTTTTGGAGACAAAATGATTGTCTGTGTTGCAGTGTCAGTCGTAAGGATCGAATTGCCACTTACTGAGCCCCGCACCCAGCGGCAGCAAATACACATCCTTTTCAAGCGTCCGGGGAGCATTCCTCAGGGTATAGCATGTCCTGGGTCGTAAAACAGGCCTCGACAAACGTGAAGTGATTGAAATCAGACAGTACGTTCTTTGACCAGAGTAGAATCAACCAGAAGTCAGTGATAGAAACACAACAGAAACACGTCGGAGAAAAATTAACAACGGGTCAGAAGTTCCTACCTGTGTTAGTCCATCGGGACTCCGGAAGGGCTTGTGAACAACAGCAGTGCGTTCCTCATAGCTCTGGAGGCCGGAGCCCAAGACAAGGGGTCCAGCGTGGGCTGGCGGGGGCCCCTCGCTGTGTCCTCACGCGGTGGAAGGGGCTTCCCTAACTCAGGCACGTGTCCCCCTCCCGAGGCCTCACCTGCTAGCGCCATCACTCTGGGTTAGGATTTCGGCAGCATTTTGGGGGAGCACACACATTCAGACCGCAGCACTACCTCAAGAAGCTATCAAAGGAGAACCAAATAAACCCAAGGTAACCAGGAGAAAGAAAATAACGGCCATAGGAGCAGAAATGATGGAAAGTGAAAACAGCGAAAATCCATGAAGCAAAAGGCTGCTTCTCAGGAATCATCAGTAACCTACAGCCAGGCCGACGAACAGGGAAGGAGAGCGGAGTCGGGATCCTGCCGCCATTAAAAGAATAATAAGGGAATACGTGGACAACGCTACACTCATAAGTTTGACGACTTCGAGCCGTGGGCTGTTTCCTCTAAATCCACACGCCCGACCAAGGTGAAGTAGATAATGTGAATAGTCCAATAACCACTGAAGACGTTGACCTTGTAGTTTAAAAGTTCCTGAGAAGGAAGTCTCCGGGTCCAGGTGGTTTCACTGGAGAGTTCTGCCAAACGTTTATAAAGAAGCATTCACACCAGTTGTCTACAGAGCTCATCCAGAAGGTGGAAAGGGGAGGGCATTTTATTTCCCTGATGTCGAAAGGGACACTCAGTACAAATGGAAAAAAAAACAAAAACAAAACACTTAAACCCTATCTCTCACACACTTAGATGCAGAAAGCCTCCAGCGAATAATAGCAGATCGGTTCTAGCAATCTATAAAAAGCTACACTCGACGACTGGGGGAGTGGGGGGATTCATTCCAGCTGTGCAAGCCTGGCTTAATAGTTAAAAAAATCAATTAATGTGATCCGGCGCACCGGCAGACCGGAGAAGAAAAGCCGTATGGTCAGATCAATTGATGCAAAAAAAAAAAAAAAAAAAAAGTACTTGACAGAATCCAGCACGCTTTTATGTTAAAAAAGGAAAACCTCTTAGCAAACCAGGATTGGAGGGGAACGTCTTCAGCTGGCTAAAGAGCGTCTGTGATGAACCGGCCGCTGTCATCATACTTCTGGCAGGAGACTGTTTCCCCGCCAGGATGAGAAGCTGGGCTGGGTGGGGTGTCCGCTCCCTCTGTCCTCACTTCACCAGAAGGCAGGACAGGGACGCCGACACCCGCCAGGGAGATGAAGTCCAAACCACAGCGAGGCGTGCTTCACATCTACCACGCCGGCTAGAACAAAGGTGGGTAATTCTAAGTGCTGGCAAGGAGGTGGCGGACTGGGAGCCCGCACGCTGCTGGCGGGAACGTGCGGTGACACAGCCACTTTGGACGACAGCCTGGCGGCTCCTCGGATGTTAAACTTAGAGCCGCTGTGTGACCCAGTGATTCCCCTGCAGGCTCGTACCCAAGAGAACTGAAAACATATGTTCACACAGGCAGTGTTCATAAAGCCAAAAAACAGAAGTTCTCTTCTTGAAGTGGAAGGGTGCGGAATTTCTCAGTATCTCCTTTTCTTTGGTTGCTGACTCTCTGCGAGTAGAATTTGGTTTTTCGTTCTGATGAAGCATCCTCACTGAGGCATAGAATGGCTCCGGAGCACCTTCAAAACTGTTCGGTGGCTAACAGCTAAATGGCTTCAAGCTCTGGTGGTTCGTTCGGGCGAGCTCTCGGGGCAGCTGTGAGAAGCTTGCTGTAACGGGGCTCTTCCTCTGCCCTTTGAAGGGCAGCCCCGAGGGCTCCTCCGTGGCCTTCCTCCAGTGAAAGTGACTCCCGTTCTGGGGAACAGGTAGCCCGCAGCCACAGGTACCGCTTGGTTGTGAAGTTATTACTTACCGCCTGCTACGCGTAAACTCCCGTAAGTCACTTATAGAAAGTGACGGCCGCTACTTTTCCCTGCCGTCTTCAGTGCAGTGTCTGTCCCGTGATAGAGGCCCCGTTCCTGTCTGCAGGGAGCTGGGCCAGCAGCACACGGAGTCCTCTAGAGATCTGTCTCTCTCTGAACCCTGCGCGTCCCTAGGAAGTGGGCGTCGCTGAGTTGAGAAGAGAAGTGCCGCGAGCCAGAAACGGCGTTGTCGCAGGGTAGATGTTATTCTCAGAACTTCCCTTGTTAGAGGCCAGGAATTACCAGTGCGCTCACTCCTGTCTCGTGTGAGTATCTGTATGTGGAGAAAGAAGCTGCACGATGTCAGAGTTTTATTTAGAAAACGAGAGAAGCCCCTTCCTCCCGCCACCACCCCCCCCCCCGCGGCCCCCAGCAGCCGCAGCGAGCAGAGGGAACGGTTCCCGGCCCTCCCGAGCGCCAGGCGACCCACACGTGCGGAACAGTCAGCAGATGCCTCTGCTGGGTCTGCTTGCCGTACATCCCATCCGGGGACTTTTCTGGACCCTTCCCAAATCCTCCAGAAGGCTCCAGTGAGCTCTGAAAGTCGAAGATTTTTCTTGTGTTCGAGTCTCTAGGTTCCCCAGGAGAAACCCCTTTGGGTAAAGGTGCGTGTCGGGCTTGCCCTTCGGTGAGTGCCGGCTCCCAGCTGGCGCTGTTCACGTCCACGCCTGGGCGGCTCTTCGGGTTCTCTGAGGGACTCGTTCCCTTGCACGCGGGCTGTTTGCAAAGACTAAGTTCGATTAAAAGGTCACCATCTTGGATAAATACAAAAGCAACACAATGTGGGGGAAATGACCCCTGCACTAAGATAGGTCAGCGAGCCTGAGAAATGATGATTCGTTGGTGGAATCCTTTGCCTTGAGTGTCATTTAAAAAATGTTTCAGATCCTAATTATCCCCAAAGTAGAGCTTTCGTGTGCCTTCTGTGCGCCCGGCGGCGTGGTGGGAAGGAAGGGGCCGTGACGGCGCACTTCCCGCTGGATTCCCGCAGAACAGCTGTGACAGGTTGCTTGAGACCATCAGCGGCTAGACCTGCCACACGGTCCCCGTTTACACCGTGCTGCACGGGGCCTGTGAAGGGGTCGGGCTTTCTATCAATGCCCATTTTTAATTGGGAAATTTCATTTCCAGTAGATGTACTTGGGATAAAGACGTTTCTCCGTGTCCCTGCCTCCCGTCCACCTTTGGCGTCCACGGAGCGCCTCCTGAGCCTCAGGACTTTCCAGGCTTTGAGCCAAATGCTGGGGGGTGCGGGGCGGCACGAGGTGCAGACCGAACAGTGTCGCACGGAGGCCCTGCTCTGCCTCGCCACCCGGAAGCCAGGTGGGAGCACCGCCTGTGGACCAGACCGAACAGACTTCTGCACACCTCGCGGAGGCCTCGCGAAGCCCACCGAGCTCCGCCACGGCTGCCGGCATGCGCACACCCACCTCCTGAGCTCCCTGTGGGTGGCGTTGGCGTGACTAAGTGCTCCCCTCCCGAGAGGCATTAGATCAGGTGCTCAACGGAAAAGCAAGCGTGGGAGAGCCCCGGTGTCCGCACTTGCGGCTGAAGGGCCTGCGTGTCCATTCCCAGCACCGGTAGAGAGGAAGCTTAACGGGGAATCAGATCGTGAACCAGAAAGCTCAAACCCGCGGACCTCCAGCGTCTCCGCTGTGAAAATGGACAGCTCTCTGCAAAGGAAAATAAGAGTGTGGAATCCAGTTTGTACATAACAGCCGCATCTTCCCACCGAAGTTCCGCTGTGCTCGCCCTTCTCCGCGCCGGACTCCACGGAGGTTTGCCCGGCCCGCCTGAGCCTGGCCGCCCGGTTCCGGGACCGGGGAGGGGGCGCTCGCACCCAGTGCCGAGGCCCAGAGCGTCCCCACGTCCCTGACCCAGCCTCTGACGTTTCCCCGAGACTCGGGCCTGAGGGGCTGCCGACCCACCTGGCACCCGGACCCGTCGCCCTTCCGGGCGGGGTTGTCACAGCGGCCCCGGGGAGCCCGTCTCCCCTGGGAAGCAGGTGCCCCGTCGCGCTGAGCTGAGAGCGGGAGCCAAGGAGAGGATTTGGGGCGTGGGTCTGCCGACTCGGCCACGTTCGCTTTAAAAACCCAGTGCCTGGTGGCTGCAGCCTGGTGACAGGTACTCGGTGCTGCTGAACCATGAGCTCAAAATGGTTAAAGTGGTCGATTTCATGTTATCTGTGTCTTACGATAATTAAGGAAAAAAACCCATGCTTCTGAAAGTTGTATTTTAATTTAAAATTTTTAATTGCACTCATTATGAGGTCTAATAGAATTTCTACAGATTCTGGGCTTAATGCTCCTGTTGTGGACTGGGTTGTTGATGAAACCACAACCTTCACCACCTCCCATCTGAGAAACGTTGAGATTAGAAACAAGGTTTGACCAGCAGCAATCACGACGGCCCACGTCGTCGGCACTGCCGCGTACCAGTGAGTGAGCGCGGCTTCACGGGCGTGGGATCTGAGTGCGCGGGGGCTGGTGGGCAAAGCCTGCGGGGCGCCCCGTCTGTGCCCTGGGGTTGGGGGTTCCACAGGGTCCCGGGTGGGCCAACGCAGCACGGGGACCGGGAGCAGCCTCGTGCTTGCGCGACCCAGGCGCTGACCGAGTCCTTGGGGGCACCGTGTCCTCATCGCAGAAGATCTCTAAAAATGGAAATACGGCTTACCTCATGTGGGGCGTTTCAAAAAGCAAATGAAATAGTGAACGTGACAGAGCCTCGAGAAGGGTCAACGACTGTGCAGCCGCGAGGAGCAAACACTGAGATTCACGCTCAGCCCGTCCGAGCAAGGCACGACGCACAGCTGTGGTCTGCGGGGACAGGAAGGAGTCCTGCCGCTCTGGGGTGGTCACCCAAGGACCCCCGCAGGTGGCAGGAGGCCGCGGGGCCCGCGTGCTCCCAGTCCTCACGGCGGGGCGGGGTCAGAAGGCGCCTGGGAGCTGTCACCCCGCTTCACTTCCTGGATTGCAGACAGGCTGGGTTATGACCCGCGGTAAATAGGTTTCATTCCGCACAGGTCGGGGCTGTTGGTGAGTGAGTGTCCAGGTACTGGACGTTGTGCTGGCCCACGGAACCGGCATTTTGGGCCCACATCATCACTCAGGGCCGCTGAAGCCCGGGAGACGTGAAGCCCCTCCAGCGGCCCTGAGTGGGCATGTTTTGTCCGCACCTTCCTTGTCCCCTGCGCCCAGCCCCAGGGAGGGCCGCCCTCTGCTTCCGTGCCCCGGCTCCACGCGGTGAGCCGTGGGAGCCCTCGCGCATTCGGCCGGCCGCGTCCCTGAAAATGGCAGCAGGACCCGTGGTGGGTGAGCAGGCCGCACAGAGGTGCGGCCGGGAAGGGTCTCCCAGGCCGTGGCAGAGGGAGCGGGTTCGGTTGAGTGAGGGTCCCAGACGTCGGTGAATTCTGCTGCTTTTCATGAGGGTGCGTGGAGGCCTCGCGTCTGATGGTCCTGTGTGTGATTTTTAAGAAAACTTTTTACCGCGTCACATCATTTTAGATTGACACTTTTAATTAGATTTCATTTAGTCAAAAGTGAAATGCGTGCACCCTCACCATCGGCAGTAATTAGCGTGGAGCCTTTCTTCCTGAAACTTCAGTGAGCTGGAGGCCTCTCTTCCGGTGCCCCTGCCTTCCAGAACCTCATCGAAGGAAATATCAAGCAGATATTACTTTCCCTGCCCTAAAGAGAAATTAAATTCTGCATTAAAACGAAACAAAACAAAACAGAAAAACCCTCTTCCCTGACTGCAGAGTTAACACGCCTGTTAGAAGGACTTTGAGATGTCACATGAGGCTAGGGGAGCGTGAGACCAGCCGGCCCACCGCCGGCCGAGGAGCCGTGTGCTCCCCAGGCGTCCGGCTGTGCCGGGTCAGTGGGTCCGCCGCGCTCCCATTCGCCCTCTGCACTTGGGTGGTGGCGGTGCTCACCCCGTAGGCTGGACGTCACCCCGTGTCAGTAAACACACCAAAGTAAGTGATGCCGGACAAGAGACTGAGTTTTAAAACAGACAAGACACTGAAAGAGCCCTGGAGGGAACCATGCTTGGACGTTGGTATGATCAGAGTAAGGAAGGACCTGTGCACGGAAAACCGTAAACAACTGATGTGCCAGGGACCCGGCCTCGCAGTGTCGGGGGAGGGACCTTGGTAACGAGCGCGAGGCCGCACCGCCCCAGGGGACTCCACAGCGGCCTCTCTGCAGGGCCTCGGGAACACCCAGGGTGTGCAGCCTGCCTCGCGTCTCGTCTGGGGCCACATTTCCAGCTGAGCCTGCACTTATCCACGACCCCTAAGCCGCTCTTTGCCTTTAATGTTCCCCCTGCAGGTTGCTGCCATTAACCCGAACCACCCGCTCGCGCAGATGCCCCTGCCCCCGTCCATGAAAAACTGCATTCAGCTGGCAGCCTGTGAGGCCAACGAGCTCCTGCCCATGATCCCCGACCTCCCGGCCGACCTGTTCACGTCCTGCCTCACCACCCCCATCAAAATCGCCCTGCGCTGGTAAGTAAGTGGCTCCCGCCGCGTCCTGGGGTTCCCATGGGGATCCCGAGACGGGTGTGAACTCAGCCTCCCGAGGCTGAAGCGTCGGGCGGGTTGCGCGTGCGGCTGGCCGCTCTGTGGTTTCCGGGTGCGCCCTCTCCACACCCGACACCCGAGGGAGTGAGCTTTGCACACCGGTCGCTCTGGAACACAGGCTTGCGTTTGAACGCAGGGAAGGCCGTCGTGACGAGAGGAGCCATTTCGCCCCAGGCTAGAGTCGGAGTCTAGTCTTTCAGTTGATTCAGGAAATCCAAATTCTTTCCTGCCTCTGGTCTTTGTAGAAGTCCAGAACTTTCCAGAGCACGACTGAGGAAATGGGTGGGCCTTCCAAACGGTGGAACCTGCACTTAAGTCCCGCCGGTGACGCGGGACCTGCCACGGGACGCGGGTGCTCTGGCCCCCAGACCCAGTTTTCCAGTTTCCTGCTGCCGGCCGTCCCGTTGCTCTTTTTCCATTTTCCATTTTATGTTTTGCGGAGAAGCTCGTCTAGCTGTTGTCTAGCCGGGAGAGGGACACAGGTCCGGGAGGCATAGGGGAAGCACACAGCTGGTGGGTGGTGTTCACTGTCTGCCGGGTGGGCCCTTTCCAGGGCTTTCTCTGAGGGCGGCCCGGCACACGAACCCACAGACCCCCCCCCCCCCCGGTCCTTCCCACGAGCCCAGAGAAGCAGATGAGACACGTGTGGACCCTGGGGGCTAATACAGTAGCTCAGCAACAGGCCCCTGGGGAGACCCCTGAGGGCCGGAGCTGCTTGGTTGGACAGAAGCTAGAGCAGTGTTCCCAGTCCGCCCAGGCCCCCCGGTGAGGTGGACAATGCTGGGCTGGCGGAGCAGTTCCCCTCTGCCCCCCCGAACCCCGCCCCCCGCATCCCAGGGCTGGGGGTTGCCCCAGGGAGAGCCTCCTGCAGGGTGACTTCCCCGTGAGGAGTCAGCCGGGAGGGGGAGCTGCCCAGATGGGCTCCTAGCCGCCCAGCTCAACCGCCAGCTGACAGGTCCCCCGCTGCGCCCCGAGAAGCAGAGGTCGACCCTGAGGGGCGCGGCCAGCGCGGGACAGAGCTGTGGAACGGCCCCAAGCAAGTTGTGTGCACGTGACGGGGCTGAAGGAAGGAAGACGCTGGAAGCAGGAGGCAGGACTGCGAAGCGGGAATCTAAGGAAGAGCCCGGTGGGGGCAGAGGTAGAAAAACGATGATGTTTGGAAGGAGGAACACGGCAGGTGGGATCCGTGGCAGGAGAGGGGAACGCAGCCCGCATCAGCTGGAAGGGCGGCCGCGGGAGGGGACAGAGAGGGCAGGCGACACAGAGAGAAACGGGCGCTCCCGTGTGCAGGGAGAGGTCGGCAGAGGTGCCGCTTCCTGAGGGTGACACGGACACGTTCTCCAAACGTGGAAAGAAGCGGAAGCTCAGGCCAGGAGGACACGCGGGCTCCGCACCGTCACCCACCCCCCTGCGGGCGCAACTCTCTCAATGTGGCTTTTTATTCACGAGGCCGGTCCTGAGTTTCTCTCCGAAACTGTCGGTGCTGTTTGGCGGTCGCCAGGAGAGGAGGAAGGGCCACTTAACGTGATTCTGTTCATCATCCAGGAAATAATTAACTGAGCTCCGCTGTGTCCTGAAAACCCGCACTAAGCGCCATAGGAGACGCGAAGTTGTCCTCCCAGATTTACAGTCTGGCCGAGGACACAAGCTGCCGAGGGCGCCTGAGTGTCGCGGACAAGCGTGGCCAGGGCTCTCGTGTGCCCAGGGGACAGAGAATCTCTGAGGGCCAAGGGACGAGGGAAAGCGTCCTGGGGGAGACGCAGCCCGATGGGGGTCCCCACAGGGGGCCGGGTTTGAAGAGGAGCAGAAGGGCGTCGCAGACAGGCGGCTTACAGCCCCGCCGGCTCCAGGGGTGACGCGCGTCTCTGAGAAGAGCAGGTCATCGGCCTAGGAAGCTGAAGAGGTGTAGGTGAGGTCAGGGGTGGACCGGCGTCGGACGTGGGTTGCTTTGAATGCCGAGCCCCTGACCTTGACGCGGAGGACTGACGGGGAGAGGCCGCGGGGTGTTTGCGTGGGAACGTGACTTGATAAGAGCGCCGAGGCAGCTACTCTCCCAGCCCGATCCGGTCCCCGTCCGATCCCTCCCCGTTCGCTCCAAGTCGAAAGCGGGAAGGCGGAGGTCTGCGGGCAGTAGCCCCCACACGTGCGCCTGGACTCTCCCGGGGGCGGGCCTCGTTTCCCCTCTCTGTCCCGCCTCTCCCCCCAGGGTCTCCTGCCCTTGCTGCCTCTGCGCGCTGATCCTGAATGACGCCGGGAGCCAGGTGTGCCCAGGCCTCCGCCCGCCCTGGGCCGGGGCTGTTTGCTGGGCCTGGCACGGGGCATTTGTGCGGGTTTTCGGGTGGGCGAGTGGAGATGCATGCAGGGAGGGAGGAAGGAAAAGAAGGCAAGAAGGGCCTGAGCGGGAATCCTTGGCCCCCACACCTGTCCATGTCGCCGCCCCCACAGCAGGCGGATGTCCTCGCCCGTGTCCCCGACGTGCTCCCTTCCATCCTGGTCGGGGAGGACTTGGCGCCCCTCACTCACAGCTGGGTGCCGTCGAGCCCGCCCTCTGATCGGGGAGCGGGCTTCACTCCGCCGCGACAGGACGCGTTGTCTCGGGAGCTGCCTGAAATCCTGTCGGGAGTGAGGATGTAACTAAAGCTTGCAAAAGTAAGCGTCTGGTGGGAAACACAGTGAGAAGCAGCTCCAACTAACGTGGTTCCCGTCAGGGGGGCTTCGGAATCAGCGCGCCAGAGTTGCAGGCGGTGGTCATCAGAAGGGTGCGTCTGGAACAGTCGGGCACTGCCGGCGGGTCTGTCTTCGCGGTAAGCCACTCTGTACCTAACGCATGAATCAGATTGTGGCTGCGTGGTCCTCAGCCTGTGACGGTGACAGACCACGATCCTTGGAAGACTCGTCGGGTGAAATGTGTGCTCGTTTGTAACGACCGGTCAGAAACCACCAGCTTGTCTTAAATGGAGGAAGGAAAACAGCCTGGTAGGTAGTGCTCATTTGTATTTCCAGGGTTGAGGTTTGGTTTTTCATTTGCAAAGTCAGTATTTTCCAACTTAAAGTAGGGTGTACATTCCTTGCAGAAAACTTACAAAAAGTAAAAAGAAGGGCGCCTGACTGGCTCAGCTCATGCCGTCGCGGTCCGTGGGATCCGGCCCTGCGTCGGGCTCTGCGCTCACAGCACAGAGGCTTCTTGGGATTGTCTCCCCCGCCCTGCCCCCCACCCTCTGCCTCCCCTGCTCACGCAGGCGCGTGTGTGCTCACTCACTCTCTCTCAAAAGAAGTAAACACGTTTCTAAAAAATGCAAAAAGAAGAGAATGATCATTCAAGATTTCACCAACTTTGACACACTCAGTGTTACCTGTTTGCTGTATTGCCTGTTAGTCTCTACTTCTATGCATGTACATTTCTGCACGGATGTAATGAGGCTAAAATTTGCAGTTTCTGCTACTTAATCTTTAGCATTATAATAAATTTATCCTAGACCATTAGAAACTGTTAGTAAACACCATTTGTCATGACTGCATAAGATTTCACTTTATTTACGTTCCCTGTTTTATTTAACCAAAGCCTAGGGCTTTGGGATTTAGGATGCTAGTCAGCAAAGGTAGGAGAGCTCACAGTAACCCAAGGATAGGGGTCTGCCACGCTTTTCTGCAAAGGGCCAGATAGTGAATAGTTGAGGCCTTGGGTGCCCGAGACCCCAGCTCTGCTGGTAGTGTGGGCGAGCCGTACGGACGTGGACAGATGAGAGGAGCTGTGTTCCCGGAAAACTGTTTTGTGAAAACAGCTACTGGGCCCTACTTAGCCAGCTCGTGCTTTTGAAAATGGAACCAGAATCTTAGTGTGCGTGAGACCACTGTCCTCATCTACTGGTCAGGAAATACCCTCCCTCCCTCCTTCCTTCTTGTGTGAGTAGGACGATGGTTTTTAGCAGCACTCACTCGTTATGTAAGGCACAAGTGGAGAAGAATACCGTGTGCTTTATGAACGTACCACAGCCTTGCTTTGTACGTGCGAAACGTGTGTGTGGTCGTATTTGGTGGCAAGTGTATTTGTGAATCTTATTTGATGATGAAGTCGTTGGGAAACCTGGTTTTTGGATTTTCTTTTCGTGTTTTGCTTCAGTATTTCTTATTTTCAGAAATTGATAATGTCAGTAATTCTGAAACGAGCCAGTACATCATTCCCTATATAAGTGATCACCTTACTCAGCATGTATATCAACGTAGTACAAGAGTCTAAAATACAGGTTTTCTTTTGGCTTTTTCTGCATCTTTGGTGGCAGAATTCCATTTTAAATTTATTGTGGCTATATTTGTGTACTACTGAAAATTATAACCCAGTGGCACTTAATTTGCTATAAACTAGATGGATGCCTTTTGCATTGTGCAGCATGTAATCGTATCGTTTATTAAAGAAAATGATAGACGTTATTTTGGTTTGAATAGAGGTCAAGGAACGTGTTTCTCTCCTTTCAATTAAATTGAGGAATTTCAGGGAGTTTAAATGTTAATGACACCGGATTAATGTGTATTCCTCCGCATGGCAAGACTTGCCCTCCTGTGTTTACCCAGCGAGGGAGGCAGAGGAGACAGGCAGGCCCCAGGCAGGCGGGCGGAGCTCAGCACGCGGCAGTTTGCGGTGGCCCACGCTAGCTGCGGTGGTCACGCTAGCTGCTCTCGCCACCGTGATGGTGACGTTCCAGCCAAACGTAAGAAAGAGTCGGACAAGTCGTGATGACTCAGCAGAGGAGAGAGGGCTGACACCTCAGCCCCAGGATGGAGAAAAGCCAAAGACAAGTCAGCTGACTCACGGAGCAGAATTTCGGGACGCAGGGAGGCCCAGGCACAAGGCCCCCGTTGTGTGTCCGGCCGGGCTGAGCAGAGGGCAGTGCCTGTCCCATCGCAGACCCTGCCTGTGACGTTTGCTTTGTATCTTTCTTAAAGACTCGGCCAAGACTCAGTCAGAGTTACCTTTACAGACAGAAATCCTTGCTGGTTTTTGATGAGGGGGTTAACGGTTCTCTCTAGAATTTTCTAAAATACAGCTTCTTTGCTGGAGAACAAACTTCCTGCCTGAGCATTCAGTGCTTGTGTGTTATCAGGTCTTTAGTTCCTTTTAAAAAACTGGATACGATGGCTCTGCCTTACTTCTCATGTCTGAAGGCGGAGACAGTCAGAGCCCCTCCCAGAGGGTGAGGCCACGGAGACACATCAGGGAGTAAAACACCTCGCTCTGTGTGTTGGGCCTTAGTAGTAGGTAAGTTTAGTTGAAATGGTTTTCTTCTCGGGAGGCCTTCACAGTACGGCCTCAGCCACACTCTGGTCCTGCTGCATAAGCCCCACGGGAGCTTCCAGAAACTGTCAGGTCACGTGATTGGTCCCGTGCCCACCTCCAGACTGGACCACGTATTCTCACCGTTGCGGTCTGGTGCCGTGCTCCTGAATGTGAGTGCCATAATGCGTTGTCACAGAGCTCCACACGCAGAAACCTGGCGAATGCTGCTAGGAGAGACGGCGGAATGGGAGGGAACGGCAGGGCTGCTGACCCCCGGCCCCTCTGACCCCTCCCTGGCTCCGACCCTAGACCTAGTCCTTGGGCTGCCACGGGGGCCAACACTGATGGGTCCCGTGGGGAGTCCATTCAGCAACGAGCCAGAAACGTGGGGACCCTTAGGGACAGCAGAGACCACTGGGAGAGGAGACAGGAGGCCGGGTGGACACGGCGGGGTAGGTGAGGACGGGAGGGCACAGGCGAGGGCAGTCTGAGGGCAGGCGTTCCAGCCGTGCGGTGGCTCCTCCCCACACCGTCCCTCATGGGCACAGAAGGAGGGAGGGAGGGAAGGACAGGTGACCAGCTGTCCTCTGGGGAGTAGCCTGCACCTGTAGAAGGCAGAGGAAGAATTCAGAGCGAAGGTGACACCGGGAACGTGAGGAGGAAGCAGGCGGTTAGGGACACAGCTCAGGCGGAGATATGGGGCGTGCAGAGTGTAACCGATGGGCTAAAGAAGGTAGCAGGTGTGCTGACCAGCAGCACGGCGGGCGCGGCGGAGGACAGCGAGGGCTGGGCCCACCCCAGACACAGAGGAAGAGGGAGAGCCCAGAAGGTCAGAGTGCAAGTTGGAAATCGAAGATGGCTACGGTATCAGTCATGGAAACCGCACGTGCGATTGGTCTGACATGGGAGACAGAACCACCAGAATAATGAAAATGGAAGGTGTCATTTTCACACAAGGAGAGACCATTTCTTCCCTCTAAAGGAAGGTAGAAGAAAGAGAAAAGAAAAGCACGGTGAACAGAAAGTGTGAAATAAAGCGGCCACAGTAAGTCTTGCGCTAAAAGCAGTGCTCTGAGTGAGCTGTGTCTCTCAAAGGATAGCGGTTCTGTGCCCCGTAAAGTTCCCCGTGACACGGGAAAGCAGCCCCTCGTCCACAGGACATGTGTTTAAAACACAACATCTGAAAGGCTGAAAATCACAGGATGAAAGGAGAAGTACGAGCCTAGCAAAAGCTGAAGTGACAGCTTTAGTAAGTCAGGGCAGAGCCTGAGATGAGACGCGTCAAAAGGGACAAAGAGCAGTGTTTTATGGCGGGAAAGCGCAGGCGACGAGGAGACACGCGGATGGGACTCTGCACCCACCCGACAGTGTGGCCCCGAGCCGTGTATGACGGGGACGGAAAGAACCACGGACGGAAGCAGCAACTCAGGAATAAAGGGGCCGAGGCGCCCAGGCGTTGGAAAGTAAGCCAGATAGATAAGATTTCAGTGACAGGATTGATTAACTGGGTGTAACAAAGGCAACCGCAGGATACACCGTTTTAGCACGTGTGGGCAAGTCACAAAAACAACCGTGTGCTGGGCCACAGAGGAAGCTTTAATAACCCCGGAGAGTCCACACCATGTACACTCTGTTCTCAGACCACTGTGCAGTGCGGTTGGGGCTCAGTAATGGAAAAATAGATGGGAAAAAGTCCTGAAAGCTAAAAAATCTTACTCTTAAAACCGTTAGATTAAAGAGGATATAACGTAAAGAATATTGTGAAATACTCAAAGCTGAGTGACGGTTTAGCAGAGCCTTTCCTGCCCGTGGGATACAGCTAAAGCAGGCTCAGATGTAGTACATACAGTCAGAAAACGAAGATTAAATCTAAGGAAAAACAAACATCCCCCTTATAGAGCCGGGGGAGAGGCCACAGTCTGCAGAGAGGAGGCAGCCGGTACCTGTCATAGCGTCTCTGCGTCCCCAGCACGTCTAGTTAACGCCCCAGAATTCTACGACAGGAGGGGGCGTCTTGGGGCTCCCCCCGCCTCCATACAAAGTCGGACCAGTACTCTCATTTTCAGCTCCGGCCCCGGCGCCTGGGCCTCTCTGCGTCCCGAAATTCTGCGCCACGGGTCGGCTGACTTCTCTTTGGCCTTTCTCCATCCGGGGTTGAGGGGTCCGCCCTCTCTCCTCTGCTGAGTCGCTGCGACTTGTCCAGCTCTTCCTTATGTTTGGCTGGAACGTCACCATCGCGGTGGCCAGAGCAGCCAGCGGTACGGCACGGCACCCGGGCCACCGCAGGAACCGTCTCCGTCGGCCCTCGCAGCGGGCCCTGGGCAGGGACGGGGACGAGAGAGCCGGGCTCCAAACCCCAACGGGCGCCGCAGGCTGCCGCGTGCTCCGCCCACCTGCCTGGCGCCTGCCTGTCTCTCTCCCCTGCTGCGATTCTCTCCCCGGTGCTCGTGCCTGTCTGGCTCTTTTTCTTTCACTTCGATGGCCATGACGGAGGGAGTTGAGATCCACGTTTCAGTAAAGGTCCTCGGGCCTCACTTAACTGGGGAAGGGCTACCCCAGGCTCTTCGGCAGACACCATGCTTGGCGCAGAAACTTGAGACAGCTCCCCGTCGAGGCCGGGAGCAGGCGAGGACTCTCTCTGGCACTCCTGCAGGCCTCGGAGCCCTGGCCGCCAGGAGGACCAGATAAATAGGTAGTGGAAAAACACAAAACTGCGTAATCATCCCCGTACAGTATGGGTCATCTGTCATACTTCGTTGATTGGGGGATGCACATTTTCGCCCCCGAACGTATCTGAGACCACCCCCACCCCCCAATCGCGTGGTAAATTACACGCCCCTTTAATTTGCAGCGCCGTTTCTTCTTAGCGGTACATGGAAATGCCTACAGAAGTCCGCTTAGAGACGTGCACTGGGCCTTTCTTGTTGCACAGCTTGTGAGATAAACTAAGTGAAGGTTCAGCACTCGGGAATCGTGGGTAAAACATCAGGTAAGCTGCAAGTAGTTAGTGAACTAGTTTAGATACACCAGCAATTACTGACCTCAAAATCATAACGACGTTTGTAGATTTTAATTGGAAAAGTATACAACGTATGGTCTTTCTCTGTAAGACCAGAGAAAGAGAAGCACATTTAACCACAAGTAGAAGAAAAGAAATTTTTAAAAAGAAGAGTAATAATGAACAGAAAACACTCCAGAAACAATCTAGAATTCCTGATAAATTTGAAAAGCTCGATAAAATTGTTGAAACTCTCTTTGGATGGTCGAGAAAACCAGAAAAGAGGCACAGATTACCTACATCAGAAGTAGAAAAGGGAACATCACCACAGGCATTAAAAGGGTTATAAGGGGATCCTTTTAAGTAGGAAGGACTTTATTCCAGTAAATTCTACATCTTAAATGAAGTGGGTGAGTTCCGTGAAAGACACAAATTACTGAATCTGACACAGAAGGAAATGAAAATCTGGAGAGTTTATATGTCATAAAGAAATTGAATTACAGATAAAAGCCTCACGAAGAAAACCCCAGGCCCAGATATTATTACCGATAAATTCTTAAATGTTTAAGAAAGAAATAACACCAATTCTTCTATGAACGCTTTCAGAAAGTAGAGGAAGTGGAACGTCTCCTGTCTCGTTCCAGAGGCTAACTTGACCCCCAAGATCAGAGTCAGACAAAGACTGTACAAAGCGGGGGCTGAGGGGAGGAGGACTTACAGACCAAGATTCCTCATTAACACAGATATAAAAATCCTTAACAAAGAGGCGCCTGGGTGGCTCAGTCGGTTGGGAGTCCGACTTCAGCTCAGGTCATGATCTCGCAGTTTGTGGGTTTGAGCCCCGCGTTCGGCTCTGTGCTGACAGCTCGTGGCCTGGAGCCCGCTGCTGATTCTGTGTCTCCCTCTCTCTCTGCTCCTCCCCCACCCATGCTCTATCTCTCTCTCTTTCTCTCCAAAATAAATAAATCCTTAACAAAATATTAGCAGATGAAGTCTGTGAATGTATAGAAAGAATCCAGTAAGGTTTATCTCAGGAACACAGGGTTTGTTTGTTTATTTACCATATGCATATCACTCCATGCGATCCATTGTAAGGTACAACTTACTATAAATGTATTCATTCTCCTTTTCCAGAGTTAAAGAGAAAAACCATATGATCATCTCAATAGACGCATAAAAGCATTTGATGGAATTTGACACCCATTCATAACAAACCAGTTCAGCAAACTAGCAATGGAGGTGAACGCTCTTAAGCTTATAAAAGGCATCTCAGGAGAGCCTGTAGCTAACATTGTACTTAATGGTGAAAGGTTAAATGTTTTCCCCAGAAGGTTGCAAACAAGACAAAGATGTTCACTCTCACCACTACTGTTTATTATCGGGCTAGAAGACGTTCTAGTCGGGGCAGCGAAGCCAGAAGAATATAAAAGGGCATACAGATGGGCGAGGAAATAAAGCTGCTTACTCACAGACAACATGATTGTCTACCTAGAAACTCAGGAGTGGCCTACAAAGACGTGGCTGGAACTCATTCATTTTAGCATGGTTCTGGGCATCAGATGGATACCCCACCCCACATCAGTAGCCTTTCTGTGTACTGTTGACAAACGCTTGGAAATTGAAATTTAAAGATGATTTGCGGTGTCATCAAAGTTCTGAAATGACTTGAGGATGAAGGTAACAAACCACGTGCCAGACCCGTGCGCCTGAAGCCACGGAGCGTCACAGAGATTGACCGCAGCATAAGTGGAGGATTACACTATGCTTAGAGAATAAAACAACGAGCGTTTTAAATCTGCTCAACTTGATCTGTATATCCAGTTCAATCCCAGTTAGAATCCTATTTCTTAAAGAAATTGACAACTTGGTTTTATCATTATTTATTTTTAACAGTTCCTGTTTTGTTTCTTTTAGAGAGAGCGAGCGAGCATGAGCGGGGAGGGGAGAAGGGGGGAGTGGCAGGGGGGAAAGAGAGAGAGTGAGCGAGTCTTAACGCAGGCTCCGCGTTCAGCATGGAGCCTGACTCGGGGCTCAGTCCCACAGCCGTGGGATTATGACCTGAGCCAACAATTCAAGGGTCAGATGCTCAACCAACTGGGCCACCCGAGCACCCCGACAAGTTGATTTTAAATTCTATGTAGAATGCAAAGGGTGTAGCCAAAACAGTTTTGAAAAGGAGGCACGTTGGTTTATTTCAGGACTTCGTATCAAGCCGCAGTCATCACGACTGTGGCATTGGCTTACGGACGGCCACATAAACCAACGGAACAGACCACAGAGTGCAGAGGTAGACCCACACGTATATGATCAGTTGAGTTGGGACAAGGATACTGAGGTAGTCTGATGGGGAAAGGATGGTCTTTTTAACAAATACTACTGGAATAATTGGCTGTTCATTCAGGAAAAACAAAATCCCCAACCTTATTTTCCATTATACAAAGCAATTAACTTCTGATCTTACACAAGGTGAAACTATAAAACTTGTAGATGAAAACATAGGAGAAATTGACGATTTTCTAGACGTGACCCGAACAACACAGACCATTAAAAAAATCGATCAGTTGAAGCTCATTAAAATTAAAAACTTGTGCTGTTTGATAGACACTGTTAAGACACCTCGTTGGAAAGATTTACAATACGTTGTCTGACAGAGACCTGCATAGAGAATATAGGAAGACCTTTAAAAACTCAAGAAAACAACCCAAATTTTAAACAAATGGCCAAATGATTGGGATGGATGTTCTACAAAGAAGATACGGGAATGGCTGACGGACACAGGAAGGATGCGTGGTATGTGTTGCCAACGGGAACGCAAAACAGTACAGCCACTTCGGAGATCCGTTTGGCCGTTTCTAATAATGTTACACGTACAGCCCATCAGTTCCATGCCTACGCAGTGACCCGAGAGGAAGAAAACCTGTGTCTGCAGAAAGGCGTGCACGTGAATATTCCTAGCAGCTCCGTTGATGATACCCAGAAACTGAAAAGACCCAAATGTCCATCAGCAGCTGAGCAGATAATCAAATCGCTGTCCGTCCATGCAATATTACAAGCTATTGATAACAGACAGAATGAGTGAATCTCAGAAACCTTGTAATGGCTGGCGGATGAACAGGGGGAGTGCCCAGTTCATGATTCCGAGACATTCCCGGAAAGGCTGACCACAGCGAGATAAAGCGGGTGGGGCTCGCTGGGGCAGATTCAGGGCCGGGGTGATGGCAGGTGAGACACATCTGTCTGCTGCTTCAGACCATGATCTGAAAATGGGTGCATCTCACTGTATGCAAATTGCATCGCATTGAGTTGATTTAAGTGGTTTTAAGTGCGTAGTGTGGAGTGCAGAAATAAGAAACAGGCTTAGATTTATGCCACGGTACTCTTTGGTGAACTAAATGCAAAATAGGCATATGAACGTACGTTTACACATATGCTTAAATAAAAATATGGAAGGACGTACATTTAATAGACATGGGTGCCTGGGGGGTGTTGAGAAGGGTTGGGGGTGAAGGGGAGAAAAATAGAAGAGAAGGTACACACCAGCGACAGCACGTTCCCCGAGTCGTGGGCTCTGAACAGTTCCTCAGGACACTTCACAGGGTCACGCATGTGACCCACGCTGGCTGGACGGCCCTTTGTGAAATACCTGCATTCAAATCGTGTCTCCTTCGATCGCTCCTCAGTATCAGCTGACCACACTCAAGTACTGTCCCAAGGCTCAGTGAGATCCATCATGCTACAAGCTAAGACATAGTGTTTTCAGAGCTACTGCCTAAATATTGACCTATTTGACCAAATTTGGAAAATCGGCTTATTTCCTGGAGAGGAGTGTTTTCTGGAACGAATTCTGTTTTAAAGGGCGGTTGCCTTTTTCATTTTGGTTCATGTCGGAGCTTATTTAGCTCACGGCAATTGACTGTTGGCTCACATCCTGTCTTCTCCTCCAGTGTTTGTCTAACGAGAGAACCAGGGGATGCGTTGTCTCAGGCGGGATCCCCAGGCAGCTCTGTGAGTCCAGGAGTCTGGTGAGAGTTTGATGCGCCGGCGTGGAGCGTGGATGGAGGACGTGGCATAGCAGGCACGAACGGCGTGTTCTTTTAACAGAACAGAACGGACAGAAGATAACAAAGATTATGTGCAGTTCAGCGCACTGTGCCACAGAGTCATCAACGTGGTTCCGGGAAGTCAGCTTGGGCTGAAATGATACTTCTAAAACAGCATTTGCCCCGCCAGCCTCGCTCCCCACCCCTCCACGCCCTCCTGGTCATCCTTGGCCAGTGGGAGGAAAGTCCTTGGTCCTCTGATGTTCAGATGCCATCGTCACTATGTTCCAAATCAGTTTTCATCCCTGTTTGACATCCTACCTGCAGAGCAACTGAATTAACATCACGTTTGAGAGAACAATGACCTGTTAACTATTTATTTGCCTGTTTGTATCTTTTTTTTTTTTTTTTTTTTTTTTAAATTTTTTTTTCAACGTTTATTTATTTTGGGGACAGAGAGAGACAGAGCACGAACGGGGGAGGGGCAGAGAGAGAGGGAGACACAGCGTCGGAAACAGGCTCCAGGCTCCGGGCCATCAGCCCAGAGCCCGACGCGGGGCTCGAACTCACGGACCGCGAGATTGTGACCCGGCTGAAGTCGGACGCTTAACTGACTGCGCCACCCAGGCGCCCCTGGTATTTTCTTTTTTTTCAACGTTTATTTATTTTTGGGACAGAGAGAGACAGAGCATGAACGGGGGGAGGGGCAGAGAGAGAGGGAGACACAGAATCGGAAGCAGGCTCCAGGCTCCGAGCCATCAGCCCAGAGCCCGACGCGGGGCTCGAACTCCCGGACCGCGAGATCGTGACCCGGCTGAAGTCGGACGCTCAACCGACTGCGCCACCCAGGCGCCCCTACCTGTTTGTATCTTCTTACTAAACCTCTGGCCATTGTAATGGTGCTTTGACTTCGTATCTGGTATGTGCGGCCAAGTGTGCACATGTCTCCGTGTGTAATCGGGGATACGAAGCCGCGTCGCTTTCAAAGGTGCTGATGTGTGTGGCTGCACATTTTATAGTGGACGCTCGCGACTGAGCAGCAGTCGCTTGGTTTCCTGCAGAAGCCGTTTCTCACTCTTGTGCGTACATGGGATTCCTGGTCCCTCCTGACTAGCACCTTTTGAATTCCAGAATCATGGGACCACGTGCAACCCGTGCATGTGGGTTTACAATGGTGTGAATTAAGCCGCAGGACGTCAGCCTCTTTGGTTTTCTTGCTCCTTGTCACTTGTGCCCCTGGTGTGCATATACTTGGCATGGAACAGTTTGAACCAGAGACAGAGGGCCCGTTAAAGTGGCCGCGAGGCCAGGCATCGGGCACGGGTGTTCGGCACCGTCAGCCAGTCGTTGGAACAGCCTGACGCTTGTGTGCTCTGCGGTTGAAGTAACAGCGTCTTTGGAATGCCTGTTCGGTTCCAGGTGGCCGTAGAAGTCCTTGCATTGCACAGGTTTGGGAGACGGAGTCCCTGCCCGCCAGCCGGAGAGAGTCTGCAGGGGGACAGCTCCCTTATCCGTGCTGCTCTTGGCGCGGAGAGAAGGACCAGCGTCCCTCTGCCTGCCTCGGAGCGGGCGGCATCGTGTTGGCTGTGTGTTGTCAGTTCTGTCAGTGAGAAGGTGGCCACGGCATTCTGAGCAGACGATCCTGTCCGGGCCCCAGGCTCGAACCCGGGTTTGGCCCATTGTGAGTAGTCCAGCACGGCAAGACCCCGCAGTCTGAGGGAAGGGACGGTGACCGTGAGCCCAGAAAGAGGGCGAGGTCCACGGAGGTGAGGCTCAGGAGCGGGTCTTATTCTGCAGGCAGCATCTGTTCTGTGCCACCTGGGGTCCCATTCAGAAGACGTGCACGCGGATCCACAGTAGGGCGGCTCAGGCCCTGCCGGGAACGAGCACGGGCGTGGGCACGGGGCAGCGTCCCGGTGCGGACACAGCGCCGAGTGGCCTTGGCGGTGGCTCTGACGGCCCGCGGGGGGCTCCCGGCCAGCCCTCCGCAGCCCCGCCCACAGTCAGTACAGGGTGTGCTTTGCAGGTGTGAGTCAAGACTCTCCCGGTCCGGAGAAGACCGCGCCCTGGGCCCCGGTGGGAAGGGGGTCCTGACACAGGAGGCCTGAGCCCAGTGGGAGCAGTGGGAGGTGGGGCAGGCCTTTGACACAGACTCTTAGCTCAGTCTGGAGGAAGGAAAGGAACGGCGCACGCACGACTTACCAGATCACATGGGCCGCTGGTTGTCTGTTGTTTTCTTTCAGGCACACGAGCTGTGCGGGTGTGTTCGACGTGAGGAAGGGGCTCGGGAGAGGGAGGGCCCGAAGTGGGATGCGTTACCGCGGCTTCGCCGGGTTGGGATGATGGCAGAGAGGCTGCGAGTGGAGAAGAGGGCAGGAGCACATCCCGAGGGCAGGAAGGGAGGCAGCCGGGGACCGGGAGCCCAGAGATGCCACACGCCCGCTCAGGTATGAGAGGGCGCTCAGCTTGAGCACTTGAGAGGCCACCGTAGCTGACAGGGAGTCAGTGGTCACCTGTGCCACTTGCAGAGGGCCTGTCGGAGCCGCCGTCGACAGGAGGGGCTGCATTAACGCAAGCTGAGTGGGAAAGGGAGACCGTCGGCTGCTGTCCGTGAGGGAAGACGTGACACTGAAGGAAGGTGGTTGTGTGGTTTGTTGGCTCTTTCCATGCATTTGTGGATGGGGGGCCGGTATCCTGTCGGGGGGAGCACTCAAGCGTTCACCCGCACCCCAGATTCGGGAGCCACGCATCATCTGTCTTAGCAGGACGTGGCAGGCGGCACCAGCCCGGGACGCCAGACCCTCTGCTGAGGTGGGCACGGGGCCGGGGGGAGGGAAGCCAGTCGGTCAAGTCACACACGTCACGGCAGTGACACACAGGTAGGATAAGAACCCAGACCACCGAAACCCAGGTATTTGGGTCGCTCTGTGGGTGGTGGCCCGTCAGAGGAGAAGGACATTGTGGACGGGGGCAGAGTGTAGTGGGAGTGGTTGAGGGGCTTCTGGACTGAACTGGGCCGGGAGACACCGGCCGAGGGGGACCAGTTCAAAAGCCCGAGAACCAGGGACGGAAGACAGGGATGGGGGGCGTGGGAGAGCTAGTCGAGGAGGGAGAGGGTCCAGGGGGGATGTGGCTGCCTCGTGAGGGTTTCGGGGCACCGGAAGGAGTCCGGGGAGGTAGGCGTTCGATGTGGGTGTTGAGTCTGGGGAGGAGGATGGCAGGCGCTGGATGGAGGGGAGGCAGGCGAGCCAGACTGTAGAGTCGGGGCGTCGCGGGCGTGGGGAGGAAAGATGAGCAGAGCACAGTAGCCTGATGGGCTGGCATGGGCTCAAGCGAGGAGATTATTGTTTAAAATGAAAACTTGTGTTAGAAGTGAGACTGGGAAGTCGAGATCATCGACCCCACGTCCTGCTCCTGGAGCGTCGGCCGTGCTGAGGGCCCAGGTCCCGGGGGTTTGGGGAGCAGTCGGCACGTCACAGGAGGCCTTGAGGGGCAGGCGGCACACACGGGGGCGGGGGGAGGGGGAGCACTGCCCCGGCTGGTGCCGGGCCCAGGGATGGAGTGGCCACCCTAAGGTGCCCGTGGAAGCTTCCAGAGAAGCAGGCCGTCAAGGCCACGGGCCCCGCCTTCCCCAGCCAGAGACAGGCTGACGGAGCCACCGCTGGGCCGGCCCAACCCGGGAGGCCCTGCGTCCCCGGGGGGTGAACAGAACTGCCCTGTGGCTGAGGCCAGGAGGCCGTGCCATCAAGTACGCGCTGCCCTGCGTCTCTTAGCGTCCTCACGCCCCTCTGTCACCCCTTACCGGTGGACGTTCTGGTGCGAACCTAAGTTTTTGCCGAAATGAATTACAAGATGAAGGATTCGGGGTGACGCATCATCCCTTGTGAACGCAGCCTCTCTGGTCAGTCCCACGCACAGCGGGCACACGCGGGTGGAGGCCTGGAGCCCACAGGACGACGACGTTGCACACGCGGGCGTATTTGCGCGCTTCCCTTACGGGATGAGCGCCGACGGGCCTCAGCCGCGGCACCAAGCAGGGAAACACTCCTCACCACCTGTGCCGTTACTTTCGTTTCCACGTGCTTCCGGTCCCCCCACCCCCACAAGACAGCAGAAGAGCAGGGCGGAGGGCGGGGAGGCGGCAGCTCGTTCGCGGCAGGGGCGCCGTCGGGAGTGGGGTGTCGTCCTCGTCTGGCGCGTGAAGATAACTAGGGACGGGGGAGTTGGACCTCGGCCCGACGGGCACGGCGGCCACACGGCAGACAGGCCCAGGCGCTCTGTCCGAGGCTGTTCTTTATTCCCGTCTCCTGCCGCGATGAACCCTGCAGCGGCCTCAGAAATGCAGGGCCTGAAAGCATTTCTTGGTAGCGCCTTCTTGGTAGGACACCCCCGTCCCGGGCGTGGGCGCGGAGGGGGGGCCGGACAGGTGGCCTGCGTGCTGCCGCCCGAACCCCAGGGCGTGTGAGAGACGCGGCCCGCGGGGGTTCCGCCCACACCGAGACCGGAAGGTGTTTCTGGGCCTGCGGCGGCGGCCGGGTCGCGCACGGTGACTGTGGGGCGTGGGGTCCAGCGTGTGGGCTGGTCGTGGAGGCAGCATTTTCTGCGCATGCGGGAGGAACAGTCATTGCAAATGTCTCTCCTTTTTATGGGCCAGTTTTTCTTGTTCTTTCTCAAGAACAGGAGCTCCCTGGCCGGTTGTTGAGCGCGAAGCCTGTTGGAAAGGGCCTCCCGTTATTGTGATTTATGCCGGTGCTTTGCTGGAGGCCTGCGCCGGGGGGCACTTTGTGCACCGAGGACGTCGTTGGAAGTCAGGCCCGGCTCGGCCACCCTTCCCCCCGGGGGCTCTGAGCAGACAGGACGGATGTGCCGCCCATCGGGGACACGTGGTCAACGTGGGGCTGCCCGTAACTTGTTCTTCCTGGAAGACAGACGCGCGGCAGCCTGTTGCCTGTCCTGAGCTGTCGTTCACTGGTCCCGCCTTCAGACGGTTTGGCCTGGCCGGGCCCCTCCACGCAGCTGTGGCGGGAGGCAAAGAGGCCAGCACTGTGTGGGGACACAGGACTTCCCGGGGGGGTCTGCCTGTCCGCCCACCGGAGCGCTGAGGTCACGCTCATTGGAAACACCGCGGGTTTTAGAAGGGCTTTGATCCTGTTGCTGGAGATGGAGGACACAGGATACCCTGAAGAACCACGCGCTCCGGGACCCTGAAAGCCCTCTGGTCCCGTCCCCTCCTGTTGGCCAGCCCCGTGTCCCTGAGTCTCTGTGTTCCGAAACACCAGCGTGTGGTGGCTGTGTTCTCCGTCCCTCGTTGCGGAGTGACAAGCACGCCTGTGGCCAGTGCTCTGTGCCGTAAGTGTGAGCTCTAGGATACTGACTGTGGAACGGTTTCCAACCACAGGTGCTTTCCCATATGGCTTCACCTCGGCTCGTGCTAAAGGCCCGGGGGCCAGGAGAGCCGACACTGCCTGAACATGGCCGTGCCGTGGTCGGGGAACCAGACGCGCGGCCTGTGGCTGCCCAGGCTGACCGCTTCGGTTGCAGCGGAGCAGACGGAAACACAGATCTTCAGACCCCAGCCCGGGGGTCCAGCCGCTGCCCCGCACCGCCTGCTTTATGCCAGACGGTGTCATTTTGACCCACACTGTTCTGTAGTCTCGTGGGAACCAGCTTTCTGCCACGGGTGTTGCAGACTGCCCAGTACCTGGCAGAACGGCGTGTAGCCCGTGGGAAGCTGTGTGGCACGTGTTTGGTTGCAGGGGACATACGGCGCCCCAGAGAAGTCAACAGGGGCCCAGACGTCATGTCCCCAGGGCATCTAGAAGCCCCCTCCCCCCTCGACCCCCCCACCATGAGAAGCTCAAGGGCTCGTAGGTTGTGTCCTTTCAGATTCGCTCTCCTTGACCAGACCCTCTGGTGCGCTGTCCCTCTCTGTGGCGGTCACTCTGTGGCCGTCCTCACACTGGCTCACGGACCCAGCGTCCACCTGTCTGTCGCTGTCTCGCCACCTGCGCCCCTGTGGTGCCCATGTGCCAGCGGCATGCCTGTGCCCCGCCCTCCCTGGAACCCGTGCCCCACCACCCGCCACGCCCAGGCATGGTGACACCCCGCCACGGGCGCCGGTCCCAAACTGGGAGGTGTCCTCGGCAGAGGAGGAGACGAGATCGCCTGTGTGCAAACCTTCTATGTCCGTTTTCAGCCATTTTCCTCTGTCGGGCTGTAGACTCTTTCTTGTTTTGAGTCCTTTCCGCTTGTTCTCAGTCTCCTGTTTTCTTTACCTCAATTAGGGCCCCTGGCGTTGTCTCCTTCTTCTCTGCCTCTCCAGGGGGAGCTGCAAATGTGGAGAGCAGCTCACGTGCAGCCACAACAGCACAGAACACGTTCGCTCTCAACCCGAGAGAGAATGTCAGCCTCGGCGCTGACCGGTCGCGAGGGCGGGATCTCCGGGTTCGGAGGTGAAATCGGCACATTCCCCCTGTGTTGGCCCTTCGGACCGCAGGGCCCGGAGATGCCAGTCGTCGTGGGGGCTCCGGTGGGCCTTGGTCGTCCTGGGCCCCCTCGCGGGCAGTGTCGTAACGTGCGCAGCGGAGGGAGGGGCGACGACAGTCACCCGGAATTCCGCCCGGCTGATCTGCTCACTGTTCCTTCCCACTCCCCGTCCACACGGGCACATAATCGTGCTTAACCAGAGTTACGTGTTTTGTATTTTATTTTTTAAGTTGAAGGTTATCATTCTATAGTGTTAGCCAGTATTTTATTCTCGAATTTAATATTCCATCTCATTTATAGACATACCATTTAAAGCATTTCCCTATAGTCGTAAAATTCAAGTATCTGCAGGTGTCTTTGCCCCCTGTTTGTCCTCACAGGGCGTCACTGAGCTCTCGCCTCGCTTGGACACGCTCTCAGAACACATTTCCGGGAACGGGGTCAGTAGGTCGAAGCGTGTAGCTTGGGATGCCAGTGGCCAAACTTCTGTACCAATAGGCCGCCCCAAATCTCATCTACCCGGAAGTGCCCTTTCAGCGCAGTCTTCTGTGATTTCCAGAGAGAACACGATCCTTGCTTTGCACAGATACTCTCGTCACGTGGTAACTATGTTTAATTCTTGATGGGCTGCCAGACTCTTCCACGGCAGCTGAGCCGTTTCACACCCTTAGCACAAATCCTGTTTGCCTGCAGCCTTGAGGTCTCTTTTATTACCTATCTACTCACATCTTTTGCTTGTTTTTTAATCGTGTTGTCTTTTTTCTTGTTGGGTCGTAGGAGGTCCTTCTTTATTCTAGATCCTAGACCCGTATCAGACGTATGTAGGATTTGCAAATATTTTCTCCCCGTCTGTGGGTGATCTTTCTACTTGTTGAAAGTGTCCCTTGACACAGGAAAGTTCTCCACCTCACCTGCTTTTCTTCTCTCGTTGCTTATATTTTTGATGGCATGTTCCAGAGTCATGAAGGTTTATACGCCTGTGTTTCCTTCTAAGAGTTTTATAGTTTTATCATTTTTGCTTGTACATTTAGGTCTTTGATTGATCTCGAGTAGGTTTTTATAGACGGGTTGGTGATGCCTTGAAGAAGCGTGCCTTGGACCCTGAGCCTGTTTTGTGCATCGAGAGCAGCCTCACAGGATAGCAGGTGCGTCACCGAAACGGCTTGGGAACCGTGTAAAGAAAAGTTACCTTCTGCAGGCTGAAGATCTCTTTGTTTTGCGTGGTTCTGCGGAGGGCATCCCTTGATAGACCGTGGGTTAGCTTATTCTGTAGGAACGTAAAACGTTAATTCATTATGCAGCTTACCACGCTGGGAAAGGACAGAGCCTGATGCCATTCGTACCTCCTCCGTCAGTGTTTGCAGTGTCAGTACGATGGTTATATAACAACTCTGGAAAATATTTCTTCTCGTCTGGATTAATCAAATTGCCACCGTGCTTTCAAAACCACACAGAATCACACTTTTTCTGTGTCACAGGATGTCAGGGCCAGCCACTTCTCTGAGGTTTATACCGCTAGTAGCTATTGGGGTCTTGTTTTTTACTGGCAGGTGAAAATTGGTGTCAGGAAACCAGCCTTCTTTAGGTGACGGGAAGGTTCTTCCTGGGCAAACCGCGTGATGTAGACGTGTGGAGGAGGAGGGTCACGGGTCCCCGTGCGCCTGCCGCCTCCTGGGGGTCATGACCCGCCCGGCTCGCCAGAAAGTAGCAGTTAGAAAAATGGAGACGATGCCACCTTTTTAACGCTTCCTTTTCTCCATTTTAGTGTTACTGTGGGTTTTTTTCTTTGTCCATCACATCCTTCCACGTACTGCAAAGGATAGAAAGAACGTTCCTTCAGGATTCGGACTTGAGGGGAGGAGAATGCGCACTCAGACCTGCAGGGTGTGCAGCTCGTGAGGCGGGTGGACGAGCTTCTCTTCCCCATCTTGGGGACGAGCCAGACGGTGGTGAGCCAGCCTTGGATGGGCTGCTGTTTATGGCTTGGGCCACGTTCTCGTCCCTCAGCATGGAAGTAAGCTTTCCGCTCTGTCCCCGTCGTCTCCGGAGAAGCAGGGCCATGGGTTTATGCGGGGACACGTTGCATCCCCACGGCCACCGCCAGCCCTGCACGGATCATGGCCTGAGTGACCGACCACACAGGACCAGGCAAAGCACTTGGAGTTTTGTGTGTGTGTGTGTGTGTGTGTGTGTGTGTGTGTGTGTGTGTGTGTCACAGTGGACTGGCTTTCCATTTGTGGATGTAAATTTCTTCCTATAAAAATGCCAAAATTACACACAAACAATTACACTAGATACGGGACACTGTTATGTCCTGGGGTCGTCTGGGGTCTTGTTCTCGCGGCCACGGGCACGGGCACAGGCACGGGCACTCTTGTGTCCTGTGGTGAGCAGACGTGCACTCGGCTTCCTGGTGGCGCAGAAGGGAGACTCCGGGCCGACGAGGACTCGTCGGAGGGGCAGCACCTGTGTTTACTCGTTCTTCGGTGCTCGCGTGTGCGTGGTTGGTAGAGGGGGGTGCAGTCGTGACGTAACCGGGATCTTGCGGTGTGAACAGGGAAGTTGGAAATTCTGTGGGCTCAGAGGCTGCCCCTTGCTGACCGTGGGGTCCGTCTGCTCCTGGAGCCAGCAGGGCAGGGTCAGAGAGAATCGCCACGGAGGGTGATGTCAGGGGCCGCTGACCTGATAATATCCAAAGCATGGACGAGGAGCACGGCAGATGAGATCGGCAAGTATGGCAACGCGACCACCCTCGGCGTGGTCTCCAAGCCCCCTGCCCGCTTAAGGAGCCCCAGGGCTTGAGGACAGAACGTGTACCGTGCATGTTAAGGAACACGGCAGACGCCGCAGATCGACGTGAACTCACCCGGTCGCCACCAGCACGCCGGCAAGGAGCCCAGTCTCCCGGTCGCGCTCTTCCCGCCCCGGCCCTCGGGGACCGCTTCCTGGTGGCTGCGCTGGCCGCGAGCAGGGAGAAGCGGGTGGGGCGTCTGGACTTCATTTCCCCGGCTCCGCCTGCTGTCTGTGCAGTTCTCGTCCGCTGTGGAAAAGTCGCTGTGTCTCGTGTCTCGTGTCTCGTGTCTGGCTGATCCGCTCCCCCCCCCCCCCCCCAAATCCCCGGCGATGTTACCGTCACGTCCATCTGCTTCTATTAAGTTAATAGGCACAGACTCACGGTTCATAAAGCAGCTGAGATATCCGGTACTTACCGGTCCACTTAATTGATAAATGTTTCACTTGCAAGAAATTAAAGTCATGTTGCTGCTATTAACGTTTGGAGACATACCCTGGGCGTTCTGGCTTCCCGAAGCGTAACTGGAGGTGTGAGTGGAGGGAAAGCACGCAGGGAGAGCTTGGTGTCGGGGGCCGCGGGGCTCGGCAGTGGGTTCGCCGTGAACACCAGGCGTGAAAACCACTGAGACTTCAGTCCCGAGGAAGGCGAGTGGACGAGGGTGTGCGGCCCAGCGCACAGCTGTCGGCCAGGCGGCACGTCAGCCGTGGTCCAGGCCACAAGGAGACTCGGATGGAGAGTCCTGCAAGGCTCCTGGCAAAGACGAACGGGTTGAGCGCACTTTCCGTGTCTCTCCTGGTCACGCTGCCTCGGGTCTGGGGGCTCCTGGCCCCTGGGCCTCCCTCGTGCAGCGGGGGGGTCCTTGCTCATAAGCTGCCACCCTCCCTCTTTCCTCATTTCCCCTGCTTTCCCGGGTCGGGTCTGGGGTGACACACTGGACACGTTCTATGATTGCCAAGAGAAATCGGCGGGTGCTCTTTCTGAGTTTGGGTCTGATCACCTAGGCCCCACGTGGGCACACGTGGCATGTGGGTCCAGAGGAGGGCACTGCAATCGGCGGGCGGGCTGGCTGGCTGGGTAGCTTCAGGACCTCCCGAACCTCAGCCTTCTCCCCCCGCGAGATAGGATGATAACAGCAGGCGTGTAAATAGGCCGCAGGGGACGTGTAGGAGGTGGTGTGGCTGCAGCCCCCGGCCTCCTGTGGTCCTGGGCAGGTGCAGCGGCCAGGAGAGCACATCCCGGGTTGTCTGTGGTCGTGTCACCGCGGGTCAGCTTGCGGCTGCCACTGGGGAACCACAGCCGCTCTCCACGTGGAGTCGCGTCCCCACACCGCGCACCCCTCTCCGGGAGTCAACCTGGTGCTACTGGAACGTAGTCAGGTTTTTTAAATAGGAAGGACTACGCAGGTTTAATCACTTAATTTTTACCTAAATTTAACTTCATGCGTCCGCCCCAAGGCCACCTTTTATCCTAGACAAAGATGGACGGAGGCCCGGCTGCCACATGTGAGAGAGGGAGGACTTACTCAAAGGAGACTCCTACTCGTGGGTGTGTGAAGAGTGAACTCAGCCCGTGCGGGCTCAGGCGGGAGGGCGACAGTGCCGGAGGAGTTTGGAAGTTCGGCCCTCCCTCCGAGACACAGAGCAGCCTGGCCTGCGGCCGATGTCTGCAGTGCGCTCCAAGCCGCCCGGGCCCGCACAGCCCAGTGGACGGGACTCCTGGCCCGACTCCCCGCCTTCTTTACAGGGACAGGAGTTTTGGCCCCAGGGAACAAGGAGAAGGTCACGTGCACGTGACCCCAGTCGGGCCTCCGTAATGCTCTGAGGGCTTCCGCTGGCCTCGGCTGCGGAAGGAGCCGAGGTCTCGCGTGTCCTGTGTTGGTCTCCAGTCCTGTTTCAGATTCCTGCCGGCCCATTTCTTCTCCCACGTGTTCTGTGGAGTAGAACCCGGCCTGGCTCGGGGCCGCCGGACGGACGCACGGCAGTCGTGGAGTCGTGCGGGGTCATCAGCTTCGGTTCCTTGTGCCAGGGACTGACTGCTCTGAAGCGGTCCGTGCGGAAGCAGCTCGCGAGCTCTGCCCGTCTCAGCACCTCAGAGGCTGCGGGGTCAGGCGGGGTCAGCTCTCCTGACGCTGTCATTTGAGTAAGTGGGAAGGCATCGGGCGCTACGCAGCACCGTCCTCCTCAAGCTCCGAGGCCGGGTGGCCGGCGCCTCCTGCCTATGGACACAGGCCACACACATCCGAGACCGAACTCCGCGATGCAGAGCACAGACCGGGGTCAAGGGCGAAGCTTCTTTTTTTTTTTTAATTTTTTTTTTCAACATTTATTTATTTTTAGGACAGAGAGAGACAGAGCATGAATGGGGGAGGCGCAGAGAGAGAGGGAGACACAGAATCGGAAGCAGGCTCCAGGCTCTGAGCCATCAGCCCAGAGCCCGACGCGGGGCTCGAACTCACAGACCGCGAGATCGTGACCTGGCTGAAGTCGGACGCTTAACCGACTGCGCCACCCAGGCGCCCCAAGGGCGAAGCTTCTTAAAAGAGCACGTCAGAGGGCCCGAGAGAAGTAAAAGCATGACCGTGGCAGACACGTAATCCGAGTGTGTGGTCCTTCCATTTGAAAGAACCCCTTAATTTTGGGGGCGCCTGGGTGGCGCAGTCGGTTAAGCGTCCGACTTCAGCCAGGTCACGATCTCGCGGTCCGTGAGTTCGAGCCCCGCGTCGGGCTCTGGGCTGATGGCTCGGAGCCTGGAGCCTGTTTCCGATTCTGTGTCTCCCTTTCTCTCTGCCCCTCCCCCGTTCATGCTCTGTCTCTCTCTGTCCCAAAAATAAATAAACGTTGAAAAAAAAAAAAAAAAAGAAAGAAAGAACCCCTTAATTTTTACCTAGATTTAACTTCATGCGTCTGCCCCAAGGCCACCTTGTGTCCTAGACAAAGACGGATGGAGTCCGGCTGCCACCTGTGAGTATAAACAGGTGTATATTTAGGGGTGAGCCTTCCCTCTCTGCCCCTGAGCACCACTTTGTCCCGGTGCTCGAGCGCCGGGGCTCCTTTGGGGTCACAGCCTCAGCCACCACCCCCTGCCCCCTTTCTCTGCACCACTGGCTGATTTAAAAAAAAAAAAAATTTTTTTTTAATGTTTATTTATTTTTGAGACGGAGAGAGAGCATGAACAGGGGAGGGTCAGAGAGAGAGGGAGACCCAGAATCCAAAGCAGGCTCCAGGCTCTGAGCTGTCAGCACAGAGCCCGATGCGGGGCTCGAACTCACGGACCGTGAGATCATGACCTGAGCCGAAGTCGGACGCTTAACCGACTGAGCCACCCAGGCGCCCCACCACTGGCTGATTTTTTTTTAAGATTTTTTTTTTTCAACGTTTATTTATTTTTGGGACAGAGAGAGACAGAGCATGAACGGGGGAGGGTCAGAGAGAGAGGGAGACCCAGAATCCGAAGCAGGCTCCAGGCTCTGAGCTGTCAGCACAGAGCCCGATGCGGGGCTCGAACTCACGGACCGCGAGATCATGACCTGAGCCGAAGTGGGACGCTCAACCGACTGAGCCACCCAGGCGCCCCACCACTGGCTGATTTTTAATGGTGCCGGAAGAAGCCTGCTAAGTCAGACTGCAGGGGGGGGCTCTCGCGGGGTCCTGGGTGAGCAGGCCAGAGCGCCACACGCCTGTCACAGGAGGAGTCCCCGCCCTGCAAAGCTGCGCCTTCCTGACCCGGCTGGGCTTCCTCGGGGAGGGTTGGGGTTTGCTCACCTCTCCTCTCTGGCAGGAGGCCGTGTTCTTTTCCCTTCTCAGCCAGGGTCTGCACCGGGCCGAGGAGGCTGGAGAGTCTGAAGTGGTCTCGAACAAGCCAGATCCTACTTTACCAGGCGGCTTCTGTGGGAAGGCCGGCAGGGCTGGCCAGGTGTTCGAGGCCTCCTTCGTTGGCTGTGGGCCATGAGAGCCACCTGAAGGAAGAGGCTTGCTTTGTAGGAAAGAGCTGGTTTTCTGCGTTTGCACATTAGCGCAGTGGTGGGAGAGGCCAAGGCCTCCACATTAGCGCAGTGGTGGGAGAGGCCGGGGCCTCCCTCGAAGTGTCGACAGTCTTCAAAAGTGGAAACAGACGACTGACGTTTGAAAAACGTACATATTTCCCTTAAATATTTTCCTGACATTGGCTCATCAACACAGGAACGTCTGTACCGAGTCCGTCTGTCTCTTCGTCTCTGTTTACTCTTTATCGTGGGATGTTTCCAGCCGTTCTAACAGACGGTTGAGAGAGTAGTAAGATGAACCCCTGTGTACTCATCACCCCCCTTTTACAACTGTTTGCTTCGTTGTGTTGTTTACATGCCTGATTTAAGTAAATTATAGACATTCTGATATTAACCCCCCGATACTTCAACATGCATTTTTTAAAGACATTTTAATCTCTTCTGAACTAAAAGGACAGAACCGTCACGAAGCTCACACCATTCCCTTGAAAAACCTGTCCACAGGTGTCCAGGCTCACGCTCTAGGCAGGTGCTATTGGGGCCCCAGGGACACCCGCCAGCACCCGGCCCTGGGGCTGTGGCCCGGAGACAGACGGGGTCAGCTCGCTGCCTCGCACGGAAGAAAGCGCAGATGAAGGGGTGTCTGTCCTCCTCTGACCGATGGGATCCTCGGCTTTTCTTTGAGCTGGCTGGCTCCTGAGGCGGGGCGGCCCCGAAATAGCGAGCTCCTGAGCCCTCGAGTCGTGTCCTCATTCCGGGCTGGACGCCCCTCGGGAGAGTATGCTGCAAGGCATCGTTAGAAGGGGCAGCTATTTAAAGTTAGCAAATTAGGACCTAACGATAGCAAACCGCAGGCTTTTAATTTAGTTACAAATTCCAGGTAATTGACACACTGGTTTCAAGTGGGGGTTTGTTTTTTGAAACCTGCTGGAGTAAATGAAATGCCAAAGAATTTCCTTGTTTTACTTGAAGTGTGTTTATCGCCCCTTTGAGTTGTCTCCCCAAGTTCCTTTTAAGAAGGGAGTATTCCAAGCCGACGTCTTCTGGGAGTGCTTCACGCTGGGGAGGCCTCCGTGAACACAGTCCGGTCTGGGGAAGCTTCTGGGCGTGTCATTCGTGGGCTCCGGGAGGCGCCCGGTGCCGCCTGTGGAAGAGAGCTCCCAGCCGGTCTCTCTTGCCGAGCACAACCTCGGTGGGAACATAGTGCAAGTGAGACTTGAGTAGCAGCTTGCCAGGGCCGTCCTCTGTCCCCCAGCTGCCACCAGGCATAGGAGCGGCTTCTAGAGAGAGGGGCTCCCGCCTGGGGGCGTTGGAGGGGGGAGGTGCGCCCCCTCCAGGCAGTGCCGGTGTCTTCCTGAGCTGGGAAGCTCTCCACACCTCCTGGTTCAAGAGGTTTTACCGAGCTCGGTCTCCAGCCCCCTGCCCGCCTCCCGGAGTGCTGAAGGTGCCCACCTTCTGTCCAGTGTTTGCTCTTTCTGGTGAGCGGCCCCCTCCCTGAGTCCCCTTGTCAGCGTAGCCTCGGCTGTGGCCAGAAGGGTCCTTGTGAATAACCAGAGGCTTCTCCTGTGCCTGGGCAGAGGACACAGCAGCTGCTTTGCGCCTGCGGTGAAATGATGTAAAAACAGTCTCAGTAGAAAAAATAAAAAAAAAGAGATAAATATTAAGATGACAAAATAAAAGAGAACCAGCAAAGAGAAGGAAGAGATTTAAGAAATAAAATTTAATTCTAAAATTTAAGTGACCTTAAAATCCGTTACCAGTGAGTAGGTGTTCCAGGAAATGGAAAGCAATAAAAAATGAGAAGCACAACAAATAAGAGAATGAAGATTCAGCATACAGATGATGATTCTAGAAACCCGGGAGAGAGATCTTAATACAGTGGAGTGTGAGCTCACTGTGCACTTCACCACGGCACGCGCTTTTCCAGAGGTTACCACGACTCCGTGTGCACGCACAAAGACACAGAGCAATACAGAGACACAGGCAGGCATGCACACGCGCGCACACACACACACACACACACACACACACTCAGAGCTGCTACAGTTGAGTTCAAAATAAACCATTAGCAACTAGGAGCCTACGGACAGTAAGAGAACAATAAAGTTTGGCCACGTGAGCTCCATCCCGGGACTGCTCTGATTGCTTTCTCGTAGGCCACCTATTAATGTAATTCATCATCTTAATAGGTGCAAGTAGGAAAGTTATTTGATCAAATTAAAAATGAATTTTAATAAAAACTTGTAATAAAAGTAGAAGGCTGCTTCCTTCACATGAGAGAAATCTCTTCCACACCAGCTGCCACCGTCACTCCGCGTCTCCATCAGTGTGAGTAGCACCAGGAGAAGGGTGTGTGTGCTGACTCTAATTCATTCAACAAACCGTTCCGGAAGCGCTACTCTATATCGCAATTAGATGCGAAATCAAAATGAAAGGTGTACGTCTTCTAAAGAGAAGGCACATTTGCATTATTTACGTGTGATCTGAATTTCAGCTTTGCAAAAAAAAAAAAAAAAAAAAAAATGCTTTGGAAAACGATTAGCAGTGGCCGGCCGCTGGCCAAGCACCGCGGGCGAGCCCTGCCTCTGAGGGGGCGCGGCAGGTGCCTGGGGTCCCCACGGTCCTGTGCGTGTGGGGCTGCACCATTTCTTTATCTGGGCAGTGGTTGTATTTACATTATTATTGCTTAAACTCACTTCTGTGTCTCATGCTTTTCACATATGATAGACTTCACGATAATTGTTTGCAACGTGTTACCTTTTTTATATATTAAAAATATAGCTAGCAAGGAAATCCTGGGAAGGAAAGGAAATCTGATTCAGGGCAGTGACAGCAACAGACAATGACAAGAATGAGCTGGCCCAGAACACCGCATGTGTGTATAGAAAATCCCATAAAACTTGACTGATTGAAACGAAACACAGTTTGATAAAGGGAGGAGGTGGCCACACCATTACAGGGTGAGACCCAGTAAATTAAGGACATAAATTCTCCATAAATTAAACCATAAATTTCGCACAGTGTTGACAAATTGATTTTAAAGGTCAACTGGAAGAATAAATGTTTGAGAAGAGCCGTGAAAATTTTTTAAAAAGAGAAGAAAACAGATTTCTGAAAGAAACCTCATCCTACCAGTTATCAGTGCCACTTCAAGGTACAGTCAGAATAAGAGTGGACATTCCAGTCAGTGGGACAGAATAGAGAGCTCCAGAAACAGAATCTATACGTGTCGGAATTTGTAATTTAGAAAAAGAATAAATCACTCAGCATCTAGTATCCGGGGCACATGGCTTACCATTTGAAAATCTTTGGGGCGCCTGGGTGGCGCAGTCGGTTAAGCGGCCGACTTCAGCCAGGTCACGATCTCGCGGTCCGTGAGTTCGAGCCCCGCGTCGGGCTCTGGGCTGATGGCTCAGAGCCTGGAGCCTGTTTCCGATTCTGTGTCTCCCTCTCTCTCTGCCCCTCCCCCGTTCATGCTCTGTCTCTCTCTGTCCCAAAAATAAATAAACGTTGAAAAAAAAAAAAAAAGAAAAGAAAATCTTTAATCCCCCTTTCTTAATAAAAAAATTCCAAACATAATGAAGATTTAAATGTGAAAAAGAAAACTCAAAAAAGTGCTAGAAAGAATATCAGCTGGGAGAATTAAAAAGCCATAAAGGGAGTGATAGATTTTATCAAACACAAATCTTAAGTTTTGTATGGCAAAGAAAACAAAATTCAAAATACAGTCGGCCTTTGAGCGACTCGGGTATGAACTGCACGGGTCCACTTACATGCAGACTGTTTTCGGTAAATACAGTACGTGCTGTAAATGCACTTTTTCTTGCGATTTTCATAACAACGTTTTCTCGTCTCTAGTTTGCTTTATTGTAAGAATGCATATGTGATACACGTACAAAATATGTTTCAGTTAACTGTTATCGGTAAGGCGTCCAGTCAGCAGCAGGCTAAATTAGTAGCTAAGTTTCAGGGAGTGCAAAGTTCCACGTGGATTTTTGTCTACGGGAGAGGTGGTGCCCCTCGCCCCTGTGTTGGTCTTGGGTCAACTGTACGTTTATAAATGAGGGAAGATTGTGCAGCATATAACAAAAGGTTGATTCTTTTAATGTAGAAAACACAAAGATCAGTAAAATGATGAGTACCTCGATACAAAAATGCAAAGGGCATGAACAGGCAACAAGCAAAAGAAAAACAATTAAAAAATTATTAACCGGCATTAAACCTCAATATTAATCAAAGACATTGGCATGATATGTCACTTATCAGTTGGGCAGACGCTTGTTTTGTTTTTTATGGTGATAAACCCTGTATTGGCAGGAAGTGAGAAACTGAGCACGTTCAGCCTTGATGTGACAGTAAATGACTCTTCCTGTCTGGAAAGCCCTCACACAATGGGGAGTAATTCAGCACAAGCGCACCCATTCATCAGGCAGGTTTGCTTCTAAGAATGCGTCCTGAGGAAAACAGACTCAGTGTTCATACAAACAGGGTTCATTCAGACGTTGAAGAAGGTGATGTTCTACGTGTCAGCTTTCATACCGTCCCAAGACACACAAGGGCAGGTTAGGAAACAGCCTGGTAACCTGCGGTCTATTCCAGTGATGGGATGATGGGACACCAGTTAGCGGCAAAGCAGAATATACTCATGATCCAGGCAAGACCACGGATAAACCTCAAAGTCACACTGGCTGAAAAGGGCCTGGTATAAAAGTACACACTGGACGCTTGTGAATAAGTCACTGGGAGAATCCGAGCAAGGTTTGTCTCTGTGGGCAGTGGGAAGAAGTGGGAATTGCCGGGAAGGCCGGAGGGAAGTTTCTGGGATGTCGGTAGTGGTCTCTGTAGGAGACCTTCCCGATAACAGCTCATCAAAACATATTTTGTGTGTGTATTATATGTGGTATTCTTACAATAGAACTAGAGAAGAGAAAACGTTATTATGAAGATCGTTAAGAGATTGACAGGACTTACCGTATTTACTGAAAAAAAGCAGGTGTATGCCTTTGTCAAAATTCCGTGAACGTGCGGTAAGAGGTGTGCTCTCATTGCGTGTGATCTTACATTAGCATCAGCGGGCGAAAGCACCGAGCAGATCTGGGGATTTAGGCGTGCGTGCCGAAGAGTGCAGAGGGGGGAGGGGTGCGGTGCCTGCCCTGAAAGTAAAGTGAATCAACCGAGGGAGAGAAGAGATGTGATGACATCAGACGCTAATGCTGGACCCCAGGCATTTCCTGGCAGATTCTTCCAACTTTGCTGAAGGTTTGAAAATATTAGGGGACAAATGTTTTTAAAAAATAGCTGTCATGTGTATGACAATATTCTCTGGTAGAAGGAAACAAGCCCAGTCGTAGACACCGGTTGCGTGCACAGGCTGGGCACGGTCTGGAAGAGCAGGGTGGAACCAGTGTTAATGGTGGCCACGTCTGCGCAGGAGGGTGGGGGCCGGACCACAGGCTTCACACGCCCGTCACGCACGTCTGCGCTGTTTGGGACTTCGCAGTGACCGTGATTTCCTGTCGTCCTACGACAAACTAAATCAGGATTCGATTTTTTGCAAAAGGCAAAAGTGAAAATGTTAGCAGTTACCTTAGGATTTGGGGTAATTTTCACTTGCAGTTTGCTGTATTTTTATGTTTTTTTATGGCAAATACATGTTTTCTTTTGTTGGTTTTTATTTTAGTTAGAAAAATATTTACCGTATTTCCATTCTCAGAAACAACACCAAGCACTTACATGATACTTTTTGAGGTTACAGAACTAGGTTTTGTCTTTATTTCTTTTTTAATATTAATGCATTTGTTCTGCATAGAATCTGGAAGCTACCTGCTTTCAAGAGTGACAGGAAGAGCAGAATATAGGTGAAATGCTAGAAATCCATGAAAACCACCAAATCAGTCTCCTGCCGTGTTCGGGTGCTCACGTGTATTTGTCGGTTATCAGAACTATGTGTTGGGCACCATCAAGCACTGGGACGTACTGATGAACAGGATGACACAAGTCCTTTTACTCCCCAAACTTACCTTCTGCAGTAAAGGTGAGCTGTGAACAGCTATCTAATACAACATCAGGGAGTGAGAAATACCGGTGTTAAAAAGCAGAGTGAAGGGGTAGAGAGCGGAGGTCAAAATCTAGATAAAAAAAGGAGTAAATCTCAGTTTTCCGGGCCAAGGATGCGGCAGGCCTTGGGAACCACGAGTGCAAAGGCCCTGAGGCGGGTCTCTGCCTGGTGTGTTGGAGGAACAGGACGTGTCAGGGTGAATGGAGCCGGGTAAGCAAGGGTGAGCGCGGGGAGCTCAAGTCAGAGCAGTGGCCGGGAGCCGCGTCCCGCAGGACCTTCTCGGTGGGTCTCTGTGAGGACTTTGCCTTTTATTCTGAGGGGCAGGAAGCCTCTGGAGGGCTGTGAAGCAGGTGAAACGACTTACTTCAACGTTTCTTCCTCACATTCCCTCCTAGAAGGCTTGCTCGGGCTGCTGGGTAGAGGGGTAGGGAGGGCAGGCAAGAGTGGAAGCAGAGAGACTGGTCTGGAAAATGTGTGAGATACGGGTGCCTGGCCTGGGGCTATGGCCCCCAGCCGTGGTGGTTCTGCCCCCCAGGGCCCATTCGGCAACAGTGGGAGACGTGTTCGGTTGTCACGGTTGGGGCCCGGGTGCTGCTGGCATCTCGTGGGCCGCGGTGAGGATGCCGCCTGCTGACAAAGAATGATCCGGCCCCAAGCGTCCTAGTGCCCGGCCGGACATCCTGGCCTGGGAGGTCAGCGGGTAGGAGGTGAGCAGGGGTCGGGTCAGGTGCTGCGCAACTAGCAGAGCAGACAGGACTCGCCGACGGTCTGGGATTGGCGCGTCTGACAAAGAGGCGTCACAAATGGCCCGAGCCCGTTTCTGAGCTCCGTCGCGCACTGAACGGCACCACCGGCTGTGTTATTAGAATCACTGGCATCTGACCTTAGGGCTTCTGACCATCGTCACCGCCTCTGATTTTGCCTGCTCTTTGGCCTTTCATGGGCCAGCAACAGTGTCACACAGGGGAGGAGAGAACAGTGTGAAAAAGAAGCAAGTCGTCGACGGTTCTGGCGCAAAGGGCCTCGGTGTCATTGGCCAAGGTAACACTCGTGGCGCCTCTGTGACGGATCCGTCCACGCCGCGCTCCCGCGAAGAACCACAGCGTGAACCTTTTCAGGCGTGGTGTCCCTGTGCTTAATTTTCTGCTTAGTAGAACTTCGTGTTTTCAGCAGGTGTATTAAAATGCTTACTTCCCAGAGGACGCTTAAGTTGTTTTTTACAATTTCAGAGTCTTTGTGTGCTAACTCCAGAAGCTGGCCAACCGTGAGTCTGGTTCTGTGGCCTGTTTTTTCTCCAAATTCTAGGTAGGATACTCCGTCGTGGGTGCCACGGTTAGGAACCTCTGAGGAGCATCTGGCTGTCTGCTCGCGGGCCGTTTGCGTGAGCTTGTGGTCTCTTGGTGGTAGGAGTGGTCTCCTTTGGCTTTGCTCTTGGTGCTGGGATGTGGCTCTGAATCCTGGAACACGATCGCCTCCCCGGGAGTCCTGTGGGAAGCCCAGGTGTGAAGCCGGCCCTTTCATGTGGTGTGCCGGCGCTCCCTGCCTGTGTGCACGCCGGCGGGCGGTGTCGAAATCTCCGTCCGTCCTTTCGGCCGCTGTCCCCCCGGGGCCCCTTGGAGTCCCGCCCCACGCGTGTCTGGGGCAGGGGTCAGCCAGGGGCTCCGAGACACTGCTCAGCCGAGGCGGCTGCTTCTCCCCTGAGCGTGGCCCCCGCGTGCTGCGTGGCTTGGGCTGTGCCCGCGGGGCTCTCCGGGCGGAGCAGACTCACCCAGACTTGCTCCGTCGAGGGTCACATCCCTTCCCTTTCTGTCTGTATCTGTTCGCTTCTTGGTGCCTTTACGTGGCTGTGTTTTGCATTTTGTCCAGAACTGATTACCATTATTGATAAAAGGACTGGCGGGATACAAATTACTCTGTCATCACCGGAATCCAGAAGTGCCAATCGATAAGTACATTATAGGTAAAAAGACAAACAACAGATTGGCACGGTTTGCATAGGACCCAGGATGAGAACGAAGACGTCTTTCCCGAAGATCCTTTCTGTGCCACGACGAGAGATCCTGGTTGCTCTGAACCTGCCGGCGGGGGCGGTGGTGCCTGGGGGTGCGGGCAGAGCCATCGGAAGCCGAGGAAACAGGATTTGCGTGGAACGGAAGTGGCCGGCGGATGGAGCGTCTGGGCCGCGAGCCCTTTGTGCCCGTGGGAGGGGCCGCCCTCGCCGCCAGGCAGAGACCCTCACTTGTGCTGCTTCCCTCTGAACGGGACAACACCGGCTACGACAGCCACTACCAGGAAAACGACTTCCTGAATGCTGGCGGGCGAGGCTCGGCCCCCAGAGGTGCCCAGGGGTCCCTGGCAGCCGACTGCACGTGCCCCCACCCTGGAGGCCGCCCTCGGGAGCCGTGTGTCCTCCCAGCCTCCGTCCCTGCTGCTCTCCGACCCTCCCTGTCTCCCTCTCGCCCTTCCCACCCGGCCACCTCGGACGTGTCAGGCCTCGTCTGCCTGGCCCGGGGCCCGTCCCTCCCCGTGGGCCCACTGCTCTCCGACCTTCCCCCACGTCTCGTGTGCAGCTAGTGATGCACAGAAATGCTTCTTGGAGCTGTGCGTGTTTGCCGTTTGTCTGCTCGGCTTGTTGGAGGGCCATTTGAGCTTAACTTGTAAAGCAGGCGTTTCCCGTGTCTCCCACTAAGCGCTGCACGTTGCCCTGGTTACTCAGTGTTGCTTCTGCCCTGCTGGGTGCCAGCGGCTGGGACAGGAGGCAGGAAGGGTGGCTCCCTGCCCCCTGCCCCCCCCCCCATTGGTGTACACACGGCAGACAGGGCCTGCGGGGTCCAGTCTCACTGTGACGCTCGAGTTCATGGCAACAAAGTGATATGATTGAATTCGCTTTTCTGTGTCTCCTCCCACGTTTTTCTCTGGGGTGTCCGGAGATCACTCGCACTCCTTCCGGCACTCTCCCCAGCTTGCTTTCTTACCGAGGAAAAAAAGAAAGGGAACCCCGTCTGTCCACTATTTGAGTGGATGCCTCCTTTCCTGTCTCACCTGGCCCCCGCGTCCTGTTTCTCTCCTTCCGCTGATGGTGGGGGAGGGGGCAGTGAGGATTTCTTCGTAAATCTGAAAGGTCCAGAATTAAGAAAATCTGGGTTTATATTTTCAGCAAGACAACCCCCGCCCCCACCTTTATCCCCTTGCTTATCGGGGGCCCATGGTACTTCTCGTTAAATGTCCCCCGTGATGGGACTCCGTGTCCTCTGTCCCTGCGCTGTGACCGACTGTCTCTCCTCTCTCTGCAGGTTTTGCATGCAGAAGTGCGTGAGTCTGGTGCCCGGGGTCACACTGGATTTAATAGAAAAGTAAGTAAGATATTGGCGCTGTGCGGCTCTGGGGCCCGCGGGGTTCCCGGAGGTGCTTGCTGTCAGCCTGCGGGTGCGGACGTCTGCCCCTCGGGGAGGGCCGTGTGCCGATGGTGGCACTGGTGGTCGGCGTAGCACACGACTAAGTGTGGGGCCGCGACGGAAGAAACACGGAATCATTTGAAAAGCGTGAACATTTGCGGATATTCCCAACACAACGCCAAAGCAGAGGCTGCTCCCAGAGGTCTCTCTGCTCCCCGAGTGGGTTAGTGAGGTCATGGCCTAGCGCTGACCCCCTGTCCCTCAGCCCCCCTTTCACGTGCTGAACTCTGGCGCCCCCATCCTGTGTGCTGTCTCGGGAAAGGCCGAGGTCCAGGCGGGCGCGCCCCGGTCGTGTGGCCTCTCCCTGCCCTTCCCGGTCGACGGCGGCCCGTCTCCCTCCTGTCGTGGACACTCTTGTGTCTGCTCTGCGCGTGCATGTGTGCGTCGACTCACCTTGGCTCGTCCTGATTCACCTACTGGTTGTGCTGAAACCTTCCACTCTGGACACCGTTTGTTCCAGAATTAACTACAAGATAATAGTTCTCTAAGTCCTGATAGAGAAAATCGTGTGAGAGAACAGCGAGGGCCTGAGTTTAATTAAGTCGGGCAGGAAAGGCAAATATACCTCTGGGTTTTTCTCCTGGAAAACTACTTGCCTGCGTGTCAGGGGAAACAGACAGGAATGTTAGGTGTAAACGTCCACGTCAGGGACACGAAGGGCGCGGTCCTGCCGGGGATCGCGGACACTCTGTGGCAGCAGAAAGGCCACGGCAGTGCCGCTCGAACCGGCACAGACAGTGTGCCCAGCTCTGTGGGCAGAAAAGCAAGTGAACAGTGTGCACAGGAGGCCGCCGAGGGCATTTTCACGACCGCATGTCCGTCTGCGGGCGGGAGTCCAGGTAAGACAGTCCCTCACCGTGCGGGGTCTGGGGGAGCAGCTGTGCTGGCGGGCGTGGCTTCCTGCCCATCGTCTGAATTTTCTACGCAGGATGCACATAAACATAAGTGGAGAAGAATTAGGACGCCCGCAAACAATTCAGTGAGTATAATTACTCCTCGTAGGTTTTGAGTGAGTGTCTAAGGGCATGTGACTGGCCTGCTTCCCTTTGGGAACTTTGTTCATGAACAGGACGGTGATGGCGGCAGGGGTGAGTGAGCAGGACGGTCATGGCGGCAGGGGTGAGTGAGGACGGTGATGTGGGCAGGGGGGAGTGAGCAGGACGGTGACGGGGGCAGGGGTGAGTGAGCAGGACGGTGATGGCGGCAGGGGGGGAGTGAGCAGGACGGTGATGGGGGCAGGGGGGAGTGAGCAGGACGGTGATGGCAGGGGGGAGTGAGCAGGACGGTGATGGGGGCAGGGGGGAGTGAGCAGGATGGTCATGGCGGCAGGAGTGAGTGAGCAGGACTGTGACGGGGGCAGGGGTGAGTGAGCAGGACGGTGACGGGGGCAGGGGGGAGTGAGCAGGACGGTGATGGCAGGGGTGAGTGAGCAGGACGGTGACTGGGGCAGGGGGGAGTGAGCAGGACGGTGACGGGGGCAGGGGTGAGTGAGCAGGACGGTGATGGCAGGGGTGAGTGAGCAGGACGGTGACGGGGGCAGGGGGGAGTGAGCAGGACGGTGATGGCAGGGGTGAGTGAGCAGGACGGTGACTGGGGCAGGGGGGAGTGAGCAGGACGGTGACGGGGGCAGGGGGGAGTGAGCAGGACGGTGACGGGGGCAGGGGGGAGTGAGCAGGACGGTGACGGGGGCAGGGGTGAGTGAGCAGGACGGTGACGGGGGCAGGGGTGAGTGAGCAGGACGGTGACGGGGGCAGGGGTGAGTGAGCAGGACGGTGACGGGGGCAGGGGGGAGTGAGCAGGACGGTGAGGGGGGCAGGGGGGAGTGAGCAGGACGGTGACGGGGGCAGGGGGGAGTGAGCAGGACGGTGACGGCGGCAGGGGTGAGTGAGCAGGACGGTGACGGGGGCAGGGGTGAGTGAGCAGGACGGTGACGGGGGCAGGGGGGAGTGAGCAGGACGGTGACGGGGCAGGGGGGAGTGAGCAGGACGGTGACGGGGGCAGGGGGGAGTGAGCAGGACGGTGACGGGGGCAGGGTGGAGTGAGCAGGACGGTGACGGGGGCAGTGGGGAGTGAGCAGGACGGTGACGGGGGGCAGGGGGGAGTGAGCAGGACGGTGACGGGGGCAGGGGGGAGTGAGCAGGACGGTGACGGGGGCAGGGGGGAGTGAGCAGGACGGTGACGGGGGCAGGGGGGAGTGAGCAGGACGGTGACGGGGGCAGGGGGGAGTGAGCAGGACGGTGACGGGGGCAGGGGGGGAGTGAGCAGGACGGTGACGGGGGCAGGGGGGAGTGAGCAGGACGGTGACGGGGGCAGGGGGGAGTGAGCAGGACGGTGACGGGGGCAGGGGGAGTGAGAGGACGGTGCGGGGCAGGGGTGAGTGAGCAGGACGGTGAGGGGGCAGGGGGGAGTGAGCAGGACGGTGACGGGGGCAGGGGGGAGTGAGCAGGACGGTGACGGGGGCAGGGGGGAGTGAGCAGGACGGTGACGGGGGCAGGGGGGAGTGAGCAGGACGGTGACGGGGGCAGGGGGGAGTGAGCAGGACGGTGACGGGGGCAGGGGGAGTGAGCAGGACGGTGACGGGGGCAGGGGGGAGTGAGCAGGACGGTGACGGGGGCAGGGGGGGAGTGAGCAGGACGGTGACGGGGCAGGGGGGAGTGAGCAGGACGGTGGACAGGGGGCAGGGGGGAGTGAGCAGGACGGTGACGGGGGCAGGGGGAGTGAGCAGGACCGGTGACGGGGGCAGGGGGGAGTGAGCAGGACGGTGACGGGGGCAGGGGGGAGTGAGCAGGACGGTGACGGGGGCAGGGGGGAGTGAGCAGGACGGTGATGGCGACAGGGGTGAGTGAGCAGGACTGTCATGGCAGCAGGGGCGGCGGAACACCGCTCGGCACCATCAGGGCGGACGGGAAGGTCTGCAGCTCTTCTGCTGAAGAGCAGGTCTTGGTTATTGCGAAAACAGCCCACGGCTGACAGCGACCCAGAAGCCTCCGTTGGGAAGGCCACGGCAGGGGCGCAGGGTGAGGGTGAGCTGGAGTCGCCGGAGCAGGAGAACCAGGGGTGCGGCCACAGGTGGGAGAGCCAAACGTGTCCCGTCGTCGGGCAGGACAGGGTCCCGGAGGTGGGACCGCAGAGGGGTGCCATCGGTTCGCAGGGGTCAACGAGGGCGCGAGCGGCTGGGCCTCGTGCACAGTGCTGTGCACACGGGCGGGCCGGTGTCTGTCGTCCCGTCACAGCTGCTCAGCGCACCTGCTCTCCCCACATGCGCAGGGCTGCAGCCTGGCGGGAGGCGGTGATGTCCAGCTGTCGTGATGGTGCTCGAGGCCGGCTCGTCTGCTCGGTGCACTCCCCTCTCCCAGGCTGCGCTGTGCGGTCCCTGCCGGCTCTCCCGCACTCATGGTCGGGAAGCGAGGGCCGCACCGTGGCACACGTGGGGTGGGCGGTGTGGGCCGGTACCCGAGCTTGTGCTGCCACATGCAGACCGCTTCCGGCAAGTTCTCAGCAGTCACGTTTTATCACGGGTTGGTTGCTTCCGGTGGCCCGTTCAGAGAGGTCTCGGCTTCCGCTTTCCTGAGCTGGTTTCCCTCCCTGCCCCCCTGTGCCTGGGGCAGACTGGTGCGCTCCTCTCCCTCAGGCAGGGCGGGAGGCAGCCGTCCAACGTCTCTGTGTGCTGGCCAGTGTCCCGCGCGCCCTCCGGCCGGGGAGCACTGTGCGCACCGCCCTGTCCCGTCCCGTCGCCCGGCACGGTCGTGGCTGCTCTTGACCAAACTCCGCTCGAGATGAGTCACGTGGACGCATGAGCGTCGCATGTTCTGAGTTCTCCAGAGGAGAGGAGCTACCAACGCTTAAGTAAAAATACGAGTTTCTTAAGTTATTGGGTTAAACCTCTTTTTTTTTTTACTGGGAGGAAGCTGGCGTTCAGTTCAGCTGTGCTTCCTGGCTGGCATCTTCCAGCCCGTGGCACAGCCGGCGGGGCAACCAGGCCCTGGAGGGACCCTTTTCCTCCAGGCAGGCCTCCCTGTACCCAGACCACGTCGGGACAGCCAGCTCCCGTCCTGTCACTCTCCCAGACGTAAAATGTGTGTGGCAGCTTGACACCCTCAGCAGCGACCCACAAAAGAAAAAAATTGTTGAATTCAACCTCATAAAAATTTAAAATGTTTACTCCCTGGAAGACACAGCTCAGACCGTGGAGAGACAAGCCGCCGACTCGGGGAGAATGTTTGCAAATCACACAACCAACAAGGGACTTGTATCCAGAGTATATGAAGATCTCTCAAAACAGAAGTAAGAAAAAAAACCCTCAAAACTGGACAAAGGACCTGAAAAGAGACTTTGCCAACGAGAATTGAAGGACGGCCAGGAAGCCCGCGCAGAGATGCTCGAAACCGTTAACCGTTAGGGAGACGCACATTGAAACCACAGGGTTAGTAAAACAAAAGGCTGATGACACGCAGTGCTGGCGGGGGTGCGGGACGACCGGAAATCCCACGCGCCCTTGCGGGAGGCGAGGTGGTACCGCTATGCTGTAGGTGGGCCTCCCACGGGGCCCGGGGCCCCATTCCCGGGCATCTGTCCTGTAGGAACGAAACTGTCCGCACGGAACCTGTATGCCAGTGTCTGTGCGACTTACCGTCATCGCCCCAAACTGATAACAACCAAATGTCCTCGGGGGTGAAGGAATGAGCAGAATGTGCATCGTCTAGCAGGCGCAGCCAGCAGGAAATGGGGGGACATTTCATACGTGACACATGGTGGCCCCAGAAGCACTGTGGGGTCACAAACAGTAGCTCGGGGGGGCGACACCTGGTCTAATTCCATTCACGTGACCATCTGGAAAAGACAAAACGATCGGGTCAGAGAACGGGTCGCTGGTTGTAGGGTTAGGAGTGTGAGGGAATGTGGGGTGATGGGATGTTGGGCGTCCTGGTTGTGGGGTGGCCGCTCAGATCTGCACGCCCACAAAAGCCAGCTTACTCTACGACAGTACGGTTAATAAAATTGACATGTCACGTGGGGAAGTCAGAACTCCATAGGGGAGCACAGGTCGGAGTGACTCAGGGAAGGCCCGGCAGGCGCGGCCCGGCTGGAGGAGCCGGGGCGGAAGGAACTGAGACCAGGACTCGGAGAAGTGGCTTTTCTTCTGTGAGACGTGCCTGCTGTTCCCCGGGAAGGAGGCTTCACTCGCTTCACGAAGGCTGGCTAATGAGGGTTGAAAAGTGGAAGCGAACACCCTTAATCACGAAGATTTTGGTATTTTTCGTCGAGCATTATTTTCCGAAGTCATGGTGTCAGGGTTTGTGACCGCCGGCGTCCTTCCCGGAAAGCCTGCTGTGGGCATCCGTGCAGCCCCGTGCTTCTGGAGGCCAGCACGCACCGTGCTCCCCTCTCCTCCCCATCCTACTGTGCCGAGGGGTGCTCCACGGTCGGTTAAGTGTGGGCAGGCTGGGTGTATGGTTTTTCTTTTTCTTTTAATTGAAGGAGAAAAGCATCGTCAGTGTCGCCAGCAGTACCTTCCACGCTGCTTCCTGAGCGCCTCCGGGGGCGGTGGAAGGAACCCGGACCCGGAGCATTCGGCCGCGGCGCTGAGGGCGAGGCTCGCAGGACGGCCCTCCGGCCTCCACGGCGGCTCTCCCTGGGCGCCAACCCAGCCCCTCGAACACGGGTCCTCGCCCCGCCTTCCGGGAGCCACGGCGTTTCTGGATATCATCTGGGTTTCGGGTAAAGCCTGGAGGAGGAGAGTGTTCTCACGCGGCTACCCTGGTCACGATCCGTGGCTACCGCTGGTGACTCTGGGGGAGCTCTGTGCAGTGGAGGAGAGGTGATCCCGGTTTCGGACAAGCTCACTGTCCGGAGTGACCGGGACAGGCTGCGTGCGTCCAGAGCGAACCTCACTTTTCCCCGGGGCGTCGAGGACGGGGCTTCGTTTGGGGGTCGTGGCGGGGACGGGAGAGGGCAGACCAGGCCTCCACTGCAGCAACTGTTCGCGGTGCGTGGGCTTGGGCCTGAGTCATTGCCCTCCAGACACAACCCCGCGTGGTTGAGCGGAGGCGCACTGGGCCCCTCCCCGCCTGAGACGCTGCACCCCGTGGTCACCTGGCCACGGCGAGGCTGCGTGTGAGTGTTGGGCTGTGTTTATGCTGGTTCCAGACTTCGGGATTCCGCAGCGCCGGGGAAATACCTGGAGGTGAGGCTCCAGGAGACACAGCCGCCGGACCTGTTTCCGAGGAAATACGGGTTTTTAGCTTCTGCAGCTTTGCCTCAGAGGTTTCTCCGTTTACAAGAAAATGCTGTTAACCTTTTGTTTTAATTTTTAGATTTTTTTTTTCCCCAGTGGTGCTTAGTCTATCAGAAGCATTTTCAATAAGCAGATTTGAGTTTGCAGCTCCCAGCCTAGGCAGAAACTTGGCACGCTTATGTTTGATGGGGCCGTCCAGGTCCCTGGACTGGATTCTACGTTCAGAGAATGTTCCTGGAAAAGCGTCTCTGGTTTTTCTCGTGAATCGTAGCTCTTAGTTACGGGGGCCACACGGCTCTCCCCCTCTGGGGCTGTGTCCGTTTCCCGCCACTGCCCTGGCCGGGGGCCGGCAGGGCTGCTGACCTGAGGCGGCGTCGACCACACGTCAGCGGGACATGTCCGTGCCCATGGCTGTCCTGTATGTGGCTTAGAACCAAGCATGCGATGTGGGATGCTGAACACGAATGGTCCGTGCTGTGGCCGGGCCAGGTGAGAGACACCTGCGCTACCCTCTGCCCACTGCGTGGGCCACGTGCTGGCATGGTCGCCACTTTCTGACACGTCAGGTGCCCTTCGGCCATTCGGAGGCCCTTCCTGTGCGCGAGTCCCACCGTCATGGGACGCTTGACCTGGAGCTCACCCTCGACGTGCCAAGTGCCTCATCACGCCCCACGTGGTGCTCTCCTGTCAGAGCGCCTTTTCTCGCGCGGTCTGCCTGTCTCCACTCTCCACCCCGGAGCCTTTGGGACGTGAAGAGACACGGTCTACGGTCATACAGCTGAAAACCGGTCCAGACTCAGAGCGAGCTTCTGTTTTGCTGTGTTGTGTTTTAATTCAAGTACAAGGTGAAATCCTTTCATCGAGATGTGAGAGACTACAGAAAACAGAACCGGGTCTTGGAGCGGACAGAAGATGGGCATTTCCGAACACGCACAACGTGGGGCCGCCTCTCCTGTGGCGGGCCTGGTGGTGCAGACAGAGGCTGGGCAGGCCCCTGGCCAGTCTGGTCATTCTGGAAGCCGCAGCCCAGCCGGGCCCCCGTGCGCCGTTCCCGCCGGCCTCGACGTGCCACAGGGCCACTGTGCCTGAGGACGAGCTCTCCCCATCACATTCTAGGGAGAAGTTGTCACCAGTATGCCCGGGGTGAGCGTTGTTGTCACCACCCTGACACAGAAGCCCAGAGATTGGTCTCTAAGGGCGAGACCTACAGCCACGTTCCTTCTTTCCAGCATTCCAAGCATGAAAACCCCATGCTCCTGGGGCGACAGCTGATTTGGGGGGGTGGGGCTGTCATATTTTTCAAAACCTTCCTAAAATGGAGTAGCGGACGGTGAGTTCACCGCTCCTACTCGCCTGGGTGGGTCAGCGGGTCGGCTCACAGACATCGATCCGACTCCGGGTTGGGTGTGGAACGTCCCCTGCCTCAGACTGTCTGGGGGTCGAGGGCTGTCGGGAGGCATCCTGTGACACACGTCCACCCCACGTGAGCCTTCCCAACCACGTGACCAAGCAGCGTGGGGACACGGACACCGTCTGTGCACCAACCTCAACCTCGGCTGGGACCCGAAGTCAGTGTGCTGTTTTCACTTATAAGTAGCTTATATTTGGAGAAGACACAGAATGTTTCAAACGTACAGATTTTAATTTTTTAAGTTTCCTTGAAGTTCCTTTACTTTGACAGAGAGAGAGAGAATCCCAGGCAGGCCCCGCGTAGCCAGCACAGGGCCGGAGGCAGGGCTTGAGCCCTCATAAACCATGAGATCGTGACCTGAGCCGAAATCGAGAGCTGGACGCTTGACTGCCTGAACCACCCGGGCCTCCCCAGACACATGAGTTCCGAGGAGTGTGAGAAACCGTAATAAGGCGGTTACACACTGTTGCCGATGCTGGTGGGGCGGTGCCTGGCGAGGCCTCGGAGAGCCGGGCGGCCGGCTGGGCGACACTTCCCGTGGCCGGCTCTCCTCCCGAGACCGTGGGGCTCCGGGGCCCCGGGGTCACGTCCACACGCAAGCTGGCGGGGGGCATCCGTCGCTGGGGCTCCCGGGCCGGCGTGGACTCCCTGGGGTGGTTGCGTAGCCGACCCCGTCCCCGTCGCCCCCGCGTGGGACGTGTGTGGCCGTCACCTGCCTCGCTGTGAGGCCCTCAGCGTGTGCGTCCAGTGCAGCTCACCGGGTGACCCGATCACGGCCCCGGTCAGTCGGTGAGACGACTTCTTTTCGTGACAGTCGTACCACCAAACAGGAGTCGGCTGTTTTCTCAGCCCCTTGGTCCCGTTTCGTTCATTCGTCAGCAGTGCGTTCTGAACAAAGTCGTAGGCTCTGCAGAGTGTTGTGGCAGACGGCATGAGCCACGTGGACTGTGCCGTGGCCGTGGAACTCCTGGCCACACGCAGACGTGAGGTCCGCTGGGCCGGAACTTGACATCGATCTTGCTTTTTAAGGATTCTGAGCCCTTTCGTTGTGCGTCCGGTTTTACTCTCTCGTTTCCCCTCGCCACGGGGTAGTGCCTGTACTCGAGAACCTGTCACCTCTGAGTGTGACCGTGACCCTTGTCACTACACCCCTCTGACGAGAGTGACAAGTCATGACACAGAGATGAAATGGAGAAAACGGGCCTGAGTTACTGGGTTTTGTTTCCTTAATTTAATGACCTACAAAAAATAAGAATAGCGTCCGTCTCTGCCCCCTGCTTCCCTCCCGGCGCCCTTGCTCTGAAGGATCTTCCTGACACAGGTCCGGTGAGTGGCCATGCCTGACGTACGTGTCCCACGCCCACACGCCCTCGCCTGCCGTCCCCTGGAAGCTGTCCTTCCTCCGTGGGTGGCTTGAGTGAGGGGAGGTCTCCAGGGCCACAGCTTATTAGGCTCTGAGCTCAGCCGATGTCCTGCCCTGCCGGCTGGACAGCGGGTGACTCCCATGTCACAGGACCCCAGGCGGCGGGCATGGAGGCTGGTGGGGGCGGTGAGCCTCACCTCCGAGACCAACCTTGCTAGCACCGTCCTGGGGGCGGGGGCAGCGCCTTCTCCTGCTGCCGCGAGTCAGAAACCCAGCCTGAACCGTGTTGTGTCGTCGTGTCGTGGTCCTCTTTGCCATCCCTGGGGAGATGGATGGACAGGTGTCAGTCAAATTGCTGCATGGTAATTCTGTAACAAACGTGGTTTGTTTCAAGCAGCTGCCACCATGACTCCTCCTCCGCACACGCCTCCCTTGGATAGCGAGGGTTAACCCCTTCCCAGCCCCTGCCACCTTTGTCAGGTGTGCAGAACATGTGTTGTTGGGGGTCTCAACACAAGAGCGGAGAGAGGATCCAGGCGGTGTGTGTGTCTTATAATTACTTAGCGATCTTTAAAGCCGGGGAAGGAATTTGTTTTCTCATTAAGCTGCCGTGTCGGGAAGTAAATTAGAGCGAACCTTCCTTGAGCACCCCCAATTTCTAATTATCTACGTGAACCTGGCAGCCTGATAAATAAGCATGCTGCCGCTGGGGCACGTATTTATATTCCGAGTCCTCGGAGAGAGCGGCAATGAGATCCATGCCTGGAAACTCAGGGACATTTTTCAGCCCTGAGATCAAGTAATGAAACGCTTAAACGACACTGGAAATGTTAGGGCGCTCAGGAAGCATGGGGGAGCCCGGGAGACGGTGAGCCTCACCCGCGGGGCTGTGAGTTAGCATTCTGATCACTGCAGGCACAGAGCGCACTGAAAATTATTCATAATTAACATCTATTGTGTCAGCAGCATATTTTCGGGAGCTAACAGCCCTGTGTCTAGGGTACAATGAGCTGTCGTGCCCCGCTCCCCCCCACCCCGGGGCACGTGCAGCCGTGTGGCCGCTGCCGAGCCCACGGACGCCAGGCTGAGGCCAAAGCCTGGATCCAGGGGGCGGTTCTGCTCTGACCCCTCGAGCGATTTGTCAGCTTTGCTGCAATCTCCATGTGTAAGAGCCCCGGTCTTGGCCGCGCCCTGTGGGGGGGCGGGGGGGTGGAGGGTGTAAGAGGATGTCGGGAGCTGTTGCTTGGGAACACAAGGCAACCGTGGTCCTTCTGGCTGAGAGTCGGGAAGGATAGCAGGGAGCATTTATTGAGCACTTGCTGTGTGCCAGGTGCCATATCAAGGGCTCTCTGTGTGTCAACTCTCACAGTCCTTGCTAGAACCCTCTAAAGAAGTCGCTGGTGCTGCCCACGCTCTAAGGAGGGGAAACTGAGGCGCAGGGTGGGCAGGTCATCTGCTCAGGGTCTCTCCACAGGGGTGGGTGGGAGCAGGGGTTTGCCAGGCAGGCTGCCTGGAGCCCGTGCGCCGAGCCTCGCCATCACCCTGCAAGCCAGCGTCCTCCGAGGCCCCCACGGGCAGAGGGTCTGCAGGGTCACTGCGCGGGCTCGGTGGTCGCGATTAGAGTTTTCTCGGCCATCAGGTCGCAATCGTGCACGTATATTGTGTCTGGAAGGAAAGCGACCGAAAGACACCAGTCTTCATTCACAAAGTACCGTTCTTTCCAACGTGAATATATCGTGCCGGCTGGCGGAGGTGGAAAATCATAATTCACGAACGCCTGCCAGTCACAGGCGGGATGAGGAATGACTCACTGGAAGCTAATCTGGAGGCGGAGCGGGGGTCGCTGGCGGGGACGCGGGGACACTGTGAGCTAAGAGAGCAGCAGGCCCCCCGCGCCCCCACCGGAGCATCGTGAGTCAGCCACGCCCCGGAGCACCGCCGCTGGGGCCTCCCGCTCAGAGCCCTCTGAGGCCAGTAAGGGGAAGCGGGGACGCCGGGTCCCCTGTGTGCAGGCACACCCCGTCACGCCTCCCTGTCTGTTGGGATTGGCCGGCCCGACGGAGGCCGGGCCCTGGGATGAGTTTGTGCCGAGCCACCAAGGGGGGAGCGTGAGCAGTGCCCCAGGCCTCCCTGGGGCACCGCACTGGCCACTCAGGGCCTCATTTCCTTCTCTCTGGCACCAGCGTCCTGGCCTCATCATCAAAACGGACAAAACAGCGTGGCGCCTTTCAAGGCCCTCCCGCCCACCTGTGCCTCTGTGCCCTCCAGCATCCTGAACAAAACATGCGCCCGTGCCTAACGGAGGCCCTCGCGGCCAAGGTCCAGGGCCACGGCGGGCCAGGCAGGTGACCCGACGGGTCGCCACGGCCGCGTGGGGCCGGAGGGCATGGAGGGGGAGGCGTGGGCTTCTGCCCAATGTGCCCGAGCCAGCGCCCGGGCCGTTTCTGCCCGTGTCCGGGCGGGCACACTCCCGTCCTTCCCTCGCCCGATCTTCCCGTCAGCTTCCTCTGAGGGCTGGCCGCTCGAGGCCCCACTCTCGCAGCCGCTGGCGCCGTGGCATCGGGCAGAGGGGGGCGCAGTGGCGCTAAGCAGCTCTCCCGGAGGTGCGCCCCTGACACAGGACTGGGCACCACACGGCCAGCCCGCTGGGAACCAGCGACACCTCCGCGGGCCTTGCTCTGCCTGGATGTGTGAGACACCCTGGCGGGTGTAGTCCACGGGGTCAGACACTGGACGCCGAGAGTAAGGGATATGGGGACTTACTGGGGGTCACTCGCAGATGGACAGGGGACTTAGGGTCACTCGCGGGTGGACAGGGGACTCGGTGAGGGTCACTCGCGGGTGGAGAGGGGACTCGGTGAGGGTCACTCGCAGATGGACAGGGGACTTAGGGTCACTCGCGGGTGGTCAGGGGACTCGGTGAGGGTCACTGGCGGGTGGACAGGGGACTCACTGGGGGTCACTCGTGGGTGGCAGAGCCCACATCCGCCCTGAGTCCGGGGTCCCTGCCCCCTGTTGCCTGCGTGGAGGACGTGCCTGCCCTCTCTGACCCGAGGACACCAGCCTCAGAGCTGCACCGGACGATCTGAGCTCGGAAAGAGGGTTTCACAGGGTCAGTGCTCAGAACGCACCCACCCCGCTCCAGCCGCCTCTCGGAGCCGGGCCCAGATCGCTGTGTCAGATGCGACCGAGGCGTGGCGGTGGGCCCGGATTGCCCCGGCCTCACTTCCGGGGTGCCGCGTGGCTGCGAGGAGATGCCTCCTGCCCCGTGCCGGCTGGCAGCTCGACACGAGAGGTCACCGTGCGACCGGGCAGCTCTGGGCACCGTCTGTGGAACCGTTCACAAGGACGGCCTGGGCTCACCAGCCCGCGGGTCGCGTACTCGGAGCCGAGGGTCGGACGCCCGGCTAGAGGTCGGCCTCCTCCCCTGCGAGGCCAGCGTGCCGTGGGCAGTCAGTGGACGCCCGTGAGCGGGTGGTGGTTCAATGAGCGGGGGGCCCTCGCGATCTGGAGACCTGGGCCCACCCCGTGGAGCAGGAGGAGTGGGAGCCGGGCTGGCTTCCGAGGGGAGGGGCCGCTGGGTCTGGGCGAGGAGCACAGGTGACGAGGGCTCCTGAGTCCGCCTTCACCGCAGCGTCCAGCAGAGGGAGCCGGTGGCACAGAGCCGCGGGGAGGGCCGTGGCTGCTTTTCCCTGAGGAAGGCGGTCGCCCGACCTTCTGCAGGGACACCTGGGGCGTCCGGGAGGCTCCTCCTCCTCCTCCTCCCGCAGGTAGCAGGAGCCTGTGCGGCATGTGACGCCAGCCACCGCCCCCCCATCTTCGTGACAGCACTGTGCTCCCGCCCTAGCAACTGCAGAAAGTACGGGAAAACGATGGAGAAGCCTTCGGAAACTCGGATAGACAAGAGCAATACTGTTATGTGAGGTAGTGAAAGAATTTGCTCATGGACCCAAAACCAGAACGCAGAATTCCGTGTATTAACCTCACGGTGTCCTAAGAACTCACACGTACGAGCGTGGGATTGGGGCGATTCGACAGAACGCCAGCCCGTGGGGGGACAGTCAGGGTTGTAGTAAACTGAGCTTGATTTGAGCCAGCTCTTCCGAGTAACTGCTCCCAAACCAGAAGGGTCCCAGAGGAGGGATGCCTTGGGGATGCGGCAGGGCGCAGAATGGCGCATCGGGCGAGGGGCACCTTCGGGGACCCGCAGGGGAGGAGACTCTGGACGACACGTGAGTGTCTTCAGATCGTTCAGGAGTCGTGACATGGCCACTGCGTGTGACACGTTTCTGCAGGGTGCCAGGTGCCAGCCCCTGGGCCCCAGGGCCACCGGCGGAAGCTTCAGAGACGGCGGTCTTAGTGCAGTGAAGTGGCCCTCGGGGTCAGAGCCGCCCCCCTGGGAGCCGGGCCACGGGAAGCGAGGCTCACGACACACCTCCCGCCCACACAGCACTCCGTCACGTGGGGAGAAGCGAGAAATCACTGGCTTTCCCAGTGGAAAAAACTCGTTGATTTATTAGGGGAGCGAAAGGGGAAGGGGAAGGGAGAGAATTCTGCATCCAAAAGGTAGAATTTTAATTTAGTTTGATTTAGGACGAAGACGACAGTAAACGGTTCGGTCCCCTCCTGCCTCTACATCGAGTCCGTGCAGAAAGCATGACGCTTCACAAGGGAAGTGAAACGCGGGCAGTGGTGTTTTCTGTAGCATCGTTTATATAACCAAGAAAGGCTTTGGAGGGTTGCTCCTTCTGTATTTGCTCGGCAGCTTTACTGGGTATTATTTACAGACCCATCTACGTGTTCGATGGGTCACCACAGTAGCTGGATTCCCGTCGCTCTCGTGACACCCCTCGTGCCGCCCACGGCTAATTCCACCCCTGCCCCCGCTCCCGACACCACCAGTCCTTCTGTCCCTGTGGATTCGTCTCTTCCGGACGTTTGCTAGGAATGGAATCCTACAACGTGGTCTTTTGGGTCCGGCGGGGTTTTTTTTTTCTTGTTTTCCCCGCTTAGCATGTTTCCAAAGTTCATTCGTGTTGTGGGGTGCTTCCGTGCTGCTCTCTTCATTGCTGAGTAGCCCCCCCCCCAATACTGGCCTGTCCGTCTGCGTCCCCGTCGTCATTCACTGGCCGCGGGGGACGGTCTTGATGCGAGTGCCCGGTGCCAGCCTTCGTGTGCACATGCGTGTTGGTCGGGGCGCACGGTGCCTTCGTGTTTAACTTCTGAGAAATTGCCACGCCGTCTCCCGGAGCGGCTGTACCACCTGCGTCCCCATCAGCACGCGACTGTCCCCGCCGCGTTCATCGCCATTGGCCCGCAACCGTCACCATGGTCGTAGGCGTGACGCGGTGGTTGTGACAGGTGTCTCACTGGGGGCTCGTCACGGCGAGCATCGTCTCCTGTGCCCACTGGCCACTGTGTGCCTCCCCAGAGTCGTGTCAGAGCCTTTCCCCTGTGCTTTCTCTGGGTCTTTGTCTCCTCGTCGCACGTAGGCCTCACGTGTAAGCTCTTCTCAGATACAGGAAGTGCAAATATTCTCTCTGAGGCCACCTTTAAGTCCCAAACATGAACATGTGGCACGTTCGTAAAATTACCGTGTTTCTTTATATTAATCTTGGGAGTTCAGTTTATTGGGGCAGTTCCAACATCTTGGATTTAATTTACTTTAAAACTTCTGGGATTTTTTGTGATAAATATATAGGGAGCAGCTGTATTTCCTGGGCACTTGCTGTGTTCCAGGGTCTGTGCTAACTTGTCATGTGTTAATTCATTCCACTTTTCCGTCTCACCGTAGAGGTAGGCGGTATAGAGCAGGAGACAGAGTCTCAGGGAGGTCAAGTAACCGGCCGGCAGTCACACAGCTACAAGTGGCAGAGCCTGACGAATACACCCAGGTCTGTCCCTTGTCTCTGGACTGCGCATAATGTTGAAGAATTGCCTAATGTCCCACAGGTTCATGTGCAGGTGTTTCAGAGGCAGGAAAGGTTCGGTTTGGTTAGGGACAGATCAGGAAAGGTCTTATTAAGGAGGTGGCACGAGTTGTATGTGTCAAGGTTTCTGGTCTCCGAGGGCAGATTAGACATGGTCAAAATGAAATGAGGGGGTGTCTGTCGTGTGGAAGAAGTGACCGGTCAGCTCGGCCGGGGCACAGGTTCCTGGAAGGGGGAGGGGAAGGGGGAGGGGGAGGGGGAGGAGCTGGAACACCTCTGCCAGGAAACCTGAGAGGAAAACGGCCTAGAAGTTCCAAGAACAACAAACACAACTGGATCGTGTGTTGGAGACTTTTATTTGTTTAACAAACAGAAAGAGACAGAATTTAAAAAAAAAAAAAATTTTTTTTTTTTTTTTTACATTTATTTATTTTGAGAGAGACAGACACAGCTTGAGCCGGGGAGGGACAGAGAGAGACAGGGAAAGAGAGAGAGGGAGAGAGGGAGAATCCCAAGCAGGCTCTACGCTGCCAGATGCAGAGCCCAATGTGGGGCTTGAACCCACAAACTGTGAGACCATGACCTGAGCCGAAACCAAGAGCCAGACGCTCAACTGACCGAGCCACCCGGTAGTCCTTCCGAGCACCAGCTTGGAGTGACCTTGGCGTTTCAGTCCCCACGTGGACTGGAAAGGTTCTGGCCAGCTAAGGACCCACCGGGGGAGGCTGGTAGCAATCTCTGTTAAACAGCAGATGTGTTACATGCTGAGGAGGCAAGGCCCACCCCTCCACCCCACACCCATCGCCTCTCTTTCCCCTTCTGTAGACCTGTAGACCAGATTTTTACAAAGAAGCTCACTGGTGAGGATGCCTCAGCATGTTCCGGAAGAGACATCTGGAGAGACCGAGCCAGAAAGTAGCTGAGTGCCTCAAGGGGAGGGTGCCCCCCAGGATCCATCTGGATGAGGGGCGTGCGTTCCCTGGATTTCATTTGGATCAGGAGGGAAGTGCTCCCTGGGATTCATTAGGAGCAGGGAGGAAGGGTTCCCCAGGATTCATCTGGCTCAGAGGCAAGTGTTCCTTAGGATTTGTCTGGATCAGGAGGGAACTTGTGTGAATTCTGTCCCCTGAATTCTGTCAGTTTAGAAGCCGCCTTTCCTGGGACACCCGGGTGGCTCAGTCAGTTAAGCGTCCTACTCTTGATTTCGGGTCAGGTCATGAAGTCACAGTTACGGGTTCAAGCCCCGCATCAGATCAGGCTCTGCACTGACAGCATGGAGCCTGCTTGGGATTCTCTCCCCTCCCCCACCCCTGCTCTCTGCCCCTCCCCTGCTTGTGCTCATACTTTCTCTCTCTCAAAATAAAGAAAGAAAACCTTAATTTAAAAAGAAAGAAAGAAAAAGGCTGCTTTTCCCGAGCACGACAGGCTTCTTAGCAGCTTCCCAGAGAACTCAGCTTAGACACTGGTCCCGCGTCTGTAGCTCTCAGGAAAGAGTTCCTCTGAAGATCAGTCTTGGCAGTGGGAAGTCCAAAGAAAATCAGCTTTTCCAGAAATGCTTCAAAAATAAACTTAGGCTCAGGTTTATTTCTTATGGGTTTTGGAATCTGCACTGCTTAATAAAAAACAATCTGTTTTCATTGTGTGAGATAAACATGTTGAATAAGCAAATGGGAAACTGCTTTTTTCCTCCTTTGATCCCATGTCTCCCTTTGATTTTTGTCTGCAGCCTCCAGAGGGACGCGTCCCGGTACTTGGTGCTGTTGTTGGTTGCTCCAGGGATGGGCGGTAGTTTATCATTCTGTAATAAATTCAGTGAAAGGTAGATCATCTCCAGTGTTGTATTAACTCCTGCTCAGCACTGAGCCACGGAAACCATCACTCCTTTTCCTCTGGAATCTGAAAATACATTTTTCATCACTGCCAGTTGCTTCCCAAGTAAAGATTAGCAGTTTTCTAATCTGTGGGAGCTATTAAGTGCAGAACGAAAGGGGGCCGAGGGTAGCAGCACTGCACGCATAAACGATCTGATTTAGAGACTCAGTACAGAGTTTGAAAAATCATTAGAAAACAAGCTGCCTGTGTGGGTTAAAAAAAAAAAAAATCAGCCAGCTATTTAGAGGTAGAATCGTGTGGTTTTCTAATCTCTGACGTCCCTCGAGAGCTATGTTGACCATCAACATTTTTGATAACCCTGAGCCAATGCCCTCCTGGAGAAATTAACAAGAGCTTCATGAAGTCAGTGTTTTTTAAAACTGAGGGTCATGGTTTATTAGTGGTGAAACCAGTCTGGTGGGCCACAGCCTCTGTTAAAAAAAGAAATGGAGAGAAAATATCAGTGTTTTCCTAGTGACACAAATGTTCTTTGCTTGTATATGAGTGTGTCCATTTACCCGTGGTTGTCTATGAGTGCACGTGGCGTCACCGTGCATAACGCATTTCTTACTGGGGGTCGTGCGTGCAAGTCTGGAAGTCTGTCGTGTTCACTGGAGACTTGACACAGTGGTCTCTACTTGTCCAGCTTCTGGGTTGTCCTTAGTGCTACCGAGGCCGTCCCTTTCCGTCTGTAGTCCCTTGCTCTGCCGTTCCCTGACACTGTTCGGGTTCCCTATAACCTGCTGCGTTCCTAGAGAAGTTGCTGATACAGGCATCTCAACTCCCTCCTCTCCTTCAAAAACTAATTTTGACAATTCATGGCCATTTTACTCTAAATTAAAAGCCTGTTCCCCCTTTTGACCGCATGCTTTGCCCTTCAGAACTGCAGAAGGACAAATTAGCCATAACTGACTCCCCCTTCCTCGTGGAATGGATGGAAACTTTTATCGTTGAAAAATGTCTCTCCATCTCCCAATAATGCCTTTGCCATAAAGTCCACTTTGCGGGACAGTTGATCCATGTTTGCAAGAGTGTATGTTTTTCATCCGTATCTATATTTAAAAAAATTTTTTTAACGTCTTATTTATTTTTGAGATAGAGAGAGACAGAGCATGAACAGGGGAGGGTCAGAGAGAGGGAGACACAGAATCTGAAACAGGCTCCAGGCTCCGGGCTGTCAGCACAGAGCCCGACGCGGGGCTCAAACTCACGGACCGCGAGATCATGACCTGAGCAGAAATCGGCTGCTTAACCGACTGAGCCACCCAGGCGCCCCTCATCCGTATCTATATTTAAGCAGGTATCCTAATAATATGTGTTTCTGAATGTTTATATATATTTATTTAAGGTGTGTATTCCCCCCACACACTTTTTTAGGACATAGCTGACTTTTGTTTTTAAATCCAGTCTGAAAATCATTGACTTCAATTGAAGTATCTAGTCTTTTTATAGTTAGTGTAATAATTGACATGTTTGGATTGAAATCTGTTCATTTTGTCTTCCTCCATTTTTTTTCTTTTTTTTTTTTGAGAGAGAGTGTGTGCATGAGTGCAGGCAGGGGGAGGGCAGAGAGAGAGAGGGAGAGAATCCCAAGCAGGCTTCACGCTGCCAGCTGCAGAACCCAATGTGGGGCTCAGTCTCACAACCCTAAGATCGCGACCTGAACCGAAATCAAGAGTCAGATGCTCAACCAGCTGAGCTACCCACACGCTCGTTTCCATTCCTTCTTTTTCTATCTTCCTTTCTCCTCGTCTATTGTCCTCTTTTGGATTGATCTAGCAATTTTACTACTCCTTTCTCCCCTTCTATCACCTTATTGACTCTACGTTCTTTTCCTTTCCAGAGCAGTGGCCTCGGTGTGTTTTCTGTAAGGGGCTAAATAATGCACACGTCAGGCTTCGCAAGACACAATGTCTCTGTCTTGTATTCTTAGTGTCAACTTGAAATCGTAAAGAACGTTATCAGTTCATGGGCCAGAGCAAAAACAAAAACAAAAGCAAAAAGAACGGGCTACTGGCTGCATTTGGCCTCAGACCATAGCCTTGGGGGCCCCCAGCTTATTAAAGTTGAACGTTGGTTAGTGCTTTTACCAGTTCCCAGACAACACAAGGACATGAGAGCACATTAAGTCCACTTACACGGGCACAGGTATCGTCACATATTTTCTCTGTACGTTCTTATCTCCGTAAGTATCTCCATCCTAATATTCAGTAGTTAATGCTCAGCTGTGCTTACACCTTGCGTTGGCCTCCACTCCTTCCTGCGTCTCAGAGCATCGTTCTGAGATCACTTCTCTTTCCCGAAAGAACTCCCTTTGCAGCAGGTTTGCGGGTGAAAAATTCTGTTCTTATTGTTTGAAATGCCCTAGTTTTCCCCTTCATTTGATTTTTCACTTTAAAATCATCATTGTTGAACGGCAGCTTACATTCAATAAGGCGAACTCACTTTGTACAGTTTGATGCGTTTTGGCAGGTTTATACACCTGTGCAACCCCCTTCACTCAAAACATAGCCCAGAATTTCCCTTGTACCTTGTTCCGGTGAATCCCCACCCCACTCCCAAACCCAGGCAAACACTGATCGGCTTTGTCGTGTCGTTCCTTAGGTTTGTCTTTCCTAGAGCGTCGTGTAAATAGAAAATTGTAACGTATTCTTTTGTGTCTGGCCTCTTCCTCTCAGTGTGGTGCCTTTGAGATTTACCCGTGCCGAGCGAATCAGCAGTTCACTCCCTTCTTGTTGCGAGTAGTACTCCACTGCGCGTATCACAGTCTCGATCCGTTCTCCTGTTGATGGAAATCTGGGTCTCTCCGCGTTGGTGGCAATGAGCAGACCCGCCAGAGATACTCACGTACTAGTGTGTGTGTGTCACTATGTGTTCGCTTCCCCGGGACAAGGGCAGAAGGGTAGAATGGCTGGGTCGTCTGGCAGGTGTACGTTTGGCCTGAATCAGAAACTTCTCAGCCGTTTTCCACAGTGATCTCGTTCCCACCAGTAACGTGTGAGTGTGCCAGCCGCTCTACGTTCAGAACAACACTTGGTTGTGAACCAACCTCGTCTCTCAACTTTAGCTGTTCTGCTGGATGTGTGGCACTGTGTCCTCGTGATTTTAATCTGCATTTGCCTAATGAAGCCGAACACGCGCTGTGGCCGTTCATTTATATTGTTTAATAAAACATATGTTTATGTCTCCCATTTTTTAATTGTGTTGTTTATCTTCAAGAGCCCTTTATATGTGTTAGATGAGTCGTCGTCAGGTTGCTGTCTCTGGTCCATCTGACTTGGGTTTCCATTTTCACAACAGTCTTCTGAGACCAGAAACATTTCATTTTGATGAAATCTGATTTAATAGTTTTTTTCTTTTACAATTTATACTTTCTATGTTGCGCCTAACAAAACCGTGCCTGGCCCAGGGTTGTGACGATTTTCTCCTATTTTTTTTCTAAAACTTTTACAGTTGTAACTTTAAAAAAACAAAACAAAACAGGCTTTGTTTTTTTGTTTTTTTCGTAATCTCCACACCCGGCATGGGGCTCAAACTGAAAATCCTGAGATCAAGAATTGCACGCTCCACCAACTGAGCCAGCCAGGCGCCCCTATGGTTTTAACTTTTATGTCTAAGTTTGTGGTCCATTTCAGGTTAATTTTTGCACGTGGTGAGCAGTGAGAGTCAAGGGTCATTTTTTTCCATATGGATTTCCGGTTCTAGATGTTTCAGCACCGTTGTAGAAAGGCTGTCTTTTCCCCATTGAAAAAATGCCTTTGACCAAAAGCATTTGACTGTAATTGTGGAATTCTTTTGCCCTGTCCTGTTACATTGATATTTATGCCAGTGCCATGATTCTTGTAGCTTTATTGTAAATCTGTTCCTTTTCTAAATGGTTTTGCTGTTCTAACTCCTTGCATTTCCATGTAAATTTTAGAAACAGCTCATCGGTTTCCAGCCAGCCTGCTGAGACTGTTACTGTGATTGCACCGAATGTGCACATCAATGCAAGAAACACCGTCCGCACTACCCTGACGCTTCCGATCCATGAGCATAGTATACCTCCCCATTTGTTTAAGCCTTTTAAAATTGACTTCCCGATGCCGTGGAGTTTGTTGTTGTTTCTTTCTTTTTTATTTTCATCCCATGAATTCAGCAGATGGCATCAAACATCTCTGGTTGTGATAAATACAGTACAGAGTGAAGTTCTCTTTTGAGTAGCCTGGTCATAGTGATTCAAGGGGCTTCTCTGAGGGTGTGTTTTACAAGCAGATACATCTTACAATGAAGAAGTCAGAGACAGATGCTTGGAGGTCACTGTGTAGGGGCCAGTGGGGACCCCTCGTCTTCCTTTTTTCCTTTTTTTTCTTTACACTATCATTTCCATGGAGGCGTTTAAAGTAGATGAAGGAAAGGTGTATCTTGCTATATTTTAGTTGAATATGAAATGATATAAAGTCAGTAAATAATGCAGTTTTCAAATACCTCCCTTTTCAGGAAGACTTGCTGTGGCCTTCCTCTTCCTAAAGAAAAAAAAGGTTTGGTTTTTCCTTATTATGCAGTAGTATGTTTTCAGCATAGATATATTATTAAATACAGAGAAGCAGGAGAACTTGAGTCATTTATAACCCTCACCATACCAAGATAAGTCACTGTTACTACCCTGGTGCACGCCTGCCCTTCCAGACTTACTTTCTAGGTGTTTCTGTGGGTGTTTTTAACAAAAACGGAGCATCCCTTTATGTAGTGTTATTTCGGCGTCTTTAAAATTACTCGATCTTGTGCGTAAAGACAGGAATGTGTAACTTGCGGTCCCTCCACGACGGGATTGGGAAGGATTTGTGTTATCTGTGTATCACCGGACGGTTTTCAGTGAGTTTGCTTCGTTCTCTTAGAAACTGTAGTTGTTCGCTCAACATTTTACTTACACAGGGCTTGTGATCCCTCAGGAGGATTCATTCCTTCGCTCGTCAGATATGCAAAGGGCACCTGGTACAGATCAGCCGTCTGTGCTCAGCGCTGGGTGAGGACAGGCTGGGCTGCAGCCCCCGTGTCCAGCGGAGGCGTCTGTGGGGTCGCGGCAGCAACCAGTGGGCCTCGGGGGAGCCCCAGGACGGGAGGGGCCCCCGGGATGTCCTCCGTGAGCAGACGGGCTTAAGGACTGCGTGAGGGTGGTCTGCACAGGTTTGGGGGCACATGGACTCTTTGAAAACGGCAAGTTCCATGTAGCTGGACTGTGGCCTGTTTAGTGAAGGAGAAAGCTTGAGAGAAACAGAAAGCAGCCTGAGAAGAGTAAATATAAAAGCGAGACACAAAATCTCCCCCACGCCCCACGCTGCTTGGTTGTGGGGTGCAGACACTACAACAGGGGACACAGTCTATGGGGAGAGGCGGGGGGAGGGGCGGGGAAGGAGGTCGGCCGTGTGCCCACCGGGTGGGGTCTCCGCCGGCCCCGCACCGAGCGGTAGGGCACAGGTCATCCCGTGGAGGCGCCGAGGACCGGGGAAGAGCGGGCCCTGTACCCCCGCCGCGCTCAGCCCTCAGCTGGGAGACTCCATCCTGACAGCCGACACGGGCCCTGGGTGCCGGGTGCCGCCCTCCTCTCTGCCCAGCAGCCAGGCTTCCTCGCGTCCGCGAGGGCTTCTCTGAGCCGCCGCTGTGGGCGGGGTCCTTTTACAAAGGTGGAGGTAACGTGAGTCACAGTCGTGGGCCATCGGGGTCATGCTGGCACTCCGCCAGCGGCCGTCAGGTGATTGATTTGTATCGAGGGAAGGGAATTTATCATCTGCTTGTAAGGAGCATGCACTGAGCAGTGGGGAATAGATGAAAAGGGGAGTCACTAGCAAACGACAGAAACGGGAGGGCAGCCACAGAGGGGCTCAGCCGAGGCCGTCGGGACAGGAGCGTCACCATGGACAGTGACGGTGGAGCTCTGCTTGTAAAGATGGAACCGGGGGACCTGATGCCCAGAGGACAGGGAGGCCGTTCGGGGGGGGGGGGGGGGCAGGCTGAGCAGGTGAACCGAGGCAGAAAGAGCTCCGTGTTTTTTCAGACTGCGAGGTAATGGACCTGCCCAACAGGGTGGGGGGAGAAGGGACTGGGAGCTAGTTCAAAGTTCAGTGTGTCAAGGTGGCGATCATGGGTGGTTCTGAAGCCAAGTGGGAATGTTCCACCTGACTGCACAGGGCCGTGCTCTTGCCCTCGCTTGCCCGCGGCCTCACAGAGGCCATCTGTCTCGGGAGGCGGGGGCAGCCAGGAGGCCGGGAGCCGCCAGCCCCACCCGCGCCACCAGGGGGGCGGTGCCCTCCCGCGTTGCCCGTGAGGTCTGTTGGAGCAGAGTAGCCACAGAGTCATCGACAAAGACACGCCACGGGCCATCGCCCTGCGTGGCGTGAACTGCAGCGGAAGAGCTGAGGTCCAGCGAAGCGGTTCAGCAGCAAAAGGCAGACAAAAGCAGTGTCTTGCAGAAGCTCAGAGACATGAGCGGTTGGAGAGCAGGTGAGCTGTGCCTCTGAGGTTTTGACCTTTGGTGAAAGCATCTGCGTGGGCCCCGACGTGGGGACACAACACGGGGAGAGATGGCGGTAGTCCTGGAGGTGAGCCGTGAAGACAGGTGAGCAAAGGTTAGGGAAGGAGGCAGACGGACAGACACAGACCAGGACAGAGTGCCCTGCCCAATTGGTGGGTCTCGTGGGGCGTGAACTTCTATGTTATTTTGTTCTCCTCTGGACAACAGAAGGAGCCTTCCGGTGTTCGGCACAGGCCACTGGGAGCGGAGGCCAGGGGACAGGGAAGGACAGGGGCGGGGAGGTGTCACAGTGCACGCCGGGAGCCCACCTCCTCAGCAGGACCGCATGGACTTGTACGCTTTCCTCGTCATCGGGGCAGCCGGGGCCGCATGGGAACACGGCCCACACCGTCTCTACCAGGTCCGGGGTCTGGGTGGGCCAGAAGATGACGCCTAGGATGGGGCCGTGTCAGAGGCTAGGTGACGTGTCCCCCGTGCGGGGACCGTTGTACTGATTGCAGAGATGGCAGAGGGTAGCAGACAGGCGTCAGTGAGGGAGAGTGTGGTCCAGGGGGGAAGACCCTCTCGTCCCTCATGAGAATGGGGGTGTGGATCCTGACGAGCAGTTACTGTATTACCAGGGCTGGGGCTGGAGGTCGCCAGTGATGGCCTGGGTATTGAGGTCAAGGATCGGAAAGCTGTAGGTGATCCCAGGTATTGGGGGAGATCGGGGTATCTGGCGACAGCAGTGGCGGTAACGAAGGGTTTGGGGCGGTGGCCCGCACTCTTCAGGGCCATCACTGTGGCCGTCTGCTGTGTCTTCCTCTCAGGTGCTGCCCGTCTGACTCTAGACTCTGGTTTGCACGTAAGGTTAGCCTCAGTGACTCCAAGCGGAGACACAGATGCCAGAAGTTACCCAGATGCAGCCCAGCTGGGACTCGAATCTGGGCTTTCTCTTCTCCCAACTCAATGATCTGTTCCTAAACTGCAGCTTTTTATGCTTTTCTCACAAAAGCTAGCCTTGATTAACACTGTGGATTTAAATTTTGAAAGAACTACCTTGATTGTCAATGAAACCCTTTGGGGGTTCGGAGGAGCTCTGTAATGAAGTGTGGTCTTGGGTTTGACCTTCCGTGCTGCTCCGTCCCTTCCGTGGCCCCGTGTGAGCCGTCTGGGGTCCAGGTGGCCTCCAGCATACGCTGGGCTCTGACGTTCTTTAGGATCTGATACGGAAAGGAAAACAGAGACAAAAGGTTTCTGAAGCGATTTAATTCTTTTTAATGTTTGTTAGTTTTTGAGAGAGAGAGAGAGGGTGGGAGACAGAGGATCCAAACTGAGCTCTGGGCTGACAGCAGCAAGCCCGACGCGGGGCTCGAACTCGGGAACCATGAGATCGTGACCTGAGCTGAAGCTGGATGCCCAACGGACTGAGCCACCAGGCGCCCTGAAGTGACCCGACAAGTGGGGGAAGTTGGTTCGTTCCACTCTGCCCTCCCCAGTACCCATCCCAGCCTGCCGTGTGCAGAGGCGTCTGGGACCGATGGGCGGGTGGGTCGGTTTGAACGATGCGTGGGTCTGTCTCCATTGGTCGGCAGGCGGCTTTGTCTCTGGCTTCACGATGAGCTCAGTGAACAGGACCCATGGAGTTTCCAGACGGTAGCGGGAGGCTGCTTTTGCGTTTATCTGCTGGTGATTGTCACAAGATGAGGATTTTTTAAGCCCCCAAATACACACTGACCGTAGCCTGACAAGGGTTGGCCTCTGTCATCCCAGCGGCCTAGCCACGCACCCACCATGGCGGAAATCTCAGCAGCTCCGTGCTCCTGGGGTGCGGTGTCCCTTTACCCAGGGGATCGGACCTCTGTGCTGCCTCGCCTGATTCAAGACGGCCTGGCTCGTGTCCCTGGCGCGCTGGGTCCAGGTTTGCAAACAGACCTTGGTCAGACTCTTCCAAGAGTTCCTTCCTGTCGCCCGGCAGCCGCCCGTCCCCCAGCACGGCCACCAGGGGCTTGGGCGGGGGGTGGGGAGACGAAGGAACCGGGGCTTGGTTTGCTCCCCATCGCTCTAGCGGGGTACGCCCCGTGCAGCAGATGCCGACTGCGCGCCCACGTGAGACGACAGCGGCATCCCCATGGTCGTGCCTCGAGGCCGTGTCTTCTGGCCCCGCCCGCGGCGCGTCCTGGGTGGTGATGGCTGCACAGAATCTGTCTCCCTCACTCGGTGTTAGAAAGCGTGCGTTTTCCCAAATCGTTGAAACACTTATAAGCGGCGGTCTAAGGGCTTGAAGTAATTCCACGGGGTTGTTCCCTAACCGACTCGTTCCTCCTGTTCTGGTGACGTGCCTCGGTTCTGACTTTTCGCCTGTACATACGCCGCGCGTCGTGTGTCCCCATTCCTCATGTCCAGTTTAGGGTTGCTTTCTGGAAGCAGACTCGCCGATGTGAAGGATGCAGGCGTCCCCCGCCTTCTCAGGTCTGTCCTTTCCCGACGGGCGGTGCCGGCTCCACCCCCAGGACGGCCTGTGCCGGCTGGTGCGTGCCTGATTCCTGCCGTCCAGGTCGGGTATTTTCTTCCCGTCCTTCAAAGGGGGTTAAGGCAGGCAACACGCCCCTCGGCCACCTTGCTGGAAGGCCTGTGCGTGTGACCCAGCCTGGCCTCCGACGGACGCACCTGTGGGGTTTTAGTCTCGTGAAGGCACTGCACCCAAGACAACGTATGAATCCAAAAACCCGAAGTCTCGGCCCGAATAGGCTTGTCGTGGACGTTAAACAGGTGGATGTTTGTGTGGTGAAGAACCAGGCCTTGCGCAAGGAGAGGGCCGGTGCCATTTCAGACAGGAACATCACTGCTTGGGGCGGGTGCCAGCCACACCCAGTCCTCTCAGCAGGGGCGGGGAGGGGGGAGGCACCCCCTCCGTCCCCAGAGGGCAACCACGTGATTTGGGCTGGGGTTTGAGTGTGGTGTCCATCCACCTGGAGGCTGAGGTCAAGCTCATGGGCCGCGGTTGGCCAAGCAGTTCTCCCAGGTGGACACCAAGGCCCCAGGGCCCCCCGGCTGGCAGAGCTCTGTGCACGTTGTCACATGTGGATGCCAGGAGGCGACACGGAGGCCCCGCGTTTGGCACTTCTCCTGGACTCTGCCCCCGCCGTCCCTCGACTGACTTGAGTCTCTGTGTTTCTAATAAACGGAACCGCAAGTGTGACCGCGTTCACTGACTCGCGCGACTCCTCCTGGTGAGTCCTCCAAACTGGGTGGTTCGGGGACCCTTGGAACTTGCAGCTGGCGTCTGACGTGTCGGAGGTGAGGGCCGTCCTGGGGACGTGCCCTCTCACCTTGCAGTTTGGAGAACTCTGAGTGCGTTCAAAAGAGCGAACCCGTGGCAAGACATTCAAGCTCGCTACTTCCTCAAGTGCCCGTTCCTTGCACACTTCAGCCGCAGCGTGTCTGCGGGTCCTAGACAGCGGGGTGCTAGACCAGCACCTGGCCCCAGAGTAGGCGCTCAGATATGTGACGGGCGAACGGAAGGGAAGCTGACCTCAGAAGACGGGCTTTCTCCCCCAGCCCTCGGGTCGAAAGTGCACTTCCACGGCCTGGAGCCACAGGGCTCCGGGGCGCAGGGAGGTGCAGAAAGGAAGAACGAGGCACGGGCTCCCCTGTAGCAGATGCCCTGGCTGGCCTGTGGGGGCAGGAGATCGGCCATGGAAACCACGAGACTGGTGTGTGTAGCCGCTGGGTCCGGCCCACGCATCGGGGGACCCCAAGGGGCTGCTTTGTGTAGCCGTGGAGGGGAGGACAGTGAAGACAGAGGCCGGAGTGCGCGGGTCTCCACATCACGGGCGGGGCCGGCCTCCCCCGCCTCTGCCTGCAGTGTTGCGTCTCCCCCCTTCTCCCCACATCTCCTCCCCGCGCCCCTCTTCAGGAGCCAGGACTCTCTGGGTAGTCACTAATGAAAGCACCCCGTGTCTCCTAGGATCCCCGGCCGGCTGAATGACCGGAGGACCCCTCTGGGAGAGCTGAACTGGATCTTCACTGCCATCACAGACACCATCGCCTGGAACGTGCTGCCTCGGGGTGAGGCGGCGTGGGCAGGGCAGGGAGGCGGCCGGGCCCGGGCTGCGTGGGGCCGGCCGGGGAGGGCAGCCGCCTGGTGGGAGACACTGGCCCATGGAATAAGGGAAGCGAGACGGAAGCAGCGAGATCTTGTCGGGGAGGAAAGCTGGGGGGGGGGGGGGGGCAGCGAGAGCCGCTGGGGGTTTCCGTGAGCCACAGCGCATCAGGCACCAAGACCAGTGGCAGACAGCGAGCTCCACGTGAGCGCTTGCTCCGACGTTACCGTGTTATCTTCTAAGCAGACTCAGGGCTCACCTTTCTTCATAAAAATTGGCACGGCCCGTATTTCTTAAAACCAGAAGTGTTCTGATAAGACTTGTCTGCATTTTTTCTGTACTGACTCCCTAGGGTTTGGTGTTTGCATCTGTGTGAGTATATCTGTGTGTGCATTTTGCCAACAGGAAATGTGCGTATGAGTCCCAGCTTGCTTGTAAAAAATTCTTTTAGAAGTAAATCTGTGTCTTTGACTTTCAATGCTGGACGTGAGTCACCAAAGGTACCTTTGTATGTTTTATCTGCCCCCAGATCTCTTCCAAAAACTCTTCAGACAGGACCTGTTGGTGGCGAGTCTGTTTCGAAATTTTCTACTGGCGGAAAGGATCATGAGGTCCTACAACTGCACTCCCGTCAGCAGCCCACGCCTGCCCCCCACGTACATGCACGCGATGTGGTAAGTGTCCCCGGCCGACAGTGCCAGACAGTGTGACGTTCTCTCAGTGGCTTGGTTTCTGTCCATTTCTGCTGTGGGACAAGTTTAATGGAATTACGTGAGACAAAATAGGAAGACTTGCCACCAAGCTCGGAGACCCAGGCGGTGCTAACAGCTGGCAAAGTCCTGCCTAAAGCTCCCCGCGCACAGGACACGTGGGTCCCCTCAGAGTTCAGAGGTGCAGGCGCCTTGGGGTGTCTCTCACAACTGAGCGGGACCAGCGGCTCCAGGGGCCTTACGATCCGGCCACCCGGGGCAGGAGAGGCCCGCACACAGGCTTCTGACTCCGCAGAGACCGGTATCGAGAAAAGAAAATGCCAGCTGGGCTTAGGAAGTGTGTCCCACACTGTTCCATCGGATTAAAGCTGTTGGATTCGTGACCTGAGCCGAAGTCGGGCGCTCAACCGACCGAGCCACCCAGGAGCCCCACCAATACGGTATTTTTAAAAAAACTTTCTGGGGCGCCTGGGTGACGCAGTCGGTTAAGCGTCCGACTTCAGCCAGGTCATGATCTCGCGGTCTGGGAGTTCAAGCCCCGCATCGGGCTCTGGGCTGATGGCTCAGAGCCTGGAGCCTGTTTCCGATTCTGTGTCTTCCTCTCTCTCTGCCCCTCCCCCGTTCATGCTCTGTCTCTCTCTGTCCCAAAAATAAATAAAGTTGAAAAAAAAAAAAAAAAAAAACCTTTCTGAGGGCCAAACGCAACCAATAGGGGGCTAGATGCAGCCTGCTGGGGACTCTGCATGAGTCCGGGACCACGGGTGCCCCGGGGAGCGGAAGCAGGGGGTTCTGCACCTTGGTGCCCCCGGGGCCCCTGAAGCCTGGTAGTCATGCAGGTGGGGAGGCATCGGTGGTGGCCCGGGCTCTCCTTTCGTGAGCCCACCCTGCTTCACCGTGGGCCTCGAAGGTCCTCTCCAATTGGGATCTTTTTTGGAAAGGCTTGATATCATGGCCTTCTATCTTTATATGCCGAGAAAGGCCACGCAAGTAAATCTACAGGGTTCTCTTGCAGGAATCAGCGGTGATGCGATTTCCAGGGAGGAAATCATATGCGTACAGCACACGTTTCCTCCAGATAGGGTTTTCCTAATGACGGTGCCGGCGTGAGGTGTAGCCAAAGAGTAACCATTAGTCAATCCCATTAAATGTTGAAAATTATGCCATTAACCCACTTTGATCAGGACTTGGATGTGAAAGCAGCCTTTAGATTTCAAGTAGAAAATGCTCGTAGAAACATAATCAAGCAGCAATGGCCACCACAGCACATGGAGACACGGGCGTTTCCGGCCAGTGCGAGAGTTCACTGAGCGCACAGAAGATTCAAGGGGACTCGTTTAGTGGTAAATACACCCCCCACGCACACCCAAATTAGGAGTGGCCACAATGTGTTTTAAGTTTATTTAGTTAGAGCGCGTGCATGTGCGTGAGGAGGGCAGGGGGCAGAGAGAGAGGGAGAGAGAGTCCCAAGCAGGCCCTGCACTGCCAGCACAGAGCCCAACATGGGGCTCGAACTCCCAAAACCATGTGGTCAGGACCTGAGCCGAAGTTGGCCACTTAACTGACTGAGCCACCCAGGTGTCCCGTGATCACGGTTTTTTAAATGCTGTTCCCAAGTTCCTTGTCAAAAGTGACCTAAGTCCTAGTCCCCTCGCGTGGACTGGCTTCCCTCCAGCTGCTGCTGGCCTGCGGGGCCGCCTTAGATGAGCCTTGCTTCCTGTTCCCACCCAGGGGTGTCTAGAAGACCCACACGGACGGTCTGTGCTTCCTAGGGGAGTGTCCACAGTGACAAAGTCTTGGTCCCGCACACCTAAACAAATAGTGTCAAGGTGGGAAGAGAGTGTGAAGGTGATGCTTGTAGGTTTCCACTCTCTCCCGGGCTTTAGGGAAATGCTCATTTGCACTTGCGTTTTCCTGGGCCCCACCCCGGCTTTGGCTCCGGCTCCTGCGTTTGCTAAGGCGGTTTCTAAGGAGATGCTCGCAGAGGGTCAGCCGTGCTTCCCAGAGTGACACAGGGCTGCAGCTATAGGGTTGGCCGGGTTGGCCCGGCTACCGTGTTGTAGATCTGGGGAGGAAGGGACCACCTGGAGACAGTGGGGGGTCTTTATTTCTTTATAAAATCGTTCAGAGTTGTTTCTAAGTCAGAGGTCAGCAACACTGGGTGTCAATACCAGGTCAGGCCCCTGCAGGCGGACTGACTCGGCTACAGTGGGAGGCCTTCTCCCCTGGAGGTGGTTAGAAGCAGCGGTGGAAATACAGGGTAGTTGGCAACGCAGAGTCTGCTGGCTTCACGAAGGAGAGTCTGTTGCTCGTTCCATGTGGCCCCGCAGTGGCCAGCCCCGGGGACGCAGCTCGTTCCTGCTCTCGTTCCTGTGTCTCATGCGCCTCATCCGGGGGGGGGCTGGGAACGCGGCAGGTCCCGGGTGGCCGGCGTGCCGCTCACACCCCCTCCGTGCGGGAGGCGGGAGAGCAGCCGTGAGGGACCAGGCTGTGGTGTCGGGCGCAGAGTGGGGAGGACGTGAGGCCCGGAGGCCAAGGTGGTCGCGCTGCGCTGGGCTCAGTTCTGCCGCGTTGCCTGGGTGCTCGGTGCTGGCGTGGGCTTGCGGCGGAGCTGGTTCGGTGACGAGCCGCGTTAGAACAACGCCCCTTGCTGTTTCCGTCCCTCCTCGGAAACAGACCGGAGCTGCTGCATCCCCAGGGAGCACACAGCCAGCCGCGGCTTCTGAAAGAGCGTCTGGAATAAATGCTGTGCCGTCTAGTTACTACAGTGCTTGGGTGGTGATGGGGAAGGTTGAATTTTGAGCAGGGGAGGGAGGGAACAAAGCCCAACAGAAACCGGGGTTAAAACAACGCAGTCTGCACTCGCACTTGGCTTCGGGAGGGGCGCTAACGACGACAGGCGCTCAGCACGGCTCCTGTTTAATCTCTGATGTGAAGCCGCCAGGGGCTCGTTCTCCTTCACTTTCGATTTCTGCAGGCCGTGAAACCTCGCCTCTCTCCACGGTAGTAACCTGTGCCTTCCGTCTCCGTCGAGGGCGCCTCGCCCGCTGCACGGTCGCTACAGATGGAGGCCGCGCGCTCTTGGAAGGCTCCCCTCCCGGCCCACTCCCTGGGCGTCTGCCATCACAGGCCCGTTTCCTGAAAACCCGAGCTCCTGCCGGCACGGCACGTTTTCCCGGGCAGTGACTCATCGAGCTGCCTCTGCCCCACGCCGTGGGGATCCGCTCGGCTGGCCAGGCTGTCGCGGCGCCCCCTCCCGCCGCAGTGTGGCCGCTTCGCGGGCTGTGGGAAGTGCGAACGCAGACACCTCCCGGGTTGGCCCCTCGCCACGGCCTCAGGCTTCCCAGGACTCACAGTCCCACTCTCCCCGAGCGAGGATCCAAATTAAGACGCCAAGTTCATTTTGATCTTAGCCTAGAAAATGCAGCCGGTTTCAGCCAACCGGTGAGATGCTCCGGAGAGAGCGCCACTCTCGTGCTGCCGGGCTTGCGTGGGAGCTCAGGTCCCCGAGCCGACCCTTTCCCCTCGCAAGCACCAGCAGCCAGAGGCCTGGAGAGGGTCACCGGGCCTGCTGCAGCTGCACACGTGCCACCGTCTTCAACGCCATGGGCCGGTCCCTTTCCTCTATCCCCCCGACGGCCGTGCCCCTCTGTCCACGGCCCTGAGCAGCCTCCCTGCCTCACTCCCAGGAGCTCCGGGGCTCTCGCCTGCTCCAGGGCCCCCTGTCATGTCCACAGTCCCCCCCACCCCACCCCCCCGCCCCTCTGCACACACGAAAGCACATTCCAGGGCTGCTTGAGGACCCACTCCCCGAGGGAGGGGCCAACCCTCGGGAGCCGCCTGGCCAGCCAGTGACCACGTGGCTCTCAGAAGGACTCTCGGAAGGACCGTCGCCCTCTGGCCCCGGTGCAGCTCCGTGAGGCTTTCACTCTTTGGAGGGACCCAGTGGGTGCCAGCCACGAGACCGCAGGGTGGCCTGTCCCAGTGTGGCCTGGTTCCGCTGATAATCCGGGACACCCCCGCCAGGACCGAGGACGGCTGTGGCGGCGTTTTCACGGGAGGCCTGTCCTTGCCTCGTGATCTTGGTGAGAGGGGCTGAGAAGGGCGTGCCGCCTGCTCCACGCCGCCCTAGACCCACACCTTTACCTGCCCCCAGCTCGTTCGCGCTCGCAGCTCCTCAAGTTCAAAGTTTTTATTAGGTTAAACTCAAGGAATTTTTATAGCACGGAATTGCAGTAATTGACTTTGTTTCTGTCTAACAAAGAGTAAATCTCTCCCTCAACGCCGCTGAAGAACCGTTCTGCCTGCAGCCTGGCCACTTATTGAGCATATGGGAACTATTTATTGCTTGTTCTTTGAGGCACTTTTGATTATGTGCTGATTGCCTCTTAATTAGATTGGTGGGGGAAGGGTGTGCTTGTTCGGCGGGGGCCGGTCTGGGAAAACTGGAATATATTTCGTGTGTTTGAATAATGACAGAGAGCCTCCAGGCTGTTGTTTGTCTTAGGTGTTTCCCGTGTTCTGGGAAATGTTTACATGTTTCGTTCCTGACTTGGTCCTCCCTGGGGACGTGGAGCAACGGTACCCGGTTCCCCACGATCATGTGGGGCCATGAGTCTAATAAATGGCAGGTGGAATTCTGCCTCTCAGAAAGTGTCCTGGGAGAAGGGGTGGCCGTGCTGGAAACCAGATCCGCATGCCGGCCCCCACCTTGTCTCCACGAGAAAGGGAAGGGAGAGCAGGGACGAAGGAACCTTGTGTCCACGGCATCCACGCTTCCCATCTGTGGCCATAGAGAAAGTGAGGTGATCGTCTGTGTCGGTTCAGAGCTAACGCCGAGTGCCACGAGCGGCCCTCATTCCTCGGCGCCCCTGGGAAGGCACCTGCTCTCCCAGGGTCTCCCGAGGACCCTCCGAGCAGGCACGACGGGAAAACTGATGCCAGGGAGGTGGAGCCGCACTCGCCAGGCCATCGGGCGCACTCTGGCCGTCTTGTGTGTGTTCTGAGCTAGGTCCCGATGCTGTGCGAAACCGGTGGAGAGGTGGCCAGGGTCACACATCAGTGACTTGCCGTCCTCTCAAACGAGGACAGGGACACCTCATCCTGAGTGGCTCCTTCGGGGACAGGCTCAGGCAGCGGGCGGTGTGGGGCCAGTCCTGATTCAGGGCGGGATGAGGGGCCGCTCAGGACGGGGGGGCCTAGACAGAGCCGCCTCCTGGCCCCACGCTGGCCGTTTCTGATGAAGCACCGTGGGGCGTTTGCGTGCGACACTGCCACGGTCCGGAAACCATGGTGCCACGGCTGCTTCACGGCTGTGGACAGGCTGTGGCACCAAGTCAGGGGAGAAGCTGTGGCGGAAAGTGAGACCGTCCCTTGATCTCTCCCAAGCTCTTTTCTCATTTAAATTTAAAGAGAAACCACGTTAGCAAGACGGCTTCATTGTGCAGCCAGATGACTTCCTCCTCCTCCTGTGGCCCGCCCATGGCCAGGGCCCCGTCCAGAGAAGCGGTCAGTAAGGCCCTGTGGGCGCCCCTCTGCTCTCTCCGCAGGCAAGCCTGGGACCTGGCCGTCGACATCTGCCTCTCTCAGCTGCCCACCATCATTGAGGAAGGCACGGCGTTTCGGGTGAGTCCCACAAGGGCGTCCGTGTGGTCCACTGGGGTGGCACCCAGGGCGCTGGGTTGTTGGACTTTGTTCACCCTCCTGCGAAACTGTGCAGTCAGCAAAGTTTGGAAGATTGCATCCGCCGGGGGTTAAGGACTTTGAGCTGGCAAGCTCTCCAGAAACGTCTTCTCTTAAAATGCTGTCCTTAGCGTGCGCTCCCCGAGCCGTGTTCCACACTCTACCTTTTACCTGGAATGGGTTCTAGTTTCCCGAGACTCCTGACTGGAACCCTCAGAGGGTGTCAAGTTCGGCCCTGAGGGGATAGCTGGTCCCCAGGCCGCCCGGGGCCTGACACGGAGGGTCTCACGGCCCCTCACCACCAGCCCTTCTCGCTCCCGCTGCTGCACGGCCTCCTTGGCTTCATTCGGGACCTGTCTGTCGAGTGCTTACTGTGCAAGCCTGAGTGCACCTGCAGAAGACCCGGCCCCTCCCTGGACAACCCTGAGAAAGGGGTGGGGGGGTCACACCCGTCGAGTTAGAGCACGGCTAGGAACAGGCGGAGGGTGTGGGGAGCACGTGTGTGCCCTCTGACCCCCACAGGACGGGGAGACTTTTGGGTCTGGGAGGAGCCGGACAGCAGGGGGTAGTGGGCGCCTCCAGGCCATCTGAGACCCAGGTGAGTCGGGGGGTGGGGCCAGGTGGTCAGAGCCCCTAGCCTTCTGTACCCACGCTGTCGTCTCTGGCCCAACCCAAGACTCCGGTGGGCAAGCCCGCTCCCCTGGGCCTCGGTTTCTTCGTTTTACAGGAGAATCGGGGCGGTATCCATTGAAGGGGCTCAGGAGGACTGAAGGAGTTCACACGGGCTGAGTGCTCAGGTTGAGCGTGGGTGTGTGTGTATGTGCACATGTGGATCAGTGTGGGGGTGGGGGTGTACATATGTGTGCGTATCTGTGCGGAGTACGAGTACTCGTGGGGTACATGTATGTGTGTGCATATCTGTAGGGGCGTGTGAGTGCACGTGTGGGGTATGTGTTATGTTTATCTACATGGGGTGTGTGTGTATGTGTGTGTGTGTGTGAGGTATGTGTATACATGTGTATGTGTGTAGAGTGTATCTACATGTGTGTTTGTATGTATCTGTATGTGGGTCTCCATGTACACGTGTGCACATGTACGTGTGTCTCTCTGGTGTGTCTGTGCAAGTGTGTGTGGGGATGTATCTGTGTACATGTGTGTGCATGTGTATGTATCTGGGGTATGCCTACATACACGTGGGGATGTGTGTGCATGTACATTTGTGCGTGTCTGTGTGCAACGTGTGTCCACATGTGCTTTGTGCGTATCTGTGTGGGGTGTATATCTGTTGTATACGTGGGTGGGTGTGTTATGTATGTGAGGTGTGTCCATGTACATGAGAGTGTGTGTGTACATGTGTTCACTGTGCATACCTGGGTATGTGCGTCTCTATATGTGTGTGCACATGTGTGTGTATCTGTGGTTACCTGTCTATACATGTGTGTATATGTGTGTGTTTCTGTGTGGGGTGTGTGCTTGTGCACGTGGGGTGTGGTGCGTGTGTGTATGTCTGTAGGGTGTGTGTATGCGTGTGTGCTTGTGTGCACGTGTGTGCACATAAGTGCGTACCTGTGTGGACGGGTGTGTGTGTGTGTGTACGTGTCTGCATATCTGTGGGTGTGTGTCCATGTACGGGTGTGTTCGTGTACCCGTGTGCACAAATGTACATGTGTGCGCTGAGTGTATCTGCAGAGTGGGTGTGGGAGGTGTCCACGTCTGGGTGCGTATGTACATGTGTGTGGGGGATGTCGGTGCGTGTGTGTGTACATATGTGCTCATCTGTGTCGCTGCGTTGTGTGTCCGTGTGCACGTGTGTGTGCGCATGTGATCGGTGCAGGTGCGTCTCTGTGTACGTGTGTGCGTATCTGTGTAGGTGCATGTGATCCGTGCAGGCGCGTGTCTCTGTGGGGTGTAATTCCTCAGATGGTCTGACGCCCCCGTGGCGGGGGCGATGGGCCGAGAGGCCTTCCTCTCTTGTTTATCTCCTATCTCCTCCTCTTTAGTGCTTGAAAACCTTCACGTTTTTGTATGAAAACGTTCAAGCCTCCACAAGGTTGGAAGAGTAGTACGGGGAGCGCCTGTGTGCCCACCGTCCTGCCGTGAACATTTGCCACTTGCTTGAGCACATCCACCCCTCTCTCCGTCCGCCTGTTCTTAACGCTCTCACAAGTTAAATCGCAAGCCACCTTGTTTTCCACCCTGAAGGGAGAGCTGGCAGGGCCTGCGCTCGGCTCTCCGCAGTGCGCGTGGCCCCTTCCCGCTGGACCCACACTGAGGCAGGGACCGGGCTCGTGCAGTCACGGAACTCCGTGGGGACAGCCCAGGCCCCCCCCCCCCTCCACTGCAGCTAGAGGCCCTCCCGAGTGCCTCAGCTCGCCCAGGGAGACGAGGGCCCGTCGCCACAAACACGTGTTTAGAAAACCTCCTACGGTTCCGGCTTTCTAGACCGGGTGTGGTTTTACGTTGTACCCTTAGGGGATCAGAACTCTCGACTCCTATGCAAAACAACACAGCTTCTGCATGATTACCCTTCCGCTCCACTGCCAGGCACACTTGCGTGGATCTCAGCGCTTCATTTCTAATCTGCTGGAATCCGCGTTCTGCATCTGGGAATAATTTCCCCCAAATTGTGATAGGGAGGGGTAACTGACGTAGACCCCCCGCTAGGTTTTTTATTTTGTTTTCACTTTTTCGGGAGCAGAACGTACGTAGAGAAAATTGCACATCACAAATGTGCGGCTTGAGGAGTTTTTATAAGAGGAACACACTCCAGTAACCAGCACCCAGATCGAGCGGCCACCTGTTAGAACCCCCCAGACGCCCCTTCCTGCTGCCTTCAGTCTGCTTTCCCGAGCGCAGCCACCATCCCGCCTGGTTTCGTGTGCTTGGATCGGCGGGGTCCTACGGCACGTCGCCGTCGTGCCTGCTTTCACTCAACGTTACATCTGCTCCCGCGGTCGGGGCTCTTGTCACCATGGGGGACGCTCCAAGGGGCGTGTGCGCATCGTCTGGCCGGTAGGCATTTGGAGTTTACAGGTAGCGCCCCCCACGAATAGTGCTGGCCAGTGCCAGGCCGAGCCGTCGGAGCCTGACAGGAAGGAGAAATCAGTAATGCTGAGCCTGTCTTTACTTGAAATTTTGATGTTTCGTTCGTTATGGATTTTCACATCTATTCTTTTTTTTAAATCTCGCATTAATGTATTCTTTTATTTCAATTACTGAATTTTCTGGTGCCCCCTTAAGTTTTGCGGGTGCTGCTAATTTTTTATGTGGCTTTGGCGCGTTTGTGTCGGGGGCGCACACTGGGAGTGAAATTGCTGGTTACCAGGCACACATGTGGTCGGTTTTAGTAGAGGCTGCCAGGCGGTTTTCGGGTGATCGAATCAACTTGCACCTCTACACAGCTTACGAGAGTTTCAGTTGCCCTGTATCCTCATAAACGCTTGATACTTTCTACCCTTTTCCCTTTATTTGGCTATTGTGGTTCAGTGTGAAGAGGTGTTTCACTGAGATTTTATCTTGTATTTCTCTGATGGTTCGTAATGTTGAGCACTAGTTTGTATTTTCATTTGCCATTTGAATATCCTCCTTTGTAAGTTGCCTCATCAAGTCTTTTGGTTTTTCTTTTATGTTATCTGTTTCCTATCGATTTGTAGTGGTTGTGTATATAATCTGAATACAAATCCATTGTGAATATCTTTTTCTTTTTCTTTCTTTTTTTTTTATCTCTGTGGACTTTATTTTCATTTTTTTTATGTTTTTTTTTCCTAGAACAGAAGTTTCTTCTTTTAACATCCAATTTATCAGTTTTTTTCTCATTTGCTTAAAGACCTTTGGTATCCTGTTTAAGAAATGTTTACTTTGAGATGAACACCCTTGAGAAGGTGTTCTTTTTCTTCTGAAAGCCTGATCGTTTTACTTTTACCGTTAGACTCGCAGCCCCTCTGGGATTTACTAGTACGGACGGTGTGAGATAGGGGTCAAGATATGCTTTCCCACACGTGGAGGTTGAGCTTACCCAGTGTTATTCACATCGAACCAGGCGACCGTCTGCATGGGCTGCTCCTGGGTTCTCAGCTCTGCCCTTCGGGCCACTGTGTCCTTGCACAGTACTGAGCAGCCTTGATTATGAAAGCAACTTTTATAGGGATCGCATGGATCTGTGGACGGACACAGGGCAGGCAGTATCTCCACAGTGTTGCGTCTTCCCGTCCGTCATCATGACTGCGAATAGTGTCTTTCTAAAATTTTCCGTTTTCCCTTTCTTCGTATATATATTGTTTATAAGAGATTTTTTGCAGTAGCATTACTAAACTCACTATTTTGTTCTAATAATTTTCCTATAAATTACTGGCCTTCATTTTTTTTTATTTTCTTATTTTTTAAATGTTTGTTTATTTTGAGATTGGGAGAGAGAGAGAGAGAGAGAGAGAGAGAGAGAGAGAGAGAGAATCCCAAGCAGGACCCATGCTGTCAGCACAGATCCTGACACGGGGCTTGAACTCACAAACCGTGAGATCATGACCTGAGCCGAAATCAAGAGTCAGATGCTCAACTCACTGAGCCACCCAGGCGCCCCTGGCCTTATTTTAAAACCTCGTTGTCAAATATACCAAAACAGAGCCCAGCATGTTGGTCACTTGTCCAAGGTCAGTAGTTGGGAGGACAGATTTTAATTAACAACGGAAAGGAGCCTGATCAGATTTGGCATTTCCCGATGTCTGGAGAAGGGGGGGAGTGGTTGCTCGCGCTGGGAAGCATGGAGTTTCTTGAAGGACTTGAAGAAAGCCCATCTGCAGGCTGAGCTCTGACAGGCTATGGAATTTGAACGCTCTTGGCCACTGGGCAGTTTTCTGTTGTCTCCTCTTGTAAGTGGTGAGGTCATCGTGAGTAGTGAGTGTCACTGCACGTGAGGACAGACACCAGGCAGTGTAGCCGTGTCTGGACCGGGGATGGTAAGCGAGAAGAGGAGGAGGAGGTGTGTTGAGATCACTTCCTCTGTGCCTGAATCCCCCAGGGGTCAGAGGGCTCTTTGTGCCCATCTGGCCTTCCCGCTTTCTGTCCTTTTCCGCTCGCGCCTCTTTTCAGGCCCCGGGGCCATCTGACACGTGGGCTGACCACAGAGCAGCCCGCCTGGCCTCAGAATTGCCCTGGGAGGCCTGGACACGCGGCCCCATGACTCAGAGCCTCTGCACAGCAGCTCTGATGCTACAGCCGTAATCTTGGAGACCCGGCCCAGAATCCCTGCTCTGCCTCATCCTTAGGTGCACACGGGGGCAGCTCTCGAGGCGCTTTGGGGCGCGTTATTTGGAATGCCGGGCCTGCTTGTGTTGGGGGGCTGCCCGCGCCATGAGGGACACGACGGCCCTCGCCACGTACCTCAGCGGCAGAGACTTGCCCTTTCTGTGAGCTTTGGGTGAAAAGACGTGGAATGCTTGTCCTTGCGGTGTGGAACGGTTTCTCCGGCGGTGAGCAACACGAGAGCATCCTTCATTCAAATCCGGACTTAGAAGGAGGGGGAAAGAGATGGAATGATCTGAATTACCCGAGCTCCCCTCAGAGACCAAAGGTCTCCCACGTGTGGGGACGGAGAGCTTAACAGAGGTTACTGTTTTTAACCAGTTCAGGAAAAATTCACACTTGAAAACAGGAAAGCCATTTTGGGGGCTCCTTCCCGGCTCCCAGGTCGCCCTCCAGATTTGGTGCCCCTGGCCCACGCTGACTTTGCGGGAACGCGGACTCCTGGGTGGTGCTTGCTCTCCGCACACTTTCCACGCGATGGACTGTTCTGAGGGCACACTGTGGCTCTGCCCACCAGGCTCCTCCGTGGACGGTGTGGGGTGAGCAGGCCCGGGGTGGGCTTACAGACCTGAGTCGTGCAAACACACGCGGGTCCACGCTGTCTACACGTGCCACAGTCGCACCTTCCCGGCCCCCTTCCTTACACACAGACACTCTGAAACGCAGCCACAGCCTTCCCCTTGGGCAGGAGGACAGGGTTGGGAGGCAGAGATTTGTAACTTGGGATTCTTCTGGTTCAGGGTTTGGGGAAGCAGAACCGTGTGTTAGGTGAAAATGATCTGTCAGACCGAAAAACCCAGCCTTCCCGCTAGCCTGGCTTCTTGGTTCCCGGACCTTCCGGCGGCCAGGTCCTCCCTCCTCCCTGAGCTGCTCCTTCTGTCCTCTGCCTGGTCCCTGTCACTGCCGGGAAAGGCGTCCCCTCTGCCAGTCCAGGAAGGACAGATCAGCTCCACGCCCCCCCCCATCACTGTGACCTCGGTGCCCGGGTCCTCCACTGACCCCAGGGTGGCCTCACACACTCTCTGCCCCCTGCCCCCCACTCTAGGGTCCTGGAGTAAATCACAACTCTGGTTATTTCCTTCCCGTGCCGCTCTGCTCGGCTGTGTCCTCCCTCTCCGTGTCACTGAGAAATAGAAGTGATAGAGAGTCCCCTGCAAGTGCCCCCATGTCCGCCCACATCCCCGCATCCAGGCCCGTCTGCGTCCCCGATTCCCGTTCCCGGAGGGCCGCCCGGGCTGCCGGCGGTGCACGGCCCCACCCGAGAGCCCGCCTCCCTGCCCGCATGGCACCAGCCGCTTCCAGATACACCCTCGCCCCCGCACGGGGAAACCAGAGTTCTGCACCGGGTGGCCTCCCTCCACTCCCCTCCCCCCACCCCCTCCATTCCTGTCCTTCCCCTTTGCACCCAGATCCCTTCTCAGAGCCGTCCACACTGGAGTCTCCAAATTCCCGCCTGTGTTGAGCGCACTCTGCCGCGCCTCTGCCCGCTGCACCTCGGTCTCCGGGGACTCGGCGCTGCTCAGCGGTCTCGGGGGAACCAGGCTGCGTCCTGCCCGCCCACCACCCCTCCTCCTTGTGCGCCACCGCCCTTGGCCTCCGGGCTCAGCCCTGCTCTTTCCCGCCTCCCTTTGAGTTTGCACCTCCAGCGCCGACCCCCCCCCCCAACTGCAGGCGCAGCACGGTTCCCACTCGATGTCCCCACTCCACGTCCTGTAGGCGTCTCCGCTCGTCCTGGCGGGATTCCCCACGTTGTCCCCAGACACGCTCCTTGCAGTCTTCCCAGCTCAGCCCGGGGACACCCTCTCCTCCCGCCCTCGTCCGGTCTGCTCGCGCAGGCCGCCAGCTGCGCCGTGTCACTCCTGCCGCCTCCCCGGCTGCGCCCTGCCCTCCCTCAGCCGGACCCAGGCAGCCGTGGGGGCCGCGTCGTGGGGCGCGTGGTGTCAGGGCGAGGTCCCTAACTAACGCCCCTGCCTGTCCCACAGCACAGTCCGTTCTTTGCTGAGCAGCTGACCGCGTTCCAGGTGTGGCTCACCATGGGCGTGGAGAACAGGAGCCCGCCCGAGCAACTTCCCATTGTTCTGCAGGTGAGTGTCTTTGGACCCTCCGGACGGGCTGAGCGGGCTCCAGGGAAGACCGCTGCCAGCAGAGGGCAGAGTGCGTGCGTGCGTGTGTGTGTGTGTGTGTGTGTGTGTGTGACGCCCCCGTGGCCGTGCGCGGGCCGGGTGCCTGGAGGTCGGGGGGATCAGACCCTCGAAGTCACCGGCTCCCGTTGCACTCAGTTGGGAAGGCCGTCCTGGGGGCGCCAGAGTTCCTTCCCCCACCCTCACCGAGCCCCTCATTTGGGTCGTAGTCGGCCGCCCTTCCGGGCACCCGCGGAACGCCACCGTGCATGTGCTCGTGGCATCGGGCCCTTCTGTTCGGGAGGATGTGAGCTCCGAGCCACCGGGGGGACAGGAGGGGAGCCGTGAGCGCATCGCAGACGGCCCTCGCGGCTCCTCGCCCGGCGCCTGCCGACCGGCCTTCCCTTCTGTGGAGGGCGCGTGCGTGGTGGCGGTCGAGTGCCAGCCCTCACGTGGCCCGTGTCAGTGCTCGCGCGAAGACCGCGCCCGCCAGTGGGTTGGAAGCTTGGTTTCGTGGGTCTCATTCGGCTAATTTTTTCAGCTGATGTGATCGGGTGAGGTGGATGGCAGGTTACCAAAATTCTTCACAGGGGGGAAGATGAGAAAACGTTCCCAGAACTTTTGTGTCAGTTAATGTGTATTTGCGGGAAGTGTGGACCTCTAGTCAGTGTAGACACCGAGGTCTAATAACTCACTTTAGGACCTGGAACACAGGCTCTGCGGTCAGGGTGCGGTGGCCCGGCAGACGCCGTGGGCAGAGAGGGGCGGGTGCTCACAGGCGCGCTGCCTCCCCGTTCAGGGTCTCAGGTCCTGAGAGCCGGCTGGCTGCCACCGGCACCTTCCAGCGAAGTGGGAGCAGGGGCCTCGTCACCCGCCTGTGCGAGGGACGCCAGGCCCGCGGAAGGGCCGGCACCTTCTTACACGGGCTGCTGACCACGTCGCGACAGAGCCCCCGCGGGCGGCTCCTGCTGCCCAGGGCCGTTTGGGAAATGGGCGGATGGTTTCTCTGTGTCGCCACCAGAGCCCGGCGTCCCTCCTTCGGCGGGCGGGGGGTGGTCAGCTTCCTCTGGGTCCGTCACACGGCCGACTTTGAGGACCGTCCGCCGGCCCCAGCACCGAGGCTTCGCCTGGCTCGGGACTGTGTGCGGGACCTCAGACAGCACAGGGGACTTGGGACGAGGGCACTGGAGACGTGGTAGAAACGCCACAGCCTGTCCTCGCCCCAGAGCAGCGGCCGCCGCGGCCGCTCCCGGGATGTGTCTGGGCGCCGTGTGTACCGTGACCGACATCGTGAATGGCCCGCAGAGCTTGTTCGCCTCCAGATCAGTTTAAGACTGTCCTGGGTTAGAAGAAAAGCAGTAAAAAGGGGGAAACACAGCGGGCCGTCCCTTGAGGGAGCACACACGCTGGCCGGCTGTAAGTGGACAGGACGTGCGGGGACGGCCGTGGCGCAGGGCGGACGTGCTGTGCTCTGTAGCTCCTCCTGGCTTGCCGGAACGTTCACTCGCGGAGCCTGTGGCCCTACCACCGACCTTCCGGTGTTTTCGACGGTGCAGCGGAGTGAAATTCATCCTTTGCAAAGCACGGGTGCGGTGACAAGCATGCGAAATCAGGTCTTCCGGGTCCGGCAAACAGTCTTGCTGTAAATGGCCTTCCATTGACGTTTTTCCTAATGTTCCATTTACAATCCACACTCCCTCGGGGAAAGAGAGCCTAACAGAGCCAGCGTCGTAATGCCGAAGAAAGGGAAAATAACTGAAGGGAAAGCGGGGAGACGTTTTCCGTGCGATCTTGCAAGCAGCCACAAGCAGCAGGCTCTCCATTATCCTGGAGGGCCGTCTCCTGGGCTGTGCCCAGCCCGGGTCAGTACGTGAACCTGTACTTAACGAGAAAGGACGGGGACACGATGCAGAGGCGCCCCGGCTTCATTCGGCGTGGCCCACGGGGTCAGCCTCTTCCTCGTTAGCCTGGTTAACTTCACGCTGCTTTATCTTAGGGAACTGTATTTTTGCCAAAGCCTGGACCTTGTCACCCATAAGTTATCCTCTGGGGCCTCAGCAAGTCAGAAAGTACTGCCTAAGGGAAAGAGAATTTTAATACAGACTTTGTGGCTTTTCCGATCCCTGCTACTTTCTCCACACGCCAGAGAGGATTTTCTGTGCCTCAGGACTCAGAGGCATTAGCGGATGACCTTCGGTGTCAGATGAAATGTCTCCTCCGGCCAGCTGATTTGCAGCCCGTCCTGCGAGGGTGAGCTTGGAAATAACCTTCCCTGACCAACCCCCGGGGCTTTTCTTGCCTTTTAGAAGTGTAAGCAGGAGGAATCGGAAGGAAGTCCCTCAAACCCCGAGCCGCCACAAGGTGCACACGGTCTTGCGGTGGACGAGACGTCGCTGTCCGTGGCCCCTCGGGCGGCCGGTGTGCAAGGAAGCCCCAGACCGAGAGGGGAGAACCCACGAGCTGCAGGAAGGAGAGAGAAGAGGGGATGTCATAGGACGGTGTTAGGACCTCCACAGACCTCGCGAGGCGGTCCGGGCATTTCATCGGGAAACTGTTTGCTTTCGCTGCATCGTTTTATTTATAAACAGAATTTTTGGTCTGAAAGTGCAGGGTTGCTCTCAGTCCACGGCAGGAAAGTAACTGCGTGTTACTGTGACACGTGTTACGGATGTCGGTGGGCATCAGGTTCCTGGGCGCCAGGCCGGCGGGACCCACCGAGGTCCGCCAGGCCCGAGCTGCAGACTCTGTTTTTGTAGGAAGTGCCGCCCCCCCCCGCCAGGAGTCCCGGCCCAGGAGCCCGAGCGCCGTTGCTGCACGAGGGGGACGAAGCGTGGCCGCCGCGGCAAGCCCCGCGTTAATGCGGGCGTGCACGCCGCCACTGACGGGCAAGACCCAGTCGCTCGTGCCGTTCGCCATCTGTCCCTGTAATTTCCACAGATCCTGGGCCAGTCTGAAACGGGAATAATAGGAATAAAAAAGTGTACAACCAAAAGCCAGTGCTTATTTTAAAGTAACTTTCATTTCCGCTAGGCTTCCATTTTTCCTAAATATGAATCAACAGAAGGAATCCGAAGGACGATGTCATGTTTTAAAAAGCCAACACTTGACCTTTTCCAATCGGACATTAACAATCACAGCGCAGAGCCCCGCGCCAGGCTCGCGGGGCCGTCTGCGGAGGCTGCGCCGCGTGTCCCGCCAGTGTGGACGCGGCGGCGGGAAGCGGTGGTGCCACGGTCGTCCTTGTGAACCAGGCTCCGGGCCCGGCGCTGCCGTGAGAGCAACGTACCCGGTGGCGGCCGGGGCACGCGGAGCCGGAGCCAGCCTCGCGGCCGCTTCCTCCCCTGCAGATCGCTGCACCGCCTGCCCGAAACGCGGCGCTCCGTTCGCGTTTGCCGCGTTTGCTGTGACGGGAGCGGCGCGCAGCGTCTGCGGAGGGGTCTCTGGTCTCCGACCGACTGCGGCCGCGCTCACGGACCCGGGGTCGGCGGGAAACCGGCCCCTGAGGCGGCTCTGTTTCCGGTACGACGAGGGCAGCCGGCGAGTCGCCGAGGGGACGTCCTGCGCTGCGTGCCGACGCCGTGGGGTCGGCGTGCCGGACGCGCCCCGTGGTGGACGGCCCGGGCCAGGTGCTTCCGCGGACCTCGCGCCACTGGGTTTTGAAAATGCGCCCAAGTCCGGGGTCAGACTGTCGCCGCCACCGCCGCTCCCGCCGAGGACGCAGGAAGGAAGGTAGGCCGCGCTTTCCCGCCGACCTTGCCCTGCGGACCTCCGCTTCAGGCACACGTGGTGGCCGCAAGTCCAGCGTGGAATCGGGTCCCACGCCTTCGCCCCGACTCTTCGTCAGAGGCTCGACACCTCCAGACGCCCACACGTGCGTGGGGACGGAGGTGTGGGAATGGCCCCGATGCAGTGCGGGGGGGGGGGGGGGGGGGGACGCGGCATTCCGGGGGCTGGGCCAGCCGCGGCTCCTCCTCCTCGCCCGCCCCGCCCCCGGGCCGCCGCTCCTGCTGGGGACCTGGTGCTGTCCAGACCCCTCCCCACCTGTCCCTCCAGCCCGTGTTTGCCCCTCACGGGGAGCCCCCGAAACCTCTGCCCCCCGTCGCGTTCCACTCCCCTTTGCCTCCTTCCCACGACCTGACACGATCAACACCCTGCACCCAGCGTGTTGTCCTCGCGGCTCCTGTCGCTGACCTCCGGGAGCAGGCGACACCACCGGTCCCCTCCACCCAGCCTCACCTCTGCCACGGGCACGGCCCCTGCTGTCTTGGGTCGCTTTCCCCCCCATCAGTCAGGGTCAGGTCCACTCTGTCCCTCCCCCCTCCACCTGGCCACCGCCGGTCTATCCCCCGGCGACCACATTGGACGCTCGCTGCTGCTTCTCTGGGGAAACCCTCAGCCTGGTCTGTGGGACCCGTCCTCAGACACCCCAAGTTTTCCCATCCCCTCTGCCTGCTACCTGGGGGCCCCATACACTGCCTCCCCTCTGGGACCTGGCTGCCGGCTAGGAAGGGGGACCTTCAGGACCCTCCCAAGGAGGGCAGAGGCGCACGTGATTCGCAGCACTGCCTGCCGTCACCGCGGATTGTGACAACGTGGCCATCTGCCTGTCTCCGCAGCGACTGATGGTGGGAGGGGGGGCTCCCCGCTGCCCCCGGTCGCGCCCCAGCGCAGCATCCGCTCGCAGCAAGCGCCCACGAACACACGCTGGGTGGCCGGCAGTGGACAGAAGAGTGCCTTCCAGGGGCTCCGTACCCACGGCCTTGAGCGTAAATACCATGAGGAGAAGTCACTACAAATGACCCGATTAGAAATTTTAAACTCTGATGTAACAAAGAAAACAAGAGAAAAACACGCGGCAAAGATTGTTCTTTTTAACGTATAAAGAACTTTTCCATGTCAATGAGACAAAAAGGCAGACATCTGAGTGGGAAAACAAGGACACACGTGGCCAGTTTACTACAGAAATAGCCAATTAACCTGTCAAAAAAGACTATCAACTTCACTTGTAATGAATTCAGATTAAAAGAATATTTTATTTTTATCTATCATATTGGTAAATAATAGTGGGTCGTGGGCTGCTGTTGTCCCGGAGTTCTTAATTTGTTGTTTAATTAAACCTTTGGGATTCGGTTTTGTGTTTCTCCTTTTTTATAAATTAAAAAATTAAGGGTCAGGGAAGTGAAGTGGTTGGCCCAAGGTCCCATAACCAGAGAACACAGCAGCAAATCCTCGTCCTGTGCACTGTGATCAGCAAAGGCCCACGGGAGGGAGGGAGCACCCACGGCGGGGAGGGACCACGGGGCGGTGGGGGGCACCCACAGAGGGGAGCACCCATGTGTGGACTGTAGGAAGTGCAGGTTAGTTCACTGGCAGGTAATTCGGTAGTAAACTCGTACTGCTCCTACCCTCGGATTTATCCTCGGGAAAAACCATGTGAATAGGCGGAAATATGCCTGTTGGGATACTTATCATAGCATCGTTTGTAATAGCAAAAACCTGATAATAGTTTAAAAAGGTTGCAGTGGGGAAGTTGTTTAAATGAACCAGGCACCGGGAATGATACGGCCAGACGTGCCCAGCGACGGGGAGTCAAAGCTACAGTATTTTATTTAGTTTCCAGAAGAGGTGAGAAACGCAATAATAGATTATCTAGTTTAGAGTAATTAAAGGAACGCTGTCTGGAGGTTTATACACCACAGTGTCCTCGGTGTGTTTTTACGTGCAATTAAAAAGTATTTGTTCTAATACTTTCTGCAGGGCCCCTATTTTATACAGAGAAAGGAGCACCTGCTGTAGGTAAATGAATGAATGCAGCCGGGGGCGGGTGTGAGTGCACCCCCGCGTCCAGAATCGCACGGCTCCACGGTGACGCCCTCTCCTTCTTCCTTTCTCAGGTGCTGTTGAGTCAGGTGCACCGGCTGAGAGCCCTGGATCTGCTGGGGCGCTTCTTGGACCTGGGCCCCTGGGCGGTGAGCCTGGTGCGTGCTTCCCGCACTGAGCCGGGGGAGGGTGGAGCCCCGGAGACTCCGTGGTGCGTCCGAGGACCGTCTCACAAGCTGGGAGCGATTGGGGACAGGGGAGGGGGGCGGTCAGCCCGAGGGGCCCTAGAGGTGCACGTGCTGCCTCGCGGCCTCCGTCACTACAGCATCTGGCGATTTGGTTTTGCTCTGCCCTCTTCTCCCATCCGCCACGAGGCTTCGCCTTTGCAGACAGAAAGGGTGGACGGCCCGCCGCCGTTCGGGAGTGGCTCGCCCCTGCAGGTGCCCCTGAGCCCGCAGAGTGCCCGCACACACCCGTCCACCGACTTCACACTCCGGTGCCCAGCACAATCTGGAAACCCTTCTCTGATTTCTCATTCCGCAGAAGAGTAGAAACGGCCATTGGAAACAGAAAACACTGACAAAAATCAGATCAAAGAGCGACTTGTTTTTCAACAACTACATCAGAAGGAAGGGGGTATCGTTAGGGGACCTGCCAATTAGAGGAGGTTCGGGAGACCTGTCACCAGCTGCAAACACGGACCTTCTTGGTTCTGTGTGCAAACAACAGTTTAGAATTACAGTCTGAAAAAGCAATATTCATGATAATTAGAAATTATCTAATTTGTGGTACACACAGCCTTTAATGAGGAGAGGACACAGACCCCGCCCTCGGACTCTGTCCTGGGTGTCCCCCTCCGTCTGTCTTGGAGGGAGACGCTGAGGTGATGGACAAAACCGGGCTCTGCCCGGGTGTCCTTTGTGCCGAGATAGCCTGCTTCTCTGTCACTGCCCTGCCGAGAGCAGAGACGACCCCCCGGGATGATGCCTCATCCGGATCTGGGCACAGGAGCCCCCGGCTTCTCCCCGTCTTAACCAGCAGACTGGCCCTTCCCGAGGCGCAGACGCCTTGTGGTTCGAAGCACGAGAACCACTATTAAGGGGCCTTGCGCTTTGCTGCTGAGAGCAGACAAGGCCCTCGGAGGGTGGGGACGGCGGGTTCCAGACGGGAAGCCACCCGTCCCTTGTGAGGCGAGCCCCGGTCTCTGGACGCGGCAGGACCAGAGAAGTCCTGCGGCATCTGGGAGTGCGGGGGTGAGGAGGCCGGAGGAAGCCGCTTGCTCTGCGTGAGGCGTGTCCACCCCCACGGCATTCCCACCGCGCCGAAGGCTGCGCACACCGCGTCCCTAGCCGCGCCGTCCGCCCCCGGCGCTGCTCGGCTGCCCGGGAGCCGGTGCTGGCGCTCACCTCTCTCTTCTCTCCCCCAGGCCTTGTCTGTGGGCATCTTCCCCTACGTGCTGAAGCTGCTGCAGAGCTCAGCCCGAGAGCTGCGGCCCCTCCTGGTTTTCATCTGGGCCAAGATCCTGGCCGTGGACAGTGTGAGTAGTCCGCGTCGTCCCGCAGGCGCGAGGCGGGCTCCGTGCGTCAGGCGGCCCGGGCGGCGGCTGCTGCGGAGGTGCTGAGCGCAGCTGGCTTGCCCGCCGTGACGCCGTGTCCTCTGTCCCCCTGCGATGACCCCGCGTTTCTTGTCCTGCTTCACCCAAGCCTCTGCCTTCAGGGCCAGCTCCTCCCTCCCTCTCCAGGCACGGCTGGCGCCCCCCTTCCAGAATAAGGGAGGTGCGTCTCCTTGGGGCCCAGTCCTGGTCACCTGGGCTGCAGCCACACCATTCGTGTCCCTCAGGTGCCGCAGGCCGCCCCCTCCCCGCCCCTCCAGTCCTCCAGCAGGAAGTGACCCTGACCGCTTCCTTCTTTAAACTCTACCCTGCCTCACCCAGACCCCCACCAGACCTGCTGTGTCCCACCCGTGCTTTTTCCTCTCCACCCTGACCTTGGGGACCTTGGGGACCATCTCCTCCATCTCTGCTCTCCAGTCTCTGCCCCTCCCTGTCCTCAGGCCTCTGGGGCCGCAGACTCACATCCACTCTGTGGAGCCCCACCCTGGGGGCTGTGCTGGAGACTAGAGACAGGCTCGCGTCCAACGGGTCAGAGCCCTCCGCTGCAGGGGGGAAGCCCCGTGTCTGAGGGGGCTGTGCCGTGAGGGTGAGGGCCTAGAGGGGCTGGAGGTGCACGCGGGGCCCCCTCTAAGTGGAGGGCACCCCACTCTTCAGCCAAGAGGAACCGGTAAAGAGTCCGCAATGGGACAAGATCCAAGCTGTGTTTTTAACTTGTGGCCATCAGTGTAGAGGTTGTAGGTTAGCTGAGGAGGGCTGGGAAAGTGGGTGTGATGGGGCGAGGGTCGGGAGACCCCAGGTGGGGAGGACCTGTGCTGAGGGGTGCTGGGGGTGTGGAGGAGGAAGAGCCAACGGAAGTAAGGCAAAGCAGGATTGACGAGGCGGGAGGCGTGACTCACGGGACACAGAGGGTTCCAGAGTGGGGGGGTGAGCGCCGGCCGGGAGCGGACACCCCCCAGAAGAGGCCCCCTTGCTCGGCACTCAGCTTCGAAGAAACCGTAGATGTGGAGAGGGGAGGAAGCGCGGTGATCAACGTGGTCGCTTTGCTTGAGGGTTTGGTGGGCGGGGAGGGAGTGGGCTTCTCCCTTGTGGCCCCTCCTGCCGGGCACCAGAGCCTCAACCGGCCCGCCCCCTCCCAGCCGCACCTGGTAGGTGGCCAGGGCCCACCGCTGCCTCCGCGTTCCAGCAGACCTTCCCCGGCTCGCCTCCGCCCTGCATGCTGCTCGTGCTCCCCACACCCTCCGCCGTCCTGTGAACGAGCCCCTGCAGCTCAGGCTGCTGCCGGACCCAGTCCTCCCTCACCTGGGCGCCGAGGCTACCCGGCACCTTGAGGCCGCCGGAGCTGTGCCGTGGGGCCCGAGCCAGGGGGTGATGGCTGCCGGAGGACGCGGGTGTCACGGGCTGTTCCCAGGAACACATGACAGCACAGGTGCATCTGGGCGACGCTGTCTTGGATGACGTTGTACTCCGTGGTTGCTGATTTTGTTTGCTCGCCTGTGTAGCGGCCTTGCTGAGCCCTGCAGTTTCTGCCCGTGCCCTGAGAGGTTCTCCTGGCCTTTCTGCACAGCCGCTCATAGCGGCTGCAGACAAGTCCCGGGAGGTGGCTCAGTCCCCGTCTGTCGGCCTCAGTCCTTTCCCTGGTCCCCTGGTACCGACCAGAACGTTGTCGACCAGACGCAGGGTCCACTCACCTCGGTGTTCCTGGTCCCCATGGTCCTCTCGGTGCCGGAAACAGCCTCCCTCCTGCTCGCCGCACCCAAGGCTAACCTTGACCTCAGGTCAGCCTTGACCCTCCTTGGGCCCAGTGCCCTGCACATGGCTGTATCCACAGAATGTTCCATTGCTTGTCTGCTCTGGGATGATGACTAGAACGTTAGAGGTTTTGACAAAATATTTGCCTTCCTATCTGTGGAACTAACTTCAGACGAGCAATGACTTCTCTGGAAGATTGGCCAAAACTTTGCTAGACTAAAGAGTTAAAAATCTGAATTCGGGCCCCGCCTCCCTCATTTCTCCAGCGAGCCGCTTTCATTTCCCATCCCCCGCCCCTCTGTGCTTCCAGCGGCGCAGTACGAAGATGACAGCCGTGACCTGGAACTTTTAGAATAAAAGGAATCACGGTGTAAGTCTCGCGTCTGCCCGGGCTGGTGTCCCGTACGCAGAGAACCCTCTCTGGCCGATCGGAAAGCCTGGTGTTGTGGGCAAGGAAACCGTACCTTTCGGTCAGTTCTCTTTTCCCCTCACGTCTCACCAAAGAGCCGTGCTCTGGGAACAGGAGGGACAGAAGGGCTCTTCCAGGGAAGTCGTTCTGGAACTTCCCTTGTCCTTCAACATCTCTGTTTTCTCAACGGCACATCTGAAATGTACTGATTCCCGTTACCCGGTCCTGGGCCGAGCAGAGCACGTGTCGAGGTTCCTGGGTGCGTAGGGCCGCCCAGCTCAGACCGCAGCCCGTGGGAGGAGAGGGACAGAAGAGGGCGCCCCTAGGCCCACCTCCCTGCCGGTGGGCCACCAGCGCTCTCGTCCCCAGCGGAACCTCTGCTGCCTGTCAGTGCCTAGAACCAGACTGTGTGTGCGTTTAGTCCTGGAAGTGTCTGTTTCTGCTTCTCAGTCTTTGCTGTGTGTGTGAAAAGGACGGCCCCTCGTGCCTGCACCTCGCCACTGCGTTCTCGCAGGATCTGGGTGGTCATCGAACTTCTGCACGCCAAAAACCGCCTCCCGGCACATCTGTCTCGGGGGGCCCGCGTGTCTCCTGCATGTGCTGGATGCGGGCGCCCCCCCGTGAGCGCACCTGCTACAGCTCCCCCGCCCCCCCTGCTCGAGGGAGTCTCAGGGCCCGCGCTGAAGGACTTACACGTTTAATGACACTGCAGCCAGCTGGAAGTGTCCGGGCCTTCAGTGTCGCTGTACCTGCCTGCGGGCGCCAGGGACCTTCCCGTGAACTCGTTCTTAACCAGCCCGTGGCACCTGTTTATTCAAAGGCCGTCATCCTACTGAGAGACCTTTTGAAATATTTCCAGCTGAGTCTGAGTGCCGTTCACCTCCACCTTCCTTTTCATGATCACTCGGATGGCTTCCCAGAGATGACAGTTCTGTGTGCTTTGGGGGGGGGGGGGTTTGGTGGTTCCCTTACCTTTCCTCGTTTGCATCTGGCCAGAAGTCACACTGGGTCCCCACCGGCCTCCACGGGCTCTCGTGCTGTGGCAGAGCTCACCGGGTTGTTGAGTGGCCACTGGGAGGGTCAGGGATGGCCACGCTAGGATGAACGTCTGTGCGGAACACAGGGCACTTCCTGAGGGCGGAGGGTGGGGTGGTCCACGCAGGGCGGACCCCAGCTGAGGGGCAAGTTCAGGGCCTCTTCTTAGGGTCACAGGAGTGTGCTGAGCACACACCATGGGCCATCATGGGGGGGGAGGGGGGCAGGTGGGGGGGCCAGAAGCACTTCAGCCGCGTCTGGGAGGAGGAGCAGGGCCGACGGTCCGGTGCCATTTGACCGAGGGGGCGGCACACGCTGTGGGGACAGGTGGCACAGGAAAGCCTTTCCTGTTGTCCCCACGGAACCAGTCCCAGGAGGGTCTCTCCCCAGATCACCCGTGCACCTTGTGGGTCTGCACCCGCCTCTACTACTGAGCGAAACGACCAGGAGCGTGAAGAAGCGGGGATCCGTGATCCACGACGAGGAGAAAGACCCGCCGACACCCACCTGACCCCTCGCAGGTGTGAGAACTAGCCGAGAAGGACGTGGAAACCATTGCTAGAAATCTGCTCCGCATAAAAAGCTCCACTGGAACTCGAAGCCCTCAGAGGGCTGGCTGAGCCTCTCGCAGGGGAAGCCGCAGCGTGCCGTGAGAAACGTGCCGTGCAGGATCGAACAGCCCGACCGCCGGCTGCACGCCGCAGAAGAGCTTCAGCAGTGCGGTCTGTGCACACGGGCACAGGGAGCACAGCCAGGCTCTTACGAAACCGAAGGAGCATCTCTGAGTCGTGGGACCCTGCAGGTGGCCTGACGTGTGTACTCGGAGCCGCTGACGGGCCAGCGGGAAAAACCTCTCAAGAACGGGCTAAGAAACGTCCAAATTTTCCAATTTGACAAAAACTATAAGCCCCACGGGCCCGGGAAGCTCCAGGCACCCCACGCGCAGGGAACGTGAAAACCACCCGAGTCCTAACCTAATTGCTTAAAAAACATGATCGATATAAGAACCAGAAGCAGCCGATAAAAGAGAACAGAGGGGCAAGGAGAAGGAAGACAGCGGGCTGCCAGCCGGGGGCCGCACCAGCAGGGGGACGGCAGGCTGGCGCCCTAACGTCCCCGAAGAAAAGCCGCCGGCCTGGCCTTCTGTGCGCAGCGGGAAGCTCTCTACAGGTGGCGGCAGAGTGAGGACTTCGTAAGACACTCGACACCGGAGGGTGGCAGCCCGGCGGACCACACCACGAGGAACGTTAGCGAGGGTCCCCAGGCAGAAAGGCGCGCGGTGCACACGCAGGCCCGGGAGCCCCACGAATAAGTCTGACTTCCTGCGCCTTGAATCTGTCAAAGATCATCTGCTGGAGCAGACAGTAATCGCCGTGCGCTGGGGGTTGGTGGCGTGCACACAAGCGACGCGTGCGGTCACAGCAGGGACGTGGGGGCGGGGCAGAAATTGAAGAAAGGCTCCGGTCAGCTTCTCGCACTTCGTGTGATGTGCTACCGCCTGGAGGTGGACCGCGAGGAAGAGGCAGCCCGCGCACGTCGAGGCCATCACTACCATCCTTTTACAGGGAGAGCCCCCTCGCCAGCAGAAGAGGTCCCCTGAGGCCGTGAATGTGTACAAGGGTCACACACAAAAGAAGGTAAGGAGAGGGGGACGAGGACTAGATGGCACCTACAGAAGATCGCAGGCGCGTGGATTTGGCGTAACCGTGTCGGTGGTGACCGTGTAAGCAGTCCGACGGCCCGGCTGGAAGGCAGAGGTGGCCAGATGGATCTAGGAAGCGAGAGCAGACCGTGTGCTGCTCGTGGGAAATGCGCCTCCGGTGTAAGGACACGACTAGCCTGGAGGTGGGAGGTACTCGGCGCGACCGTCAAGCGAAGAAGGCCGACACCCGTGTTAACAGTAGCGCGGAAACACCCGTGTTTCCGGGCAGCCGGTGTCTCTGGGGGGAAAGGACTTGCGCGAGAGGAGCCCAGGAGCTCCTCTGGAGTTGCCAGGAGAGGCGGAGGGTCCACCACCGTACCCGGAGGAAGCCGGGGCTCCTGGAGAAGACGGCACGGCGAGGAGAAGGGAAACCCGGGGGAACACCCCTCCTGTCCACAGTGCCAGGAATCACACGGCACCGCGGGCCGCAGCGCAGCCCCGGACGATAGGAAGACTTCCAAACACGTGGAAACGAAGCACGCTTTTAAATAAGTAAGCGTTCAGGGGCGCTCTGGGTGGCGCAGTCGGTAAGCGTCCGACTTCAGCCAGGTCACGATCTCGCGGCTCCGTGAGTTCGAGCCCCCGCGTCAGGCTCTGGGCTGATGGCTCAGAGCCTGGAGCCTGTTTCCGATTCTGTGTCTCCCTCTCTCTCTGACTCTCCCCCGTTCATGCTCTGTCTCTCTCTGTCCCAAAAATAAATAACGTTGAAAAAAAAAAAAAATTTAAATAAGTAAGCGTTCAGATGTTTAAATTATAAGATGAAATTTTAACGAGTAATGTAAGCATAAGATGCGTGAAATATTTAAAACGTATAAATGTTATATACGTGACATAATATTTATATAAGATGATATGTGTAGTTTTAAATATTTATATGTAAATACACAGATGGGAGTACATCAGACTAAAGAGCTGAAAAGGCAGCCTGTGGAACTGGAGACGGTATTTTCAAGCTGTCTATCTAACAAGGGGTTAATACCCAAAATATACAAGGACTCCTATAACTTCATAGCAAAGACCCAAACGATCCCGTTAAACAATGGACAGAGGACCTGAGTAGACCTTTTTCCAAAGAAGACACACAGAGGACCAGCAGGTCCGCGGAAAGACGCTCCACATCACTCATCACGAGGAAACGCAACAGAAACCACACTGAGACATCACCTCACGCCTGTCAGGTTGGCTGCCCTCAAAAACACGGAGTTGGCGCGTGTAGGCGAGGCCATGGAGAAACAGAACAAACAGGCACTGTCGGTGGGAGCGTAAACTGGCGCGGCACTGGGGAGAGCAGCGTGGAGGGTCCTCAGGAAATTCAAGATGGAACCTCTGTCCGTTCCCACCAGTGGGTGTAGCACCAGAGGGAATGCATCCCGGCCCAGCAGAGACACCCGCAGCCCCGTGTTCACTGCAGCCTTCTTCACAGGCAAGCACGGAGACGACCCTGAGCAGATGAACGGATACGGAAGGGTCGCACGCACACACACGCACACACACGCACACACATACGCACACTGGAGAAAAGAAGAAATCCTGCTGTCTGTGACGAGATGGTTGAACCTGGAGGCCACTGTGCGAAGTGAGGTAAGCCACACAGAGAAGGACAGATACCACCTGATCCCATCCACTTGTGGAATCTAAAAAAGTCAAACTTCCAGAACCAGAGAGAGAGAGAGACGGTGGTTGAGGGGGGCTGCCGGTGGCGGACACGGCGAGGTGCGTGTGGAAAAGCACACACCTCCGGTTCTACGTGGAGCCGGGCTGTGACGTGCGGCCCCATGACCGCAGTGACAGTTCCATATGTGCACTCAAAAGCCGCTAAGATGGTAAACCTTAAGTGTTCTCATCACACGAAACAAATAACTGTGAGTTCGTGGATGCGTTCATTAACCTGATCGCGTGATCATTTCACGGTGGATGCGTGTATCAAACCCTTACGTTGAATATACAAAAATTGTATGTATTTCCGTTGTCAGCTATGCCTCGGTAAAGCTAGAAAAAATATGTATGATTTATACCACAACATACAACTTTTACTGATAAAGTTATTATAATTATATCATTTATATGAAATATAAAGTCAGTGAAATAAAACTTGTTGAATGACATTTTTCAAAAAGGTCTGAGGGGAAGTAAAAAATACCTTGAACTGAATGCCAGCGAAAAACCCAGCACATGAGGACAAGTGGGGGCACAGCTCGGCAGCGCTGAGAGGGAAATTGGCACCACTACAGGGCATCCGTTGGGAAATGGGAGGTTTTAAATCATTGACCTCAGCTTCAGCCCTAAGATATTAGTGAAAGAAAAGCAGATTAAACCCGAAGGAAGTAGGAGAAAGGAAATAAGATCACAGTGGAAATCAATGCAAAAGAAAACAGAAAAGCAATAAAGAAAATCTGTTCAAGCAGAAGCTGGTTCTTAGAGCAGATCAGTGAGTAAACAGCTACCCAGATACTGATCTCATTTCCTCTGGTTAGACACCCATTAGTGTTATTGCTGCATCGTAGGGCGGTTCTATTTTAGGTTTTTGAGGAACCTCTATACTGTTCCCAGCGTGGCAGAAAGAAAAACAGACGCCAATTCCCAAATCAGGAATGAGAGGTGGCATCGCGGAAGGTTCTAGAAACATTAAGGGAATAATACGTGAATAGTATGAACAACTCCATGCCAGAACACTCAGTAAGTTTGATGAAAAAGACACATCCTGGAATGACACGAGTTCTTCACTTGAGAAGTGAGTCAGAATAGTACCGTGTCTGTTAAGACATTGGATTTGTATTTTGAAACGTTCCTGCAAAGAAAACTCCAGGTCCAGCGGCTTCACTGGCGAGTTCTAGCAAGCGTCACTGAGGGAATGGGTACAAACAAGCACTCGGCCGTGTCATTCTACTGCCGGCAGGAAGTGCCCGGTGCCAGATCCAGACGACACATCACAGACCGGCGTCCTTTGTGAAGATCAAACGCTCCAAATAAGACTTTAGTAAATCAGGGGCACCTGAGGGGCTCAGGCAGCTGAGCGTCCGACTCTTGGTATCGACTCAGGTCATGATCCCACGGTTTGTGAGACCGAGCCCACATCGGTCTTGGGACTCTCTATCTTTCTCTTTCTCTCTCCCTCTCCTCTCCCTCTCTCCTCTCTCTCTCTCTGCCCCTCCCCCCTTCCCCACTCACATGCGTGCATGCTCACTCACTTCTCCTCAAACTGAATAACTTAAAATATTAAAATTTAAATTTAAAAAGCTTCAGTAAATCAAATTCAGAGGCACATAAAAAGGCTAAAAACTCGTGACGTAGTGGAATTTATTTCAGGAATGCGAGATTGTTTAATGATTAAAAAAAAAATCATGTAGTTTACCATATTAACAGTCACAAAAAACATATTATCATTCTCAGTAGACACAAAGAAAGCATTTGACCAAATCTAAAATCTATTTCAGACTTTAAAAAAAAAAAAAAAAAAAAAAAGCTCTGGCAAACCAGTCACAGAAGGGAACTTCCTCTGCATGACGAACAGCATCTACAAAAACCGTTACAGCCAACATCACACTTATGGTGAAAAGTCTCAACACTAGGATGAGAAACAAGACCGGGGTGTCTGCCCTCATCATTTCTCTCCAGTGCTGTACTTGAAGCCCTGGGGAGTACAAGAAAATAAAGGCATCCAGGTTGGAAAGGAAAATGTTAACTGTCTCTATTTTCAATCAACATGATTCTCTTTGTAGAAAAGCTAATTGAACCTATTAAAAAAACAAACAAACCCACAACTACTACCACTGAGTGAACTTAGTAAGGTTGTAGGTTATAAGGTCAACACACAACAATCTATTTTGTTTGTATATACTGTTGATCAACCATGGGAAGTTGAAATCAAAGTAAAAAACATTTACAACAGTATCAAAAATATAAAGTACTTGGGGACGAATTCAGCAACACATGTGCAGACTTCTGTACTTGAAACTACAATCCATTGGCAAGAGAACTACAGAAAATCTAGATAAATGGAGAGATCCCATCACATGGGCCCTGACTACAAATCCATATATGAAAATGCAAGGACCTAAGAATAAACAAAAACAACTTTCTTTTTTAAAAAAAAAGAACAACGTTAAGGGATTAATACTACCTAGTGTCAAGACTTACCTGTATCTGTTAACAGTCAGCACTGAAAGTGGCATGAAAACGGGTAGTGGAACCAAATGAGAAGTCAGGAGCTGCACCCACATGTGTGTGGTCAACTGATCTGCAACAAAGATGCAAATAGTTCAGCCCCACAGAAAGGAGCATCTTTTCGCCACGTGGCATTGGGACAGTTGGACATCCAGATGCAACAAATGAGTCTACACCTCATACCGCATGAAAAAGTTCACTCAAAATGGGGACATACTTGCACATCATTTACCTAATACAAACTCTTAGATCCCATAGGGAACTCTCAAAGCTCAACGTGAAAACTGACACACAAACCGAAAAACGGGCAAAGGGTTTGAATAGTCACTTCACGGAGGAAGTAGTATGCTGACAGGAGAGCACCCGAAAAGTTGCCGCTTGCCATTTGTCCTTGGAGAACACAAATGAAACCAGTCCGATAGCGGCACGCGGCTGCTAGCGTGTCCAAATCCAAACACTGTCTGGCCCAGGCGCAGATTTGGAGAAACGCACGTGGCACACCCACCCGAAGGCACACGTCTGTTCAGAAGTGATACACGATGTTTATAGTGGCTTTATTTGTAATAGCCAAACAACAGAAGTAGCCCAAAAGACCATCAACGGCGTGAATAAGCAAACAGTGATTTATCCACACGGGGCAGTACTGCTAGGCAATAAAAAAAGGATATACTGGCCCCCAAAATAGCTGAGGGAAAGAAGCCAGTAAAAGAACGTATTCACTATGTAGTTCCATTTATATAAAATTCTAGAAAATGTAAACCGTACTCACAGAGAACAGATGGCTGCCGGTTGGCTGGGGGGGGGGGGGGGGCGGTTCGGAAGGGGCACAAGGAAAGTTTTGAGGGCAGAGGTTGCTTACCTGATTGTGGGCATGGCTTCATGGGTGTGTACATATGTCCAAAATTACTGAAATCTGTATTTTAGATGTGCGGTTTTTTGTATATTGCTTCAACCTCAGAGCTGTTAAGAATTCCAAATGGTGGGGCACCTGGGTGGCTCAGGTCGGTTCAGTGTCCAACTTTGGCTCAGGTCACGATCTCATGGTTCACGGGTCCAAGCCCCGCGTCGGGCTCTGTGCTGACAGCTCAGAACCTGGAGCCTGCTTTGGATTCTGTGTCTCCCTTCCCCTCTCTCTGCCTCTCCCCTGCTTGCTCTCTCTCCCTCTTTCTCTCTCAAAAATAAATAAAACAGGGGCGTCTGGGTGGCTCAGTCCGTTAAGCGTCCTACTTCAGCTCAGGTCATGGTCTCACGGTTTGTGAGTTCCAGCCCCACGTCAGGCTCTATGCTGACAGCTTGGAGCCTGGAGCCTGCTTCGGATTCTGTGTCTCCCTCTCTCTCTGCCTCTCCCCACTTGCACTCCGTCTCTCAAAAATAAATAAATGTTTAAAAAGTTATTTTTTAAATTTCAAGTTGCAGAACAGTCTACGTACAACTGTACGGTCCCTTCTAGATTTTCAATTCGACGAAGACAACAAAACGTGGGGCAGTTGTTCTAGACAAAGACTCGTAATGTGTGACCAGTAAGTGCCGGTCTAGATCCTGGACCCAGAACCAAAAGCTGTAAGAGACGTTGTTTGACCATCGAGAGAAATTTGAATGGAGACTAGATATTGGCTAATAGCGTGGCATTGATGCTGAATGTCTTGAGTGACGGGGGTTTGTGGTTATGCAAGAGAACGTCATCCTTTTTTCTCAGGAAAGTTTCCAGGCAAAGCCTCACGCCATCTGCAACTTTGAAAAAGTGCAGACAAGCACAGGGGAAGCGAGAGGGAGAGCGCACACGGTGCAGAATATTTAAATTGTCCTTGAGGTCGTGTGATGGGGTCACAGGTCAAGAGCAGTGTCACAGGAGGATGAGAAAGTGTACGAAACGTGGCCAAACCTGCAGTCTCCGAGGGCCGTGCTCCGGGAGGGTGGTGCTGGCTGGTGACCTCAGACCCCTTATTATCCTTTTCTTTCTGCTAATTAACCAGACTGAGGGAGGGGAGTCGGGCAAAGAGCCCTGCAAGCTGGGCTGCGGTTGTCTGGGGTTTATCCGTAGGCACCGTTAATACGCAGTTCAGGCAGACTTTCCCAGGTTCACTCAGTAAAGGTTTATCAGAGTGCCACCAGGGCACCGAGGGCACGCTGTCTGCGAATTGGAAAAACGCTCTGCGTCGCATTCATGACGTCAATCCAAATGTGGGGATACACAGAGCTTTGCCATGTGTGAGGCAGTTGTGGGACCAGAAAGAACATACTCGTGAGTAAAAGCGGATGAATTTATTTCTGTGCCCTCACACCTATGCTGGCTCCCCTCCCCGGTCCCAGAACATGTGCTGATTTCCCTACAGAATAATCCCATCACCACCCCCCCCCCACACACTGCTCTGATGTCACCAGCTTCTCTTCCTGCACCTGCACCCGTCCCACCGCCCCCTCCAGGCTCACACAGAAAAGCTCAGTGGAGAAAATGAGTGGGTATAGTCTCCTCTCCCATCCTGTGAGGACTCGGGTCCCCCAGACCCAAGTGAGCCCAGGAGGGCCGGAGACTTCTCAGTCCGGAGCCTGCCGTCCCGGTGGCCCGGCCCCTGCGAGGGGCTGGCCCGCTCAGGCCCTGGGCAGACATTACTCCTGTGCTGGCAGCTTGTGTATCTCTCTGTCTCTGACTGCCTTGTTCCTACAGGTTTTATGTTAATAAACCACTTTTTAGGACAGGTTACATTTACAGAAAACCTAGAACAGGAAATAAAGTTCCCATGTGCCCCACACCCACTCTCCCCCATTGTTAACATCTTAAGGAATGACACTGCCACTCACCAAAGTCCGCACTCCGTTCGAGTGTCCTTGGTTTTCCTGTCGTCCCCTTTCCACTCCGTTCATCACGTCTCCCCAGGCGTCTCCGGGCTGAGCCATCTCTCACGTCGTCCCTGGTTTTGGGTGGCCCTGGCGGTTCTGGGGGTGCTGGGGCCGTCCCTCCGTTGGGTGTGTCTGATGTCGGGTGATGGGCTCAGGGAGGAAGACCGCAGAGGCAGAGGGCCCTTCTCATCACCTCACATCAGGGGTCCGTGCCGTCAACGTGATGCGTCACCACGGACGGGACCCTGACCTGAGGTGTGTTTCCGGGTGTCTCCACGTGCCCCCCCCACCAGCCCCAAACCCTGCTTCCGCCATTTTCTCTCTACAAGGAGGTCACCGTGGTGCGCTGGGATTTTTGTTACGTTGCCGGCTTTATGTCTGAGATCGAACACGGTTCCTTTACTATCCTTCATTGTTTTTTTAAATCTGAATATTGTTCTTTTCATCTCTCGCCCTTGTCACTAGGTTAGCCTTATTTATAAGGTTGGTGTCGGAGCTGTTTTCTTTCGTGTTTGCATTCCCAGGGTTTTGTGTATTCCCTCAGTTCCCTCCCGCCAGCCTTCCTGCCCCACCGCCCGGCTCCAGCAGGTGCTCGGGCAGAGGGCAGTGAAGGAGCTGGGGGGGCCACAGCCAGGCCCGAGTCCCCAGGAGAGCCCTGGCCACGTGTCCGGCTTGCCGTAGGCGCTTGATGAATGTTACCCTTCCCGCCTGGTCATTTTGACATCAGTAATTGAATTGCTTTGATGGTCCATTTAATTTCCAAACTATGGGTTATAAAGTGCAGAAAATAAACTAAATCTTAGCATCGGGGAGCACAAGTCTGCATGTCTCACGAAGCTGTCGTCTGCAAGGATGTGCCGTTTCGGTGGATGTGAGGTGCTGTTGTATTGTTTGGTGAACTACAGCTGCCACACGTCCCTTCGTAGCCATCATCCCAGTTACGTGAGGCGGCTGCGTTTCAGAGGCCCCCGGAGTGGGTTTCGCCCCGGAGGAGATTCAGATCCACCCCCGCGGGGCCCCTGGAGAACTGTGGACCCGGAGAGTACGTCGCAGGAGCCGGGGGCTGCCCCTTCCCACACCTGCCCGGGAAGAGGCCAGGCCCGGCCAGACTCGCACTTTGGTAAAAAGGCCAGGTTGCTGCTGAGCGTGTCTGTCCCTGGCAGAAGGGAGACCGTCGTTTCCAGATGCCTCTGGATTTCCAGGAGTGAAATGAGAAGCCAAGGGAGGAAACAGGAGGTTGTCACCACCGCTGTCAGGTCGTCGGGCCCATTGTAGCATGAATGGGCGCAGTGACTCAGGCTGCAGGGGACTTCCTGGTGAGAGGAGCTGAAGCGTCAGACTGCTGCTGAGGGCAATCAAGACAGGCCGTCTTTTTGGGTGATGACTCAGGCCCTGTGATTCATCGTTAGGCTGGGCTGAATCGCTCACCGGCTCTGCGGCACTGACCAGAGCGAGGACGAGGACGGGGGGTGCGGGTCAGCGTGCGAGCGCAGCCCCTCAGGACCCGACTCTTACGTGTCTTATGAAAAGGGCGACCACAGTTCTGGTGTGTGGAGCCTGAAGTCGAGGCTGGGTTGGGGTACGGTCCGGGGCCGCCAGCTGAGTCACCTTTCCCACCCGGGACCGTGCAGGGTCTGGGTAGAAGCCCACAGTGCGCGGCAGGGAGAGGCCGGGCCTCGACATCCTGGCCTGTGGCTCAGCAGCTCTGGACCCAGGAAAGCCCATCCCTCCTGCTTCCCGGGCCTCTGGACTGACTCGTCCACACTGGAAGCGGTTACTGGGTGTGATAACATCCCCGGATTGCGTCATGCTTCTCCATGTACACGTCGGCTTTTTTATTTGCTCAGCAAACGCTTAGTGGCCCTCTGATGGGAACCAGGCTGCGCGACATTCCGGGACCATGGAGAGTAATCAGGGTTTGTCCTCAAAGAGCTGAGAGTGTAGCAGAGCAGGGACCAGAGTAACGAGCTCAACCTGAAGGCAGCCACTCGGGGAGTCCAGCCACAGTAAGACCAAAAAGAAGGTCTCGAGAGTGGCTGGGCTGACTTGAGAGGCTGTGCCCAGAGGGTGCTCGGATGCCCGCGGCGGGGACGACAGGCCGGGAGCCAAGACACGGATGCACGGAGATGCATCGTGTCAAACAAGGTGTGAGTGCGAGCACCCGTATCGGAGGGTAGGAGGCTAAGGGCGGGGGGGTCTCTTTGTTCAGAAGCATTCTCCGTCACCGCTGCCCGTTCTGCCCCTGGGGTAATTGACACCAAGTGGGGGAGAACCCCATGCGGCATGGCTCAGTGTGACCCTCAGGGACAGTTTCAGGGCCTGGCTGGGAAAGTAGGGCTGCGCTACAGAAATGAACAGTTCAGACGAGTCCAGGAATCTCAGATGAGCGCCAGGAACCGCGGGTCCCAGTCCAGCAGAAGGACCGGCACCGGGGTGAGGGCCGCTCTCTGGCCTAGGCCAGAATCCACCCAGGCAGAGCAGAGGTCCCCTGGCCCGGCGGACAGAGACACAGGAACTGACCGCTCTCTGGTGGCTGAGCATGGTGCAGAAACGAGTGAGGGGTTGTCTGTCAGCCGGAGAAGCGAGTGAAACAAAAGGGTTATAGTGAGGAAATGCCATCAGAGTACCCAGCTCACCTCCTCAGCGAAGATTTTTGCTTGAATGTAACGTAAACGCCGAGTGTCGAATTGACCAAAAGCTTCGGTGAAATCATCTGGGAAAGTAGGTGGAAAACAAAGTCGGAAGCCACAAAAGACGAAATCCTCGTATCCTATAGTGGAAGTGGCTAAATAAAGACATAGCCATTGTTTCGAAATCTGGAGGTAAATTCTTGAAAACCCGTCCAAAAGAATGGCGATTGGCCACCCTTGGGGAGCTGGACGCGGGTGGGAGGAACGGACCAGCCGGTGCTGGTCGTGTTGCCCTTTCTCGCTCTGTGTGTTGATCTGATTTGCACGTAGAGAAACCCCAAGGAGCACGGCGGGGAGAAGGGTCCCGGCTTTCCGCACCCAGAGCGGAACGAGTGGAACCACTGCCTCCTGGCGCGTGCACCTGAGCCGCGGAGCTGTGCCAGGGCAGGCGTCTCCCGTCGAGGAGAGAGCTGAGTAACACGCTGGGACCCCGCGTGTCCCCCTGTCCCCCCACAGAATGGAGAAGGTGGAGGTAACGCCTTGGTGCTGAGTGAGGAAGGTACTGTGATTTGGACCGGCCCTCGGTTTTGGTTCCGGCTCTGCGGACGGCCCTCGGCAGCTCACTGCGTATAAACTGGACTTAACTTCCTGTCGAGGCGGTGGTGGAATCCGTGTCCGTGGCCACAGAGCTCGTAACAGCCCAGGCACAGTCAGGCATGACCGTCGTTGCTGCTTTCGTGAAGAGTGATGTAGACTCACAATTGCAGCCTGGAGAACACATATCGAACCTGTGTCCTGATTATAAAGACTATTTCTTCCGTTAAATATCTGTTCGTGAGATCTGACCACGTGTATTAGGCCACAAAAGAAACCTTAAGAATTTCCAAAAAGCAGGAATAGTGCAGACAATGTGCATGGCAGGACCAGAAATGAATAACGGTGTCAGAAAAACAGACAGGCCGTACAACTAGGAATTTACTTTTTTTAAAAGCAATTATCTTCGATCTCGGGTCAAAGGAAAAATACAAAACAAAATTATAGTTTCCAAAAGCACAGAAGATGAAAATAACGGGCACCGGACCCCCAGGACACAGCTAAAGCCACGTTCAGAGAAGACTTCACAGTCGTAAGTCCCCGCACTGTCCTAACAGAGTCACAGCAGAGCAAGCGGCCAGCTAGATGCACGACACGGTGACACGAAAGGGACTACAGACGAGCAGAAAAAAGCAGTTTGACAAAGATAAAAGAGAGGGCTTTCTCTGAGTTTGCAAACAAAAATATGAAAATGAAACCATAGATAAGAAGTGGCTTCTTTGTGGGGGGAAGGATCTGCTCACCTAATTAAGGGGGCCAAGTACAATCTAGTCTAGAAATGACCAGGCAGGAAACACTATGGGAGGGAGGACAGGTGTGGTCCTGAGACTGTGCACATCTCTGCAAGTGCAGTAACACTTGAATACAGCAGGCTTCTATTTCTAGGAAGATAGAACTTCTCAAACTGATTTGAGGAGTAAAAAGCTCAAGCAGACTGTCTCCGCAGAAGGAGTAGCGAGAGGGTGCTAGGAAGGTCCTGCCACGCCCCGTCGTTCCGGGCAGAGAATCTCTCCCGAGTGGAGGTGAAGGGACACCTTGCAGCTGTTTATGGAGCCAGCGTGACACTGACGTTGGCACCTACGGGGCACAGCATTGTGACTGTGCTCAGGGCCACCAAAGCGCATACTTTATTTATTTTTTTTTAATTTTTTTTTTAATGTTTATTTATTTTTGAGACAGAGAGAGACAGAGCATGAATGGGGGAGGGGCAGAGACAGAGGGAGACACAGAATCGGAAGCAGGCTCCAGGCTCTGAGCCGTCAGCCCAGAGCCCGACGCGGGGCTCGAACTCACGGACCGTGAGATCGTGACCTGAGCTGAAGTCGGACGTTCAACCGACTGAGCCACCCAGGCGCCCCAAGCAAAGCGCATACTTTAAATGTGGGTAAAATGGGGGCACCTGGGCGGCTCAGTCGGTTAAGCATCCAACTTTGGCTCAGGTCATGATCTCGTGGTTCGCGAGTTCGAGCCCCACGTCGGGCTCTGTGCCAACAGCTCGGAGCCTGGAGCCTGCTTCGGATTCTGTGCCTCCCTCTCTCTCTGCCCCTCCCCTGCTCACACTCTGCCTCTCTGTCTTTCTCAAAATAAGTAAACATTAAATAATAATAATAATAAATGTGGGTAAAATGGTAAATTTTATGTTTTACACGTGTCAGCACACACAAAGAACACTAAAAGGCTCACACAAAACAAGCAAAGCACATTACATCCATACTTGTGAGCGTTTGGAAATAAGTCGGGAGAGCACGGAAAGGCTGCACAGCACTGCCCAGTGGGTCCTTCCCCGGGTGAAGGCTTGGCTCAGCGTCCACCTTTAAAAAGCTGAGCCGTTACAGTAATAACGCTAACAAGTACAAGAAGGCGGGGGCCGATCTCACGAAGGAAGAAAACCGCTCAGTAACGGCACCAGTGGCTGCTTCTCTAACATTCAGACTGGTTTCCTGTCAGCCCAGAAGCCAGCAGCATACTAATGGGGAAACACAAAAGCAAAAGTGAGCAGAGGAAGATGTCACTGTCACTGTCAGCTAACACAGTCAGAGGCTGGAATTAAAGGCACAAAAATTAGAAGGGTAGAGGCAAACCACCACGGTCCGCACACAGCTAGGACCGTATGCCTGGAAAACCCAGAGGCGTCCGTGAGATCCCGCTAATGAGAGAATTTATGAGACAGGAGACTTCGGATTAATACGCAGAAACCACGGGTTACAACCAGCAGAAGATACGTGCGCCCTGTTTACAAGAGAGCCCTAAATCTGGGAATAAGCCCGACCCGAAGCATGAGAAACCCCCATGAAGGAAACTGGAAAACATTCCTGAAGAGCAGAGAATTCAACGCACACAAATGAAGACATAGGCAGTTTAATTACAGAAGGGTTGTTATCATCAGTATGTTAGGGTTCCCTGAGTTGATTTAAACTGTAAGACGATCCCATAAAACTACCATCAAGCTTTTTTTCCCCCTCTCTCTTTTCTGGAACTAGACAGACCTACTTCCTACAGAGAAATAAATAGCACTCGCCAGGGAAACTTTGACTAGGAAGAAAAACGGCAAGGATCTAATCGTCCCAGATGCCAAAACTAACGATGAAGCCCCAGTAATAAAGAGCATTGTGGGGCTGGATTATGGACAGACAGGCTGACAAATGGGCACAGCAGAAATGGACCTCAGCGCACACAAGGCATAGTGTATGGTCAAGTCAGCATTCTCAGCTCAGCAGTAAAGATGATGTGTTCCCGTGGGCTCCTGGGTGGCTCAGTCGGTTAAGCGTCCGACTCTCAGTTTCAGCTCAGGTCATGATCTCATGGTTTCATGAGTTCGAGCCCCGCATCGGGCTCTGCACTGACAGTGCGGAGCCTGCTTGAGATTCTCTCTCTCCCTCTTTCTCTGCCCCTCCCCTTCTCACACTGCCTCTGTGTCTCTCAAAATAAATAAAACTTAAAAAATATAATAATAAAAAAAAGATGATGCATTCCCGAATTTTTGGCACTAGGGGAGCTCGCTGTCTGCACATCCTGAACACCAGAATTGACTTCAAAGAGGTAAATTATTTAAATATAAAGAATGACACCACAAGAGCACTAGAAGAAAACCCAGGCAAATTCTAGCTTAACCTTGGAGTGATGAAAGCCTGTCCAGCTATAACTTAAAATGTAGCTATCTCTGAAAATTAATAGATTTGGTTGCATGAAAATAAACATTTGCATGGGGGGAGAAAAAAACACGAGCAAATTTTCAAACAGGCAAGCATTGGTGGGTCGCAGATACTTAAAACTCCTCTTCCAGGTGAAAGGCTAGCCTTCATAATATATAAAGAGCTCCTAGAAATCAAGAAAAACTCTTAACAGTCCAGTAGAGAAACAGTCAAAGAATGAACGTGAACCCACAGTTCCCATACAATGGCCTTACTTACACACACGGGACAGGCTCAGGCTTCTCCACGATGAGGAAAGTGCACAGTAGGGCTGCAGCGAATATGGGTTTTTTCACATCTCAGATGGGCAAGCACTCAGGTGCTTTATGGCTGAGCTGCGAGGACGGAGTGCCGAAACTGCACACACACCTACCCTGTGATGGGCCGTGTTGCTTCTGGGAACCCACAGCCTGGCCTGTGCGTGCATGAATGAGCCACGCTCTCCGAAGGGCTGTTCCGCATTCGCCGTGAAGAGAGAACTCTCCGTGTGGCAGGGCTGCGGCACGTGAAGAAGCGCAAGGTGCAGGGCACAGACGGTGGTCCCCGTGTCGAAGGAAGGGCTAGCTCCGTCTCCACGGTCCTCGGATTTCTTGCGCTTACACAGAGAAGCACCGGAAGAAGAAATAAGCCAACGCGGCAGTTACCGCAGCGCTGAGGGGAGGCTTCAACTCGCATCGTGTTAACGTTTATTTTCGTGTTACGTCCAAACGTCATGCCAGTCCCTGCAGGGACCCAGCACGGAAGCGGACTTCCCCGTGTATGCCTTTCTGCGCATTTTGAGTTTTGAACTTTATTTAGTTTTTATTATTTTTTAATGTTTATTCATTCTTGAGACAGAGACAGAGGACGAAACAGGGGAGGGGCAGAGAGAGAGAGGGAGACACAGAATCGGAAGCAACTCCAGGTTCTGAGCTGTCAGCACAGAGCCCGACGCGGGGCTTGAACCCACGACCGGGAGATCATGACCTGAACTGAAGTCGGACACTTAACAGACCGAGCCACCCAGGCGCCCCGAATTTGAACTCTTAAAGTACGTTTACAAAACGTGTGAGTTTCTCCAAGGGCAACGGCGGGTCATGAGTCGCCGCGCCCACCGGTGCCAGGACTGTCCTGCCGACGGTAGTCTGTCCATCTGTGTTCGGTTGTGCCTCTGCCCCCCGCCCCCCCCAGGACAGACTGTAGTCTTTACGAGGAGGAGGAGGGCCGGCTGTGCCAGAGGGTGCCCACAAGGAACAGCTGCCTCGCCTCTTCCCCTCACCCTCGCAGACCCCAGCCTTCCCGCTCTCTGCTCTGTCCTGTCCCTGTCCGCAGACCGCGTCTCCGCGTCTCACGTGAGGTGCGTGCTCACGTCCTTCTCTGCTGCTCTTCCTCCCCTCCCTGGCCCTCGTTTCAAAAGTGTAACTCCCTAGGGGCACTGGGTGGCTCGGTGGGTTGAGCATCCGACTGGATTTCGGCTCCGGTCTGGATCCCAGGGCCGTGGTATCGAGCCCCGCATCGGGCTCTGCACTGACAGTGCGGAGCCTGCTTGGGATTCTCCCTCTCCCTCTGTCTGCCCCTCCCCTGCTGTGCTCACGCGCTCGCTCGCTCTCTCAAAAAGTGTGTGTGTAACATACGTTTCCCTGAAGTGCCGAGAGGGAAGGAGCAGAACTGCGACAAGAGTTAAAAGTACATCAGGGTGGGTTTTGCGTGTGGTGGGCAGGGGCTCGCTTAGGAAAAAACCATTTCGTATTCGTGCCCTTTGCTCTCCCGCCTTCATATGTCACACTTGCGGCTTGATGGCGGGGGGGTGGGGGGAGTCCGACGATACAGGGTTAGGGAGGCAGCTGCTGCGGGGCCGTCCGTTGCATTTGAGAGGCCTGCGTTCGCTCTAGCGAGGCGCTTGGCCGGGGAACGGGTGTCCTGGCTCCCTGCCTGCGGTGTGGACGGAGGGCGGGACTGGGACAGCGAAGCCGGTGAAAGTCCGAGCGAGCTCAGAGCCGGTCGGTAGGCGTCTCCTGCCAAGGACCGAACAGGCAGGCGGCCTTGTTGGCGGTTCCCCCTGGGGGACCCGCCCCATCAGAGCAGGTGCACGGAAGTGTGGCGCTGCGACACGGGCCTCCCTCCCGAATGAGTGGGATGTGAACCAGTGGCCTCGTGTTCCTCTCTGATGAGACAGGTTGAGGGAGCGTCCCCTGCAGACGCGTAGGCCTTGATCTGACTTGTCGAGCGCCTGGTTTAGAAACAGAAGAAGGGGCCTTTGTTCTCAGACCCGGGCACCCGACCGCTGCCCCCAGGGACGCCGGTGCTGCTGGGCGGCTGTGAAAGAGCTGCCCTCCCCCAGGCCCTCTGCACTGAGTGTCTGCAGAGAGGACAGGGTGTTGATGCCTTTCTCCTTCCGCCACAAACTTCATTCAGAGCGGCGGGCCCCTCAGCTTCCCTGGCTCTTTGGGAGTTAGCCTGCTGACATGAGTCCGGGGTGCCCCGCCTCCTGACCGCCGACGCCTACCTGCTCAGCTCCCACGTAACGGGAGTCCCGCGGCCGCCTGATGGGTGTAGTAAGAGAGGCAGAAACACCTGACCATCAGAGCCCCCGGAAGCGGGCGGTGTGGAGGGGACGCAGGGCCGGGCGTGACGTCTACAGAGCTGGGAGGGGGCCGCACACGGCCGGGGGTGAGGGGCACACAGCTGGGGGGAGCACACGTCAGAAATTCTGTCCTCACTCTCCTGTGATGGCCTTTGACCTCCGGGTGGAGCGTGCCATGTCTCTGTGCACGTGTTACCCCAGATCAGTTTTCCTGGAATGGATCCAGGAGCCTGTCGGGTTCGCGGCCACGTTCCGAGGGTCACCGTCTCCAAGGATGGGGGCGTCCTTGATCTGTGTGTCTCTGCCGCTCGCGGATGCCACTGGATGTGTTGTGTGTTTCCTTGGCCACTCCAGTAGTCGAGTGCGGGTTTCTAAAGTGGGGTCCCCCAGCTGGCGAGAGGGCATCCTGGCATGAGACCTAGCTCCTTGCCTCCCGTTCCGCCCTTTCCTCTCCTACGTGCAAACAGGAACTTGTCCCACCTTCAGGCTTTCACCCGAAGCCGTGCAGATGTTATCCTCTACCCGAGTGTCTGGGGCTCGATCATCTGAGCCCCTTGACCAGCCAGCACGTACAAACGCCCCCAAGCCCGCCAGCCTGGTATGAATCCGTGCTCGTGGGAACACTGATGCCGCCTCTGAGCCAGGCTCCCTCCTCCAGGATTCCGAGTCCTCAGCCCCGGGCGTCACTTACAAGCCCCTTGCTCCCGGGCACCCGTCTTCCGTGTCCTCCGGGGCCCAAGCACCCTCCACTTCTGTGGTCTTCCTACCCAACACGGGTGTGACTTCCGACCTAGAAGGTCAGCTTGGACCCCGCGCCCTGCCCTTTGGCCACGTGCTCCTGCCTCTCGACGGCTCTGCTGGTCTCAGAGGCGCCTCAAATGCAGTGGCCCCCAGACTGAGCTCCTCCTCCTAGCGGACCTGTCCACCGGCACCCGCCTCTTCGATCTTGCCGGGCGGGTGGGCCCCCTGGCCCCTCCTGCCCAGATCCCGGGGGAACAGCCTCCTCCCGTGTCCGGGGTCGCCCCCATCTCCACCCCCTCTGCCCTTGCTGCGCACGCTCTCCTTCGGGTCCCGCTCACTTTCCATTGTGGTTCCCTCAAGACGCCAACCTGCAGACCCGCCACCTTGACCCTCCCAGGCCCCTCAGGCCTCCTCGGGGTCCCCGCGTGGCCTCCGAAGCCCCGTGCCGTCTGCGTCCCGCGTCCCGAGGGATAGGCTCGCCTTCGCCTCCGTAACGACTCTGCAGAAGATCCCAGCTGCCCCTCGGCTTAGGCGCCCCTCCTTCCCCTGAGCCCCCAAGTCCCCAGTGTCTCCTGGCCGTCACACGCACACGGTGGTCTCCTCCTGAAACCAGGAGCGGGGTGCGCGTCACGTCTCTGCGTCCGGGACCAAAGCAGCGCCCGGCACCAGCGGGTCCTCGGACGTGTGCTGAGCACGTGAACCCGCAGCCGTGCAGGTGCTTGTGGGTGCAGCGTGGCCCAAAGAGCCGGGGGAGCCGCGCCCCTGACCGTGCGCTTACCCCTGACTCCACGGCACCGCCTCAGCGCTCTTCCTGTGGCGTGAGGACTGGGCCTCTGCTCTGGGAAGCGCGGGCTGAAGTAGGAACATGTGACACGAGTGACTCCCAGGGATCATTTTCCCAAAATCCCCAGGGAAGCTTCAGCAGGGGCTGGGGTCTGCGGCGACACCGGAGGGTTTCGAGCGCCGGGCGCCCCCCTCTCAGAAGGCGGGAGGAGGGGAACGCGGGAAGGGAGGGGGTGGGCAGGGGCGCAGAGGCGAGGGTGGCCTCCAGGGCCCCCTCCCGTTGGAGCGGCCGCGGGTGCGAGGGAGCGTGAGGTGCATCTGCGGGCACCATTCCGGCTCCTTTGCCGAGCGGACATTGGACGCGGGAGGAGAAAACTCCTAAGGCAGCCGACCCTGACCGCACGTCCGTCATTCGCCCGTGACAGGGAGCGAGAGGGGCCTTGCTGGCACGCGCACTCACGGTCTCTCCCTGTCTCTTTCTCTCCCCAGTCATGCCAAGCTGACCTGGTGAAGGACAACGGTCACAAATACTTCCTGTCGTCCTGGCAGACCCGTACATGCCAGTAAGGCTTCGTCCCCTCCCGGGACACCCTCGGGGTCCGTGTCGTCTGTCTCGCCGGCGGGTCATGCTCTGGGGTGGCCGTGGCCGGGGCTGCTCCCTGCGTGCGGGGGGGGGGGGGGCATGTCGGGGCGGGGGCAGGCGGCGTGCACCTGATGTCAGAGCTGCTCCCTCGGTGCGTCCGCGTAGGAGAGACGCGCGGCCTGGCCTGGTTGTTTCCGCTCCTCTGCCCCCCTGGCGCGTCTTCTCAGCGCAGCAGGAGCCGCTCTCCCTCGCACCCTGTCAGCCGCGTTAGATTAATGAGTAGATGTGACAGCTCGTGTGTCTCGTGAAGGTTCTGGAACACGACGAGAGGCAGATGTGCCTTATGAATCAGGAAGGAAGGCAGGGGAGGAAAGAAGAGTGTGAACGTTGACGTTCCAAGTTAGCTTATTCTGTAAGACGCTTAACGGTAGGGACGTGCGTACACGGCACCCCCACGGCTGCACCGTCCCCGACTTCTGGGCTCCATCCCTGTAGTCCCCAGCACGGCGGAGAGAACCAGAGACGTCCCGAGTCCCCTCCTTGATGTCGCTTCGTCTCACGGGCATGTTCCGAGTGTCAGCGCTCATCCCCACAGCTTTTCTTTTTTTTTTTTTTTTTAATTTTTTTTTTTAACGTTTATTTATTTTTGAGACAGAGAGAGACAGAGCATGAATGGGGGAGGGTCAGAGAGAGGGAGACACAGAATCCAAAACAGGCTCCAGGCTCTGAGCTGTCAGGACAGAGCCCGACGCGGGGCTCGAACTCACGGACCGTGAGATCATGACCTGAGCCAAAGTCGCCCGCCTAACCGACTGAGCCACCCAGGCGCCCCCCCCCCCCCCACGGCTTTTCTAAGCTAAATGCTGGTTACGAGAAAAACCAGAGACGTTAAAGGCTGGATCGTTACAGAAAAGGCAGGTAATGCACGTGTGTCTCAACTCAAGTGTGGGAACAGCCTCATCCTTGCTGGTGCAAGTTGACACTTCACGTGAGGCCTGGAAACAGCCGCGTGCCTGCTTTTCGGGCAAGAATCCAGTCGACCAAAGGGACAAGGACACCGAAGCGGTGATCGTGGCCAAGCGGTGAGCCGAGCCGGCACACGTGGGCCCTGCTTCTTTGGCTGCAAACACGTTGACGCTTTGAACCCATAGTGACATTCGAAAGAAAGAACATTGCCACCATGCCAAAAACTGAAGCGAGAAGTCTGAAGGGAGCCACAGCGGGAAGGGGGCGCTGACCCTGGGGTTCCCTGTGCACACGGACCCGGTCTGCACCCAGGACGGGCCGAGCCGCAGCACCGTAACGGACCCCTGCGGATACGGGAGCATTCGAGGCTGCACCCCCCACCCCCCACCCCTCACCCCCCATGGGAAGGGCTCAGAAAAGGGCCCCGTTTGTCTCTCCACGTCTGGGCCGAGGTCTCTGGGGGCGCTTGCACGGCCCAGAGCCCGCGAGACTCAGGCCAGAGGCACAAGCCGGCTCCTGACCCGCAGGATGGAGCACTGAGCGGAGTCATCAAACAGGAAATTAGCAGCCAAGAACCGAACGTAACAGAGTTCTCTGGAAAAGACTATAAAATCCATAAGGGTAAGTATGTTTTAGACGATTCAGTGAAACAATTTGTTGCTTTAATTATGTCCAGAAATACACCACTGGGTTGTTTCTTCAGAAGTACTTGTGCATCTGCTATAAGGAAATAACCTATTTTTTCCTTTTACTCATCCTCAAAAAGGACCGACTAGATTCTTTTAATCAGTAGGCAGTTTTTTTGCGGGGGTCCTGTAAGCGGAAGACCCAGACATTGCCGTCCAAAGCTCCATGGATGAATCGAACGGTAGAATGGCACAGTCAGTGAGAGAATTCCTGGAGGAATCACCTGGAATGAAGCACATGAAGGGGACTCAGAGGCCTACAAGGGGGGGGGGGGTGTCTCACTGCTGCCACCCTGAGGCCAGAGTGTGCACTCGGGACATGGAGAGAAGCAGGATGTGAACAGATCACGGCTGAGAATTTTCCCAGTTTGAAGAAAGGAATGAGTTCTCAGTGAAAGCACTGTGAGTCTTGAGAAGACTAAATAAAAACAAATCCACACAAAGGCCCAACCTAACAGAGGTAGAAAATATCAAAGGCAAAAGGGGAAAATCTTAAAAATAAGCAGAACGAGAAGAGGGCTTTGCACAGGACGCTGGAGGAAAGCGACTGTCACCCCGGAACCCCCCACCACCTCGCGCACCATCCAGGACACGGTGAAGCCAGCCCGTGGTCACAGACGCACAATCGGTCGCATTCGGACGCCCGGTGAAGGGCTTATGGAGCCCGTGCTTCAGGAAGAGACCGAGCCCACGGGGGCGCAGAACACAGCACGGGGCTAAGGAATGGGCTAGCGTGCGGCCATCTACGTGAGCACCGGCCGTGAACACAGGCCGTAGTCGTGAGTTCGAGGGGTTAAGACCGGAGGAGGAAGGTTGGAATCGGCAGCCTTGACTGATCCAAGGGCGGAGAGCGAGAAAGATCGACCTCAGACTCTGCCCCAGGTGCACGTTAACAACACCAGGCACCACGACCCTGTTACGGACAGCAGACTGGTTCCCCAGCTAGCAGAGGCACAAGGGAAGGATGAGGACAGACCCGCGCGACAGAAAGAGGGAAGCCGGGAACCGAGTCAGGGTGCTGGAGTCGCGCGTTTTCTGCCAGCGCACTGGGCGGTGGTGGGCATCGCGCCTCCACAGGCTCGGACGGGGTACAGGGTGAGCGGGACAGGCTTGTGCGCAGAGGGTCCCAGCGGGCCCGTCCCGCCCCGTCCTGCCCCTGTTGGGGAACAGCCATGCTAAGCGGCCAGCCCTGAGCCCTCAGACCCTCTTGCGGGGTTTTCTGTCCCGTGGACTCTGGTCAGAAGGCAGCAGCGGCACCGGGTCTTGACCTGGAGCACCAAGCTTGTCACTAAGGTTCAGGACGGAGAGAGCCCTGCTGTGCCACGGGGACACGCAAACCCAGGCCAACCTGTGTTTTCCAGGCTGAGCATCGGACCATGACGGCTTTCATCCTGGCTGTGATCGTGAACAGTTACAACACAGGACAGGTAAGTGTCGCAGCCCCCGGAGCTGCCCTGTTTGGGAGCGGGGATGCTGGTCTGAGCGGCTACTGAACCGGTCCCCCCAGAAGCGGTCACCACGGGACACGGGGCCCTTCCTTTCCCCAGCCGGCCGTCCGCAGGGCACGTTGAAGGTGGTGGGTTTGGAGCGAGGAAACCTGGGCAAATGTGGCGGTGTGAGAGTTTCCCCAGGGAACGGGCCTGTGACCGCGGCCGGCCCCTCCCCCTGCCCCGGGCCCGCGGGTGAACACGGGTCGTGTGCCTTCTCGCAGGAAGCCTGCTTGCAGGGAAATCTGATCGCCATCTGCCTGGAGCAGCTCAACGACCCCCACCCGCTGCTGCGCCAGTGGGTGGCCATCTGCCTGGGGCGCATCTGGCAGAACTTTGACTCGGCCAGGTGGTGCGGCGTGAGGGACAGCGCGCACGAGAAGCTCTACAGCCTCCTCTCCGACCCCATCCCTGAGGTGAGCCCGCCGCGGCCCGTGCCCAGGCCAGCCGAGGCCAGGGGTGCCGGCTTCCCGCCGGGCGCCGCACGTGAAGGAAGGGGCCGGGTGGGGGTCAGACCGCAGCCGCCCTCTGTGGCGTGACCGTGACCCGGCCCGGCCCGCAGGTGCGCTGCGCGGCGGTCTTCGCTCTCGGCACGTTTGTGGGCAACTCGGCGGAGAGGACCGACCACTCGACCACCATCGACCACAACGTGGCCATGATGCTGGCCCAGCTGATCAACGACGGGAGCCCCGTGGTCCGCAAGGTGCGTGGCCCCCGGGTCCGCAGGCAGCGGCAAAGCGCCTCGCGACCAGCGTCCCGCGGCGCTCAGGGATCGGAGCCCGTGGCCTCGGCCGCAGCTGTGAGCCCTCCGTCCCCAGGGGCGCACGTCCTTTAGAGAGCGGACCTTTGAATGTTTGTTTAATTCTCTGCACAATGCGTTTCTTCACCAGATACTCGTGTGTTTGCTTCATTTAAAGGCATTTAACAGGCTGCGCCTCCTGGCAGCTTGTAAAATAGGCTCCTTCCTGCCTGGGAGCATCACATACACACATCATGGCGACTAAAAGAGCAGTAGACACCCACAGACAGACGGAAAGGTTTGTGGAGTGTGTCCCCCTCCCCGCCCCCGTGTTTGTCAGCGGCGGAACGGAACACGGAACACGTTCGCGACGGGGCGGCTCTGACTTGTCTGCGCACGTGCGCGAATGCCTCGGGTTTCTGCCTGAGACCTCGCGCCTCTGTCGGAAGCTGGCCCGGCACAGCCCGAGGTCCCCCCCCGACTCCCCGCCGGCGGAGGCGCCACCGGGTACCCGCACGGCGGCTGGTGGCCTGGAGAAGACTGTCCCCTCGGCACGGGCGGTCTTCCCGGGCATCGTGTGTCCACCCGGCACCCGGTGTGGCTGAGGTCGCGGAGCGGCAGGAGGGAGGCCGGGCGCCTTTCAGGACAGGGTGTGGCTTGGGGCTGTCTGCTCACGCGGACCCTCTGATTTTCTCGGGAGGGACGCAGTCTGGGCAAGCTTACTTCCGCCAGACCGGAGACACGGAAGGACGGGCTCCCTGAGACCCTGGCGGCGGGCCCTGTTTCGCTGCCCGCGCTCTCTCGATCAGAGGCACGCTTCCCGCAGCCCTGCCAGCCTCCTTGCTCCTGCAGCAGATCGCCTCCCCTTGGACACCGCTGATCAGAGTGGCAAATTAGTGGTTTCTTTCATTGTCCACTGAGATCCCTCCTAAAGAAGGAAAGCTTGCTTTCTTCTTTCCAGAAATCTGAAATGTGAAAAGGAACGTTAATAAAAATTAGAACAACGTCCCCGTCAGCTTCCAGTACCCTGGAGACTGGCCAGCACGCACCTGGGACTGCCGTGTTCTCGAGCACGGCCCCAGTGTGGGCCCTGGGGTCCCGTTCCTGCCTGAAGTCCACTCAGTGTCCCTTTTTTCTGGATACGAGAATGCCCAGGTGTAGCCACGTCCCTCCCGAAGGTGCCTTGCTGACCGCCTTGCCTGGGGGGCTCCCCGCTGTGGCTGCGTCCCAGGGGCGTGGCTGCACATCAGAGCCCACCCCGCTAAGGAGGCAGGGGACTTGCCCCTCCGTCCTGGGCTCAGCATGCAGGCTGTGCGTCCGAGGCCTCGGAGCACAGAGTGGGAGACGAGCCTGCCTCCAAGGGGCAGACACGGGAAGCAGCAGTCATTCTAGAGCCCTCATTGACGAGCAGGGCCGCAGAGGGGGGCCCGGAGCGCTCTCTGGAGCGCGTCAGCGTGATGCATGCCCTGCCTCGTCGGGGAAGAGGAGTCAGGAAGGCTTCCGGAGGTGGGAGCTCGCCCCTGGGTTAGGAGGGCTGAGCAGCCAGGAGCCAGGGAGGTGAGGGCCAAGGAGAGCAGGTAGGGCGGGCGGAGTGTGTGCAAAGGCCCAGGGGTGTGAGGACCACGGTATGCCCAGGGGCTGCCCGCCGTTCGGATGGCTGGAGCAGAAAGCAGGAGGGGCAGGGAGGGGGAGGGGAGGACGGTGGCTCGGCGCCCGGCCCTACGTGTCAGGAGCGCACCTGCTCTCACCGTGCTGAGTTCCTCATTCTTCCCGCAAGTGCTTGGGTGCTGGGTGAGGCCTGGGGTGGCTGCGCTCGACCCCGAGACAATGAGGCTGTGTCTGCTGTGGGAACGTGGGGCACAGAGGCTTGGGGAGGAGGGCAGCAGCTGCAGAGAGGACGCGGCCTGAGCGGGGTGGGCGGGGAAAGCCGCGCAGAGAGGTGCTGCCTGCTCAGAGACGGGACCCTGCAGCGTCGGCAGAACCGTGACGCCGCTGGCACTTGTCTCCTCCTCGTCCAGAGCCATGTGGCAGGACCGTCGGGAGCTCGGGCCCAGCCTGCTGGTCTGGGAGACCCAGCTCCAGGGCCCCGAGGGTCCGGAGCACGGCTCAGGCTTGGGCATCGAGCTCCGCGAGCTCACCTGCCCCTTGCCGCTGCGGTCAGAGTCGCCGGCTCTGACCCGCAGCCGAGGCGCCGATGATACGTGCAACCAGCTGCTGTCGTGCCCCTGTTTGGGGCAGAGGAGAGAAATGGGGACGTATGGTGGGATTTTCATGAAGTCGCACGTATTCAGTGTGGAAAAGATCACATGCGTTTACTTTGTATGGTGACAGTACCCTTTCCTAGACGAGGCGATGCGATGGCAGAGGGTGACTTACTCAGTGAGCTCACTTGATAACATCAGAGTCGATAGGTTCACATCGGCCTCCCAAACCTCTGTGGACGTGAACTTGTCTGTGAAGTATCAAATCCAGGTGCCCAGCCCCCCGGAAGCCAGCTGCCCCCCCAGAAGGGCCAGGCGAGGGGCGGGGGTGGGTCACCGCCCACCCACATCCTCACCCCCGGCTTCCCCGCCACCGTCCGCCTCCACAGCCGTGAGTCTCGTTTATTTGTACGTGGTGACCGCGGACCACGGAGGAGCAGTGTGATGTCCACCTGCCTTCCCGGCGTGTCTGACTCAGCGGCAGGCTGTCGGGTCCCTGGTGGACTTGGTGGGGCCGAGCTGCCCGGGAGGGCCTGAGGGTGGTCACGTCGGAGCAGACGCGCTCCCGCGAACACTGCCGTCTCGCCACGGTTATGGGGCCGCACGCGAATCTCCAGGCCACCGGTGTCAGCCTGTCATGTGCCACTGGACGCACGCAGTGGGAGGCAGTCCTCAGGGGAGGAAACAAGGAGGTGGCCGCCAGAGCGCACGGGGGCCGCGGGGGGACGCCAGGAAGACGCGCAGTCTGACCTCCCGCGCAACCGAGGGAGAGCGTTAGCGGGTTCCCCTTGGGACAGTGCAGGAGCCCGGGCACGATGTCCCTGAGCCCTTCGTGAGGTGAGCCGCGTGATGGAGATGGTAACGTGTCTGAAGGGAAAGGCTTCGTTTAGTGGGTACTCGTTAAGCACCTGCTGTGTGCTGCGCCCTGGGTCCCCGGGCCTCGACGATCGGGCACGGAACTGAACCCACCTGAACAGCCTGCACTTGAAGGCGGGGTGGGCTGGAGGCTGGACAGACGCGGGTGTGACCTAGCAGGTGGCGGTCGTGCCCTGAGGGAGGTGAAGCGGGGTGAAGGTGGGGGGGCCTGGAGGCGAGCCCCGGGTGAAGGTGCCCGGGTGCCCAGCGAGGCATCCGAGCGGGAGGCCTGAAGGGATCGCGGGGTGAACTGGGGACGCTCGGGGACGGTGTCGAGTGCGCCGGCCCGGCGCGGGAGTGCTGGCGGCTCCCTCAAGGGTCCGTGCTAGATGGCGGGGCGGAGAGCCGGGTGGGCAAGGCCTCGTTTCGCTGCGCGTGTGAGCAGAAGGCTGGAGGTCGGGAGGAAGGTGGGGCGGACCGCTGCCGCCGGCCGGAGGGGCTGGGGCGCTGATCTCCGCGTGCGGGCGTGCCTGTGGGGAACTGCTTCCAAAAGCCTAGGGCACAGCTGGGCTGCGCGTCCCGGCCAGAACTGCCCGCACGTTTGTGTTTTGTGGTCAGACGCGCTCCAGGAGCCCGTGGCCGGCAGCAGCCGCCTCACGCGTCCTCCGCCCCAGCAGGACGTACTTGATCCACAGCCACCAGGCGGGGGCGGCCAGCTCGGTGTCTGGCCTTCGATGGCCTTCCCTGCGTCAGAGGGTCTGGGACCTGGCTGCGAGCTCCTGCTGCAGGGGCCACCGTGAGCTTTTCTCACCCGACGTCAGAGCGGAGGGGAGAGTCTCTCCGCAGAAGGCACAGGCCGCGTGTTTGCCGGGAGGGGCCCGGCGGGTGACCCCTGCGTGGCTTGTTCTCCGTTGCACAGAGGCTGCGCTCCGGTTTGCGGGGTGGGGGGCGGGTGGCAGGGATGTAGGCACCGCAGATAAGGGCCAGATGGGGTGTCGGGCAGTGGGCGTGAGCAGGCTTGTGGGGGGCTCAGTGCAGTCCGACTCGGGCGGATCGGGTGGGAGGTGGGTCAGGGGTCCGTAGTGCCGTGGGCGTGAACCGAGGAGTCCCTAGCGGGAGCCGACTGGGAAGGGTGGAACCAGCACACCGTGGGCTGCCGAGTTCGGGGTCGCGGGAGCACTCAGGCCGAGACGCTTGGCCAGCACTCGAAAGGCCGGCCGGGAGCTTGAAGGGGGCGGGGGGGACACGGGTGTGGGTTTGGGAGCAGTGCACAAATTGACAGGAGGAGGCGAAGGACTTTGTGGGGTCCAGACAGGAGAGGGAGCACAGGAGAGAACAGGGGGCAGCCGCTAAGGGTCCCGGGCCGTGTGGAGCTGGGCACCTGTGCGGAAGGCCCGCGGCATGGGCCACAGGGATTCCCTGCGAGCTGGGGGCCCCCAGGAGCTCACGCAGCAGAGGCCCCTGTGCTCCTTTCCTCGAGCAGTTGGGCCTAAGGATCCTGGAGAATTTCCCTGCCTCTCAGGGACCGGACACTAATTTTTCTTTGCAAGTTTTGCGTTTAATAAGAGGCGCGCTCTGGCCTGTCGGATGTGCTCTGCTTTAACGTGCCCGGAATTCAGATGGCTCACCCAGCGGCAGGGTCTAATCAACACGTACCTCAGCCTGGCTCCCGTGACCCGTCCGCCTTGCCCCTGGAGGGTGTCATTCACGCCTGTGTCCGTGCCCACGTTCGCGTCTCGAGACGCCGCCCGCACTGCCTGTCCAGGGCTCCTGCTCCCCTTGGACACTCGCGAGCGCGTCCCCGAAGGGCCAGTCCCTCCTGCCAACGCTGAGTGCAAAGTGTTTCAACCTCTGTTTCTTCTCTGGTGACTCGAGCGCTCGGCGTGAACTTTCAGCCTCACTGCCGTTCCGCAGTCCTCTGCCCGCCACCGGTAAGCGTCGTTGTCCTTGTCCCTCTCGGCAGGAACTGGTGGTGGCTCTGAGTCATCTTGTCGTCCAGTACGAAAGCAATTTCTGCACCGTGGCCTTGCAGTTCATGGAGGAGGAGAAGAATTACCCGTTGCCTTCTCCAGCGACCACAGGTACGGCGGCACAATGCCTGAGCGGCCGGCCGGGGACCCCGGGGCAGGACCGTGGCAGGGCCCCATGACTCCCGCCATCCCAGCCACTTAGCAGAATGGAAAGGGCGGCAGGAGGGGCCACACTGACCCTCTGACTCTTCCTTTTTCCTACCATTTTTGGGAATCAAATTCATGGGAATCTTGAAGGATAGCAAAACGCGTGCGGGGGGGGGGGGGGGCTCGTGGAAAAGCACGTCACCTCCTCCCGTGATGAGCTGTTGGTTTCCTGTTCCGTGAGTCACGTTAGGCAGCTCCTGTTCTCCCATTTGTCCTTTTTGCTGGATTATATTTCATCATATTGGGCTGCCCACCTCCCACCCCCCCCCCCCCCCGCCACAAACGCAGCCTTTTCTGCAGGAAAGAGGCTCGTGATCAATAACAGAAGCGTTACTGCTTTTAGAACATCAGGGAAGGGAAATGAAAATGAACTTGCTCAGTGGAAACAGCTGGTGCCCTGGAGGAGGGCCCAGAGGCAGTGGGGGGGGGGGGGTCCTGTGGGGCGGACCGGCCGCCACCCTGTCGTCGCCTGTAGGGCAGCGGCCCTCGGCTGAGTCACAGGGCGCCTGCTGCTGCCCTCAGGGCGGCCCCGTGGCCAGTGGTGCCCTGGATGTCTGGTGTCGGTCCTGGTCATGCCTCCCCTCCCCACCCGGCGTCCAGCCGACCCTGACACGTGTGTCAGAGGCCCTCACTGAGTGGCAGTAGCTCCTGTCACCTGCTGCTGTGGCCACTGGCCAAGGGGGCGCGATGTGCCCTGAGGCCCACCACTGACTCCTTCTTCTTCTTTCTCCCAGAGGGGGGGAGCTTGACCCCGGTGCGGGACAGCCCGTGCACCCCCAGACTCCGCTCCGTGAGCTCCTATGGAACATTCGCGCCGTCACCACCGCCAGAAGCTTGAACAAATCTCTGCAGAACCTGAGCTTGACAGAAGAGTGTAAGATGCCGGAATTGGGCCCCTGGGCCGGGGCGGGGTGGGTTTGGTTTTCTGAAACTTCCCGTGCGCGGGCGCCCCGTCCCTCTCTCTGCCGTGAGCCCGCGCCCGCTTGTGCCATCGGCTGGCTGGCCAGCGGGGCCCACACACCCGCAGGCAGCCTGGCACGGGTGCCCCTGCGGCCCACGTGCCCCTGGCCGCCAGGAGCCCGGGTCTCGCCAGGGGCGCGGGTGCGGCTAGAGGAGACCGGTGGGGCCGTGTGGGCGGCGCACGTCCCGGGAGCCCCAGCTGACCGCCCCCCCCCCCCCCGCCCTCCGTGGCCAGCGGGCAGCTCGGTGGCCTTCTCCCCCGGAAATTTGAGCACCAGCAGCAGCGCCAGCAGCACCCTGGGCAGCCCCGAGAACGAGGAGTACATCCTGTCCTTCGAGGACCATCGACAAGATGCGCCGAGTCAGCTCCTACTCCGCCCTCAACTCCCTCATCGGTGAGTGCGGCGCCTTGGCCCTCCTGTCTGCCCCCGCCCACCCCCGCGGCACCAGGGCTCGCCCCCGGTGCTCGCCAGATGGCGGACGCCAGGACCGTCTCGGCCGGAGAAGAAGGGTCAGCCGGGGTGTGGGGGTGAGCGGCGTGTGCTGGGCGGCCGGAAGTTTCCGTCACCTTCGCCGTGCTCTAACGATGGCCGACGGGCTGTTCTGGGCTCGTTGTGTGGGGAGGCTGCCAGAACCTTCCGTCTGCCGCCACGCCCAGCGCCACGGCCCATTCGCCGTCCCCTCGCTGATTTCACCCCGGGAGACATCTTGTCTGTCACGGCCAGGGCAGAGCAGGGGCCGCCACACCTCTACCAGGCAGTGACGGCCCCACCCACACCCCACCCCCAACCCCCACCCCACCCCCGCCAGAGGTCTTCCCTCCTCACGGGGTCGTGGGCATCCTCCTCGTTCCTCCTGTGCGACTGTCAGTCTTCGGGGCGCTGGCAGCAAGGGCCACACCTGCTTGGCGGGCCTCTCCCGCCCCTGCTGCGATGCCCAGGATGGTTTCCCAGGCCTTGGCTGGAGCTTTATTTCATGTCGAGAAACGCTTTACACGTAAAACTTGGGGACGTTAACATAACACCCCACCACGCGCGTTTCACTCCCGACTTAAGGAATCACAGACAGAGCTGCAGCCCCAGAGCCCGTACACCCGTGTCCTGGCTCTTTTACTGTCCGCAAACCCCCAAAGCGCTCACGGCGCCTCGTACGGGCTCCAGATTACGTGTGGCCCGTGTCCTATGGCTCGCATCCTCGCGGGGTGGCTCCTGCCCGCTGCTTTTCTGCCCCCTGTGCGCGCCGCTCTCCTCCTGCCCCTTTCGTCGGTCCACGGCGGCCGAATTACGCCTCCTCCGTCAGAGGCGGGCTCCACTCCGCGTCCCGGTCTCCAACCGCAGCACGAGCATTCGCGCTGTTCCTTCGCTTGTTACCTTCGCGCATCGTGTTTTCCTGAGATGTCCGTTTCAGGCACGCGTTCTCGTCTCTCCGGGAACGTCTGCAGAGTGCTCTCTCGACATTGTAGCCCCTGCTGTCTCCGCGGGAGCGTCCCCTTTTACTCCTACTGCTGCTTGTTTGCTTTTGCTTGTAGGGTTGATCCCGGAAACCCTACAAGACGTTTGTTAATTTCTTTAGTGTTTTCGAGTCCCAATTTGGGCTTTGTTGCTTTTTTTCATTATTGTATCTTACTGTTTCGTTCGGTAACTTCGTATCTTTATTCCCCTCTCTTTTCTTGAGCTTTACCGAGTTAGTTTTCGTTTCTGGAGCTGAGAAGAGAAATAGCCCGTGCGCTTGCCGGGTTTCCTGCTTTCTGGCATCAGCATGTGCATCTGTGATTTCCTGTCTGCCCCTCGCCGGCCCCTCACGTGGGGCCGGGACTGCTCTCGTCGGCGGTTGGTTCTGAGTTCGTCGGCTTGTGTCCATGGCGAGCCCAGCGCCCTCGCACTTGCACTGTCCGCGTCGCGTGATGACCGTGGCATTTCTGACTTTCCCCCATGATCCGAAAGGGGCAGGGCCGTGGCTCCTGTGTTGGCCACACGAGTCCACTCCTCTGCTAGAACAAGAGTCGGGTCGAGTCCACGTGGCTTCCCGTTGGGGCCCAGACGTGGCCACCGCGCCCCCCAGGTCGACAGGAGCCAGGAAGGGATCTATTTGCCGAACACACCCACCCACCACCAAGAACGGGGCTCAGAAATAACCGGCTTAAGCGGTCCGTCTCAACAGAAACAACATCGCAGATGTGTGCATCTGGGTTGTGCCCAGAAGGCGCGGGGTTGGTGCTCGGCAAGAACACAGGTTCTGGTAACTCACCAGCAAGACGTGTTCTGAGTGTCCCTTGCAGGGTGTTTGTCGTGGACCAGATCGTGGCCTTCAGTGGAATTAACGTTGTACGTAGTGACTAAGTTCCCGTCTGGCCCCACAGGAGTCCTTTAAAACCTGGGTCTAAGCGAGTGAGTCTAAGCGAGTGTTTCTGTGTAAACCTATGTGGAAGAACACGAGGTAACAGGGAAAGCTGAGAGGAACGGACCCGCGCGGAGCTGTGTTTCCGTCACTGCCTCTTCTCCGGGAGCCCGCGCGGCTCCTGTAAGCGCACCTGACCCACCAGCCGGGGGTGCGGGGGGCCTGGCCGCCGCGCACCGCCCCCCGCTCCCCACCGCCAGGGTCAGGGGCCGGCAGATGTTCTCTGCCCCAGACCAGACAGTGTCCACCTCCAGCGTGGCAGGTGGCACAGAAGTAGCCTGAGGTGTCACGTGGACAAGCGAGTCCGGCCACGTTCTAATAAAACACTTGCGGGGGCGCCTGGGTGGCTCAGTCTGTTGGGTGTCTGACGCCCGATTTTGACTCCGGTCGCGATCCCAGGGTCGTGGGATCCGGCCCTGCGTCGGGCTCTGTGCTGAGTGTGGAGCCCGCTTGGGATTCTCCTTCTCTCTCCAGCTGCCCCTCCCGCACACGTGTGCGGTTTCTCTGTCAAAGAAGAAAATTAATTAACATTTCTTTTGATTTTTAAAAATTTAGCAACTGAAATTCAAATTTCAGAAAATAGTCCAAATCGCAAAGCGTTATTGTTTTTTTTTCGATTTCTTTTCCAACTGCTTAAAATGTACGGAAAGTATTTTTAGTTGCAAGCCCCACAGAAACAAGCAGCCGCTGAACCGGCCAGGCCGTCATTAGCCCTGAGGGCACGCCCGTCCTGCCCCCGCGGTGTCCCCCGACAGTCACCCTTGAGGTGAACGGGGAGGTCTCCTGCTCCTTCCCAGGACGTGGAGGTTCCTTCATTCAATAGGGTTTTCTAATGTGGGCGGCGTTTGGGGCTTCGGGAGCACAGCCCTGGAGGAAGTGACCGTAGAAACATCACGACGTGGAAGCTGGTCTCCACCCTAGCCAGCCCCACCGCCGTCCGCCTCAGTCGAGGGCACCGGGGGGGTTGATCCAGGCGCCCCTGTGACTCCTCTTTGCCCCCCACCCCTGCACCCCAGCCCTGGGCGCCTGCAGAGCGTGTGCCCCCGTCCCCCCCCCCCCCCCCCCCCGCGCAGCCGCCTCGCCACCCGGGCCAGCATCCCCCCGGCCCTGCGCTGGCTCCCGTAGAGCCCTCCTGACTGGTTCCCCTGTGCCCCCTGGTGCCTTCCTCTGGTCTTGTCCTGACTGCATCCGGGTCCGGTGGTCACGCCCGTGTTCTGAGGGCGTGAGCTCACACGCGTGGCCGGCCACCAGGAGGAGAAACGCTTGAAGCCGCCACACCTGGCTCCTGCGCCCGGTGGAAGTGAAGCCTGACGGACTGAAGTCCTGAGTCGCCAGGGGACCTTTGAGACCTTTTGTCAGAAGGTCTCCGTCGTCCACGGGCAGGTCCCCCCGGGCAGAGTCTCGAAAACCGCGTGTGCCGGTGGAGGCCCCGGCGGGTTCAGGCCGCGGGGTTGTGGCCGCCTCCCTGGGCGAGCGCGGGCTTCATGCTGCGTGTCTGAGACGCCCCTGGACGTGCCCCAGGCTGGGCTCCCACCCAGACGCGGCGCTGGGCCCTGAGGAGGAGCGTCATCTTGTCCTCCGCGCGGGCCTCGGCGGCGTGAGGGGCGAAGACACGGCATTTCACCGGAGGCCACGCCAGACGGAGAGGCCTGTACCTCCCGCCTCCGCCCTACCCCCGTCTGTCTCCCGGGAGCCGGCAAGTCCTCGTCACCCCTACCTGGCCACTCACAAAGTCGGACTCCTGCAGAAAGCCGAGTGTTATCTGTGCATCGTTCACGTCCTTGGAAACTTGACTGAGAAGTTCTAAGCGAGCTGGAGTTGAGGGAGCCAGCTCGTGAATATTCCATGAATAGCGCCCCGCCCACCGCGCACTCGGGAAGCGTCGGCCAGAGTCCCCACTGCCTGCGGCTCTCGCCCGCCTGAAGCCAGTTTTCTTCTCGAATTTCAGCCAAGGACTGCAGTCTCTGGCCTCTCCCTGAATGTTGCAGAGAGGTTTTCAAAACCATGGCAACCTGGGACGTCCCTTCATTCCCACCTGTCCCACAAGGCCAGCCCCTCTGGGTCCCCTCCTACCCCTCACCCTGCCTGGTGGTCTCGCCTGCTGTGCCTCATGTCTGCTGCCCCCCACTGGGAGGAGCTGACTCTGCCTGGGCCTCCCGCACCTGAACTGGGCCAGCCGAAGGGTGTCGGGCTGCACTGGGAGCCAGCCCCCGTATCCCCTCACCTCTGGAAGCCCACGTGTCTCTGGCTCGCCAGCCGTCTGGCCTGACTCCCGCGCGGGTCCCCCGTCGGCCCCCTGCCCCCAGGCCTGTCTCCCCGCGTGCCGGGACCCCCCTCAGACCTTGCCAGCACGTCACAGACCGCCAGCCAGGCTTGTCCAACGACAGCTTCACTCAGAAGCCTTCGGTCAACAAGCACTTGCTGTCAGCTCCCTACTCAGGGCCCTCCTCCGCAGACAACCCCACCTTCGTCGTCAGCCCGTCTCACCTCGCCCACCACCTCCCCCCTCCCCAGGCTGGATGCTGGCCCCTGAGCGAGGCCCGGACAACCTTCCTGGCCATTTCTGCGTGGCCCCTCCGACCCAGCAGTGCCTGGCCCTCCCTGCCGCCGACATTCTGCATCCCGTGGGGCGGGGGGTTCCCTGACCCACCAGGAGGGAAGTCGCCACCTTCATCACTCAGTTTCCACAAAGCTGCTGTCTCCTGCTCACGTGTGCCACTGGCGGCCGGGCCTGCCCTCCGTCCCCCTCCCACCCTGAGCCCCACCCCATCCAAGCGCCTGGAGGTGGGAGTGGGAAGGTCGGGAGAGACGCCTGCCTGGTGCGTGTGCAGACGTCAGGGGCCCCCCACGACACACAGAGATCCCCCGGGTCTCTGTCCCTGTCCCTGGGCCTCACCCACAACAGCCACTTCAGTCAGTCACGCTGCTGAGCTGAGCGCCAGCCCCCGGGGGTCAGGGCCACTGCCCTCAGGAAACAGGGGAGCCGAGGGACGGGGCTGAGACACAGGCACTGCCCGCACCACCGGAGGAGGAGGCCCCTGGAGCAGAGCTGCCTTCCCCCCGGGCGCACAGCCACTTGTCCCCTGCGGCACCGTCACCGGCCCCGGAAGTGGCATCTTCCCCTCTCCCCTGGTCTCCCCACGGCCTCAAGGAGTCCTGACGGGAGGCCTTGCAAGCCCCCAGCGGCCCAGGAGACCCACAGCCTCGAGCTCTGAGCAGGAGGAGCAGAGGGACTGCGAGAAAGGAGAAAGAAAGGAGGAGCGGGTGTTGCTGCCAGAGGAACCTCACACGATCCGGCGAAGGCTTTAACAGCCCATTAGTTTGATTTCTTACCGCCGGGAAACGGCGAGAAAGCGAACGGCGTTGTTTTTCCGATGCCACCGCAATCAGTTATGATTTACGGCCAAGATCCTTGATTAAAGGCCATCATTAAGTGTGTCGTGTAGGGACCCTGAGGAACATCCGCTGACAGGATCATGCAGATGCGGTGGCCGCCTGGCCCGGGTGGTGCCGCGGCCTCTTCGGGGGCCTGGACTGCTCAGGCCTCCCGCAGGGCAGGCCGAGGAGGGAGCGAGCGAGCCAGGGGCTCCTCAAGGGGCTTCCGTCACCTGCGGGGGGGGGGGGGGGGCAGCGACCGGGGGAGGGGCGCGGCACAAAGGGGCGAGTGCAGAGGCCCCGGGTCTTGGGCGCCGGTTGCTGGACAGCCCAGGTGAGCTCTTAGGGCGTCAGAGTGAGCGACCCTGAGACCCGCTTCACCCTGGGCTGCTCTCCAGGACTTCTGGGATCCAGAGCTGGCCAGGAGCTCCGAGCAAATTTTCCTACCTCTTACGCCATTCAGAAAGTTGTGGCCGTTGCCCTGAAAAATTAAATCTAAAGCCATTAGTATGATCCTTTATACTTTTAGTCTAGACATGAAAATAGGTTTCAGAGCTTGTGAGGAGAGAGTCGGGTGAGGGCCAGACACAGCGCCCTTTCTGAGCAGTTAACAGCCCGGAAGCCTCCCGGGCCCCGGAGGGCCTGCTGGGGCGTCCTGGGCGTCCGGGCTCCCGCTGGGGGCTCCACCTCTGCGGGGCCCTCACAGCCTTCCGTGTGGCTGTCGGCAGGCTTGACGACGGGGCGGTCCATGTGTCAGATCGCGTGGCGGCCAAACCCAGGGAGGAGGTGAGCGAACGTAGCACCTCCTGTCCCAGGGTCAAGGGTTTTCACTGGCAAACAGTGACCCATTCACTGTGGCCAAACACCCTGGCGAAAATTAGAACTTTTTTATTCTCTACCGAATCACAAACGGGGTTATGTCAGAGTCAAAAGTCTTCTGCAAGTAACGGCTTCTGAATTCCACGTTCCCTCTGTGCGTGGCTCGCCCCGCCTTTGGTGGCGCTGGCGTGGCGCAGCCGTGACCCTGGCTGTGGGCACCTATGGAGCCACGCCTCCCGCCGCCTTCCCCGCCTTTGTGGAAATGGTGCACACATAGCACCCGGGCGTGGCTTCTGCTGGTGGGTACCTCCGCCACCACAGGAAGTAGGTTTTAGGAAATGTCCCCAGAGGCCCTGGCTGTCAACCTGGACGGCGGTCCCATGGCTGTGGACCCTGAGGGCCGAAGGTGTTTGCTGTGCTTCCGTCTCTGAATTAAACGCGCAGGGAAACCGCACGCATCTCCGTGTGCACCACTCGCCCTGACGCAAGGCTCTCCCCTCCAAGCGAGAGGGTGTTCAGCTGACATCTCACCGACCCAAGTCCAGATCTGTACGGAAACCCCAGTCCCCACGGGGGCCCCTGCCGACTCCCCAGGGCCCACAAAGCCTGTGTGAGCTGCCGCACACAGCAGGCCCCAGAGCTCGCACGTCCTTCCAAGCGAGCACACAAGGGACGCCACCTCCCTCCTGGGCGACACAGCAGCACCTTCTGCCACCCTGAGCTGCAGGGAGGCGGGGCTTCCTCCGTCCCTGTGGCCACGGGGGTCACTGTCCCACGACTGCGGGTGGGAAGAATAGCCGCCTCTGCCTCCAGATGCCAGGCCGTGGGTTGTGCCGTGTGACCTCCGCATCATCCATCAGCCTTTGATCTGAATGGTTGGGTCAGGGGCGCCTGGGGGGCTAAGCCTCTGACTCTTGATCTCAGCTCGGGTCACGATCTCGCGGTCAGTGGGTTTCGAGGCCCGGCGTCGGGCTCCGTGCCGACAGCTCAGGGCCTGGGAGCCTGCTTCGATTCTGTATCTCCCTCTCGTGTCTCTGCCCCTCCCCTGCTCATGCACTCGCCTCGCTCTCTCGCTCGCTTCTCTCGCTCGCTCTCAAAACAGTAAACATTAAAGAAAACTTGAATGCCTGGGTGCAGCCCATTCCGTGATGGAGGAACAACCGTCCTCTGGCAGCATTCGTGAGATTTGAAGTCCCTCACCAGTGCGGCAGGGGCTGCACCCGGAGCTTGCCGGCAGATGACCTGGGGTCTCGGCGTATCCGCGGGAGCAGGGCCGGTGCCGTGCCAGCCCCCAGGTCCGCCCCGCACCGAGCGAGGGTGCGGCATCCCGCGCCCCCGCTCCCGCCTTGGCTCACCCGCCTTCCTCTCGGAAGGCTGCCTTTCCCCTTCCCTGCCTGGTGCCGACCGGGTTCCATGGTCTCTCCCCCCAGGGGTCTGCACCCGGCCCACCCGCCCTGCCCCTCGGTCCTCCAAGCCGCCCCACTGTCCTCTCTGGTTTGCGACGCAGGCCTCTGTCTCGCCACTTCCGCAAATGCTCCCTGTGTTCCATCACCTCGGTGCCGGTCCGTCGTTTGCTCCGCCACTTCCCGCCAGCGAGGCTCTTGCCGGGAGAGCCGCCCTGCCTCCCCTCCAAAGCCCACTGCGTGCCTCTTCCATGAAGGCTTCTGGGCTCACCTCCCAGCCCCACCCCTGACAGAAGGAATCGTCTGCCCGTTACTGGAGCGGCCACGGCAGCACAGTGTGGCGGACGCGGCATTGGCCCGAACGTCCGACGGGCGTGCGTTTGAATCCTTCGTCCTCTGGGCGTTCAGCCTCACTGCCCCTCTGTAATGCCCAGGGATGGCGCCTGTGGCTGAGACTGCGAGGGTCAAGTAGGACTGGGCGGACTCCTGGTCAGGCCCTCCGTGACTTCCCTTTCCTCCGTGTCTGTGACGCACCCCGTCGCGTCAACATCCGCCTCATCCACCATGGCGTCCAGACGGGACCTGAAGTGGTGGAACACACGCAGCAAATGTGGTGGCTGCCTGGGGAGGCCTGGAGGGCTCAGGTCACGTCACACACACGCTTTGTGATTTCCTGGGAACTCAGGTCGGTGCCACGTGTGGTGTGTAGACAAGAGAGTCAGTGTGTCACAGCCCAGAGCACTCCCTGAACGCGGCACTTCCCATCCGACACGCGCAGCTCACGTAGACCGTGATGGCTCCCTAGAAACCCAGGTGTGAGATTGAACGGTCCTCGGGAGCTAGATAGTGCTGTCCAGTCGGCCAGGGCTTCGAGGAAGGTCAGCCTTTCCTAACTCACCTTTCCTGCCAGGAATATCCAGCCTCAGAAGATGAAATCGCGCCATCAGGCCTAGTTACCAGCGGGGACCCCTGAGTGTCTGGGCCCCTAACCAGACGACAAGAATGAGGCTCCGCAGCCCCAGCTCTGGAAGCGCCCGTATCCCTGGCAGCAGCTAGGGTCTCCAGGAGCCGGCCAAGCACACCAGCCACAGCTGTCCGCTGCTAAACACCCCCTCTCTCTCTCCTAGGAGTCTCCTTCAACAGTGTTTACACTCAGATTTGGAGAGTGTTACTGCATCTGGCTGCGGATCCCTATCCAGACGTTTCCGACTTGGCCATGAAGGCGCTCAACAGCATTGCCTACAAGGTACGTGCGACGGCGTTCCCAGCAAAGCTCCCGAGTGCCTGGTCCCCCATCGCGGATATTCATGCCGGGAACCCCAGGCGGTTAGAGAGACCTTGGACAAGCGCCTCACGGTGTACCCGACCTCTGTTTGTGTGCAGCTTCAGTCGGGGCACGGCCCTGCCTCCACTCAGCCGTGTCAGGGCGCCTGGAAGTTAGGTACGGGCTCCCGCTCGTTACCCTCGTGATCCTATCCACGTCTGTGTGGTCTGTAGTGATGTCCCCCTTCATTCCCGGTACCCGTGGTCACACTCACGACCGCTCGGGCTGCAGGAAACCTCACGGGGCCAGCTTCTGGTTTTGTCCCTATTCGTCTGTTGCTTTTTATTTTCCATTTTATTGACAGCTCTTTTCATCCTCATTACCCTCTTCCTTCTGCTTACCCTGAGTCTAACTTGCTCTTCAGATTCCAGTTTCTTAAGACAGAAGCTGAGGTCATCACCTTTGCCTGAAAGCTTGTGACGCACAGAGGTGTCTCGAGGCCTTGTTTTGTCTCTGAGGTGTAGGCCGGTCTCCCCGCATGGCCAGCGCAGCCAGGGCCAGCACGGTCATCAGGTGCTCCAGTCACTCCCCGCCCCCTTGGTTATTTTGGTCATGATGAAACCGGTATTCTATATAAGTTCATTTTGTAGTGGCTTTTATGTATTTAACCTTATCGAAAATCAACCCGAACTGTTTAAAAGTACGTCAATGCCTAATCTTGAAATTTCACAACTATAACTCATCACGGTAGACCTGAGCTCAGATGGTCAGAGACGTTCCTCTGAGGGACGTCTCAGGCGTGCGTAAAGCACGGAACCCGTGTCTCCGTGTCCTTTCGGGTCACGTGTGAGGTGCGTGGCTGCGAGCTGGAAGTGCGTCTTCAGCCCACTTGAGGTAATTAAACATCGTGTGTGCGATCGCTCCTACCCGGCAAAGCCACACCAGCAGGTTACAACAACCGAGACAGCCTCTCGAGGCTTTAGAACAGCGCTCCCTGACACAGCCTTGGAAGTGGCTTGTGGCTTTCTGCCTGTCGTGCTGATCTCGACAGACACACGCACATCCCAGTGTGCACACGGTGGGCACACCCAGAGGGCAGAGATTGGAGTGGGTTCCTCTAGAGTCCATACTTCCTGAAGCCTTGTACTGGTGCGACACAGCCTGTGTGAGTGAGAGTGTGTCTGTGTGTGTCTGTGTGTAACGTATACAGGTGTGTGTCTGTGTGTGTGTGTTTTCAAGAGTAAACATTTGCCACTGAAGGCTTTGGAAGCATAAACATTAAGGAAATATTTCTTGCCCTCAATTTAATTTTAAAAATGGCTTACTTTCTACTCTAGCAACTAACGAGGGGGATTACATTTCAGTTCACAGAGAAATGGGCCTATTTTGATATTTAACTGTGACACCAAATTTTTATTCATCAGAGTCAAAACAGCCTTATTACTCCGGAATACCCCATAGAATTCCGTATTCAAATATAGAAATTGCTGGCAGCTCGGGAACTCACATAGCTCGAGAACTGTGGCCTAATTTCAAGTATTTATATCCCCTGTCCACACAGGCTTGGGGTTTGCGTTTTGCTTCTAGTTTTTATTATGGAAAATTTCAAACCGCGGAGAGAGATACAAAGAACAGCATGACGACCTCAGGAACCACGATGGCCCCGACAGCCTCCCTGGCGGCCACTCCTGCCATCTGTGCTTTGGGGACAACACTTAGGAGGAAATTTCACAGCGACAGGTGTTCAGATGTCAGGGTCGCGTGCACTGATTACACTACTTTTAGTATTTATGAGAAAACCTGTACTCACGTAAACCCACCCAGAGATAGTCCCCCAGCGTCCCGACACCCAAGGAGCCCAAGTGTCGGCCGCCACCACGTCTGCGGGGGGCCGCGTGCAGCCAGGTGTGATGGAGATCACAAGCCAGCGTGTGAGGTTCGAGGCCAAACAGTTTCCTTATAAACCAAAGGCCTAAGTGACCAAGAACAAAGGTGAAGGTTGAGATCCCCAAAAACCAAATTCAAAAAAGTTCCACGGAAACTGATTAAATCCTGGCTCCATGCTGATAACGTCGGTTTCTTTTAAAGCCCTATTCCCCATTCAGGGACCCTCTCCTCCCAGTTAGCACCTCACTTAGAGCCCAGGGAGCTGCCGCGCTCGCCCCAGACCCGCGTTCACCCAGCGAGGGTGCAGTGAGGCCCAGAGCGCAGCACCTTTGCTCCACCTCTCTGTGGGCTCGTGTGGATGCCCACGGAAGCATTTTCATTTCTTCTCACTCGGGTCGAAAGGGCCTCCTTCTCCCAGAGGCGGGGTCCTCCCGGGAGGACCCCCCGCTGCCCGCCCCCCACCCACCACCACCACCAAACAGAGGAGCCTGTGTGCCAGTGCTGTGTGCCCCCTCCGGGGCCTCCCCTGCCTCACCGCCTGCTGCCGCCTCCAGCAGGATGGGCCTCCCAGAATTGTCGGAAATCGGGGCAGTCCTAGCGAACCGTTAACGACCGAGAGGCATCTCCGTGTATAGTTCGCAACTTGTCACGCGCCTGTCCGTTCTCACCTCCCCGCAGACCCAGAGGTGACGGCGTCATCACCCAGAGTTGCGTAGCTTACAGAAGTAGACGCCGCCCCCTCTGAGAGTCCACAGGCCCTGCCGGGCCAGATGCAGAAACGGCCCCAGGAGAGCTGGTCCCCTTGGAGATCAGACTCCGTGGCTCTGGGGTGGCCGCTGGGCCTGTGCTCTGGCCCTCGTGAACACCCTGCCAGCAGGTAGAGGGTGGCTCTCCGGGCCCATGGGCCCTGGTCAAACGCCACCAGCCTTCAGCCCACTCCCCGTCCCCTAGCTGGTGTGTGCAGAGTTTGGGCTCCCTGTGGGCCCTGCCGTGGCGAGTAAACAGAGTTTACTGAGAAGCAAAGTGGAAATATTTACGTCTCCTTCCTTCCTCCCTGTCCTCACCTACTCTCTGTTGCCGCTGCTCCAAAATGCACAGACCCTGGAAAGGGGCAGGTGAGACCCCCCCCCCCCGCCCGCCTCGGCCGTGCTGGCTTCGCCTCCTGGGGGGCCAAGGACCGCGGCTTCCCCGACGGCCATCGCAGCCACGGGGCAGTGCCTCACTGTCCCCGTTGCTGCGGCAAATGAGCAGTGCCCAGGACTCAGCGCACCAGAAGGGCAATTCGTGTTGTCTGTCTAGGACGTGCAGTTTACAGAAAACTTTTCTCTTAGGTCAGCAGAACCCTGCGCCTTGATAGGTGTCTTCTCAGTGGCCCGGCAGCCAGCAGGCTCTGCATCATACTTAGCCCCAGGACAGCCACCTCGGGACAGTCCTGGGGATCCAGATTCTCGACACGCGGTTAACGGTACAATCCTGCAGCCGTGCACTCGCCCGGGAAAGAGCAGCGGACGCCTGGGCCGGAGTCCCAGACCCTGACTCTGATCCCGCCGGGAAATCCACCGTCCGCGTCCCCCGTGCTGCTCTAGGGTACTTTCTCCCGCACTGGAATCCGACTTCCCGCGCCCTCGCCAAGTGACGCGTTCCAGGCAAAGAACCAGAGAGTGAAGAGAACTTCCCAGGAGCTGGAAGAGGGGGCGGGGGGGTGGGGGGAACGGGTCGCTGCCGTCCAGGCTCCTGCTGCAGACGCCCCTGTTAGCTGCACAGGGGCAGGGAGCAAACGTGTCCCCGCGAACCACGTCTGTGTTTGCGTCGGGCCAGAGGAATACGCCTGAGGGGAGAATTCGGCTTATAACAGAGTAAAGTAGGCCGGGCTCCCAGAGCTTTACCCGCAGCCGTGACCATCCCCCTTCCCTGCCGCCCTTGCTCGTCTGGCCCCGCCACCTGCCCAGGGAGTGGCTTCAGGGCCGCGTCCCCGAGCAGAGGGCAACATAGAATCCTGTCGGCGAGGACGGGCACAGGCGCAGGGTGGGCAGGGGGCTCACAGCTGGGCCCGGTCCTCAGTTCAGAGCCTCGAAAACGCTGCTGCCTCTCTGCTGACCTTCTCTGGCCGTGTGCTGTCTGTGAAACGCTGCCGGGACCAGCGAGGGAAGGAGCCCCTCTGGCCCCGGGCTCGCCACCCTGCCCCCACCCCCTGCCCCGTGCCCCCACCCCAAGCCTGCGGACAGGCGGGGTCCACTCGCCCGCCTCTGCTCACACTCACCCCTGCAGGCTCGCACCAAGTGTGAGACCAAGGCCGAGGCAACGCTTGTCGAACAGATGGGAGCCGTTGGGCTCGAGAAAGCTTCCTCGAAGCCTGAAGCCTTGTGATCGCCAGTGTGAAAGCTGCCGGCGTGCCCACTCCTCAGGATTTCTAAAACGGACTTGGAAAGAGACCGTGTGGCGGCCGCGGGTGTGAAGGGTGTGGGCGAGGGGCTGCAGATACCCCACCCCGGCCGCCCGGGCCCAGCAGAGGGAACAGAGCCCGGTCGGCAGAGACTCCCTGAGGGGCGGTGGGCAGCGAGCACGGGAGAGGCAGGGTGGTAGGGTCTCGGGGGACATGTGGGAAAGGGGTGGGTTCTGCCGAAGTCCTGAGTTTCAGCCACAGAAGTGTTGTCTTTCCTGTCGCCTCCCCCATCCCTGGACGTTTTGAGGAGACTTGTGGAAGTTTGTAGCCTCTCAGCTCCGATCCCGTACTCTCCCCAGACCACGCCGGGGGGCGCTTGGGGGCGGCTCGGCTCTCGGGTTTTGATGGAGGCACAGGGAGCTGGCCAGGTCATTTAAGTAGGAAGCAAAAGCAAGTTCACAAACATATACTTTACATAACTAAAGAAATGTTTTTCTTAATGTTTTGTAAAGCTTGATTACAGTTCAGGTTTCTTGTTATTCTTGTTTCAAAGTGGTAAATTATCAGGGAAGCATCGATATCTGTAAATGAACAGTTTTTGGTGGTTTAGTTTTTCTGCAATTCTCTGCCTGTTGGCTGCACGTAGGAAGTACAGCGTCCTGACTGCTGAGGGAGGGGTCAGAACACCTGAGGGTCCCCTGAGCCCGGCTGCCCCGGAACGTCCCCCACGGACGTCGAGGTTGTTTCCCTGGGTGGCGGCCAACTTCGAGAGCCAGTCTGGCACCAGCCGCACTCAGGGGAGCCCAGACGGCTGCTTAACTGCCTCCTGTCCCGAGTGCCACCGGGAGCCCTCTCCTGGGGGGTGTCCAGAGCTGGCAGGGCCTGGCCAGCCACCCCGTGCCCCCAGAGCAGAACATCCAAGGAAGCACTTGGCGGACGGTGGGCTTGGCGTCCGATGGGCGGGGACAGCCCCGTCTGCCTCCTGCCTCCCCGTCACGTGCACCCCCGGCAGGCCGTCCGGTTTCCCCATCGACACAAAGCCCCACTTCAAAATATCGAAACTATTTCCCTCCTCAACAGTCGTCTCAAGCGGGCATGAATTGTCTGTGGTGAAACGGTCAGATGTGCGCACGTCTGTGGAAGGACGTTGACAGCAGCCTGTCTTGTTTCCATCCACAAAGTGCCACAGAGCAGAGGCCAGGGCGGGCTGTGGGGGGCTGGAGCCTAGCGTTAACGCTGGCGTAGTCTCGTGGCTGCGCTTCAGGCAGGGCCGACCCTGGGGCCCTGCTGGACCCCAGCAGATGACTTCTCAGAAGGCAAACGAACGTGTTTTGTTCTTTGTTTTTAACGTTTATTTATTTTTGAAAACAAAGACAGAGCATAACGGGGGAGGGTCAGAGAGAGGGAGACACAGAATCCGAAGGCAGGCTCTAAGCGCTGAGCCGTCAGCAACGGAGCCCGACGCGGGCCTCGAACCCACGAAACCGCGAGATCGTGACCTGAGCCCAAGTCGGACGCTCAACCGACGGAGCCACCCAGGCGCCCCAACAAACGAACATGGTTTTCTCTGCAGGGGGACACTGGGGAGGGGCTCCACCGGGGCCGTCCCACACGCGTGCTTGATTTCCTGGGCCAGGAGGCCCTTTGCGCGATCTTGAAGCCATCGAAAGCAGCCACCGCCCTGGGCTGCTGTCTCACGGCCGCAGAGGTCACCAGCAGCTGGCCGTCCACACCACTTGCCCCTTTGCTCTTTCAGGCCACAGTGAACGCCCGGCCCCAGCGTATCCTCACCACGTCCTCACTCACCCAGTCGGCGCCCGCCAGCCCACCAACAAGGGCATCCACATCCACCAGGCGGGGTAAGTTGGCCCGTGTCTGTCCACGCGGGTCCCTTCTGCACCGCCTTCCTCTGCACGAGGTGCCACGGCCAGGAACCGCCCGGGAGCCTGACTTGTGCAGCCTCTCCGAGTTTGAGCAGCCGGGGTCTGGCTCCTGCTGGCCAGCTGCGGGCAGGGAGAGCCCCTCTTACGTCAGCGTCCGCAGGCGGGAGGCGGCGAGCGGGACGTGCCCGCCGGGGCCGCCCTCGCTTTCCGGGGGCACCGCTCCCAGAGCCTGCGGGCGGGGCCCCAAGGGGCCGTCGCCGCAGCCGTGGCGGCTGGTTCTGGAGGCACGTGCGTGTGCCGGGCGGGTGGCGACATGTGGGCCCCCGACCCGGGTCGGTTGGCAGTGCCCGGGCGGGCGGGTGAGGACAAGGGGCTTTGTCTTTGGGGTAAAATGCAAACGTTCCTTCCTCCCCCAACGGCAGGGGCTCCCCCCCGCCGTCCAGCGCCAGCAGCTCCAGCCTGACCAACGCGTGGCCAAGCAGCCAGTCGGCCGAGACCTGCACGCGGGCCGCCCCGGCGCCCCTGGCCCCGCGGGGGGTGCAGTACACGCCCCACTCCCAGCAGTTCCCCCGCACGCGGAAGATGTTCGACAAGGGCCCAGACCAGGTACGCGCGACTGTGCGCCCTCGGTGTGAGCGGAGACCCTGCAGCCCGGGACGCGGGCCCCACCCTGCCTCCGCCCCCCGCTGTGCTGCACGGTTTGTACCGGCACCACCTTGCAGTGTCACGGGGCCCTCGCTCCTGTGGCCCCTTGCCATGGCTCACTGTCCTGCCACCTTCCACGTGGCCTCACTGTCCTGCCACCTTCCACGTGGCCTCACTGTCCTGCCACCTTCCACGTGGCCTCTCTGTCCTGGCACCTTCCACGTGGCCTCACTGTCCTGCCACCTTCCACGTGGCCTCTCTGTCCCTGGCACCTTCCACGTGGCCTCACTGTCCTGCCACCTTCCACGTGGCCTCTCTGTCCTGGCACCCTCCACGGGCCTCTCTGTCCTGGCACCTTCCACGTGGCCTCACTGTCCTGGCACCTTCCACGTGGCCTCTCTGTCCTGGCACCTTCCCACGTGGCCTCTCTGTCTGGCACCTTCCACGTGGCCTCACTGTCCTGACCACCTTCCACGTGGCCTCTCTGTCCTGGCACCTTCCCGTGGCCTCTCTGTCCTGCCACCTTCCCACGTGGCCTCACTGTCTGGCACCTTCCACGTGGCCTCACTGTCCTGCCACCTTCCACGTGGCCTCACTGTCCTGCCACCTTCCTCACGGGCTCACTGTTCTGGCGCCTCCCATGTGGCCACATAAGCGCCCGGAGCTAACTTGCTTTCTCCCTTCTTGGGTGAGTAGCGTTTTCCTCCGCTGGCTGTGGCAGCTGCCACGTACAAGCACCTGTTCTCAGTGGATTGTTTGCATTTTCCATGAACGTTTCGTTTGCCGCATAAGGAGCCACGGTCCTCTGCCTTTAAGCTGAAAAAGAAATTCCAGGTGCAGGAGGGATTGGCGTCTTCGTCAGCCTGGGTGATGTGAACACATAAGCTGGGGCCTTGGCTGTCTTGCCCAGACTGTTTGCCGCTCTATCGGTCAAGGACGCAGTCTGGGGGGGCCGTTCAGGATGCACTAAGGGGGCGGGCTGCCATGGATGCCACGTCAGCCACGGACCCAGCTCTGTAAGCAGTGGTCTTAAGAAGTTCACAGCTGCCTGCTGGGTGACGTGTGTTGTCTTTCCCCTCGAACACCCAGGGCGAGGTGCATCCTCCTGGCTGGACCCTGACGTGGGCCGGCCAGACAGCAGGCATCTGGGCGCAGGGGACACTCACTGTCTTTGGGGCCGCAAGCCAGGGCCCGATCCAGCAGAGTGGCACAGGTTCCTACAGCAGGCAGGAGAGGAGACCCTATCACTGTGCCCCAGCTGTGGGACTTTCCACCCGGCGAGCCTCGAGAGGGACTCCTCTCTGGGGGATGCCTTCAGTCCTGCTCCCCCGTGCCCAGCCTTGTGCGGTGACGCGAGCCCTGCTGACCACATTGGCCGCCATAGGCCTTGCCGTGGGAAATGAACGTGTGGTCCAGGGGGACAGCATCAAGTGGTTTATGTCTCAATACCCACATGTCCCAACTGGTCTCGCTCCCCACCCAGAGCCGCTTGGCACAGTCGGGTGCCAGGTCTCCGGCAGCCCCTGCCGCAGAGGCCCTGGGGGATTGCTGACCTCACAGCGCTGGCCTGTGCGAGAGCGACAGACTCTGCGGCCCGAGCCACCATGGCCGGCCTCGGGGGGGGACACAGTCCCCTGAGTGCAGATTCAGTCGCCCCCCTAATACGGGTTCCCTGGGCCCTGGCCCCACATTCAGGGTCTCTACCACCAGGACGCAGGGTGAGGCCAGCAGAAACGTTCTCGGCAGCCAGACCGCTGCCTTCTGTCTCCTTTTGAATCCTCTCAAGCCTGCAAAGAGACGTGTCGGGTGTGTGACTAACTGTTCCTTCTCTTTCCTCCCCCCCTTTGTCCCCAAATGCCCTGAAGACCACAGACGATGCAGATGACGCTGCTGGACACAGAAGCTTCGTCTCAGCCACGACAGCACGGGCTTCTGCGACTGGAGTGCCCGGTACTTTGCCCAGCCCGTCATGAAGGTAGTGTGCACATCCCCCGGGTGCAAAGTGGGCCTCCCGTCGGTGTCCTCGAGCAGAGCCCTGCCCTCGGCTTCCTCCTGCCCCTTCTTCCTTCCCCGAGAACCCCGGCCTCTGGCCTGGGCCGTCTGAGCCCTCTGCTCCGAGCCGACGGCGGACCCCAACTGGTCACCCACCGGGGCTCCTGCCGGCCCAGCCACTGACCCTTTGGGGCTCCTGTCCCATCACGTTTGCGGCTGCTCGAGGGCGACCCCATACTGCCGTCACAGTAGCTGTGTGAACGGTTGAAGCAGTGAAAGGAACAGACGTCCCTCACCTTCCTGTCTTGTCAAAAGAAGCCAGACCCGCCTCCCCTCCGAGCTATACCAGGCCGTCTGCACTGCTTTGTCCCACTCAGTGGCCTGAGGCCGTCCTCCGGAGGACTGTCTGAGGCCTGGGCTCTGGGTGGCCGCACCGAGAAGCAGGCTCTTTGGAGACCTGCCCACTGGGCTAATTCTAGTGCGTTCTGGCTGGTTGTGGGAGATGCGTCCGGTCACTGCAGATTCGAGCCACACATCCAGGGGACAGCATGGGACAGGCGACACTTTCTCCCGGGCCTCTTTCCCCGGGAACGCCACAGGGCCTTGTGCGTAGACTTTCCCGTGAAGCACATTCTCAGGAAACCTTCTTCCCTCATACAGACCATTGAAAATCGCAGCTTATTCTTAATGTACGTCAGGCTCCACATCGAGGTAATTTCCATGAGTGGTTGGACCCTGTATTACAACTTTTCCTGCTTTCCCTTTTCCCCATGATGTTACTGACTTTTGTCAGCAAAAGCACAAAGGAATCATTGTCCGTACCCGAGGCAGATGACAAAGTTGTAGTTTGAGCCCCTTTGCTGAAAAGGAGAGATCTCTCTTCATTTTTCAACTGAACCCGACTCCCAGAAAGCAGTTTGGCAGTAAGCATCAGAAGCCTTGAGCAGCATTCCCTTCGACCTGGTAATTAATTCGTTTACTACGATATCAACTCAGGGAAATAATCGGAGTCACGGACGATCCTGTATTTACGGTAGCAAAACCTGGGATCCAGCCGAACGCCCAACATAGGCCTAAGGGCTTAGCGATTATGGAATACTTGATACAACGTTTATCGTTATTAAGAAATTGAGCTTTTGGGGCGCCTGGGTGGCGCAGTCGGTTAAGCGTCCGACTTCAGCCAGGTCACGATCTCGCGGTCCGTGAGTTCGAGCCCCGCGTCGGGCTCCGGGCTGATGGCTCAGAGCCTGGAGCCTGTTTCCGATTCTGTGTCTCCCTCTCTCTCTGCCCCTCCCCCGTTCATGCTCTGTCTCTCTGTCCTAAAATAAAAATTGAAAAAAAAAATTTAAAAAAAAAAAAAGAAATTGAGCTTTAAAATTAATATCTTAAGTGCTCATGCTAAAACTTTTAAAAAGGAAAAAAAAAGGACATAAACGGGCTACACGGTGGTCCTCATTGGCAACACCACACGGACATCTGTGCACAGAAAACAGCCTGAAACAGCCGGCCCGACAGCGGGTCTCGGGCGACGTGGCGGTGAGGCCCCAGTTTGTTTTATCCATTTCTGTCTGTCCCCTGCTCTTTCCACACTAAGCACGAGCGTCTTTACAGTCAGGAAAGAAGTATGAAAGCAGCAAACGCAAGGGGCGGCTGAGGCCCGTGCTCACCCTCGGGGCTCCGTGCGCGGCCCTCGGCCAGCCCACGAGCGCCTTCCCGCCGCTGGGCCCCTCGTGGAGAAAGGAGCCAGCGAGCCAGTGCTGGAATTTGCCCCAGGACCGGGGACCGCTGCTGTGGGTGGCGAACTATCCTTTGAACCAGGGTACCTCTGCTTAGAGGTGACACGGGGCTTTGCTCAGTATCAGTAGAAGTCCGGTCTGGAAAGTCTCCCGCTCCAGGCAAGCGCGTCGAGCAGGTCGGAGCCCTGGGCGGGCTGCCTCTTGCTGAAATGGCCGTTGCTTGGTGTGGTGATGAACGGCTTTTCTTTTCTTTTTTTTTAAAGTTTATTCTGAGAGAGTGCGTGTGTGCGCGCACCGGGGAGGAGCAAGAGAGAGGGAAAGAGAGAATCCTAAGCAGCCTCCACTGTCAACACAAAGCCCGATGTGGGGCTTGAACCCACAAACTATGAGATTGTGACCTAAGCTGAGATGAAGAGTCAGACGCTTAACCGACTGAGCCACCCAGATGCCCCAGCGAGTGGCTTCTTTTTAATGTCTGAGAACTGCCTGTTCGGCCGTCCACGTTGCCGGCAGGAAAAAGGGGCACAGGCGCCCCAGGCTCCTTTCTCTTAGACGAGCTCGGTCCTCCCAGGGTCCAGTTTCCTGTCCTTGGCACAGGTACTTAGGCAGCTTCCTGAGCCCAGGCCTGGGGTTTTATCCTGTGTGACCACGTGAACCCCCAAAGCCAGCACCCTCCCCTTCTCCCGTGCAGCAGCAGCAGACCCCCCCCCTCGTGTCCTTCTCTCTGTGCACCTGGAAGGGTGGGCGTGCTGCCAGCAGGGGGAGGCAGAGGCTGCGAGCCCAGCGGCCCGGCCTGATGCGTCCGCACCCAGAGCACCGACGCTGCAGTGGGCTGGGGAAGGAGGGTCCTCCGAGGTGCCACTCTTGCTCTCCGCGCTGAGCCCACGGGGGGCAGCCGGGAAACCGTTGAATAAGTAAGCGCCGTCTCCCTCTGACAAGCTCCCACAGGCTGTAGCCTGAATGACGGGCTCCAGGCGTCACGTCCCTGCAGTGATGGGTTTTGCCCGTGGCTCCTGATGGCGGCTGAGACGTCAGGGAGAGGGAGGATGTGACTGATTTTTCTCTTACGTTAATTAGAGACCCTTTCTAGACTTGAGAAGAGAATGTGTTTTATCTCGTTGTAATTTTTTAACAATTGTCTTCCTACTTTCTCCAGCTTCTATTCACGAAGGTGTCCTTTTATTCATTTAATTCGTCATCTAATGACGCGTGTGCAATAAAACGTGTTAGGAACTTTTTTATTCGCCTGCTTCACACATAAACTAAGAATAGCTCAAAGCTGGGATCATACCCCAGAAAGGTCAGAGCCCTAACCCTCCTCAAAGGTCAGGATAAGAAACTGAGATACTCACCGGATAAGTGATCTGACCCCAGGATCACGGTGCACGACCACAGTGCAGCCCGTGCCCGGGGGACCTGCTTCCCCACAACGTGGCTGTGAGGACAGATTTGCCGGCTTTTTGTCGATTTACAGTCTGGCTTTTAACAGGTCTGTGTGGCCAAAGAGAACTGTATTCCGGGGTTCTCACAGCCCCCTCTCTTGCCCGTGCTGGTTTACAGAGCTCACATCTGCTTCAGAAAGAATGTTAAAAACAGTCCGTCAGGTGCTTAAAAAAAACAAAAGATACATCGAAATCTGTTCTAGTTACAAAGTAATACGGTTTTTCTTTCTGGTTCACAAAGTTAAGAGTGATTTTCCCGGAAGTAGGCTTTCCAGAGCACGGGGAAGAAGGAAGTCTGAGCCACTGTTGGTGGTGAAATGCGGGCTTGGTCTAGAGCAGTTCGGCAATAGCTTATCAAAATGGGAAGGGGCTACACCCTAGAAACCGACGATCCCACTCTGAGAAATAGACCCTAAAACCACCGCTCTACGTGTGCGTTTGTGATGATATGTCCAGAGCTGCCCGTTACGTTATTTCTGAACACGTAAAGTTGAAAGCCAAAAACGTATTCTTAATTAGGGGGAGTGTGAGTTAATGATGCGTCCACACGATAGAGCCCTTCGCAGCCCCCACAGGGAGTGAGCCCCGTCTGCCCGAGGACACGCGTGGATATCCTTGATGGCACAGGCCACATAATCCCATGGTCCCACGTGCTTGCACAAGTGCCGTGCTGTCCAGGTGTGCACGCGGGCGGGGGGTGGGGGAGCCTGCAGGTTCGTGTCAGGCTGTTCATGCCGTCACTAGTGTCACTCCTAGAGGGTGGGGTTGAAGTCGGGGAGGGGACCGTCCTTTCTCCAGTGTGCACTTGTAGATTGTGTGAACTTTGTAGAAAACCCAATTATCAGCATGGTAACTTAGAACAGATTAAACTGTAGTGTTTATTTACAAAAAGAGCCTGGGAAGAATCAATCAGATTGTTTTAAGGCATCACGTGCACAGTGAACATTGGCTAGAGCTAAGAAAAGGTTTACTCGGGGCGGAGGGCACGGGTGCAGCACTGACCCACACGCAGGATGTGCAAGCGTCTCTGGGCTGGTCACAGAACGCGCTCTGCACTGCGTTAAACCTGCACGTCGACGGAGCTGTTGTTTGAAGTGCACTAAGCTATTGTTTTAACTCAGAAAATGAAAAAGTAAAATAAAAGTGAAACCACCCAGAATTCTCTCCCCGCCCACCCCCACGCACTGCCATTGCGCTCACGCCACGGGTACAGCTTTGTTTCCTGCTTTTTCACTTACGTAGTTATAAACGTTGGACGTTTTCTCGTGTCTCCAAATGTTCCACAAAAATGGCTTCTGCTTTTTCCTTTCTTGTACATAAACCTCCAGGCCGACATAGCCCAAGAACCAGACTCGGTCACGCCATCAGATTATTGCCCACAGTTTAGTTTGCTGTGAGATTTAACTACGTCAGGAGGTCAGGCGGTGCCGTACTGTGTCCCGTTCCTAAAACGTATGCCTTGGCTCTTTGTGGAACGTTCAGCTGGAAAACAAACAGACGTGTTGATTCCCCTCCAGGAACACGAGGATGGGAGGAGCGTTTGCTTTGTGATGGAAGTGTGTGGGCAGCAGGGAGGCTCAACCAGCACTCCACGTTTCCACGTGGCCACGCCGGGAGGACTGCGTGCTCCCGCTCGCTGCCAACCGGGGAACCGCTTCTGCCCTTCTGCCCGTCTTCTGACGCGCTGGCCTGGTGCCGGCGCCCTCGTGCCTTGTAAATCACTGCTGAATTGTAAACCATCGGGGGCCGAGGGATCGTGAATTGTCAGCTGTGTTCTCTCTAAAACGTTCTTTAAACTAAACAGTGTTGAAAGATTAACGAAGGCCTGCGAAAACGGGAAGATATCATGTGTTCACGGGTCACAGGACTTAATACGGCAGGGCCCCAGAGAGACCCAGAGTCCACGCGATGCCGGTGAGAATCCCAGTTGCCTTTTTGTGTGTGGAAACTGACAAGCCGAGACTAAAATTCAGATGGAAATGCAAGAGACCCAGAATAGCACTAAAGATGCTGTCCAGGGCAAACAAAAAAAAAAACAACTCGCGCTCCCCGATCGCAAACCTTGCCGCGTGATTGCAGGGATGGAGACAGCGTGGCACCGACTTAAGGAGAGACGTGCAGACCGGTTTCGAAAGAGAGAGTCCGGAGGTACCTCCGACATCAAGACTTTACACCCACAGACCCAACAACTTGGAGGAAATGCACACATTCTTTGAAAGACACGAACTACCAAAACTCACCCCATACGAAGTAGAGAACCCAGATAGTCCCACATCTGTTCGGGGAAATGAGTTTGAAGCTAAAACTGTCCAACAAAGGCAAGATAGCTCCAGAACCAGCAGAGTTTCACTGGAAAATTCTACCAGAATAATACCAGTCCTCCGCAGTCTGTTACAGGAAACAAAAGGAGTGAACACTTCCCAGTTCGTTTTAGGAAGGTGGCATCACTCTGATCCCAAAACCAAAGACTTCACAAGAATAAAAAACCAGAAACCAGTGTCCTCCATGAACATGGCCTCAAAACCTTCAACGTAATATTAACAGATCCAACATGGCAAACTTTAAAAGGGGCAACACACCAACTGGGCAACTGACCGAGTGGATTACATCTCAAGAATGCAAAGTTGAATCCACAGTTTTAATTAATCATGAAATTGAATGTAATTGAATGTATCAGTCGACTCAAGAAAAGCTACCTGTTCATCCCAATAGCTGCAGAAAAAGGATTTGACAGAATTCAGGAAATAACCGTCATAAAACTCTCCACAAACCAGGACCAGAAGTAAACTTCCTCACCCTCATGCAGGGCACCTACAAAACCCGCGGCTCCCTTTCTCACCAGGAGAGACTGGATGTCTTGTTCTAAAACCAGGACCAAGGTAAGGGTGTCTGATCCCCGGCTCCTTTTCAACAACCTACCAGAGGCCCTAGGTGTCCAGGAAGGCAAGCAAAGGTGGAAAGTGAAATAAAACTGTCTGCTCACGCGGAATCATTGTGTACGTAGAAAATCCTAAACAACCTGCATCGTGTTGCCAGAACAGGTGAGATAAGATCGCTGAACACCCAACGTTACACAAAAACTGATTGTATTTCTATACTAACCACTGGAAATTGGAATTAAGCCACTTAACCCCAAAACATGAGCTGTAGTTAAATTAGCTATATATATTTTTTATACAAGCAAGACTCAAATGCTGAAAAATACAAACACGATGAAAGAAATTTTAGAAGGCCTAACCCACTGAAGGTGTGCTCGTGGGCCAGGTGTCAGGTGTCCCTAACCTGGCGTATGGGCCGATGCCATCTCATTCAACATCCCAACAGGTTTTGTTTTTTTTTTTTTTTAATTTTTTTTTTCAACGTTTATTTATTTTGGGACAGAGAGAGAGACAGAGCATGAACGGGGGAGGGGCAGAGAGAGGGAGACACAGAATCGGAAACAGGCTCCAGGCTCCGAGCCATCAGCCCAGAGCCTGACGCGGGGCTCGAACTCACGGACCGCGAGATCGTGACCTGGCTGAAGTCGGACGCTTAACCGACTGCGCCACCCAGGTGCCCCGCCAACAGGTTTTGTTTTAATCAGCAAGCCGATTCTAAAATTATGGGGCGACGCAAAGAAACTTAACCGAAGAAATGTAGGCAGAAGGCGAAGTTGGAGGACTCACACTGATTTCAAGAGTCCCCCTGAGGGCTGGTGGGGGGGGGACCAGTGGGGCGGAACGGGGTCCAGAGGCGGAGCCACGGTGCGTGCCACCAATTTCCCACAAAGCTGCAGGACGGCTCATTTCAGTGGACAGAGGATGGTCTTTCCAGCAAGCGGAACCACAGCGGCTGGACATCCATTTGCCCACGAGACGAACGTCACTCCATGCCCCACGCCTTATTCAGAAACTAACTCAAGGAGCCTCTTCTTGCCCTACTGTGAATCCCGCAGCCGCGAAACTTCCAGAAGCCCCTTCTGGCCTGTTGGGCGATGGTTCTTTGAGAAGACATGAAACCCAGAAGAAAAATGGCGTGTGGAGTTTCGTCATGTTGACTGCTTTTTGCGTATCACCGTTGACATGACAACACAAGCCACAGACTGGAGAAAAATATCGTAAAACTCCTAATAAAAGCCTTTTATCCCACGTACGTAAAGAACTCCCAAAATCCCACATGGAAGGACGCAACACCATTAAAACTAACGGGCAAAAGGTTTGCACAGACCCTTTACCGAAAAGGCGTGCACACAGCAAAGGAGCCCTGAGAAGGTGTGACACGGGGAGGCGGGGGTCGCCGGGGCCGCGAGCTGCCGCAGGAGGCAGCAGCTCACTTCCGTACGACGGCCGACATTTTAGATCGGCTCAGTCCAGAGCACTGGCAGAGGAAACAGAGCAGCCCAGACTCTCGCCCCTCGCGGCGCCAGGCTCCCTGGAAACGTGTGGCCGTTTCCTGCGCGACTGAGCCTATACTTACCGTGCATCCGGCAACCCTGCTGGACGTTCCCAGGAGAAGTGACAAAAGCTACATGTGCACGTTTACGGCGGCTTTATTCACGATCGCCGGAAAACCGGACGATCCCGGTGGAGAAACGGTGCTGGGACGAATACCGGTCCCCTGAGAAAAGTCGCCCCGATAAACCGATATACACACGACGCGAGGAGTCAGGTGCGGCTCGCTCAGCGAGGGAAGCCAGACACGCAGGAAGTGGGTGGGGCGGGCCTGGGGCCGGGGGAGGCACGGGGGCACGGGGCAGGCCAGGTCCGTTCCCACCAGGCGGTGGGCTTGTGACCAAGCCCCCGAGAGGGGGAGCGTCCTGGAGGGGGACCCCGCCTCCGTCAACCTGATGCTTCGCAGGACCCGTGGTCGCGGGGCGAAGGTGCCCGAGTCTGGGCCTCCGTGCACGCAGGACACCCTCCCCTCCCCTCAGAGCTCCCGTCAGGGCCACAGGGCGTGAGCACAGAGCCGGCCCGGCCAGGTCAGGAGCGGCGGTCAGTAGCGCACCTGCCGCCGGCATCCGCCACTTCTCTCCGCCAGAGTGACGTCCTCGTTTGTGGCGGGGGAAGGGGGGAGGGGTGGCTTCTCACACAACAGGAAAAGTCACAGCGAGTGTCGAGGTGAAAACAGGCCCAGAGGCACTCGGTTGTGTCGTCAGAACAGGCCTCATTCTGGGTGGAAACGGAGCTCGGGGTCTGAGCACTTGGCGGGAGTTAACGAGCCTTCCCCAAGGCCCATCTCCCCTTTTGCCTTTGAGGGACCCTCTGACCCTCGCCCTTGGTTGCCCCGGGGACAGGCCAGGTCTGAGGCCCCAGCCCCCGCGTCTCCGGGAGGCTGAAGGGCGGGAATGGGTGCTGGGACCGAGGGGTCACGGCCGCAGTCGCACAGCACTGCCCTGCACCCACCCCGCACCTGTGGTTCTCCGTCCTGGTGGCCCTGGGCAGACCGTCCCCAGGTGGATGCCAGCGGCGTTCGCAGAGCGTGTGCGGCCCAGCTCTGACCGTCTCCTTGGATGAGCACACCTGGGGGTGGGGGGGGGGACACCTCCATCGACGGGCCTGCCAGGGGCCCCGCACGTCCAGCGCCTTCCTTCCTGTCCTTGCAGCCGCTGTCTTGTGTCCTTTGGAGCCCCAGGTCCGTCCCTGGGCCCGGTCCCTGCCTGCGCAAGGGGGCACCTGGGCCCTGGGGCACGTGCGTCCAGGAACCCAGTGCCCGTCCTGCCCTCCTGCTCGGAGCGCCTCTCCTCTTCCTGTGATGTGTTCCCACGGAAACCGGATTCCATCAAAGGGCGATATCCTCGCCCCGCCCATGCTTTCAGTGTTTTCGTGGTTGGCGTTACTGACCACTTGCCGTGTCTTTTGGAACAAGCTCTGGGTTGTCACAAAGTGAAACCAACTGTTACCAACCCGTGATCTACCCCGTCTACCCCCGGGTTATTTCCAAACCACTAAACAAACGTTCTGTGGAGGCAGCTGACACCATTTCTTCTCGTCGCCTCCACGTGTGGATGTCTGTTGTGGCTGTTGCTGTCTTGTTCGGTGTGGGGTTGTGATTCTGCAGAAAAAAAGGAGCAGAGCAAGGAAACAGCTCGCCGCAGGGGCCCGCGGGCTCCAGCAGTGAGGCCGGGGAGGGTGGGTGGGTGTTTCTGTTTTGTAATCCGAACACAGAGCAGCAGGGACGGTGGCCACAGGCGCGTTCTTAGGCGCCAGCGTGGCTAAGAAACGGCACGCGTCCTGTCCGTGCAGACGCGTGCTGTTTCTTAGCCACGCTGGCGCCTAAGAACGCGCCTGTGGCCACCGTCTCTGCTCCCCCCCCGTGCTTTCCCCAGCAGAGAAAACGATCTTTACGTCGTTACCACGCTGACCACGGGCAGCTTAAGGTAGGCCCGGCTTCTCGGCTCAGCCGAGACCAGGTAGGGTTTTCTCTTGTGTGATTAAGCTCTTCTGTATTTGGCACTCGACGACCCTGGGTGTTCAAGCAGGGACCCAGGGCCAGTCCAGTTTACTTGATGACACGCGAGGATTAAGGAAATCCACGTTTATTAAAAAGCCAACTTAAATCCCAGCTTCCTCTTGGCAGGGGGCGGGCCTCTTGCGGACGCTGGTTTTACACAACCGTCCGTGCACAGGCACACGAGTGCGCGCACACGGGCCACGAAGCAGGAAGGACCCCTGCCCAAGGACCAGAGAACAGGGCGGTTTGTGGGGCACGCACGTATTTCGGGGGAACTGAGCTCAGTCTCTGACACCGTGCTCGGTGGGGAGGGTACAGGGTTCTTGGGAGCTGTTGGAAGCTGACCGGGTCCACAGTCCGGCCGTTTCCTGATGCTTCACCCTGTGTTCGGTCAGCTCAGGCCGCACAGGCCCCCCCCACCGGGGCCCCTCTGTTGCTGTCATAAGCCCCTTTCTGGTCAAGTGAGACGCCCAGTTCTCTGGCACAAGAGGAGGGATAAAGGCAGAAGTCCCTGGGCACGGCCCACCTTTTTCTGATTTTGCCTTTTCAGTGTGTGCAGCGTGGCCTCCGGCCCCCGACCCCCTCGGCTCAGGCCGAATCCCGCCAGCTCCTTGTCCCTGAAGCTCCTTGCCTGCTTTGGCAGAGGCTGCCCGCTGCCCCATGTCAGGGGCTCCTAGGAGCAGGACGGCACATGGCCTCAGGGGTTGAGGCGTCCCCTGAGTCTGTGCCGCTCCCTGCCCTCCCCAGGGGGCCCTCTCATCCTCTAGACCAGGGCCTGCGGAGCGGGCAGCTCCCCCTCGGGGGGGAGGCCAGGCACTCCTGTCTGCCACCCTCTTGTGCCAGCCAGCTGGGCCGGGGCGCCCTGGCCAGGCTGCAGAACCCAGTTTCCTCGTTCGGGAACAGGGTCCTTTCTTTCTGGTCATGACCTCGGACACACTGCAGGTTTGGGTCCAGAGCCACAGTAAAGTGAGTCCACGCATGTTTTGGTTCCCCAGAGCGCGTAAGTCACTGCCCTATGCTGCAGTCCGCTGGGCGCTGCGATAGCCCGTGTCGAGAAACCGCGTAGAGACCTGAATTCAAAAATACTTCAGGGATGCCCGAGTGGCTCAGTGAACTCGGTTCATGATCTCCGGTTCGCGAGTTCGAGCCCCGTGTCAGGCTTTGTACTGACGGCTCAGAGCCTCACTGGGATTCTCTCTCTTCCTCTCTCTCTGCCCCTTCCCTACTCACATGCGCGCGCTCTCTCTCTCTCTCTCTCTCTCTCTCTCTCTCTCTCTCTCTCTCTTTCTCTCAAAAATAAATAAAAACGAGCGCCTGGGTGGCTCAGTTGAACATCTGACTTCGGTTCAGGTCATGATCTCACAATTGGTGAGCTCGAGCCCCATATCAGGCTCTGTGCTGACAGCTCACAGCCCACTTCTGATCCTCTGTCTGCCCCTCCCCTGCTCATGTGCGTCCACATGCTCTCAAAATATAAAACACATTAAAAATAATGCTAATGAATAAACAGATAAAAATATTTAAGACAATACCTCACTACTAAAACATACTGACTGTCACCTGGGCCGTCAGAGGCGTCAGCGCCAACCACAGATCACCGTAACAAACGTACCAGTGATGAAAAGCGTGAGGTACCGTGAAAGTCGCCGAGATGTGCCGAGACCCGGGAGGTGAGCAGAGGCAGCTGGAAGGCGTGCTGGCCGCGGGTGGCCGCGAACCTCCCGTCTGTGAGCCACACAGGGTCCGTGAGGCGCAGACAGGATGCCTGTGACTTACTCGCGAACCTCACTTGGTGTTTTTATCGTTCAAGATCCCGGAGGAACACGACCTGGAGAGTCAGATCCGCAAGGAGCGCGAGTGGCGATTTCTCCGCAACACCCACGTCAGGCAGCAGGCGCGGCAGCTCATCCAGAGGGTAAGCCGCCCGCCCCCCGAGGGGGCGCCTCCGAGGGCCCGTGGCGGGGCTGGCGGGGTGCAGGCCCTCCTCCAGGCTGGCCCCCAGGAGCCCCCAGAGCGCTCGGCCACTCTCTCCCAAGAAGCCCCCGCCGGCCTCTCGCACGAGCGAGCCTTGTGCGCCCTGCCACTCCCAGGGCGGAAGGAGCCCCGAGCTCTGTCTGGGGCACAGGCCACACGCAAGGCGCTGCTTGTGCCCAGCTGGCCCTTCCTGTCCCGGAATAATCCCACTGTCAACCGGCGCTGTACCTGAGTCCCACTTTACTAACCCTTTTACCAGACTTGCCGAGAGAGGCCCCGTTTGCAGGCCCCCAGCCTCACCGGTGCTGGACGGGCAGCCTCCCTCCCCTCCCCCACCCCCACCCCCTCCCTCCCGCTCTCCCAGCCCCGCGGCTTCGGGGCACAGAGAGGTGGGGTGCACCTCCATCTTCTACTTCGAAGCCAGCGTGGCCCCAGTCACTGGGCCGGCCGGGCCGACCAGCTGCCCAGGCTCCGCACAGAGTGGGACGTCGCGGGCTGTCAGCCCTTCTGTTGATGGACTGATCCCGCCTTGCCTTTCCGTCCTGTCAAATGGTGGTGGTTGCCAAGGGTCGCTCTTTACAGCCGGGGGTGGGGCCCACGAGACAGGCTGTCCCGCAGCAGACACGCGTGTCCCTGAGCACACGCGGCCGCTCCAGAAGCCACTGTGGCGTGCGGCCGCCTCGGTGTGCAGCGCTCTCCGTAAAATGCCTTGGGGCCGTAGTCGCCTCGTAAGGCTGCCTCCGTGAGGGGCTGGCGGCGGCTGGATGTAAAGCAGCCTAGTGTTCAGGCCTCGGCGTCTGCTGGCCCGGCAGTCACCGCTCGGACGTGTGCAGCCAGGCCGGCCCACCCCCACGGCTTTCTTCCCGAGGACAGAACAGCCACCAGCACGTCGGCACTCTGGGAATTACAGCATCGGAGGCTGTTTTCTCGAAGGTCTGCGGTCCTGCAGGGCCCCCGTTCTACGGGACAGCGGACTCCCTGGACCCCGCGTCTGCCTCCCGCAGTTAGGCATCGGAAGGCAGACTGGCCTCAATGGGGAAGCCGTACACAGGGCCAGGGGCTCTGGAGAAAGAGCCGGGCTTTCCTGACAAACACAAAAGACTGTCTTTGTAACCCGGGTCGGGGTCTCCCGGTCTTTGTGGGAAGAGGAGACCTCCTTGTTAGACACAGCTGAGGGGAGCTCCCGGACTCAGTCGCCGGGCACGTCAGCCCCTGAGAGGTCCGTGCGGTGGACCCGGACACCAGAGACAGGGACACGGGCGACCCCACTCGCGTGCCCGCCAGAGGCTGCCGCCAGTGGAAAGTGCCCCTTCTGAGAGGCGGCTGTGCCCCCCTGAGAGAGGGGGTGCCTGCAGCTTAATGAGGTGGTTCCCCCGACGCCTGTGCCCGGCCTCCCCCAGTGACCTCGGCCGGCAGGACCAGTGTCGTCACAAACGCACAATGCACCCTGACCCGGGAGTCGGTGTTCCCGGTGTCTCCCGGCCACCTGCGGTCGAGGCCCCTGCGGGTAACACTGCTGCCACAGACAGAGCCCCTGGGACCTTTTGGCGTGTGTCCCTTCGCCCCGTCCTTGTCACCGGCTGGTTTTCCGTGTTTGCCGCTATAACGGGGGGGGCGGGGGGAGAGACGGGGGCAGGGTGAAGCCAGCACTAATGACCCCCCCAGGTTTCCCAGGGGCCAGGCCGGTGCCCGACGACGCTGCAGGGACCCCACGTCCCTGGCTGCGCTGAGTTGGCCTCGTATTAGTCACCAAAATCCCACCTAAACCTGTCTTGACCTCTTGTCCTTTTAGCCTCTTTTTACTGTTTTCCCGAGACTCCTTCAAAGCCCCTTCCTGACGGCTTCTTTCCTGGTTCTGGTTTTGGGGGCCCGGTGCACACACCCTCGTTCACCTCCCTGTCGTCTGTGGTGATCTGTCCCTCAACCGGGTAGTTCCGTAGGGACCACCCCCCTGAGAGGCCACCAAGACCGTGGCCCGTGTGCCCGATGCTTCGACCCGGAACTGAGTTACAAACGGTGGCCTTCCTGCTTTCTTCGAAAACCACCAACTTGCACATCTCTGAGCACGGCGTCATTGCACGCACGAACTGACGAGCACTGACTGCAAACTCGTGCCGGGGGGACCCTGCGGTCAGGGAGCCAGGCCCTCGTCCGACCCCTGCTTGCCCTGTGTGTCCCTTGTGCCTCCCCAGGTCCCCAGAGAGGAGGCGCCACGACCCCCGGGTTCTGCACGTCGAGGCCCATCGCTGTGTGTCTCTTTGGGCAGGTATCGCAAGACTGGACGACCAGATATTCCTGAACAGGAACCCCGGTGTCCCCCGTGGTCAAGTTCCACCCCTTCACGCCGTGTGTGGCCGTGGCTGATAAAGACAGCATCTGGTACGCAGGGCACAGGCGGTCGTGTGTCTCAGCCGGTAATGGCCAGCCCCCTGGTGACGGTGCCGTGTTCCCGGCGGCGGGGCTCGAGAACACGGGGGGAGAGAGAGGTGCGCGGGCTGGCGGGAGCCTCTCGTGCCGGCACCAGAGCACACGTGGGCTCCTCAGAGCCACAGTGTGACGGGGACGCACAAGGGGTTCGCTCTCGGTACCGCCTGTGGAGACGCGTGATCGCAAGACGCCAGCCCCGATTTACTGTGAGTGTGCACTTGTGTGGCAGAGAACATACGCACTTCGTGGGGGCGAGGTCAGGGTGTTCCCTCTGTTTTTCCCCTTTTCTTTATGTGGTAAATACACACAGCACAGTTCAGCATCCTAACCGGGTTTAAGTGCCCAGTTCAGGGCCACCAAGCGCGTTCACACAGCGTGGCCACTGCCGCCGTCCGCCTCCAGAACTCTTTCCGTCTCGAAAATCTGAAACTCCGCCCCCGTTAGACTCTAACTCCCCCTCCCACTCCCCCCGGCGCCCACCGTCCCGCTGTCTGTCTCTGGATTTGAGACCCCGGGGACCTCACCTGTCCCGGGTCTGGTCCTTCCACTGAGCACTGTGCCCTGGGGCTGTCCACACTATGGCAGGTGTCAGAGCGTCCCTCCTTGTCCAGGCCGGGCGATACCCGGTGTGTGGCTGAGCCAGCTTTATCCCCCATCCAGCAAGGGACGCTCAGGTCATTTCCCGAGTTTTGGGGGTATTTTTTCAATATGTTCTTAAGGGCAGGTTCTCTTTTTTATTTCTCAAAAATATGTTTACTTTCAACACAGCTTGGAGGAGGACAACACCGTAAGATTAAGTCCACCTTGATGGTTCGTTGGGTTTAGTTTTGTTACGAAAGGAAGCAACAAAGTAAATAACAAGGGAGACAGGTATCTTTCGATACCTGTCCTGGAACAGCTTATATCTGACACCAAAGGGGCTGAATTTGACCTCAGATTCTAAATGACTGCGAGCCACCCGTATGTTTATGTTTTTAAGAGTTCCTGTAAAGTAGAAGCAGAATGTTAGACTCTGTAGACAGTCGTGTGTTCCTAATAATTAAGGCTCTAATAGCAATAGGCACTGTTGTTCTGATGCTCTGTGTCTACGGGCACACGGCCAAGTCCTCTGTGTCGACTTGTGTCCATCCCATTGTCACGGCTTCTTTCCCCCATTGGCGGTCGTGAACAGGGGTGGGCAGACCTCTCGGTGGGCGGCCAGCAGAGGGACCCCAGGCCCCGGGGCGCCCCCGTGCCCACCCCAGCCAGCCCCCGGCAGCCGTGCGCTAGGGCTGCTTGTCCACACCCTGCCAGAACTTGTGGCTCTCGTGGCTTTGGCCGTGGCCACCCTGGCAGGTGGGGGGCGATCGCCCTGTGCGTTTCGTTTGCGTCTCCCTGACGACTAACCTTCTTCCTCTCTCCTTCCCCGAAGTTTTTGGGACTGGGAGAAAGGGGAGAAGCTGGATTACTTCCACAACGGAAACCCTCGGTATACCAGGGTCACCGCCATGGAGTACCTGAATGGCCAGGACTGCTCGCTGCTGCTCACGGCCACAGGTGAGTGGGCTTTGTGGGGCCGGGTCCCCACACCCAGCGTGGAGACCCCAGCACATATTCATACACGGCCTTTTTTGATCCTGATGGTTCTTCTGCCAAGGGGGCACCGCTCACAGGAACAGCCACCGTCACCGAGGACGTGGGAGGTTTTGGAGGGAACGGGCTTCGCCCACAAACAGGGAAGCAGGGTGACCAGTGCCGGGGGTGTCCCGGGACCGTCTCCTGCTCTGGGCAGGACCTCCCCTGACCGGGAAAGGCGCTGTCTGCCTCCGGCCCCCTGGCCCCCGTGATGCCCTCGGAGTTGAGGTGGAGGGGTCTGAAATGGGTCACTTCACGTCACTCTGGAACAGGCTTCCCAGGACGCCACCCTGAGCCACAGGCGTCTGCTTTAGCGGTTTAAAGACAGGACTCCGCTGTCTCTGGGTAATGAGAGGTCGCTGTTGGTCTAACTGTGCTTCTTCAGGGTGACAGACCAGGATGGGACAGGTGGGCAGGGAGAAGGGGCACACGAGAGGGGGCCAAGGTCGACATGCAGGCTTATTTCCCACATTACCCCAGTCCTGACCTCGGTCTGTCCCCGTCCTGTCCTCAGCCTGGCCTGGGCCTGTCCCTGTCCTGTCCCCATCCTGTCCTGGGTCTGTCTCCGTCCTGTCGTGTCCTATCCTAGGTCTTTCCCTGTCCTGGGCCTGTCCCAATCCCGTCCCTGTCCTGGGCCTGTCCCGGCCTGTCCTGTCCTGTCCTGTCCTTGGTCTTTATCTGTCCTGGGCCTGTCCCCATCCTGTCCCTGTCCTGGGCCTGTCCCATCCTGTCCTGCCCTAGATCTGTCCCCATCCTGTCCTGTCCTATCCTTGGTCTTTCTCTGTCCTGGGCCTATCTCCGTCCTGTCCTGGGTCTGTCCCTGTCCTGTCCTGGGTCTGTCCCTGTCCTGTCCTGGGTCTGTCCCCATCCTGTCCCAGGCCTGTCCTGTCCTGGTCTGTCCCCGTCCTATTCTGTCCTATCCCTGTCCTGGCCCTATCCCCGTCCTGTCCTGGGTCTGTCCCCATCCTGTCCTGGGTCTGTCCCCGTCCTGTCCTGGGTCTATTCCCATCCTATCCTGTCCCTGTCCTGTCCTGGGTCTGTCCCCGTCCTGTCCTGGGTCTGTCCCCGTCCTGTCCTGGGTCTGTCCCTGTCCTGGGCCTGTCCCTGTCCTGTCCTGGGTCTGTCCCTGTCCTGTCCTGGGTCTGTCCCCGTCCTGTCCTGGGTCTGTCCCCGTCCTATCCTGTCCTATCCCTGTCCTGGGCCTGTCCCTGTCCTGTCCTGGGTCTGTCCCCGTCCTGTCCTGGGTCTGTCCCCGTCCTATTCTGTCCTATCCCTGTCCTGGGCCTATCCCCGTCCTGTCCTGGGTCTGTTCCCATCCTGTCCCGGGCCTGTCCTGTCCTGGGTCTGTCCCCGTCCTATCCTGTCCTATCCCTGTCCTGGCCCTGTCCCTGTCCTGTCCTGAGCCTACTCTTGTCCCTCTCTGCTCTGAGCTTGGGCCTGCCCTGTCCTGTGCTGTCCTGGGCATGTCCCCATTCTGGCCCGGCCTGTGTTGGGCCTGAGCTTCTGAGCCATCAACGTAGCTGAGCTGACTGCACTGAGAACCCCCTTCCCTTCAGAGGGTTCCTGGGCCCCACTGTGAATGATGTACCCACGGGGAAGGGTCCCGCTGGCGGCCTCTCCCCAGGCAGTGCCACCTCAGGACCAGACAAAGTCGAGCCACCTCCAGAGCCGTTCCCTTGGCCGCAGGCATCAGGGTGAAGGGGTGGACAAGGGCGGGGCGGTGGTGCGGGAAGCTGCAGGACGGGGCGTACTGAGCACCTCTCAGCACCGCGGAGGAGGAGGAGGGAGTGATCCCCAGCACGGCGGGCGCCGGGGAGGGTCCCCAGGAGTAGGGGGTTCCAGCAGGGAAGCAGCACGAGGGCTTGGGTTCCAGAGCAGGGTAAGTTCACTGTCAAGGAGACCGGGGCCGGGACGAGCCGACGGGTGGGTGCGGGCGGGACGGGTCAGCGGGCATCCCGTGCGGTCATCCTCCAGGCGGGAGCCACCTCTGAGGCGACGCGTGAGGGGCCGGCGAGTCCGGAGAGCGCGGCCCGCGTGGGGCGTAGGGACACGGGTGGAGCCTCACGCTTACGCCACTCAGGCTCGCAGAACCCTGTGCTGAGCGTCCAGGCAGGGAGGGCGGCCAGCCCGCCTCCTGATGCAGGGAGCCCGTGGGGTCACAAGCTGGGGCTCGGCCGGAGGTCTGACTTCGTGGTGCGGGTGAGTCACTGCAAGGAAGGGAGCCACCTGGGGCCAGAGTCGAAAGTAGTGGCGGGTCCCCTGCGCCCAGACGGGAGTCTGAGATGGCGACGCGCGACCCCCGCTGCTCCTGCGTCAGGCCGCCTCGAGGGGGACCGCGTGGTCTCCTGCCACCCGGGGGGGGCTCCCTCCCGCCTGCCGGAGGCCAGGCCTGCGTTTTCACCTCCCCCCCTTCTCTCCCCAAGATGACGGCGCCATCAGAGTCTGGAAGAACTTTGCGGATTTGGAGAAGAACCCAGAGATGGTGACCGCTTGGCAGGGGCTCTCGGACATGCTGCCCACCACCAGAGGTGGGTGCTCCCGGGAGCGGCGCGGCCCCTCACTGCCCGCCCGCCCCCCCCCCCTGGCGGTGGCTCCCCACCGGCCGCCTCAACTGTGAGCCGCCGCTCTCCCCCGCTGCCCTGGAGCACTTCCAGGTCAGGAGACGCGGCCCCCCGAAGGGCTCCCTGGCTCTGGGCGCACCTGCCCTCACCCTCGTCCTGGGCTTGCAGCCGGCGCTGCGGGAAAGGCCTGGGGGCCGCGCCCCGTGCCCAGGCGAGCTCCCTTCGGGGGCGAGCGCCGTGGCACGCGGGCACGTCTGTCCGGACGGCGGAGGCCGCGGACGCTCGCCCGGTGGGGGACACAGCTGCCGCCGCACACCGGTCCCTCGGGGCTCACCGTGCTGCTGTGGCACGTGGACCGTCTGGCACGCTGGTTCCAGAGACGCCAAGCCGCGGGCCACGGTCTCTCTGCTCAGCTGACGGTGAAGCAGCTTAGTCCCCTGCCCTGTGCTCCCGGTCCGGCCTGGCTGCGACTGTGTCCGCTCCCACGTGGCCCCGTCTGTGTCCGGTTGTCGTGTGGCCGTTCTCTTCACGGCCGGTCATCTGTGTGGCTCTCTCCCCTGTGAGAGCGCCCGTCCTGGGGAGTTGCTTCCCAGGGAGGTGACGTCGTGAGGGAGGGCCGCCCAGCGCCAGCTCCAGGGCGGACGTCTCCTTGTGGACTGCTTTAAAACGTCGCTGAGTTTTAATTATCTGAGGAATAAAACAGTCCTCCGTATCACCCCCCACCCCACCACCGCCAAGGCCCAACACGGCCACTTGTGTGTCACCGGGCCTCTCGCTTCTGCCTCAGTGTTCCCGGATTAGAGCAAAAGCTTGTCTCCCGCCCGCAGCCACCCGGGAGCTCCCAGGTAGAGACCCCAGGGAGAGAAGGGAGAGAAGGAATGGGGACGCCAAGAGCCACTCTTGCGCACCCGGGGCACCCCCAGCAGCGCCAGGCAGGGCCCTTCAGAGTTCTGGCTGTGGCCTGCAGGGGCCGTCCAGGCAGGGGCCCGAACCCCTCTCCCCGGCTCTCAAAGCTGTGTGCCCACCCCGTGTGGCTCTCCCGCCGGCCCTGCAAGCCCGCCGTGTCCGTCCGCCCCGGAGCGGTGGGCGAGGCCCGTCCTCTGAGCACGCGTGCACGTGGGCACAGGAGGGGCCCTTGCCCACAGGCCCAGGAGACTTGGTGTGACCAGGTGGCTGGAGAGCTGCTGGCCGGGAAGCCCGTCACGCAGCTGTCCGCAGCTGGAATCCCGCGGCCAGGTCGCCGTCTGGTTCCGCAGTCTGTGACTCAGGATGGAAAGTCTTGTGAGATACGCGCAGGGTCAGCGCACGTCAGCTTCACGGCACCTCTGGCTCACGCGTGCACACACGTGTGCACATGTTCTGGCGTAGAGTCGGGGACGGGCTCTCCCTTCCGTGCTCCCCGCGGCCCCATCCCCGCCCTCCCGACAGCACCTTCCCCACAGCGGGTGCCCTCCTGGCCCGGCCACGGTGGACGTCACGGCGGCGTTTACAAGCACTCAGGCACTTGGGGGTTCCAATAGCTCGTTCGGTCCGGCTTCACGGTGTGCCTCAGCTCCTTCCGATTCTCCACCTCGAGAGAGACTTTTGGGGGGCCAAAAACCCTGGCAATTGTGTTTTCCCACTTGTGAGGTCACGTTTGGTTGAGGTCAGCCCTTTTGCTCCGGACCGTGGCACGCTTGGCCTTGGCCACTCCCCCCGTCACCCTTCCTGCTTCTTTCTACTCGAGTGTTCTTCCAAACCTCTTGGATGGTTTGGCTCTGTTGACTGCTCTGGCCGGCCACCTAACCCTCACTCCAGACCCATCATCCTCGCCTCCTGGAAGGTCTGGCCCGAAAGGCCCCCGTCCATCTTGACTGCCAAAGCAGGAAAGTGAGCGCTTCACTCTTGCCTGTGACCCCCCTGGCTGGGGGCGGGCGCCTGGCCCCTGTGGTCCGCGTGGTGGCATTTGTTGTCTGGCCCGTGGCGCTCTTCGGGCCAGCAGGGCTAGGGCTAGGGCTTATCCGTCCTGTCCACGCATCCTCTCCCGAACAAAAGAACACCAGCCAGTGAGCACTCAGAGGTCATGGGTCGAGTCGGGTAGCTGCATAAGGCTCTGGGACCAAATCTTAAGGAAAGCCATTGAGAGGAATCTCCCTCGGGTCCGAGGCCTCATGGTTTCACCTCCTGGGCCCCCTGACCCCGAAGGCAGGGACTCCATCCTGTGGGCTTTATTTAAGGACGTTTCATGAGAGCAGAGAAGTCGTTCCAGGTCAAGATTGGTTTTTCCACGTAAACTTTTGAAAAGTAATCATTTGCAGAATTTAATACAAGTTTGTTATAGCATCTATTTCCATCTGAAAAATCCACATATAAGTTTAATGGTTACCAAAACACCCACACGCAGCTGCCCTTGGATACACAACTGTAAAACTGGGTTAGCAAACATAAAATGTGTAACGCTCTAAACGAGTCATTTTTCTCTCTTAATTTGACCGTTTGGGAGCCTTGTGAGGAGACGGGGCCTCGGGAGTCCGGGCAGCGCAGATTCCAGACCTGTGATTTACAGAGTCAGGCGGAAAGGAGCCTGCCTCCCGGCCTGTGCCCGGAAGCCCTTTGCAAGGTCTGGTGCCGTCCTCCACAGGAGGACAGATGAGGCCGTGGGTCTGGGGCGCTGGGGGCCGAGGCGTAAGAACAAGAAGTCCCTTCGGATATAACGGACTTACAGTTCAGTGTTCTGTGAAGAGCTGTTTTGGTACCACGTTCCCTGCGTGTAAGATCCGGAAAGGAAAAACCGGAGCAGGAGACAGGCTTCTGCTCTTTGGGGAAGAGTACTCGAGCTTCTCAGGGAAACGGCAGGGTCGCTTTCCTCTGAAAGCCTCAGGACCGCCTTCACACGGCTGGGGGCTGGGGGCAGACGAGGGGCCGGACGGCACCTGGTCTGGGTCGCTTCCAGCTGCTTGGTTGTCAGTCGGGGTCGGGGTCAGTGCGCGGGACGGAGCCCGGGGGACAGGACAGGGCCCAGGGCTTGTCTGGTACCTCGGCAGCCCCAGAGAGCCAAGAACATGCCGTCAGCCTGGCGTGTTGTGAACGCTGACGCCAGCCCTGGGCCTTTGGTTCGCTCTACATTCATCCGCTGGGAGCGGCCAGGAAGCAAGCAGGGCGAGGACCACAAAAAGCCCAGGACGGTGACGGCAGCAGAGCGGCCTCGCGCCGGCCGCTTCCGGAGCTGCTGGCCAGCCTGCGCTCGGTGTGCGGGAACGGCGCTGATGGCGGCCCCTGTTCCTCCAGAAACCACAGGCGGATCTAGAATCTGGAAGGGCGCCCCCCTCGGTGCAGGAGGGCAGACGTGAGGGGGCCGGTGAACAGCCCCACTGTGCGTGAGGACTGTGCGGGGCATGGAGGGCGCATCGGCCTGGAGGCCCCCCGCTCCCTTCTCAGACAGGGTGGCTTGCCAGCCTGACACATGGGGAACATGTCCCCATCTTCTCCCACCCCCTAGAGCAGCTCTCACGTGGTCTTGGCCCATTTTCCAGATCAGAAAGTAAGTTTAGGCGAATCATTTTGCTCCTGAGCAGCGTTTCCTGAGCCCAGTCCTTCTGCTGCCGACCCGCGTCTCTGAAACCCGGCGATGTCTAAGAGGTGGCCGTGGGGCCACAGAGGGGGCCTGACCCCATGAGGGGGCTCCGCACCTGTGTCCCGCGGGAGGAGAGCGGGGGACCCCTTGCCACAGGGCATGCTTCTCGCCTGTGCCCGGAGGACTGGCCCCTTGCCCTGGGGGCTCTGCACGCCTAGCTTTTTGGGTTTTGTTTTCGTGCAAAACCCACCAGAGGTCTCTCTGGCTGTGCGTGCTGACGCACCTGCTTTGTCCCCGGCCTTGAGAGAAGCCTTGAGGGCCCAGAGCCCTCGCGCAGCTGCTGGTCCTGGGCTGGGCTCCCCCCTCAACCCGCACGGGTTGAGGCGTCCTGTCGCTCCACACGCGGTGGCCAGGTGCCCTCTCCCCGGCTGCTCCCACTTCTCTGGGACCGGGAGTGTGCCACGCCTGGGGTCCAGGGCCCGGCCTGGCCGGTGCTCAGGAAGCGTCCTTGGGGCAAGCTGGACGTTTTCCGCGTCTCAGAGGCCAATTTCGATGACACTCTGTCCGTTTAAAAGCGAGGAAATAACCGAGTTGTCGGATAAGCCTTTTTCTGTGTCCCTGGGTCCATCAGGGTCAGACTGGCAGCGCAGCAGAGAACCAGACCGTAATACAGGGTGGGCCTCACTGGGGGTCCTCACTCCGCCTCGCTTCCGTCGTTTGCTCTGTGGAAGTTACCAAACCCAGCCTGAGCCTTAGGTCCTTCACCACAGCCAGGAGGTGGGAAAGATGTGCCCCTGCAGGCTGGCCGAGGTCCCCGGGCACCCGCGTACGAGGCACCCTGTGCAGCTGTCCCGTCGTTACCCTCTCCGGCGCCTCTGGAGCAGGACTGCCTGGTACCTGGTTTTCAGGTCAGGAAACCCGCGTTGAGGAGGGGCGGTGGCTTTACTGGGCCAGTGGGAGCTCCGCATCCAGGGCTGTCCCTCTGTGAAATGCGTCCTCAGGGTCAGGGTTCAGAGAATATGACCGTTACCACCTTCCAGGCACGTGTAAATCCTACCCGAGGTCAGATTCGTCTGCACACGCAAGGATCTGCCTGCCGGACGCGGTGCCCGGCGCTCGGGAGAAAACCCCGCCGTCTTGCAGCACGCTGCCGCGCGTTTTCTAGTCCGCTGGCTGCCCCACGTGCTCTCAGCTACTTTCAACCGGAACCTGCTTGGCTTCACAGAGGCTCGAGTTTAACAGGAAACCAGAGCCCACGAGATCCACATCCTCTCCTCGCGGTGAGAGCCTCGGGTGGGCCCCGAGCGGACGCCCCGCCGGAGCGCCGGCCAGACGGAAACGCGAGGCCCGTGGTGTCGGCACCAGGCGACTGTATCTGAGGCGTCTTCGGAGAGGCAGCTGAGTCAGAGCAAGAGCGTCAGACTCGTGGGGTCCACCAGAAGAACGTGCCCGGAAGCAAGCTGCCCGCCGCCCCCCTCACTCGAGCCCGGGCCTGCGTCCAGAACGACACGGAGCAAGCCCGTTTCTCTCTCCCCGTGCAGGGAGCTGCGACTCCGGCCTCCAGTCCTTGGTTCGCCCACCCCACCCCAGACCCTCTCCGCACGTCCACGTGGCCCCAGACCATGTGCTGAGGCACGGGCACCATGTTTCCAGATGCCATCTGGCTACACACTCATTACACTGCTTCTCAGTTGCCGGCGGGCTGTGCACAGAGCGCCGTGTGGACGGCCAAGGACGTCTGCAAGCACCGGGCAGTGTGCTCTCTGTCACAGCAGCGGCCACCCGCGGGTCCACGGATCAGGGAGCCCGTGAGCCTCGCGGCTGTGACACGGCCAGATGCGTGTTCCCTGTCAGGAGGGGAAACCTGGTAATCAGACTCTCTAAGCTCTGTCATTGGTAGAGGCCAGGAGCTGGGCTTTCAGGTGGGCACAGAGGCGGCGGGACACCAAACCCAGCTCGTGCTCCCCCCGCCCCTCCCCGAAGGCCACGGCCCTACCGGCTAAGGCCCAGGGCTTGTGGTCCGACCGATGCGCTTTTGGACGTGTGAATTTGCGTATTCTTTAAAAAGCCTTACAGAGTCTATACAAAGCAAGTTACTTTTCATTTTCAAATTTTACAAAGAATGCTTCTTAAAGCTGAAGCTGTTGCAGAAACCCGGGGCCTACGTCGACCTGGGGGCCCGAGGGTAGGTGTGCACAGGGCCAGTTCTGGGTGCCCTCAGGTGCGGACTCCCCAGGAGGGGCGGTCACACACACCTGTGCTGGCTGACGTCACCCCTACATCACCTCCCGCTCCGGCCATGCATCAAAGGGTTCTAGGGGCGTGTGGGCTCGTACACATGGCTCAGTGTTACCGCCGATCAAACCAGGGGAAGTCGTTGTCCTCAGAAATGTGCATGGCCTCCAAAATCCACTTCCTGAAGCCTAATCCCAACATGATGGGATTGAGAAGGGGGCCTTTGGGAGTGATCGGGGCTTGATGAGGTCACGGTGGTTGGGCCATGATGGGGTCAGTGGTCTTGTAAAAAGAGACACCCCATCTTTCTTCTTGCCACATGAGGACATGCGAGAGAATGTTGCTGTCTGCCAACCAGACCCGACCCTGCCCACGCCCTGACCTCAGACGTCCAGCCTCCAGGACTTGGAGAAATCAGCGTCTTGTTCAAGCCGCCTGGTCCGTGGATTTTGTCCTGGAATGGCCCAGGCGCGGCCAGGAGTGCAGATGATCCTTGTGTCGTGAGAAGAAAATGTGCCTGTCAGTGCGGGTGTGACGCACAGTGGGTCTCGTCCAGAAGAATAGTCCCCCCCAGGGTGGTCCCTCCCCAGGGCAGTGCCCTCCAGAAGTTGGTCCCTTCTGAGGTTGAGGGTTCTCCCTTCCAAGGGTGATCCCTTCTGGGGGGTGGCCCCTTCCGAGGATGGTCCCCAGGACCGACTGCCCTGTCGTTGGCACTGACAGCTCATCACTGAGGCGCGACGCAGCTGTCCATCAGTGTGGCAGTGTCCCTCCCATGTGGGGACGGCGGCAGCCAGGGGCCCCCATGCCAGTGAGCTCAGAATCACAGGAAGGGAGTGGGCGTCAAATTGGCCTGGGTCAGAAGAGCCGCCGCTGGGAGAACCCGTCACGTGGCCTCCCCCGGGCCGGCCCTCCTGCCCCATCTCCGTGTCTCCCACTGAAAGGCTGCGTCCACGTCGTGTGATTGCTGGGTCTGCCAGCTCGTCGGTCCCAGGGACGTGCAGAGGCTTACTGTGTGAAGGCATGTTGTTGTCTATTGGACGAAGACAGGCAGACCTTCCCTCCTGTGACCCGTTTGTGCCGTCCAACCTCTCCACTCTCTCTCACCACACTTGACTGTCCAGCCGCATTTAGACTTGGGTCTTCAGGGCCGTGAACCAGCTTCCTTTTTATTCTTGATCATATTATTGTTACTGCTGCTAACAGGAGCATTCCATTTTATTTTATTTTATTTTATTTTATTTTATTTTATTTTATTTATTTTTTAATCTTTATTTTTGAGAGAGGCAGAGACAGAGAGCAGGGGAGGGGCAGAGAGTGAGGGAGACACAGAATCCGAAACACGCTCCAGGCTCTGAGCTGTCAGCGCAGAGCCCGATGCGGGGCTTGAACTCAGGGACCTTGAGATCATGACCTGAGCCGAAGTCTGACGACCAAATGACAGAGCCACCTAGGCTCCATCTCCCTCTGTGCGAAGTTATCTGCTGCCCGGCCGTCCCTCCCTGTTGTGCACGGCCATCCGACCTTCATCACGTGAGGCTGGCGTCTCCACTGGATGAGGACATCCGGTCCCCATCATGTGAGGGACTCCAGAGAGAAGGCCCACAGGTGGACAGGGTCCGTTTCCCTCCCTACCCTGGCCCGTGGCGGGAACGGTTCCTGGGACACTGGTGAGGCAGGCCACGTCGGTCGGCCACCATTGGCCCTCTCAGGCCTCTGAACTGGTTCCTGAATGGTTACAGCCGAGTTTGAGTAATGATGCATGTGGACCACCCTCGGCAGGAGGGCCCAGGGCCCTGCCTCCACGTACAGACAGGTGACCGTCTGGTCAAGGAGAGCAAAAGCTGGAGCCTGGTAGGGGCGTCCCGCTTGCCTTTTCTTTTTTTCTTCTTTTTCTTTCCTTTTCTAAAATTATTATTTAGATGAAATTCACATAACAGAAAATTAACCATTTTAAAGTGTTCAATTCTGTGGCATTTAGTGCAGTCATGATGTGCAACCACCCTCCATCTAGTTCCAGAACATTCTCACCCCCCAGAAGGAAACTCCGTGCCCAACAAATTCCATCTCTCCCTGCAGATTCTTTCACAAGCCCATGGCACTTACGAGATTTCCACAGCTGAGCCACATTGTCTGTGGTTATAAGTCTGTCCGAGGTCTGGGCCCGGCTCCCCCTCCCAGCACTGCTGGGGGGGGGGGGGGTACCTGGTGGGGGGCCCTGTGCGCACACAGCAGGGTTGGGGTTTGAAAGGGTCATCGGGGCCTGGCGGGAGGTCCGCCACCCTAAGCAGACGCAGCGGAAAGGAAGGAGGAGGTAGGTCGTCCAGCCTGAGAGCGGGGAGAACGGGGCTTCCGGGGGAGGAAGGGGCCACAGCGCCACGGAAATGGGTTTGACAAATGTGACGTCAGACTCCCGTGTGAGCAAAAGAACACAAAGTTACCTCATAAGTGACAGAACAAGACCCTGGCGTCACAATATGTGTCATCACAGCACACGCGGTCCAGTGAGGAGGAATACCGCCAACACCAGCGACCGCGGGACGTGGGGCAACCTCGGTGTCCACGGACGCTGCAGATGTGGCCTTGGCTGGGGGCAGTGAACCCCAGGACGGGAGCCGCGCCCCTGCCTGGGTGCCACCCTCCCGAGCGCACACAGGGGCGCGGAAGACTTCGTCGCTCGAGCCGTGGTCTCCAGAATCAGGGAAGAGCAAAACAAACGGTTAAATGAGTTAACGAGACCCCTACATACAGGGTGGGATAAGCCCTCTACAGACAAACAGTACAGGAAAGCGAGGTCGCTAGTGAAGTTGGTGGCGTTGATGGAAGCTGTCCTAGTTCGTGGGACAGGTGCACCTGGGTGGGGGTCGCACGGAGCCCGGCTCGGGGAGATGCCCTCGACCTGGGACGGTTCAGCATCAGAGTGGGCGAGTGAGGCTCGCGCTGTGTCTAAAATCTCACTTATTATGCTTCTTTTTATACTCTCTCATCTGTACTTCTTTTCAAAAGGGCGAAAACGGCAGAGCACCTCAACCACTAGATCTGGGGGTGGGTCAGGGATTTCTGTCGTGTTCTCTTCTGTATGTTTAAAATGTAACCTTGTTTTAACTGGGGTCCCCCCCCGTGAAGTTTAGGTGCCAACTTTAGGAACACGTGCAGTCCCAGCGTGGCCTCACACGCGGCCCGGTCTGCTCGACCCCAAGAAGCTGCGTCCGTGACCTTGGACGGGGTCGAGAGAAGCGCCTCCGCGCCCACATCTGAAGCTTTGGGACAGCTTAGACAAACGGTCCTCGGACTGTGCTGTCCTCAGGCAGATGCCTGGGCCCAGCGGGGATCTGGAGAGGGCTCCAAACTGCTGCCCGACCCAGACTCGGGGCCTGGAGTTCTCGTGGGGTCGGGGACCCGGCCGTGGCTGTCCTTGGTGCCAGGTTGGCCGCCTGGGACAGGCTCCAGCGGTGACACCGGAACATTCTGTCTCTCCAGGAGCCGGGATGGTGGTAGACTGGGAGCAGGAGACTGGCCTCCTCATGAGCTCGGGGGACGTGCGGATCGTCCGAATCTGGGACACGGACCGCGAGATGAAAGTACAGGTAACCACAGCCCCCCGCCCCGCCCCCCCAGACAGGCCCTCCTCACAGAGAGGCAGGAACAGGGGTCCCAGCGGGGAGGGAGTGCGGCCCGCCCCCAAGCCTTCAGAGGCTAATTGCTCTTGATGCACGTCCACTGTGACACCCCGACCCTGCCTGGCAGCATGATTAAGCCTCTGCTGGTCCTAATTACTTCCAAATATTATTTTATCCATGCAAATTAGGGAATATCAGAAAGCAGCAGGGGGAAAGCATTTTAAGTTTGGAACGATGAATTATTCACTGTGTCCTTCTTAAGGCATCTTTTATTTCCCGTTTTAATCAACAGAGAGAGTAGTGAATTGGTTTTGACCGAGACATCCTGGCGGAGAGGCCAGGGGGCAAAGGGCCGCAAACAGCTCGGGGCCACTGATACTTTGGGCAGCGGTGCTGGCTGTGGCTTTGAGGCCCCAGAGCTCTGTCCTCCCGGCCTCCCCGGCCACGGCCCTGGGCCTCCCGCCAAGCCCTAGGAGGGCGGGCTAGGGACAGAGAGCCGCCGTGAGGCCCTGCCACGTCCTTGGTCCCCTGCCAGGGGGCCACCCGGTAGAGATGACCTCTGTCTGTCCGGTGCCCGGGTCCTGCGATGGCACAGTTGGCTTTTGTCACACTTACTTCCCGGGGCCCCTGCGGCCCTCCTGTTGCAGCGGGGAACCCCTCACCGCCCCCCCCCCCCTGCTCACAACCCTTACTCAGGAGTCTGTGCCCCCAGAACACACCTTTCAGCTCAGCCACCTGGGTGTGTCTCGTCCGGTGTCTTGTTGCCTTGTAAGCGGATCAGATTCCTGTCCCCGTACGTGTCGGATTTCCTTCCCGTGTGCCCACTGGCAGCAGACCTCCAACAACGGGAGAGCACTTTCCCTCTTGTGCGGCCTTTTGTCTCCCGCTCTTTCCTGCCGAGCATTCGTCACCCCTGGCCTTTTCTAGCATTTACAGCTGCCGGGAGGAGAGGCGAGGAGGCAGAGCTCCCCGGGCCCTTTCCCGAACTAATTCGGAGGATCCCTTTCTACCAAAACGTGCTTCCGCTCTAGGAAAGAGGGAGACACTCGAAAGCTTGGCCCCGAGAGCCGTTTCCGGAGATGTGTGCGGCTGGGGACCGGTTCTCGGGTGGGTGTGGGCCTGACTCAGCCCGGGTCCCCCACCAGTCCCTCGGGCTCCATGGGCCTTCGCTGGCTTCCCCGCTGGAGGAGGAGGCGGGGGTCCCTGACTCCGGGAGGACATGGCGTGCCGGGCGGCCGCAGGCGGGCTCACCGCAGTCCCTGTGCTTGGCTCCAGGACATCCCCACGGGCGCTGACAGTTGCGTGACAAGCCTGTCCTGCGACTCCCACCGCTCCCTCATCGTGGCTGGCCTTGGCGACGGCTCCATCCGCGTTTACGACCGGAGGATGGCGCTCAGTGAATGGTAATCCGGCCCCCGCCACCCACCCCCCCCCCCCACCAGCACCCCCAGACGCTGTGGACACCACTGCCACCGCCTTCTGGGCCCGGAACGAAGCCCCCCACCCAAGCCCACAGGGCCACAATTCGATGGCACGCGGAGTAGGAAATCAGCGGGGAGCGGGGCCTGGCAAGGCCCTGTCCTCTGTGAGCTCGGTTTCCCTCCTGCGTGAGGTGCTTGGCCAGGGAGAGCTGTCATGGGAGCGGTCCACAAGGGCACCGTGTGGCACTGAGCCACCTGCGTGGTCTGTGACTGCCCCAGGGACCGCCACTCAGTCCCAGGCCGAGGGCCAGGTCGGGCCGGGCTGGTGGGCAGAGAGCTGAGGTACAGGTGGCAGTCACTCCGCCCGAGCCCCACGGCTGGCCAAACGGCAGCACAGTCTCCTGGGGACCCCGGCACGATGTGCTATTCACACCCACCTTGCCCCCAAAAACCTGGCCGGCCTCCAGGGGGTGACGGAGTGGCGGCAGGTGGGCAGGTGCATGGCCGCTGGGCCAGGGGAGCCCCGTGAGACCAGCCACCAGGCGGGCCGTTTTGCCGCAGAGGCGGGTACTGGGTGCGAGCTGGGCCACGTCAGGTGGGGCCTCCCAGCATCAGACCCGAGGCTCAGCGGCACCTCTGCAGAGGGTCCCCCGGAAAACGGGGCACCACTGCAGGAAGCAGCCATCGTGGGGGGCGGGGAGGCAGCCGAAGTGACCACCCCGAACCCACTAACTGTGCGCTTTTGAAGGGGGCACTGTGAGGTCACACCTCCGTCAGGCCGTCGTGTTAAACAGCTACCGGGCAGGCACTAAACTGGCAAATTGGCCCCAAAAGAGCCGAGGGTCATGGAGTGGCCCTGCCGCTGAGGCCGGTTGACCCGGGGCCGTCCGTGCACCACACCTGTGACCTGGGGATCGCTGTGAGCCCTGTGCGTCCTTCGCCCACCAGGGCTGTGTTTCAGTAGCTTCTCAGTTGGGGTCCTCATTCCCGACCCCCAGAGTCTCGGGGTGGCCAGTGCTCAACGTGGTGCCCTGTCCGGGGAGCTCCGGGACAGCCGTGCTGTGGTCCCGGGGGGGGGGGGGGGGCCCGACCGTGTCCCCCCCCAACCGCGTCCCAACATCACGGTGAATGGTGGGTGGGGCGACTGACCCCGGCGCACGGCAGCTCCTGACAGCCGTGAATAAAACCCGCGGTTCTCTCTGCTCAAAATGATAGTCGCGCCCTTGGCTTCTCAGCTCCCGCTCCTGTCCTGCAGTGGGCAGTGAACGGGCACCCCTGCCCCCCATCCCCACCCCTGCCGGCAGCCCCCTCCCCGCCTAGGCGGCCCCCAGAGCTCTGACCCCATCGTCCTCCCTCCAGCCGCGTCATGACGTACCGGGAGCACACGGCCCTGGGTGGTGAAGGCCTACCTCCAGAAGCACCCCGAGGGCCACATCATGAGCGTGAGGTAATGAGCAGGGAATATTTATGAGACATTCTGCTGTGAAAACATTATTTTTCTCCTCCATTTAAATATGTCCATGGTATTTAAACAGCCGGGAAAGGATGGCATGGCAGGGCAAGTAATACCTCCACTCTGGGACTGGCCCAGAAAGTCAGGGGCAGCGGGAGGGCAGGGACACACGGGTCCCTCACACTGGTAGCGAGAGGCTTGCTCGGTGGAGGCTTGCGGGTGTGCGAGGGAGAGGGGCGGGCCACCTGCCAGCCCTTGGCTGTGGGATATCCGCGTCGAGTCATCGGCTACCCATAAATCCATTTCTGCTGCCTGCTAAGTTCTGTACTGAGAGCAGCGAATATTTATTTGCCTGTTAAGGGACAACAAATGTAATTTACTGCTACAAAGACACACCATTTCTTCAAGAGATGCTTGTTTCCCTTGTTTGTAATATAAAAACAGAACATAGCTCTTAGAACGACGCCCACCAGAGACCAAGGGCAGGAAAGGTGGCCTCCAGGGGTGACGTGCGGCCTCCGGCCTACCCCCCCCCCCCCCCCGTCCTGTAACCGCATCCCTGGCTGCACAGAATCTAATCTCCGGGACTAGAAATGAAACCAATAACTCACATCCTCCCCCGTGTCTTCACTTACTGCTACTTCCTGCCTTAGAGGCAGAGCCCTTTGTGGCCACGGAGAGGAGTCTGGGGGGGGGGGGGTGCTTGGCGCCAGTCCTGGTTGTGAAGGCCAGTGGGTGGGGTGGGGTGGCGTGCGCTCTGCCTGGGGGCTGGCCCGCCCCGGCCTTACCAGAGTGACCCTTTCCCAACAGTGTCAACGGAGACGTGCGCTTCTTCGATCCTCGGATGCCGGAGTCTGTGAACGTCCTTCAGATCGTGAAGGGGCTCACGGCCCTCGACATCCACCCCCAGGCAAACCTTATCGCCTGGTAGGTGCCAAGCTAAGAGAAAATGAGGGCCCTTTCCTGCCCAGACCATCTCAGAGCACCCAAAGTCAGCCTCGGGCCTCCGTGTAAACAGCAGGCGCTATGCCCCCTCTTGCCTGGGAAGGAGAGCACGCCGGAGCCACATAATTGTGGGGCCCTTCGTGCCTGGGTGATGGCGGGCAGGTCAGCCCCGTGTCTGGGACGGGGCCCGATGTAGGAAGAGAGAGGGCCCTCCCCTGTGGCCGCGTTCTGCCTCCCCACCTGCACCGGCCCCGCCTCTGCCTCGCCCTCTGAGCCACCACCCCAGCAGGAAGGCTAACGCCAGACCTTCTTGTGTGCAGCGGCTCCATGAACCAGTGTCACGGCCATCTACAGCGGGAACGGGAGCTCATCAACAACATCAATACTACGAGGGTTTATGGGCCAGCGCGTCGGGGCATCAGCTGCCTGGCCTTCCACCCGCACTGGGTCTGTATCTGCACACAGGGCCGGGGGCGCCGTGGGAGGGGTCAGGGGGGACGCAGGGACACAGGGCAATACGGAGGGACCTGCAAGGAATAGCGGGGGGGGCATGGGGACTGGAGGCTACACGGGAGGGACGGGGGAGCTCGGGACAGGCAGGTGGGGCTACAGCCTGGCCCCGCCCCCACAATCAGCCCGCAGGGCGCCCCAGGCCTCCCCCTCCCCGTGTCTGAGAATGGCATGGCACGAAACCAGATTTCTTGGGTCCTAGGGTCTCGGGGGGTCATGGCCCCCAAACTGCCTCCAGAAGCAGCACCGGGTTCCCCCATCAACAGGGAATCGTGGGCTACAGCACAGGAAACCGCCCTGCCCTTCCCATCACCTTTGGCCCCTGAACTGACACCAGCCCTGGAGAAACCTTGCAGTGAGGGGGGGCCAGGGCACCCAGCCTGTGCTCCTCAGGGAGGAGCAGCCCAGATCTGTGACGCACGCCCATCCCTTACGATCGTTCCCTAGTCTGTGGTTTCTGCCAGCAGCCCTCATGAGGTGCGGGGCTCCGGTCCCCGGAACCATCCCCGCGGGGAGCCGTGGGGAGCCCGAGAGTCCCTGCTTCGGGTTGCGGGGCCCGTGCTGAGAGCCGCGGTGGGGTGGGGGCGAAGAAGGCCCATGGCGCCCCGCCCGCTCACCTGCCCTGCTCTCCTCCACAGCCTCACCTGGCCGTGGGCAGCAACGACTACTACATCTCCGTGTACTCGGTGGAGAAGCGGGCCAGATAGCGGGCGCCCCTCCTGCCAGGCCTCCATGTACATAGTGGACCCGCCGCGCCACCCTCCACACTGGTCCTGACCTGCTGCCGAGGGCTCCGGGAGGCCCCTCGCTGTCTGTCTGTGCGTCTGTGGTCGCTGTCACGCCCAGGAGCCCAGGGAAGGGGGCTCTGGTAGAGTCCTGCCGTGTGACAGCCCGGGGACAGCCGAAACGTCCCAGCACCCTTCCCGTCCTGTTTTGCTTCTGAGATTTTTAAAGGGGGAAACAACTCGTTCTACTTGGCGAGGGACCCGAGCACTGGCTCCACGAAAGCTCCGAGACAGAAGCCGTTCCCCAGGGCTCAGCCACCCTGGCGGACGGGGCAGCGCTGGGGCTCACGTAGGTCTCTGGGTTGCTGCCTGGCCGTGAGCCAGCCTGGGCCGCATTCCCCTGGCTGCAAGCTAGCCGGCCCGTTTTCTGCACACGCGCTCCTGGGGGGTTTCCAAGCGGGCTGGGAGAGGCGGGAGATTCAAGAGACAGAGCCCACACGCACACAAGGAGACAGCCCGAGCCTCCTGCCAACCGCCAGTCCTTGCCCACGGGGGCCCTTCGTGGCCAGACCGTAGGAGGGCCGGCGCCGCCCCTCCCCCACACAGCCCACCTTCCCTGCACAAGCCCCAGTCACCACAGACCCGCTAGCAGGAGGGGCCTGTGGCTTTCGACATGTGTGGCCAGTCCTTGGCGATTTGGCCACCACCCTTAGGCCACAGGGCCTGCCTCTCTCAAGTGCTGCTGTTCCCCAGGCAGGTGCAGTGACAGCCGCTCAGGCCTGTGGCCGCCCCATACGGGTGTACGTGCATGTGCAGGGCCCGTGGTCTCCACACTGGAACCAACACAGAGTATGCGCTTGTGTGGCCCGCGGCCTCCTCGCCTGGTGCAGCGCATGCCTGCACGTGGGCGGAGGCAGCCGGGGCCCCGGTGCCTGTGGTGAACGGTGGACCGCCTTTGCGGCCACTTGCTGGTGCGAGCGAAGTTCCTGTCTTGCAGTGAGTAAAGCAGGAAAATTGCTTGGTGATTGCGTTAGCACGTGGCAGGGCATCTGCGCATGTCCGCACACGGGTGTGCGCGTGTCTGCCCGTATCCGGGCACCACCTCGGAGCCACGGGGACGGTTTAGCCCCAAGAAGGACAATAGAGAACGTGCTAAGCGGTTACAAACAGCGCTTGTAAAACAAACCACAATGATGATATTCTGAAAAGCATTTTTTCCATTTTCCTTGGGAATCAAGATTATTCAGATAGAGCAGTGAGCTGGCTTAACTAATTCTGCCAATAAGAGGCCATAACGGGAATGTGCGTCCCAGCGGTGACGAAGTTTAGGTGCCCTACCCAGGGGCGCTTCCGGGGACGGCGCTGCCGGGCTCTGCGGCCGCGGGATGTGGGCGTGAACCGGGAGGCGGCCGGGACAGGGTCGCGCCCGGCAGCTGAACCCGGGTGGATGTGGTGCAGGGGACTGCACGCCGCCGGGGGGGCCCTGTGCCCCCTCCGGAACCCCGCGCCGGGCCGCTGGGCCATCCCGGGTCTGAAGCGAAAATCCAATCATGGAGTTAACGGGGCTCCACGGAGCAGGCCCTGAAAGTTCGTTTATCTCTATTATTTACCAAATGAGAATTGCGGAGTGAAAGAGCAAACGACAACTGTTCATGACAATAAACAAGTGCAGAGGTGACTGCTGCGGCCTTGTGGCTTGTGGGGGGGCGGGGCTGGGGCCGGCCGTCGGGGTCTGCGGGGGCGGGGGGGCTTTCTCGGGAGGGGGCGGGGCCTGTGTGGGGTTGGGGCAGGCTGTCTCAGGAGGGGGCGGAGCCTGCGGGGTAGGGGCAGGGTCTGCGGGGCGGGGGTTGGGGCGGGCTGTCTCGGGAGGGGGGGGGCTGCGGCGGGCTGTCGGGGCGGGGGTGGGGTCTGCGCGGTGGGGCGGGGCTCCCCGTGGTTCGGCCCCTCCGGTGCCTCAGCTCCTCTCAGAGCGGCCCCGCGAGTGGGCTCCCCCCCTGCGCGCGGGAAGAGCCACTCTGCTCGGAGGGGGACGAGCCCAGGACCACAGGGGCCCCCGCTGCCCTTCCTGCCGCCGTGGTTAAACGACACAACTCGCCGCCTGAGGCGAGGACACAGTTTGTCCTTCCCCGGGCCTGGGCCTGGGCCTGCGCCCCCCGCGATGGCACGGCCCACCACGTGGGGGCCTGGATCCTGGGGGCGGGCGTCCCTGAAGAAGCGAGTCAGCAGGGCCACAGAGCGAGTGGGAGCAAGTGGTTCCCGACACTCAATCTACCTCACACCTCACGGGTCTGGCCTCCTGGACACCAGTTGGGGACAGGCTCTTGTCACCCCCTGGGGACAGCAAGTGGGGGCCCAGAATTAAGTGACTCACCAAAGCCACGCCCATTGGGTGGGGGCAGGAACTGAGGAAGGACCCAACTCAGGCATGCTGACCCAAGGCCTCTGGACCTTCACTCCACCAAGGGGGCGGGGCTGCGTGGGGCTGGGGTGCATCTAAGGTCCTAGTGAGCTTCGCACACCAGCCCCAAAAGGGGGAACGATGGGAACGATGGGGACGATGGATGCGTGGGGTGCAGCGAGGGACGTGCCTGTGCACTTACGTCACCCCCACGGCTGGCAGAGCCACCAGCCCTGCTGCGGCCCGCACGGACAAGGGGCCACGTGACTCCCGAGACGCAAGATCACCATCACTGCCCGCTGAGGGTCTTCCTGGAGAAGTCACCGCCCACTAAGCACTGGTTGGTTCTGCCGAGGTGAGGGGCTCCGGGGGGTTCTGTGTGGGTCCCTGTTCTGGAAGGAGCGTCTGCACCATAGCAGCGCAGGGGCCCGGCACCAGCGAAGGCAGGAGTGGGCTCAGGAGGCTCCGGGCAGGGTCCTCGGGGCAGCCGAGGTGGCCTGCCGCAAGGGGCACATGGGAAAGGAAGGGGCCAGGTCTTGGAAACAGTACTGTGGGTCCCCAGATTGGTGACACCCCTGTGCTGGCCCCCTGTGGCTGCTGCAGCAGACCACCACCCCTGTGTCGCCGGAAGCGCAAGCACTGCTTGGGTCTGGGGGGGCCCAGGCCCCTCCCGGGGCTAAAACCAAGGGGTGAGCAAGGCTCCTTCCGGAGGAGCCTGGGGACGTTCCATTTTCCCGCCTTTCCAGCTTCCGGGATCTGCCTGGGCCCCTGGCTCGAGAAACTTCTTGTGTCACATGGCTCTGACGCTGACTCTGTCCCCTCTTCCACTTTTAAGGGCCCTGGGTGACAGTCTCCCCAGGTCACAGGCGACTGCTGCCCGGCCTCATCGCGATCTGCAACATCCCGTTGGCCGCCATGGCCTGGAGTCACGGCTCCCAGAGTAGGACACGGACATCCTTAAGGGGCTTTGATCTGCTGACCACTCCCTCTTTCTACAAGACTCGGGGCAAAGACCCCCACCAGTCAGAGCCCCCGAAATACAAGGGGTCCTCAGCCAAGGTGGCTGCTGGGATGGGAAGGGAGACGTCTGTCCTGCTCTCGGGGGGGAAGGGGTGGAAAGGTGAATTGAGCCCCGAGCCTGCCCCCAGGACCCCCAGGCGTGGCTGCGCCCCTCTGTACCGGCTGGCGGAGGCTGGACCCAGAGCGCAGCGCCTGCTCGCCAGCCTGCTGCAGGTGGGGAGGGCAGCCGTCACCATGGAAACCCGGGGGTCTGAGCAATGCAGTTCCTGAACCAACCGGGTGACGTTTGTTTTAAACAAGAAGGATACCCAGCCTTCCTGCGCCTGTGCTTCCGCAGGGAAAGTAATATTTTCCTATCAACATCAGTATTTCCGTCTCCGGGACTTGAGTGCAAACCGAGTGCCCATAAAAATGAAAGATGGACGCGCGGGGTGGAGATGGCCATGGGGGGGGGGGAGGAGGGAGAGAGGTGCGCCAGGACCCTACAGGTGACTCGCCCCCCAGGCCCAGTCCCGCAGCACCCTGGAGCCCGGGAGAGGGGACAAGAGCTTCCTGGGGGAGTGACATCTCGTGAGGTCGTCCTGCTGGGCCAGGCTCTGCTCCAGGGTCACCTGGAGCCACCACGCGGGGCAGCTATGGGCGCTAAGGTCTGTCCTGGTCAGGAGTTTTCTGCGCAGGGCCATCTGAGGAGCCTCCCCGAGGCTGTGCTCATCTCGGTGCTGACGATGCACACGGGTGAGCAGGAGGTGCAAAGACATGGGCTCGCCCGCTGTCGCGCCTGGCTGCCACATGTCCCTGTGGGGCCATGACATGCGTGCATACGTGTGCGTGCAGGTCTGCCTGCGCGTGCGTGCATACGTGCGTGCATCCCCACGTGCCTCGGCGATTCCAGTCTCGCGATGACCGGCCCTGCAGGAAGCGTGTGGGAAGAGCTGGTCTGGGGGATTCATTACAGGCCAGGGCTGGCGACGGCCCGTCCCGTGGACCGTCCACAGCGAGCAGGGGGACCGCCCCCACAGAGCCATCAGCCCCTTCTCCTAAAGGGGGGGGGGTGGTCAGACCCCTCTCCAGCCCTGTCCCGCCAGGCAGGTGGCCCGGCTCCGGGGGTTAGGATAGAGCTGTGAAGAGACTTTAAATTACTGCCTGTTGTCCGTCCCTGAGCTGATCTGTTTCCGGGGCCTGGGGCATTCTATCACCGTGTCCGCAGCAGCAGCAGCAAGGAGAGAAAAAAAGCCCCTTGGAAATGGGGCTGGGCCTTCACCCGCTGGTGAGGGGTGGGCTTTGTGTCTCCAAGACATGCCCTGCGGTCCCCACCCACCTCTCCAGCCAGAACATCCTGGGGAAGGGCTGCCCCTGAGACACCCCCCCACCAAGCCCCAGTCTAGGCAGGGGCTTCCCAGAGTGGCCCCCCACCCGTGGTGGGAAGGGGGGGGGTGTGACACGGAAGGGCCAGGCCCAGAGCTTGTCCCCAGCACTGTGCTGTGACCCTGCCATCAGGACAGACACGCTGGGGCCTTTCCCCTCACTGGAGGGCCCAGACCAGGTCCTTCCAGCCACCCGGGAGGCCCAGCCATGCACAGGCCCCCTGGTCCCTGAGACCTCAGCCCCGCCCCCCTTCCCCCCACCCCCACCCCGGAGGGGAGGGGGGGAAGAGGGCAGAGGCCAGCAACAACTACACCTGAAGGCAGAGCAGAACCCACGTGGATTTGCTTTCCTTTTTGCCATTTCCCAGCACTTTTTTGGGCTGAGGGAGGAGCAAATGACACAGCAACTAAGGAGCAGCCGGGAAAGGAGTGAAAAAGCCAACCCGGTAGCGTCCAGAACAGAAGCCCTGGAATAAATCTGACCAAGGAGATAGAAGGCTCACACGCCGAGGACCACAGCACACCGCTGGAGGCAGAGGTGACCGAAACAGAGTCGCTCTGCACCCAAGGGTACGAAGGCCCCCCGTGGGGAGGCGGCAACACCACCACCACCACCCCCCGACGGCGATCTGGATTCGGGGCGATCCCTATCAAAATCCCAGTCGCCTCTTTGCCCAACCGGGAAGACCAACCCTCAAATGCGCGTAGAATCGCGAGGGGCCCCAAAGAGCCAGGACGATCATGAAAAATGACAAGGTGGAGGATCAGTATTCCCTTTTCAAAACTCACCACAAAGCTCCAGTGATCCAAACTGTGGGCCTCCAGACCATGGGACGGAGAGCCCGGAAGCGAACTCGAACATCTACGGCAACTGCCTTTCAACAGGGCGACGGAACCACCTCGTGGGGAAAACGGTCTTTCAACAAATGGCACGGAGACGGCTGGCCATCCACGTGCCAAGCGATGAAGGTGGGCTCCTGCCTCAGACCACGACCCGAAACCTGCCAGATGAGTCAATGGCATAAACGCAAGAACTGAAACCGTAAGACTCCTTAGGGAATAACGTAGATGGTAGATTTGGGGGGTTGACACCAGAGGCACGTGCAGCAAAAGAAAAAGGTACCTGGACGTCATAAAAATGACAAAGTCTGTGGGGCACCTGGGTGGCTCAGTCTGACTTTGGCTCAGGTCACGATCCCACAGTCCGTGAGTTCAAGCCCCGCATCAGGCTCTATACTGACAGCTCGAGCCTGGAGGCTGCTTGAGATTCTGTGTCTCCCTCTCTCTCTGCCCCTCCCCCATTCTGTCTCTCTCAAAAATAAATAAAGGTTTTAAAATTTTAATAAAGAAGTGAAACAACAAAGTTTGTGCATCAAAGACATTACCAAGTATGTTAAAAAAAGAGAACCTACAGAAAAAGTTTCTGGAGAAAATGTTTGCAGATCACATATACCTGATAAGGGTTTAATATCCAGAACACGTAAAAAAGCTCTCACAACTCAACAGCTGAAAGACAGACAACCTGATTCAGAAATGGGCAAAGACCTTGAATAGGCATTCTCCCAAAGGAGGTACACGGATGGCCAGCAAGCACACAGAAAGATGCTCGGCGTCGTTAATTGCTAGGAAAATACAAATCAGAACCCCAGTGAGATACCACTCCACACCCCTGGACCAGCCACAACCGGAAACACAGGATGCAGCTGGTGCCGTCCGGGATGCGGAGAGAGCGGAGCCCTGGTCCACGGCCAGAGGGACACAACACTGTGCGGCTGCTGTGGAAAATCCCGGTGCTTCTCAGGAACCTGGAGTTGCTGCGTCACTCGGGGATTCTACTCCTAGATATACACCCCAGAGAAACGAAAACATGTGTCCACATAGGCACGTGTTCCGGGCAGTGCTACTCACCACAGCCAAAAGGTAGAATCAACCCAGAGGTTTGAACGATAAACAAAAGCGGTGTCTCCACACAATGAAATTGTACTCAGCTCTGAAAGGGAAGTGCTCACACAGGCTGCCCACTGGATGGACGTGGAAAGCTTGCTGAGTGAAAGAGGGCAGATGCAGAAGGCCACGTAGTGCAGAATTCCTCTTTTTTTAATGTTTATTTATTTGTTTTGAGAGACAGAGCACACACACGCGAGTGGGGAGGGGGCACCGAGGGAGGGAGAGAGAATGAATCCCAAGCAGGCTCCATGCTGTCAGCACAGAGTCTAACGCATGGCTCGATCCCATGAGATCATGACCTGGGCCGAAATCAAGTTGGACTCTTAACCCACTGAGCCCCCCAGGTGCCCCTGGAATTCGTCTTTTATGAAATATCCAGAATCTGCAAATCCACAGAAACAGATCAGCAGTTACCAGGGGCTGGGGAGGGGGACCGGGCAGTGACTACTGAATGGGTGTGGAGTGCTTTTCTGGGGTGGGGAGAATGTTCTAGAACTGCATAGAGGTAGTGGTTGCACAACACTGTGAATGCACTAAATTGTTCACTTCATTTTTCTTTTAAGTTTATTTATTTTGAGAGAGACAGAGCACGTGTGAGGGAGGGGCATAGAGAGAGGGGGAGAGGGAGACTCCCGAGCAGGCGGTGAGCCATCAGTGCGCAGTGCCCCGTGTGTGGCTCACACCCACAAAAATGTGAGATCACAACCTGAGCCGACATCAAGAGTTAGATGCTTATGGGGCACCTGAGTGGCTCAGTCAGTTAAGTGTGTGACTTCGGCTCAGGTCATGATCTCAAGGTTCATGAATTTAAGCCCCGTGTTGGGCTCTGTGCTGACAACTCAGAGCCTGGAGTCTGCTTTGGATTCTGTGTCTCTCCTCTGCCCCTCCCCTGTTCAGGCTCGCTCTCTCTCTCTCTCTCTCTCTCTCTCAAAATAAACATCAAAAAAAAAAAAAACAAAAAACCAACTGAGCCACCCAAGTGCCCCTGAATTGTTCACTTTAAAAGATGAATTGTATGCTATGTGAATTTCACCTCAATAAACGACAAGACAAATAAATGACAAGACAAAGTGGTGGGAGAAAACGTGGCTCGGGAGCGGGGCTTTGGGTTGACCCAGGTTTGAATCGGGGCTTTGCTTGCAGGAAAGGAACCTCTCCTAAGACCACGCGGATCAAGAGGGAGGGCCGGGCTGCGGGGGCGTGGCAGGGCCAGTAAGGCCAGGACTCTGGGGACACGAAGGGCCCGGAGGCATCTCGGAGGAGGACCTGCCCAGACCGGGCAGCCCCAGGGCCCTGCCACCGTAGAGGCTCGAAGCCCACAGCCCCGGCACCAGGCCCTCGGGTCACTGGCTCGAGAGGAAGATCCACATGGTGATCGGGCAGCCCTGCGGGGAGCCCTCCCGCCGACATCAGAGACCAGCTTGGGAGGGGGGTCCCAAGAGCCCTGGTGGGCAGCTAAGCGGCTTCTGAGCGCTGGGTTTAGGGGCAGATCGTTACAGTTGCGTCCGTTATCCACTGCTGCGGGACAAAGGGGTCCAAGCCAGCAGCCTACAGCAAGCCCACCGCTATCCCGGTGTCTGAGCATCAGGGGCTGAGCCGCCGCGGGGGGGTTCCGGCTCGGCTCCGGGCCTCCTACAGGAGGTTGCTGTCGAGCCGCCGGCCGGCACAGAGGCCCCTGTGTCCTACAGGACCCAGTGTCAGAAGTGCCGGGCATCCCCTGGTCCCCCGGAGCAGCGCAGGCACCGCGTGGGAGGGGACCACCCAAGGGCCCTTCCGGAGCCGGTTTGCCCTGCAGGCCCCTTTCTGCTTTCCACTCGCAGTCCCCCTTCCTGGGCCCGAGACCCGGTGCAGCAGGACCAGGGCGGATCGGCACCCCCCGGGGCACCCCACCTGCTCACACGTGCTCCCTGTCTGCTCCCCATGCCCGTTCAGGCCGCCATCACTCCCCGGGCGGCCACTACAGCAGCATAGGCCCCTCCCGTCCCTTGTCCCACTGGGGGGGGGTTCAAAGCCCCACTCCACCTCAGGCAGGTGACAAGCCCCTCGGTGCCTGTCCCCCGTGTCCCCCTCACAGGGAGCGGTGTAGACGGGTGTGTGTCTGCGGTGATTACTGCCATCCACCCAGCTGCTGGCCCGTGATGCCCCTGTCTCATGACCACCACCCCCCTCCACCTGTGCTCACCAGGGCCTTATGGTCTCCAGGGCCACTTCCCACCATGCTCTCCCCTGGGTTAACAATCCAGGTTAGATCAGCCCCTCCCCAGTCAGGGCCAGGAGCCTCCGACTCGTGACTAGCAGAAAACCAGAATCAGACAAGCCAGGGGCCCTGTCCCCCTTCCCACACTGCCCCCCCCCCCGCACCATCCCCCTGTCTGGGGGGACGCCACCTCCTCCAGGAAGGCCTTCCTGACCATCAACGGAAGTTCTCCAGCCCCATCAAGAACACCGTGCCATCCTGCCACCCCATGCCATATGCAAACCCGTGTCGGCAGCCAGAGCAGGGCCTGCCTGCACCTGGTAGCCGCTAAATGAGCGGACAGATGGATACATGGACGAATGAATGAGTTCGTGAATGGGTGATAAATGAACGAATGAATGCACGCATGCATGCACGAATGAGCAAATGGGCACATGAGTGATGAATGGACAGGCGGGTGTCACCCGCCAGCTCGGCAGACCCAGGGCAAAGTCCCAGTCCAGCCTCCACCTACAGAGGGCTTCTCAGACCCACCTGCCTACAAGGACCCCCAGGGACCACTGACTGCTGGGTGCCAGGTGCCGGGGTGTGCAGTGCCGGGGTTTAGGTACCGGGACACTGCGTGTGGTGACACCAGGGTGCAGGTGCCTGGTGCAGGGCGGGGGCGCGCGGGGGTGGTCTCTCCTGGCAGCCGGCCGTGTCCAGGCCTTGATGTTGCCTCGCGGCCACCAGGCTGTCCTGCAGCGCCACCGCGTGGCCACCGCGGGACTCACAGCTGCCCGCCTGCCGCCGGACCCAGCGTCCCGCGGGAGGCTCCCAGGAAGAAGGGACTCCGCAGCGGCCACCAGGCTGTCCTGCGGCCCCGCGCGGCCTCTCCCCGCGTCTATTACGTTCTCAAGCCCTCTAAAAGACGTGTCTCAACACTTGACCCCTCTGCGGCCGGGTGTCTCCTCTCCCTCAAGGGCCTCTGCTGGGCCTCCCCCTGCAGCCCCTCCTGGGCCTCCCCTGGGCCTCCCCCTGCAGCCCCCCTTCCTGGGCCTCCTCTGGGCCTCCCCCCTGCAGCCCCCCTTCCTGGGCCTCCCCGGGCCTGCCCCTGCAGCCCTCCTGGGCCTGCCTCCCGCTGCAGTCCCGACCTCTCCGAGCTGCCTCCCTTCCCCAGCCCTCCCAAGGATGCCCGCCCTGGGGTCTCCCTCAGGCTCACCCCCAACCCCGGGCTGCCCAGAGCCACCAGAGTCCACCGTAGTGTCCACACAGTAGGTCAAGCCAACACCCTCACCTGTATCTTCAACACCTTCCTTGGACTCACACCCAATCCCTGGGAATTTGCCCAGATTCTTTCGACTTCTTCCAGAATGCTCCTTTGCTCCTCTCACATTCTCTTCTATTTCTGTCACTGCCTCCTTAGTCTGACCCCCAAGGACTCCTGACCAGGACCCCTGAAAACTCTTAACACGCATATGGCCCCGTGTCAGAGCTGCACCTACCCCTACCCCCAACTCGGCCTCCACCGGGGTGTCCTGGCCCGGGTCGGGCTTCGGCATGACCCACAGCTCCCACACAGGTCTGCCGGGGGCAGCAGGTGTCCTGGGGCCAGGAGAAGACATTCCCTCTGCTCAGTGCACGTGGACAGACGCGTCCGCCTCCCGGGGCCCCACCCTCCCCTCCCTTCCCCTCTGCAGATTGGCTCAGCCACGGCAGGGCATCCAGGCCCAGCCAATCAGCCTCCCCGGCCCAGGGAGAGAAGCCAATCAGAGCGCTTGTCGGGGAGCAGGTTCCGGAGGACGGGACCAGGTGCGCATCTGAGGGGGCGGCCTCAGCCTCCATGTCTCCCACGCTGGCCCCACGCGGCGGGCCGCCCCTCAGCCCCAGCTGGCTCAAGTTCAGCTTATGTCACCTGCACCGGAAGGCCTGGGGTCACTCCATGGGGGCCGCCAGCGACCCTGTGGATGGTGGTTCGCCACAAAAACCACGTTTTCACACTGGCGTCCCCTGGGTCTGCGCGTCGTGGAACGGCCACCCCAAATGCCACCTCCCCGTTGGAACCTTGCCCGGAAGCCACATCAGGATTCCGGGCTGCTTTCCACCCATGGGAGTATCCCCCCCGCCCCGCTCCGCCCCCAGTCTGAGTGGTCGCCCTCTGGCAGCGGCAGGCCCGCCACGGGGCTTCAGCAGGTGAAGTTCACGGGTGCACTCGCCCGGGGCTGGAGGCAGCGGTCACTGACGCCAGGCGCTTCCGGCAAACTGCGGAGTCGCTGTGCCCCGGAGATCCAGTGATCGGACCCCACCTCATCCCTGCAACCCCTCAGTGGTTTAGAAGCACGAACCTCCGTGTCACACACCTTCAGCCTGAGATGCCCAGACAGGTGCCCGAGCGAAGGTGAGCAATGCGTCGGTTTGTATCAGTCATTCCAGGGGAGACCCTCGAAGGCAGGAACCCAGAATGTATCATAGGAAGTGATAAGCTCCTTAGCTCACTATGGGTTGAACTGTGACCCCCCCCCCAAAATTCATGGATTGCATTCCTACCCCCCAGTCCCTGTGAATGCGATCTAATTTGGAAATAGGGTCTTTACAGAGGTACGAAGACACAGTGAAGTCATTGGAATGGGCCATAACCCAGTACGACTCGTACCCTATGAAAAAGGAAAATCTGCGACACGGACTACGCGCGCAGCAAGGCGCGTGCCCACGGAGCAGGGACCCTGGTGATGCGCCTAAAGCCAAAGAGGCCATGCAGTACCACCAGCAGCTGGGAGACTGGCCTGGAGCAGACACCCTCCCACACCCGCCCCTACACCCCCCACCCCACCCAAGCCTCAGAAGGAGCTGGCCCTGCCCACACCTAGACTTCCCCGCCTTGGACTGTGGGGCGGTAGTTTCTGTTGTGTCAGCCGCCAGGTCTGTGGCGGTTTGTCACGGCCGCCGGACGGCAGCAGAACACAGTCAGGGTGTGGGCAGCGAGGTGTGCGGTGACAAAACACGGAGGTGTTTCCTGACAGCCGGGGTCTGGGGCCCCAGGAGGCAGCTGGAGAGCGGTGTCGCGGAGGAACCACGGGGCGGCTGCTGATTTCTGGCCGCCTGGGCCGATTATGTGTTTAAAACGGCAGGAAGGTGCTGTCCTCAGTTTCAAGGCAGAATCAGAAAATCGGACAATATTAGAGGACTACTATAAAAGGAGACCGTATTTCTTGGCAGGCAGGACGGCCAATCACTCCCCAGGCTTCATCCCTGGCTGGTGGAATCACACACACACTGAACTGTCCACCCGCCAGGTCAGAGCCTGGAGAGGAGGTGGGGTGCGGATCACCCCGCCCCCGGAAGCCCGGCCTGCAGCAGAGGCGACCCTCCTCCCCATCGGAGGCCACCGGGACCGCCCCCGGGCAGTTCCTGCTAAGGGGAGGCCGGGTCTCCTCGAGACCGTCCCCAAGAATACCAAATTCTGCCGACAGCCAGCCGGAGGCCACAGGGCCCGTACAGGTGAGTGTGGCAGCCAGCTCTGCGTGAGCCCGGCCCCCACTGGCCGCTCTCCCCCACACTCTGGGCCACACCACTTGATCTCATCTGTGACGGGCCTTCCTTGACGGTTTGCTCCTTTGTTGCTGGAAACTTGGACTTTAGCACAGCTGAGCTGCCGGGAGAGGCTTGGTATTTAACACACAGGAAAGACCCCAAGGGCAAGGGCAGATAAGGACTTGGCCTGAGTCTCTCAGGTGTCCCCGAAGGCACACTGCCTTGACAGGGGCCCTGAGAAGCCCTTGGGGAGGACCTCAGGCCCTTGAAGAGCTCTCTGCGGGCCAGGAATGACAGTAGAAGGCAACTGCCATCAAAACCGGTCCCCTGGGACCGGGATTTCCCCCGGGAGCCAGAGGGGCAAGGCCCAGAGGTCAGCTGAGTAGCAGTCGTGAGGGACATCTTCGCCACCGGCCAGCTGGTCAGGTGCCCCCGGTCCGAGAACAATGCACAGCCTGGGAGAGCTCGCACCGATCGCATAAGCGGATGATCCCATCGGAGAAGAGGGGACGCGACGTCCCCGAGGGAGAGTCGTACCCCTGGCCTGTGCCCTGCCTGCGCCAGGCCCGGAGGGGCGACGGGCTCCACCGTGAAGGATTCTAAGCACGTGCTGCAAATCCCCCGCCTTCCCGAGGTGCCCACTCCGTTGTACCCGTTAACTGTCACTGCGGAACAAACCACCCACAAACTCAACGGCTCGAACGACCACCATTTCTGGCTCTTAAACCTTTGTAGGTGGAGTCCACAGAGAAGGCTCAGCTGGCGAGGCCCAGCCCCGCGGGGACAGAAACCTGCCTTTCCGAGACCACAGCGCACCCACGTGGCTGGCTGGCTGAGTGGCAGCTCCTCTCCCCGCAGGCCAGGCCCCTCAGACTTGGTGGCCGAGTTCCACGAGTGAGCATCCCAAGAGACACTGGCCGTGTCAGTCACGGGGCAATCTCTAGAGCCACACGTAAAGGCTTATCGGGGACTCGCTTTCTTTGGCCCACCTGCCGGCGTTTCACACTTTGCCCGCTAGCCCGATGGGGACTTCAGCAGCAGAGCGCTGGAGCGACATCGCTGGGCCAGGCAGAGGAAGGGGCTCCTTTCTGTCCCAGCTGCTTCTCTCTTCCTATGGCTGTCAGGGGGCAGCATGCGGGAGGCTCTTCAGTGAGTTTCTCCCCGACCTGTGGCTGCTTCTGGCCGACCTCCTCCAGCCTGTCCCATACCCAGCAAGATTCTCAGCTCCGGCGGGCAGTTTCTGGGCTCCCTCTACCCCCTAGTGAGTTTCCTGGCCGTTGGTGGGGGCTCTCCTGCTGACCAACTCTGGCTCTCAGCCTCTGGAAGCTCCCTTTGCCCCAGGCAGGCTGCGTGGTCCCACAACCCTCTCCAGCCAAGGCTGGGACTTACTCTAACAGGCGGCTGGGAACACAGATGCTCAGAGTGCCCGACCACAGGCGTCTCTGGCTAATCAGGGTGTCCAGAACGAAAGAGACGGGCAGCCACCTGGATGGCACCTGCCTCATGTAACGGGTGACCAAAACCTGACATGACTCACCACAGTGAAGGGCTTTCCCCTGCCCCCCCAGTGCCAGGGGCCCATGAACAAAAGTGGCCGTGGCAGCAGGGAGAGAGGCTGGGGCTCACTTGCCCACCACAACTTCTGAGTGCCCAGCCGGTCAGTAGCACCTGAACCCCCAAATAGCACCACTCCCTGGGGTACCATCCAGCCACCTGACAGCGGGTTGGCTAATCAGGACCCCTTCCATCATGAGGCAGGACTTGTCCCCACTGGAATGGACACTTCCCTCTGGATACGGATCTGCCTTCCCGCCTGTAGCGCTTTGGCCAGAGCAGCGCCAGTGTGCACTTGGAGGCTGGCCATCACGGTGCCCGCACAGCACCTGCTTGTGACCCAGGAAGTCATTTCACAGAAGGAAGTGAGGCCCGTGCTGTGGGATTGCTCATCTTACTTAGGTGCCCACTGCCCACGAGCCACTGGGGCTGGCCCATTGCAGACTCGGGTACAGGACTGATGAAGTTTTGGGGTGATGGGTTCAGAGCTGACAGCCAAGAAAGAATCCTTGAAGACGTCTCTGGCGCAAAAAAGTGAATTTAGTAAAGCACACGGGGAAAGGGCCCGTGGGTAGAAGGAGCTGTGCTGGGGTTGTGAAGAGTGACTGGTTTAAAATTTTTTTTTTTTCAACGTTATTTATTTTTGGGACAGAGAGAGACAGAGCATGAACGGGGGAGGGGCAGAGAGAGAGGGAGACACAGAACCGGAAACAGGCTCGGGCTCTGAGCCATCAGCCCAGAGCCGGACGCAGGGCTCGAACTTCGTGACCTGGCTGAAGTCGGAACGCTTAACCGACTGCGCCACCCAGGCGCCCCAAAGAGTGACTGGTTTATATACTATGGACTTGGCCCAGGTGAAGTCCAAAGGGAAGCTTCCAAAGAGACTTTCACATGCTAAAGACGCACTGATCACTGGAGGCCTAGCTACTGACAAGCTAAGGTGGTTTTTCCCTGTAGCAAAGTATTAACTTCACACAGTAGGGAGTTCTGGACTTTAGAAGATTGCCCTTTTTTGTGTGATTGTATTAAGATGTTTGTAAACTGATGGAGACCCTTAACAGGTTAACCATTTGTTTTCTGTCTCTGTCCTTTCCTTTGTCCCTGGGCAGCCAGGAGTGCCTGGGAAATAATCACAGTCATCCCGCCCTGTAGGGGCGGGCGGGGCGGGGCGGGGGGGGGGGGGAGGGGTAATGCTAGCTGGGACCTGGCCCTCAGCGTGCCTTATGCTCCCAAATCAGGATCATCCGGGGAGACTGATCGGGGCTGGTGCTGTCCTATGAGACCCCGTGTACCCTCCGAACGCCGGAAAGACGCAGGTGGGAACCAGGGATGCAGGGGTCAGTGGCTCCCCCTGCAAATCCTCTTCAGGGGGTTTACCGCCAACGGCCCGAGGCTTCTGCGGGGGGGGGGGGGGGGGGGGGACACAGAACCAGGAGTTGAGACAGCCGTGTCGGGCAAGAGCCACCGGTCGCGGGGCTGCGTGGACATGTGCTGCCCAGGTAGCGTCTCCATGGACACCTGTAAGCCCACAGGTTGTACATAACATCACTAATCGCAGCATTTTGTGGTCGGCACCAGCCGGGGGGCGGGGGGAGACTGTACCGGGAAGGATCCCACCTAACCCGAGACTGGAACTTTGTCTTCGTTTGCAATGCTGGGGGACATTCTGGAAGTGCACGTGAAATGCATCATTTAGGGCTGCCGAGGCCCTGCCCGCAGTATCACCGTGCCATCGTCGCCAAGGCGTGCGGGGGGCGGATTCGAACCCGGGGCCCGCCTTCAGCTCGCCCGCAGACGTTTCGCCGTCTGCGGCGCCTGGCCCTGCGCGGCCGCCGTAGGGGGCGGGCCGGAGTACGGAGGCCGGGAGGGCGGCGGCGGGCGGGGGCCGCGGGCCGGGGCGCCATGGGCAACCTGTTCGGCCGCAAGAGGCAGAGCCGGGTCACAGAGCAAGACAAGGCCGTCCTGGTGAGAACCCGGCCCCCCGGCGACGGCGGGGAGACTGAGGCAGGGCTGCGGCCCCGGGAGGGCCTGCCCCCGCCCCCCCCGCCGGGTGGGCTTCTCGCAGCCGCGTCGCTGCGCCGGACCGCAGGCTGCCGGCGACCGGCGCGGGGACTAGACCGGGCCGCGGTTTCGGGGGGCGGCGCCGAGTGTCGCGCTGAGTCGTGGTCACACCTGGTGTCCCGGCGAGCGCGCGCTCGCAGGTGGCAGGTCCCGAGTCCCACGTTCCGGGCCGCCCCGCCGTGTGGCCGGCGCCGGGGCGCCGAGCGAGGGTGATGGGCTCGTCTGCCACCGCCCCACGCCGCTGTTTCCGGGGAGCTCCGGGAGAAAGCTCGTTTGCGTGGAAAGAATTGTATGATACGTTAAGGGGAAAGGCACGTCCAGAGGAATCCAGTTTTGCAAGGAGAAAAACGTACCGGGAAGGAGGTGGTCCAAAATTTGAGCAGAGTTTACCTTTGCTTGCTTTGCAAAAATTTCTGCAGCAAAAATGCATTAATTTGTGCTAAGAGAGAAACAAATTCAAATGACAGATTCCCCCCACCCCTTGGCTTCAGAAACCGTGTTATAAACGGTTCTTAACTGAAGTTCCCCCACGTGGAGAGGAAACAGGCACGTTTGCCACTAGAGAAAATGTGAGCAGCGTTGGGTGCTGAATGGGAAGAGGGGCACAGGCACTAGGGAGGCAGGGGTCAGGCCCTGGCGGAGAGCTGAAGCCCCCAAGGTGATTCTCTTCGAGGAGTCGCTTTTGGGTTTCTCTTCCAGGCTTTTCTACTTGCCAGGGATTGTTTGGTGGGTCCACACTGTAACAACGCGGTTTGCACACAATAAGACAAATTACTGCCTGGTGTGTTCCTAGGATGAAAAGCTGAGCTGAGAAACTCCATGCCCCAGTGTGCTGTCCGTCCTGTGACCCTCCACGGATACCCCTTATGAAGTTTACAAAGGGGGCAGCCTGGCCACACCTGCTGCGTTTAGCTGTCTTCCACACTTTGTACTCAACCAGCTTGGATAATGGCCCGAAGGGCAGGGGCGGGGCAGGGGCTCAGCTCCTGGGGAGGAACAGCGGCCAGGGCTGAGAAGACTGGGCACGCAGGCTGGCCCCGGTGTGTCTGAGCCGTGGGAGCAGGATAGTGGGTGCCTTGCACTGCAGCCAGGAGAAGGCGTGCAGCCATCACCCAGCCTGCCCCACAGGCCACCCGGTGCACCGGGCAGGCGCTAGAGAGAACGTGCTGTGGAGGGGCCGTGAGAGGTCCCTGCAGACGCGTCTGCACTAGGGGATGATGTCTCACTATACTGAGTCTTAAAGGTGTGCCTGACCCTTGCCATAGTTCAGTCACAGCAGCGGATCCTAAAGATAGAATCGCACGTATGAGAAACGCCCTGTCCTGCAGGCGCTTGCCATAGCGTCATCATTTCAGGTGAAATTTGGAAGAAATGGGAAAGGCCTGAGAAAAGGCAGAATTACCTGACGCGTAAACGGCCGTGCTTCCTCTCCGGGACAGTACGTGGGGTCCTGGGTGCTTAGCCAGGTCAAGCAAACACTTCACCCAAACAGGCCGTCTGTGTGTCCACTCGGACACGGTGATAAGTGACGAGCAGGGCAGCTGAACACATTAAGGACGCATCTGAGGCCGGGAGGGGGAGGCCCCCAACCCTCGCTGTGGCTGGTGGGGACGGTGGCTCTCTGGTGCACTTCTGTGTCGTCTCTGAAACTCTGAGGCACTGGTGACACTCTCCGACCTGCCCCAGGGCAGGCCCAGTGATGGCTATTGCCATCACTTTGAGTGATGTCACTCTGGGAGTGGACACTCCACCTTGGCGCTGCGGACACGTGGGGGAGGGGGGGGTGGTTCACTGTCTGTGCCGGGGCCACCCTGGGCACGGCAAGATGTAAACGGTGTCCCTGGCCTCTACCCACTGACGCCAGCAGCAGCACCCCCCAGTTCCGACAGCCGCAGGTGTCTCCAGATGTGCCCGAGGGGCAGACTTGTCCCCACAGAGAGCTGTGTTTCGGGGCGGGGGGGGGGGGGGCGGCTTCCAGGCCGGCCTAGCCAGTGCCAGCATGGGCGCCGTGTGGACCCAGGCCTGCTTTTCCACAGCAACTGAAGCAGCAGCGGGATAAGCTGAAGCAGTACCAGAAGAGGATCACCCAACAGCTGGAGAGGGAGCGGGAGATCGCCAGGCAGCTCCTGCGGGACGGGAGGAAGGAGTGAGTGGGGCCCAGGGCGGGCCGAGAGCAGGGGGGCGGGCAAGGCCAGGGGGGCGGTCGGGGCCCGGCGGCCGGGTCACTGCCCGGGTGCCCTCCGCAGACGTGCCAAGCTGCTGCTGAAGAAGAAGCGGTACCAGGAGCAGCTTCTGGACAAGACAGAAAACCAAATCACCAGCCTGGAAACCATGGTAGGCCGCGCGGGTGGCAGGGAGCTGGGGGGAAGGGGTGGGGAAGGCAGGCCCCCCGACCGCCCGGTCCGTTCGGCGTCCGCCCCAGGTCCAGAACATTGAGTTCGCCCAGATTGAGATGAAGGTGGTCGAAGGGCTGCAGATTGGAAACGAGTGTCTGAAGAAGATGCACCAGGTAAGGTCCTGGGCGGCAGAGAGGACGGAGCTCCGCGGGACGAGGGAGGCAGGGCTCGGTCCTGAGGCCACGCCTGTGCCCAGGCCATTGGCGAAGAGGCGTCTGTGCTGGCTGGGAGCGTGGGCGAGCCAGTGGCTCTCGGGAGAGGGCGCCCGTGTCGGGGGCAAGACCAGCTCGGGGTGTTGACCCGAGAACGGGGTGACGGGCACCGACAACAAAGTGGGTCCACACGCTCAGGTGAGGGTCCGGTGAGGGTGCGTGAGGGGTGTGTGAACTAACTGGAGGGCTTCCCGGAGGAGGTTAACACGGCCTCACCACAGGAAGCGGCCCAGGGGTGGGTGGCCAAAGAAGAGGTGAGGCCCGGAGAGACCCTGGGCCACCGGAGAGGTGACCGGCGGATGGCTCTGCGGCTGCCCGGCTGTCCCGGCTGTCTGCGGTGTGCCCCTGCCCCACAAGTCAGCGTGCTGCTTCGAACCCAGAAGGAATCGAGTCAAGTTTTACTTATTTTTACCTGGACCTGCGCGGGTTGGTTGGGGAGCCCGAGGGTCTGGGGCAACGGGCTAGCGGAAGTCTGGGCGGTGCAGTCAGGGCTTCTGAAAAGACAGGTCCAACGGCCCCGGAGCCCCCGTGGGCGGGCCCAGCCAACGGCAGAAATGACCAGAGCCACGTGGCGTCGGCTCGGCCGGGCTTGCGCCCTGCCGCTCCAGGTGGCCGTAACGCGAGGGGCTGTTACACGCCTCGCTGACCAGAGTCCCGACCGACTAGGTGATGTCCTTAGAAGAAGTGGAGCGGATACTGGAGGAGACCCAGGAGGCCGTGGAGTACCAGCGGGTAGGTGTTGCTGGGCCAGCGGGGACCACCTTCCTCCTGCACCCGCCACCTGCATGAACCCCCAGCCACCCTCCAGAGCCATGACTTCTGTGCTTCTGGTGCTCACCTCCTCTCAAGTGAGGGGGGCCTGGAGCGACGGGCTGTCTCCTTCCTCCACAAGGGGCCGCTGCACCCTCTGCCCCAGCCTGGCCACGGTCCTCACCTCCCCTCTTCCCTTTACAGCAAATAGATGAGCTGCTGTCAGGAAGTTTCACTCAGGAGGATGAAGACACCATCCTGGAGGAGCTGAACGCAATCACCCAGGTGAGAGGACCCCCCGCACTGAGCACGGTCTCCCAGGTGATAGAACACCCCAGGACTGAGCATAATCACCCAGGTGAGAGGAGTCCCGGGACTGAGTGCAGTCACTCAGGTGACAGGACCCCCAGGACTGAGCACAATCACTCAGGTGACAGGACTCGCAGAAGGCCTCTGCCCCGTGTGATCGTTGGCCTTGGACCGGCACCTTTATTGGGCTTTACAGGAGCACGCAATCCTGGCTTTGCAAGTGGTGTTCCCTCCTAAAATAAGTCGAATTTATGTTAAACTGAGGTGGTTCTTATCTGCCCGGTGACAGCAGGGAGAGCCCGGCCTGGAGAGAACATTCCCCGGGTTGTCCCCTCGAGAGTGTTGCAGGCGGCTGAGCAGGCAGTGCCCGTATGGCACCTCTCACCCGCCGTGGCCAGGTCCCTCCCTGCAGAGCCCTGGGCCCGCCTCCCTCTACCAGGCGGCCTTGCCACGCGCAGGCCCCGTGGTGTGTGTCTGCTCCCCGATGGGGACGCCTCCGTCGCTGGGCCATGGCTTCAGGATGCCCCCAGCCTGTGCCCACCAGCCTGCCACTCCCTGCACCTGCGGGACAAGTTAGTGTCCCTGCTCTCTGCCCTCCGGTGTCCCATGTGCACCTGCCTCCTGACGTCCTTCCTCCCGAGGACCCGGGTGCCCCCTAAGCAGCCAGGGAAGCCAGCTGGGAGGTGAACTGCCATGTGTTGTCCGAGAGGCAGCCCAGCGCCCCTGGGCCGGCCACGCTGCCACAGAGCCGCCCCTTCCACCCGGGTGGGCACAGGGTTCAAAGCCCCCGGCCCCGCATGGCCAGAGTGTGACCCGGGATCTCTAGGGAAGCCCCAAGTGAGTCAAGTCTCAGATGCCGGAGACCGAGGAGGAGGCGCTCTGGAGCTTTCCACAGCCGGGCTCTTGTTTGGATGGTCTCACCGCCTCTCCCTCTGCCTCTTGCAGGAGGAGCTGGACCTCCCCGAGGTTCCTTCAGAGCCTCTCCCCGAGAAGAAACCAGGTACGCTTCTCGTTCTGTCCTGCGGAGGACCTGTGTTCTAGAACGAAGTGAAATGCCCCGGCCGCAGGGTCCCGCCCTGCCGCTCGGTGGAAGTTGGTTCCTGCCTCCCCAGCTGGGTGGGTGAGGGGCACAGGCCTGCTTGGGGGTCGGGCCCGGTTTCTGGCGGGGAGGGGGGGAGCCTTGAAAGAGCCGAACCCCTTCAGAGAGGCGTGTCCCGCGGGCAGAGCTGGGGAAAGGCCGGGTCCACCCCAGAACCAGCCACCCTCTACGTAGCACAGCCCTGTGGCCCTGCGCCCCGCCGGGGCCCCGGTGGCTGGTGGGCCCTCTGCGTTCTTCTTCTGCCCCTCCCCATCCTTCCTCCTCGCAGGGCTCCCGAGTGCTTGCAATGGGCTGCTGCGGTCGAGGTCCCCACCTTCAGCCCCGCACACAACCCTGGGACCTGGCTCCTTGCCGCCTTCCTTCTCCTCTGGGAGTTTCTGCCCGTGGGGTCTTCTGCACCCGACAAACACCTCTTTCTTTCCTCTACAGAAAAAGCCCCCACCAAGGCCAGGCCCCAGCGGGTGGACATGGTTGCAGCCTCATAACGTGGCCTCCTTGGCCTGGGACTGGCGGGGACTCCCCAGAGACTGGGGCCCACAGAGTTTGGTGCGCGGCCCGACCTGACGGGCTCCCAGGAGGCCGGCGCCAGGCCAGGCCGGTCGGGTGCTGACGAAGCAGAGAGTGGGGCGCACAGGGCCAGACGCCAGGCTGACTCCGCAGAGCGTTTCCCTGGCGCCGCAGGCTCGCTCTCCTCTCTGGATTCAGTGGCAACATTCACACCCTCCGGCCAAACAGCTTCTGAGGCCGTGGTCCCCACGCGGCCACAGGCAGGCCCGTCGCTCCTGGTGCTGGCCACACTCCCGTCCCCGGCCCCTCGAGGCTCCACCGGCCACCTTCTCCCCAGCTCCCTCTCTTTGGAAGGCGCGTCAAACCTAGCTTCTTTCCCTTCCCTTTTTCACTTCCTGCTGCTCCTGCCAGCTGGCGGGCAGCTTCCTGACCTGCCCAGTTTCCACGTCGGTTCGGGGGCGGAAAGCTCCCCTCTTCTGTGTCGGCGTTTGGGGGCGTTGGACCGGAAGGGGCGCATCCCTGCTGGACTGACGGCTGCGGGAGCCCCGCCCAAGCTTCTTCGCCTGGGGGCCTGTGTGCAGAGGCTCGGCCCGCTGCAAAGGGATGTTCCCGGAGAGCCAGAGGCCTTGCTGGGGTTCCCGGAGGTGCTGACGGGCCTGCTCTGGTGGCTGTGGCCCCCATTGTCTGGGACTCCGCGCAGCTTGGGCTCAGGAACCGGCCAGAGACCCGGGGCTCTGCGACCCGCCACCCCTGAGCCGTCAGCCGCCGGGCGCGCGCTTGGAAGCTGGAAACGGCTTCCCTAGTTAACGGTTCGTTTTGGTATCGGACAATCCTGACAACGTTTCACTCCCAACAAGGAGGGAGCCCCAAACGGGTCAGCCCCATATTAAAATTGATGCCTGCATGGTCTCTGGCCTCATGGAGTGGGGTCTGTGCGGGTACCTGGGTGGGTTAAAGTGTGGCTCCTCTCCTCTAGGGTCCCTGGAACACGGCCCCCTGACCCTCACAGGGATTCACTCGAGAGCACCTGCCTGGGGGCTGGGGACACAGGGACAGGTGGAGGCCTTCACTGCGCCAGGCTGTGGGCAGAAGGCAGGCCGGGGCTCCAGCACTGGGGGTGCCCTGTGCTCCGGCCACCACCTCCGGGCAGCTGCCTGTAGAAGGGACACTGGCGGCCTCATTCCCCAGGGCCAAGCTCAGGCCCCTCAAAGTGAGGGAGGGCGGTCGGTTGGGCAGCTCCAGGAGGGGGCTGGTTTAGAGTCCCGGTACCCAGGTGGGAAGCCACAGGCCCCAGGGAGCCAGCAGGCAACGGCAAGGAATAGATGGGGGTGTCCCACGTAAGGGGCTTCCCTGCCCTTCACAGAGGGCTCAGTGATGGGATGCAGGCAAGTTGCCAGGGGGTTGGCAGGAGTTTCAGGTGTAATGCACGCCTCAGCCAGGAGGGGGCGCTCTGCCAATTGGGGGGATTTGGCAGGAAACTGGCATTGCCATTCCCAGTCTGGCTGCAGGGCCCCACCCATTTGTTTTTGGTGACACGGCCACCTGTCCCCAAGACTGCACAAGGGTCCTGAGGGCAGTTCTGACAGACAAGGAGGAGCAGGCTGCCTTTCCATCCGACGATCCTGTCCCACTGCAGCTGCCAGTCTGAGGGCGTGGAGGGAACGGATGGCCTGGTTGGGGGGAGACACAGACTCCCACCAGCGGGGTGGACCCCTTTCCTTTCCCTCTGCTCTCCAGGACCCCAGAGCTCGGGCTTGTCTGTGAAGCCTGACCTTTCCAGTGCACGGACTGGCCTCCCTGATGGTCTCACCACTGGGGCTGCCTAGTGGGATGTCGGGGCTCTGACTGCCCTCCTGGCGAACGTCTGGACAGCCTGCCCAGGTCTGCTGGCCCCCCTTCCCGGGCACCCCCCGCTCCCTGGGATGGGACACAGCCACCGTCCCACAGCAGCACGGGCAAGGGGCACCTTCCTCTCCTGAAACAACAACCTAGAAATCGGAGAGGAGGGACCTTGTCCTCTCTCACTGTCTGAGAAGTTCGATCCTGCCTACCACTCATTCACCCTCTTTCTTTTTACACGTTTATCTTGTTCACCAAGGGAGGTTTTGCCCCGAAACCCCACGTGACCTTGAGCTGCCTCCTGGGCTCTGGCCTCGGAGGTTGCCAGCCCCCTGTGTGTGTGCATATAAGGGTCGAGGGTGGCCCCCCTTGATAGGATGAGACCCACATTGATCCTGCCCTGGTCCTAAAACACCAGCCCCGTGAGCCTGACCCAACTCCGTTCTAATCTAAGGACATAGGACCCACGAATGTTACAGACAATGTTGAGTTCCAGCCCTGGTGGCCGAGCTGGTTTCCTACCCAAGATCAGTGGGCGCTGGGAAAACAGGTGGGAGAGGCTTATGGGGGACAGGACAGGGTGCCATCTGGCCAGAGAAGACTGCCTGGGCAGCTGGCATGTGCCTGGGATAAGAATGGGTGGGCAGGGAGGAAAGGACCAGGCACTGGGACCACTTCAATTGGATGTCCCCAGTACAGGCAGCAGAGGAAGTAGATAAAAGCAGAGAATGGGGGGCTGGGGTGGGGGCATCCAGTGTGGGATGGGGGGTGCCTGGGATGGATGAGGGCACCCTGGCCCGGCTGTGTGCCCTGCCCTGGGGAGGCATTCGCCTCATCCCCACCTATGGCCACCCCGTAGGGTCTCCCTGCAACCCTGCCCATCCCACAGGGAGAGTTTGGGACATTGGGCAGAGGGTCAGGCATCGTGACAACACGGGCTTCTGGTGGTGCCAGCTCCTCTCCGTCGTCACTCATCAGCTGCGCCCCAAACTCGGGAGGGAGACCTTGCCACCCCGTCCATGTTTGCATGCACAAGAACCCTGGGAGCACTGGCCGCTGGAGGCCGGCAGGACCTGTGGTCTGAACCAGCCAGGTTAACAGGCTGCTAAAACAAAGCTCCACGTTCCCCAGAGGACTGACCCGGAGTCTACACAACATGGCAGCCAAGGTGCCACGTTTACAACCCCAAGTCACTCTACGTACAAAGAATTATGGGAACGTGAGCACTTTCCAAGGGAAGGACAATCAACAGATGCCAGCTCTGAAATCCAGGTGGTGGAATTATCAGAAGAACGTGTGAAAGCAATTATCATAACTATGTCACAGAAGGTAAAGTTGAACACGCTGGAAACAGATGGAAAGATCTCAGCTGAGGAGCAGGGAGTATACAAAAGAACAAAATGCAAATTTCAGAACCGAGAAATCTAAACAATTACTCAACAGCCTCTAGAGCAGATAGGAGGCATCCGAGGGAAGATGGGGCCAGAAGATGGGCCAACAGAAACCATCCAGTCTGGAGAAGAGACGCAAGTTTGGGGGCAAGCCTGCCCCTCGGGGACATGTGTGACAAGATCAGAAAGTCCAACATTGTGTTAGACCCCAAGAGAGAGAGAAGAAACAGGGCAGGGAAGACAACGTTTTGAAGAAAGAAGGGCTGAAAATTTCTCACGTTTAGGGAAAGACTAATGTCCAGATTCAGGAAATGCAGCGACCCCCAAACAGGGAAAATCCAAAGAAACCCGTGTCTGGACAGGTCATAATTAAACTGCTAAAGGCAAAGAAAGAAATCTGGAAGTTGATGGGTAGTAATGAAGCCTGAATGGAGGAGTGACAATCTGAATGACCACGGGCTTCTGATCAGAAACCACGGAGGCCGGGAGATGGGGAAACGGGATCTTGAAAGTGCCAGAAAACAAGAACAGTCGGCCTAGAGTTCATGCTGTGGGAGGGAAGGGAAAATGAAGACACTCTTAGGCGGAGGGAAAGTAAGAGCCGGTCGTGCAGACCTGACCTAAAGGAAATCCTGGAGACCGTGTCCAGGCTGCCGGGCAGGGATGCCAGCTGGAGACGTGTGTCTTCAGGGATGGAGGAAAAACAACAGAAATGGTCGATAGCTAATATAAAAGAGAATTTTCCCTTTCACGTTTTCGAAGATACATGTGACCGTTGAAAGCAAAACTTAGAACGCAGGTGGGATTTTTCAGCCCCCGTGAACGCAGGACAACCGTGCCACGAGGGTGGGGGTGAGGCCTCCACAGTGCAGCCCAGATCGGCTGTGGGAGGGGTGGCGTGTATGTGGAAATCTCTAGTGCAGGCAGTTAAAGTGCAGAGGTCCAGCCCCAGAATCAGGAGGTAAAGTGGGATACTAAGGTTTTCAAATAATCCGACAGGAGGCAGGAGAGGGGAGGACCTAGGGGCCAACACAACAATAAAGCGGGGAATCTAAATTCAGTTCTTAACTCCATTAAACATCACCAGTGCAAACACACCGATTGCAGACAGACTGACAAACTGGAATTAAGAGCAACAACAAAGTGCCTGGCTCTGTGCTGTGAGAAGCCCACTTTACATATAAAGGCGGGTGAGAAAAAGGGAAGTGCACCCGGGAAGCGGGAAGCACCAATCCAAGGGAAGGTAGAATGGTTACGACAGCGTGTATTTCAGAAGGAGACGGGGCGGGGGAGGGGGAAGGTTACGTGATCAAAGAAGGCCTAACGATCCCAAATGAGTACCCAGGGAACGGCAGCCTCAGCGCACGAGAAGCAAAGCCTGGCAGAACTGAAGCACCCACAGTCCCTTGGAGGGTAGGCGCCCATCCTGCGAGGAGACACGGTCCTCCAGGCCAGACCCCGGCCGGGCTGGAGCCGCCAGCAGCAGAGCGCACTGGTCAAGCGCACGCGGACGCCCGGCAGTAAAACCCAAATAAACTTAAAAAAAAATTGAAATCCTACACAGCATGCTCCCAGACCACGACGTAATGACTGGAAACCAGTGACACATCTCGGGAAGACCCACAGATATTAAATAACGAATGGGTTAGAGAGGAATTCACAAGGGGAATGAGAAAGTATTTTGAATCGAATGAAAGTGAAGACATTAACGTTTATGGGTTGTAGCCAAAGCAGTGCTTTCCTCTAAGGGAAATTCACAATACTAAACGCTTATATCTTTTTTAAGAAGAGAAAAGTTTTGGGGCGCCTGGGTGGCTCAGTCAGCTAAGCGTCCGACTCTTGATATCAGCTCAGGGCATGAGCTCACGGTCCCTGAGATCAAGCCCTTCATTGGGCTCTGTGTGTGCATGCGCGCTCTCTCTCTCTCTCTCCCCCCCCCCTCACACAATAAATAAATTAAAACAAAAAGGAAAATTTCTAAGGCACCTGCGTGTCTCAGTTGACTAAGCATCTGACGTTGTCTCCAGTCATGCTCTCACGGTTCGTGGGTTCGAGCCCCTTGTTGGGCTCTGTGCTGACAGCTCAGAACCTGGAGTTGCTTCCGATTCTGTGTCTTCCTCTCTCTGCCCCTCCCCCTCTCACGCTCTGTCCCTCTCAAAAATAAGTAAACATTAAAAAAAAATTCTTTTAAGGAAAGGTTTCTAATCAATGAGCTAAACTTTTACTTAAATTAATTAGGAAAAAAGCAAATTAAATCCAAAGTAATCAGAACAAAGGAAATGATAGCAGACATCAAGGAAAACAAAAACATTAAAGAAAAATCACTGACAGCAAAAAGCGGTTATTATGAAAGCTCAGTCAGTTTGATAAACCCTGAGCCAGACTGACCAGGACAAAGGAGACCCAAGTGACAACATCAGGAATGAAAGGGAACATCACTTTAGACCCTAGAAACATTAGAAGGACATTAAAGAAATATTACAATTTTGTGCCTGTAAATTTATCAATCTAGAAGAAACGGGCCAATCCCTGGAAAGCCACACGCTGCCCGGTGCACTCAAGGCCACACTGAGGGACCACACAGTCCTATCTACTGAGGAAATTAGGTCCTGCCAGATACGGAAGGAAGACATCATAGCAATTCTGCACACACTTGGGGAAAGTAGGCGACGGGGGCTTCCCAATGTGCTCAGCAGAATATTAGCAAACTGAATCCAGGAATGTGTAAGAAGGGGTCTTTATCCTGGAGTAACCTGTTTATTCTGGGACAAATCCAATGTGGTTTATCCTGGAAATGTACGGTAGGTGCAGCACATAAATATCAATCACTGTAATTCACAATGTCAACAGACTAAAGAAGAAAATCTGACGACATCTCAGTAGATGCAGGAAAAGCATTTGACAAAATTCAACACTTATGATTTTTTTAAAAACCAGCCAGCTAGGAAAAAAGGGAATTTCTTTATAAAAGGCATCTGCAGGGGCGCCTGGGTGGCTCAGTCGGTTGAGCGTCCAACTTCGGCTCAGGTCACGATCTCACGGCTCGTGAGTTCAAGCCCCGGGTCAGGTGCTGTGCCGACAGCTCGGAGCCTGGAGCCTGCTTCGGATTCTGTGTCTCCCTCTCTCTCTGCAACAGGCATCTGCGACCTCCTGCAGCTAACAGCAGGCTTAATGGCAAAGGGCTGAATGCTATTCCCCCATAAGATCAGAAGCCGGGCAAGGGGACTTCTCTGACCACTTCTGTTCAACATCACGTTGAGGGTCCTGATCAGTATAATCAAGAGAGAAATAAAATGCACACGTGCTAGGAAGGAAGAAAGGAAACTTTCTAGTTGTGGCGACATGTCTATTTCCATTCACGAGCCATGAACACCTGGCGGCCGAGATTGAAACTTTAAACGTGGGAAAGAGACGTCCACTGCCCAGGGGGATGTGGTAGACCACTCCCACGCTGAGAACGGGACAAACGACAAAATCCCGCTCTCATCCTGTCAGAGGGGGCCTCTCCGGGCACCCGTCTGGAGACCTTGCCTGTGCCTGCTTTGCGAAATTAACCCGATGCACAGGCCTTTCGGTATTGGCAGCTCTTTATGGGGGCGGGTGAGGGACCTTCAGGCGGGCCCCCCTCTGACACACAGACTTCGAAGGGCTGGTGAGGAAGAAAAGGGCTTCTGATGGTTTCCACAGTTTAACAACAAGTGCACACACACGTCCCCAAGTGTGATCTTTTGGGCCGTGTGTGGTGCCCAGAGAGCGGACGGGAGAGGGGTCCAGGCGTCGGCAGCTGGCACCACGGGCGTCAGGTCCCCTTCCCGGGTCGGGTCCGTCACCGTGGGGAGCCGGGCCAGATGGTGTGCCAGAGGACGGGGAGGCTGAGCCTCGGACGCGAGCAGTCTGGGAGGCAGGGAGGGCCGCGGCACAGCTCAGCAGTGACCCTGGGTCAGGGGCGCATGCCCGACCCTGGGCCACTGTTTGATGGACCGGGTGGCCACTGCCAGCGTTCTCTCTCCAGGTCTCCCGGGGACCCCATCACCCACCTGACCTTTGGACAAGGCCCATTTCTCCCCAAGTCTGAGGCTCTTGACGGCCAGGACTGACAGGTGCAGCGTCCCAGTGCCCTGGTGGGGAAGGTCTCGTGGCCCCGGGAAAGCCACTCCAGGGTCCGGGCCTCAGTGTGACAGGGCTGAAGGCTGGTCCCACCCCACCTGTCCTGTGGGCTGGTGGTCAGATGCCTCGGGTGCGTTGCTCGAGCCCGGCTCCCTGGCTCCCGGCCACCACCTGGCAGCACGGTCCTGCCAGGGCCGCAGATGGTCTGGGCTCCCACCCAAGGCGTCTGCAGGCAACAGGTCAGGACTCCATTCACTCTGCATGTCTGAGAGCAGCTGCCCTATTTCCGCACTCAGAGTGCTGGGCAGAAGGTCCGCAGGGCCTCACAAACATCTCAGGTACCAGGACGGCTCGGGACCCTCAGCTCACACACACCACCCTCATCAGGCCGAGGGGCTTCATCTTGATGGCACACAGGAAGTGCTCAGCTCATAGAGGGGCCCGTGGTCCCTGCTGCTTCTGGGACCCAGCCTGGGCTGGAAGTGCACCTGACCGGGCCCAGGGAGTCCCCTAGTGAGCTGGGGGAACCGAGATTTGGTCAAAAGCCTCTGAGAGGAGCTGGCTGGCCTCCGATGGTCGCCTCCCTGATGGGGTTCTGAAGTGAAGCCATGGAACTCTGGAGAAGTCTGGTTCCTTTAAGAAAGGTGCTAGACACATGAAAAGATGCTCAATGTCATGAGGCATCAGGCAAATGCAAATCAAAGCCACAGCGGGACGCCACTTCACGTCCACCACGGGGGCCAGCATCAAAGAACAAACAACGAGAGTTGCGGATGCGGAGAGATCGGAGAGATCGGGCTCTCGGGCTCTCGCGCATCGCGGGGTGGGGATGCGAGATCGCGAGTCACTGGGAAAAACAGCCCGGTGGTTCCTCAAGAAGCTAAACAAAAAATCACCAGCAGTTCCAGCCCTAGATTCACACACCACGGAACTGAAAACCTGCACACGCATGCATGTTCACAGCCCCCCGAAGGTGGAAACCATCAACGACGCACCCCTGGCCCAGGGAGAAGCAAAACGCGGTGGAAGAGGGCTCAGCCGTTTGTGGAAAGGGGTGAGAGCAGACACCTGCCGCGACACGGATGGACCTCCGAGCCATAAGCCACACGCACGCCACGGGATTCCAGGGATAGGAGGTGTCCAGGAGAGGCAAACACAGACGCAGATGCCGGACGCTGGCCAGAGGAGCAGGGATGGACCGCGGGTGGGGATGGGGCTCCCATTGGGCTGACGAGATGCTCGGAACTGGATCGAGGTGGTGGTTTGCACAGCACTGTGAATGCCCTACGTGCCTCTAACGTGGACTGCATTGTGTACCTTAAGCGAATTTATTCTGTCATGTGATTTCTACCTCAATCTTGAAACGAGATGTCACAGGGCTCTTGGACAGCACAGGTTACAGCGAGCAATTTTCGTGGCACAGCCTAACTTGCCAGGGGAGACCACACCACCCACCACGCGTCCCCTCGGCAGGCTCCAGGCAGCGTCTGCGCCACACTGAGCGGCCTCTCTCAAACGCGTGACCTCTCCTTCCTCGCTGGGCCACGGGACGGGGGACATTCCAGGGAGGTCTGTGGCTTGGCCCGGCCTCAGACCGGAGCCCTGCAGCCACCGCCTGAGCCTGCGGCGACCGCCCCGTCCCTGACCCCGTCCTGTCCACGCCCTGCAGCCCGTACCCGCCCCCGCGCCCCGGCTGTCCTCGAGGACCCTCTGCACGGTCTGGCCCCGCCCCGCCCGGTCGCGCCCCACCCACCCGGCCGCGCCCCACCCACCCGACCCCGCCCTACCCGGCCCCGCCCCACCACCCGGCCCCGCCCTGCCACGCCCTGCCCGGCCACGCCCCATCCACTCGGCCCCGCCCCTCCCGGCCCCGCCCAGCACGGTCCTACCAGGCCCCGCCCCACCCACCCGGCCACACCCTGCCGGGCCCGGCCCAGCGTCAGCATCACTTTCTGGACTGACCACCAGGTGGCAGCGAAGGCTCCTCGATGTGGAGTCCCGGCCCCGACGCCCCTCCCGCAGCCCAGGCGGGGCCCGGCTCCCGCAGCCAGAGCTCAACACAGGCTGCCCCGCGCCTGCACCCTCAGCCCTCTGCGCCTACCTCAGCCCACACGCGGGTGCCTGTCCAGAGAACACCGCGGAGCCGCACTGAGGCTGACGCTCCCGTCCCGGCCGCCTGAACGTTACCAGCTCCGCGTCCCAGCGACGTGCCTCTGATGGAGCCCGTGTGCCGTCTGCAAGTCTCGGCCCTCACTCTCCTCATGCAGAACCGAACCATGAAGGAAAACTGCAACTAAATGCACCACCGCCAGCCCCAGGGGCTCGGAGAACCGGGGCCCGAGGCTGCGCAAAGGGCTGCTGGATCCCGGGGCGCAGACAAAACCCCCAAACCCGGGTGTGAACTGACAGTGACACCCGGCAAAAGTCACAAGGCTGCACCGGGGGTTAAATGTCACGCGGAGCCAAGTTTTCCAGGACCCTCTGTAGAGATAATATGTTTCTTCCAACTTGGGAGAGAAGAACAGAAAAAAGCCTGATGGGATAGATAATATTCTCAAGCTTGACACTAAAATAATTTTTCTCAAAATCACATTACTTTCTGGCCAGACCTGCCAGGGAAGCAATTCTGAAACTCTCCACACTTCTTTGGGATATGAAAGCTGGCGGCGGTTTTCAGCTGTTCCCACAAGTGCCCAACTCTGGCTGCAAGAGGAGCCCCTCAGGGGCCCCAGCTGCCCCCGCACCAACTCCAGCCTGTGTCCTGGCCCGGCTGCTGAAGGGACTGGCCCAGCGTCCCCAGCCCGCTGCCCACCGAGCCCCGGCCAGGGGCCAGGTGCTTCTGTGGCTTCCGAACACCATGTCCCACACAGGTGTCCACCCGCACACCCCTCGGCCAGCTCTACCTTCTGCCTGTCCGGTTCTATCACACTTATTCTAGCACATTCTAGGGCAAGCTACAGGAAGAGGTAACGGTTCTTATGTGCTACCCAGGAGGACAGGATTTCACATCTCTCGCGTGCCCGTCACCCCCCTCCGGCTGGGCCTGTGGGTCACCCTGCCGGTGCAACAAAGCTGTCCCGCTGTCCAGCACATGCACACGGCCCAGCAGCGTGGGGACACAGCGGGTTCGCCCCCTGGACGTCCTGGGTTCCCAACCATGTGAGAAGGGGGCTGGCCTGACCGCCAGGAAGAGCAGCGTCGAAGCCACCCACCTGGTCCCTGTGCCACCTCCAGGGGGACACGCCTGGCCCAGGGGAGGAGCCACCCCAGGCAGGGAGTCTGGAGGGCGGCTGGAGTCGGGCATCAGGGACTCGACGCCGGGCAGCTCGTACGGGACGACCCCGGCCAGTGGAGCAGACGCCTGTGCGCACGCCGGCAGGGAGACCTGCAGGCCCAGCCCGAGTGGGCTTTAACGCACCCCCCCGCCCCCGGGTGGGTTTAGGATCTGCAGTGAGAAGAAAAAGTCAGATTTCAGGGCTGAAGGCAGCATTTTAAAATCCGGCTTTAAATAAACACGGAATAAAAAAAGAGTGCTCGGAGCCTCCGGCAGCCGAAATTAGAAGCGGCCGCCCTGGGCGGGGGGCCATCTGTGCGCCAGGCAGCGCCGTCTGCAGTCTCCTGGCGGCGCCGGGGGGCTGGGGACAGGCAAGGCCCCGCTTTCCAGGCCGTCCTCCAAGTCCAGACTCCAGAGAACACGTCCCCTCCTCTCTGCTCCAAAACACCTTCCAGATCACTGTCCGGCCGGCGTAAGTCCGTTGAGAAGCAGAGAGAGGAACACCAAGATTGTGTCTCCGGACAGAGAGGCAGCAAGTGCGTGTGACGCCAGCGTCTTCCCTGTGCCCCCCGGGGCAGCGGAGTGACCAGCCATGGCCGTGTGTGCCCGGGGCCTCCTCACCGCTAATCTCCTTCTGACGGAGGTGCGGGAACCTCAGGGTCCCGCTCACCGGCTGGAGGGCCGCACCAAAGCTGGGCGTGCCCTATGGGGCGTGGGTCTCCCCGCCCCCGTCCCTTCGTCGGCTCAGGCGACCCCCCCCCCCAGCCCTCCCGCCTCACCTGGCCTGGGGAGGCCCAGGTATGGGGGCGCCCGCATCACCTGCCTGGGCTATTTAAATCTGCATTGTCAGTTAACGTATTCTAATCAGCAGGTGGGTGACCGAGCTGGCAGACGCGAAATGACGCTAAGCTGCAGGGGGGAGGAGCCCCCAGAGAAACTCTGAGCCTCTTCGCGCCCCGGCACTCACCCCCGCGCTGCCTCCCACGGCCCCTGGAGTCACGCCGAGGCGCAGTGATTATGTAAAGGGGCCGCCGGTTGCTGGGGAACCTCTCCCACCCAGCCCTGCCTCAGGGCCGGCACCTCCTGGCTCCCCCACACGCAGGGAGCCCCCTCCAGCCCCTCCAGGTCTGGCCAGGAGGGAAGCTGGGGGAAGCGGAGAACGGAGAACATTCTAGGCTGCCTTTCTAGGGGGCCAGGAGGGGCCTGAAGCCACACCTGAGCCTGTCCTGCCCTCCTCCGTCTCCGTCTGTGCTCCGTCTGTGCAGGGCAGCCTGGAGAGAGCCCAGCTCACTCACACCTCCCTCAAGGGCACGTACCCCGTGCTCCCTCCCGGGACAGACAAGGTAACGGCACAGATCCCTGCAGGCCCACGAGGAATCTGTCCTGTCCAGGGGCAATATTTTAGTTACAGAGAAGAAAGCCTTTAAACTGTGTGCAGGCCAAGGATGAGCAGGTTTGGGGGAAAGAGCAAATCTAGGTAACCAACTGGGGGGGAGGAGGGGACAGCCCTCACCTGGAGTGGCAGGTCAGCCCGGGCTCACCCCTTCCTGGCCTTGGCCCTGGCCTGTCCTGGCCATGCAGGGTCGCACACTGGGGCCCTGTGCCGGCCTCCTGCACGAGCTGCTGTCCACAGACCGGGCTCCAGGGAGGGGAGGGAAGGGGAGGGACGACGGCTCCACCTGCTGTTCCCACAGAGGCAGGGGTCTCCGGTGAGATACAGGCCAGGTAGGGGCTGGTGCACCCCCCCTTTTAAGAAACTTTTAATTTCCGGACAGTTTTCAATTTATATAATTACTGCAAAGATCCCCTCCCCCCCCCCCCCCGCCTGTTTCCCGCCAACACCTCCCGTCGGCACACGGAGTGTGTCAATAATCACAAACTCCTATGGGTTCGCTGCTGTCAACCAAAGTCCATACTCTGCTCAGGTGTCCTTGGTTTTCCTGTTGCCCCATCGTCACGTCTCCCCTGGGGCCTCTGGGCTGAGCCGTGTCTCACGTCCCTGGTTTCCCGTGGCCGGGCAGTTCTGGGGCTGCTGGGGCCGTCCCTCCGTTGGGATGTGTCTGGAGGTTACATGGGGGTGACAGGGTTCTGGGAGGTAGACCACAGAGCTGAAGGGCCACGCGTGATCACCGCGATGCCCAACTGCAGCTGCGACCTGGCCCGCCTGTCTGTCTCCCGGTAAAGCTCCTTCTCCCTCCTCCTGTGCTCTCGAGAGGGAGGTGGCCCTGCACAGCACACACTCAAGGGCCCGGGAGACTTCTTGAGACGGCTTCTCATGTGCCTTTCTACATGGCATCTGGTGCTTTCTAGAAATGTCCAAGGGCTAACAATGATAATCTCTAGACCATTTAAGGGCTTGCCACATGCCAGACACAGTTCTCAGTGCTTTCCTTCTTCCTCTTCCTCTTTTTTTTTTTTAATGTTTTTATTTAGTTTTGAGAGAGACAGACAGAGACAGAACATGAGCAGGGGAGGGGCAGATCAAGAAGGACACACAGACTCCGAAGCAGGCTCCAGACTCTGAGCTGTCAGCACAGAGCCCACTCGGGGCTCGAACTCATGAGCCATGAGATCACGACCTGAGCCGAAGTCGGGCGCTTAACCGACTGAGCCACCCAGGCGCCCCTTGGTGCCTTCCTGCTGTCTGCACCCTGAATCATCCCCATGTTCTGCGGCAGCTGCCACGGCCCACCTCCACCCAGGTGGGGCTGGAAGAGGCTATGGCAGTGCCCAAGCCCCGCCGGGCTGTCTCAGTGACTGGCTCCCGGTACCGACTCTTCCTGTCCTCTGCGTCCACTCCCTCAACAGCACACCCAGCTGGGAGAGGTCAGGCCTCACCCAGTGGCAGGAAACACGGCTCTCCTTTTGTGCCGGACAGAGCCACGGTGTGCCGGAGGCTGCTGAGGTGACCTTCCTGCTGGCGGCAGGCAGGACTCCCCCGAGCCTGTGAGCTTCCCGCTCCGGGCAGCTCCGGCTTTCTTGCTGATACTGCTGACAGTCACAAAGCGTGTGGGCCTGGCCAGGAACCAGAAAACAGTCCTCTGGACACAATTCGGACAGTTGTGCCGGTGACATGGCCCAGGCCAATCACCAGGGGCACCTGGCACGGACGGGAGGCTGGAGGGGCGTGGGGGGGATGTCAGTGGTGTAGGCCAGGGCAGACAGGAAAGATGAGGTCCTGCTAGGGATGCCCGTCCTTCCTGCTCTGGAACTTTCTGGTTACTGATTACAAGTGCTTGAATCCAGGAAGGAAAAAAAGGAAGAGAAGTCTGGATTGGGTGGCTCCTTCTCTGAGAGCGGGGAGGAAGGGGGAGGCGGAGGGAGAGAGAAACAGCCCCCTTGCCAAGCACAGATGTCCCTGTGATCCGAGACAAATGGCCACCCCGTAGGCCAAGCCCAGCCAAAACCAGGTTAAGCTGGACAGAGAGATGTGGCGAAAACCCTTCAAAGTTTTGCTGGGCGGCCACCTCAGAAAGGGCTCCTTCTGTTTAGCAAAAATTCACAAATCCTTGTGCCTGCCTGCCAGGAGAACAGCTTGCTTGAAAAGCAAAGGCTGTCATCCTGTAATTAAATCTGAGACCCCCCTCCCTACGTGACGCTGAGATGGAACCACTTATATAACACGCCTAAAAATAAGCTGATGAAGAGACGCACTTTTATTCTCCCTGCCTGCAGCCTTGTCTCCTGGGCCGCCCAGGCTGGGGTCTGCTGAGCCGGAGGTCGGCGTCCACAGCACCACACGGTCAGGTTCTCGCCTCTGACTGCAGCCCAGCACCCTGCATGCGCGAGGGCCCGGAGCCGGTGTGCGGGGCTGGGGCGGGGGAGGGCCCTCTGGTTCAGAGCTACGTGCCGAAGATCCCCATGGCTACACGCCTCCCTGGTGGCGCAGGACCGCAGAGGTGAGGACCAATGATCAGAAGTGACAGGGAAACAGAGTGCCAGTGCACCTGCTTCCTCGGGGACACCAGCTGCCCCTCAGCCCTGCCCAAGTGCAGGAAGACCACCACCCTGTTCCGGGGTGCTGGGACCGCCCATCTTGGCTGGCGCTGGTCCTCTCGGACTTCTCCATCGTGACAATGCCTTGCTCTGGCCGGGTTGGAGGGGGTGGGGCCAGACCCCAAGTCGGGGTGATGATTTCCCAGCTGCCCCGAGTGCCAACCCCCGGGCCAGGGGCTGGATCCCACAGCCCCCAACACACTCTGAGTTAAGGAGAAGGAACAAGTGGGGTTTATAAGGGCCCTGAACACTCCGAAAGAAAGAGGTGCCAAGACAAGGGTGGCCCCCTAAGTCCTGGGAGCTGTGTGCTGCTGCTGACCGTCAGTACCCCGACACCACCATCTCGTCTCGTCCACCACTCAGGCCCTAGGACCTTACCCTTGGTCCTCAGTCCCGGCCCCCAGACACCATCACCACGTGAAAGAACTTCCACACAAGTAAGAAAACCCCCAGAGAACACTGGTGGTCTCCTGGCGGGTGGGGGAGGGGGCTAAGACCCCTCCTCACAGCTGAAGGACCGAGCACGTATGCTGGAGACCTTTCTGGAGTCTGGTGGTTCGGAGAGGCCGCCAGGCCGGGTCCAGGTCTCCAGGTCTCGATAGGACAGCCTCGCCCGCGTCTCACTCTGTGCCTGCCATCAGCCCCGCTCGCTTTCTGGGTGACACTCCACGAGAGGCTCGCTCAGTTCCACTTGCGGCAGGGTGCTGACAGCGCCCCTCCCCCACCGCTCCCCTCCTGCCCAGCTGCCAGGGAGAGGGAGAGGCCCAGGATGGCTGCTGGAAGGCAGGCCAGGCTCGGAGGGGCTGCCCTACCTCAGCTGCTACCAAAGGGGAGCATGCCCTTGGGCAGGAGAACGGTAGTCAAGGGCAGAACCTTCCAGAGAGTGGAGCGGTGCTTAGGACTACAGATGCTTCTCGGGAGAGGACTCTCTCCTCCCTCCACTGTCTTGAGACCGCGGGGGGGAGCCAGCCCAGGACTCTCCAGACTACACCCCCCCACCCCCTCCCCGGTTTTCCTGCCGGCTTCCACCTGTCATTCTTCTGACCCCAACCACGTCACTTCCCTTTGGGCAAGCAGCAGCCAGCTCTACCCCGCCCCCACCCAGCTCCACCTCAGCCCCTGACCCCGGTCAGTTCAACAGACGCTGGTCCCAGGGCCGGCGGGAGGCAAGCATGCACCACACCATGGTGGCCGGGAAGGAAAGAGAAAGAAGGGGAAGGAGACAACCCTAACTTCACAGCCGCACAAGCAGATGAACATCCCAGTCGTCAGAGCCGGTTTGAACTGCTTTCTGTCACTTACAACCAAAAGAATCCCAAAACCTATAAACGCAGGCGTCTACTTTAAAACTCTGCAAACACAATGAAGGAGAGGAAGCCACAGCTGGTTTCAGGAAGGAAATTCAACCAAAAAGAATCTGCCTGTGACGGAAGGCTTGCAGACAGGAGGGCAGGCAACCTCGTCCTGCACGTTGCTGTCCTTTCTTCGGGATGATCCTACGAAGCAGAATGCGGTCCACCTGGGTCCTGGTAGACTGGCTGTGACTTCGGGACTTGCCTTAGTCCCGGCTGTCGGACTGATGTCTTGTGGGGCTGTGTCTCCCTGGGCACCTGGGCTTGAAGGGAAAGTATGAGTGACCATCCTGGATGGGACGCTGGCACAATGTCAGGGCTTTGTTATAGGGAAACACTCAGATCTGGTGTTTCACAGCGTAAAGCAAATAATTCCTCCAAATGCAACTCTAATTTATATAAATATTTTTTCAAAGGAATTGTACTGGGATCCCTGTGTGCCAGCTTGGTCAGCTTCCCCGGTGGAACCTCCCTGGAAAACCAGGCAGCTCTGGCCCCTTGATCCTTCAAGGAAGGCTCTCCTCCACCACAGGGTCCTCCTCCCCAAAGAAACTGCCCCCAGCAAGGGTCGTCTGCCATCAGGGTCCTCTCCTTCCCTGGGGGTCCCCCGCCGTCCTCTCCACAGGGTCCTCTCCCCACCCCCCATCCGCCCCCTCTACCATCTTCCTGGCAAGTTCTCCTCCCCGAGCCCCAGGGTGCCCCTCCCCAGGGTTTTCCTCAGGGCCCACCCCACCCCATGCTCACCCCTTCCAGGGTCCTCCCCTCCCAGGGTCTTCCCGCAGAGCACCACCCCCTCCCAAGGTCCAGCCTTCCCAGCGTCCTCCCCAGAGTCCACCCCCGTTAGGTACCACCCCCCCAGTATCCTTCCGTCTCAGGATCCTCCCCAGGGCCCATCCTCCCCGTGGCCCGAGTCTCCGCCGTCCGCAGACTTACCTCCCAAAACTCCGGGTCCGGGCCGGACCGTGCGGCTGCGTGCCGGCCTCTCCCCATCATTCACTCCGCCCGCGCGGCCGGCTGCCCAGGGACTCTCCCCCGCCCTGCGCGAGCCCGCGCCCCCCGCCACTGGCAGGGAGCGGCGCCCAGGGGCCGCCCCGACTCGCGACTCAGCGAAGAGCCGCCCCCACGCGCTCTCGCCCACCTTCCGCTCTCCGCCTCCAGCGCCACCGGCCCACGCCGCCCCGCCCCCAGCCCGGCTGTCGCCCGGCCCCCAGGCTGTTCCCAGGGCCGAGGCCCGCGCCGCGCCTCCGCCTCCTCCCCCGCGATCGACAGCGCTACCGGCCAATTGCTGCCCTGAGCCGGCCCGCGGGCCCCGCCTCCTCCTCCATCTCCGGAACCTACCAATGGGAAGGGCGGTGCGGGGGCGGGGCCTGCCGGTTGCCTGGCAGCGGCGCGGCAGGGCGGGGGCGGGCGGCCGGGGGCGGTGATCCGGGTGCGGGGGGCGGAGCCTACGGGGGGCGGGGCCTGGTGGTTATAAAGGCGGCCGCCGGCGGGGTGCCGCGTTTCTGGTCCGGCTTCGCGCGCTGCCCGTCCGTTTCTGCCGCGCCCGCCTCCGTCGCCGCCGTCGCCCGTGCCCCCGCTCCGCTCCGCGGTGCCGCCGGACCAGCACCATGTCGCTGTCGCGCACGGAGGAGATGCACCGGCTCACGGAAAATGTCTACAAGGTGAGCCCGCGCCGTCCGCGCGCCCGGGCCCGACCAGGGCGGCCCTGGCCCTTGGGGGTCTTCTCGGAGCGGCAGCGGGACCCGGCGCCAGCCGCTCGTTCGCAGGTGGGCTCAGGAGCCCCCCGCCCCGGCAGCCCTGCGTCGCCCCGCGCGCCCTTCCGCGCGCGTCCGCGCGGGCGCCCGGGGGACGGGGCCCCTCGGACCGGAGTGGAGCGGGGCGGGGGCCGCCGGGGGTCCAGGGGCCGCGCCGCGCGTCGCCCTGCACCCGGACGGCGTGATGGCCCCGTGGTGGCCCCTCCAGCCAGGTTACGCAAGCCTTTGGGCACTTTCTCCTCAACAGGCTTTCCCCTTCCGCAACTCCTTCTCGGGCAGTGATGGACGGGGCCCCAGGTGGGAGGTCGCGCGCGGGCAGGTTGGAGGGGTGGACAGATAATCCATCATCTTATGTAACCGCGGAGGAGAAGACTAATTGTGTAGGAGGCTGGCGCGCCTGCCTCTGATGTGTGTGGAGAGTGGGGTTCGCGTTCCCCTCTGCACACTGTCGCTGTCACTAGCCCGCGGAGCGCCGCGGGAAGACCCTCGGGCCCCCTCCCTGGTCATTTGTGTGCCTTGTCGAGGTTAACAGGCCCTTGGGTTTCTGTTTCTCCAGCGTCTGTTTTCTCGGTTTAGACCCTCACCCCCAGTGAAACAGACCCAGGCTCCCAGGGGCTCAGGGCCCAGTGCAGTCCAGGCGGGCATTTTCTCCAGAGGGATCGGCCCCGGCGTCCACAGCAATCCTCTTACAAAGGTGCTTATTTCAGAACCGTATCTGAAGGTTAAGTGTGGGCTGGGAGATTCAGGTGTTTACGCCGTGGCTGCTGGTTCACGGCCACTAAATGGGATTGCAGGGCCCCCAGTTGTGTTAACAATTGGCTGTGCCTCTTTAGCCAGTGGCCTGTGAGGCCCTCCCCCTTAGCTGGCTCAGGCTCTGGACAGCCAGAGGGAGACCTCCCAGGTGGCCCCCTTTTCTTTCAGCTGGGTTTCGGGTGGCAGACTGTCCGGTAACCGGCTTCTCACGTAGGGTTTCAAGTTAGAGCTGGGTCATGGCAGGAATTCTGAAGCCGGGTCGGGATTGAGTAAGTCGGGCTCTGGAGCCATGTTGGAGCTGCTGGGTAAACATGAGTCAAAGACGGCTGAGGACTAGGCACGGAAAAGGAACAGCGTCTGGGGTTTTGTGTTTGGTGTCACAGAGTGTGTGGCATACGTTTCTGGTCGTGTTGCTCTGCAACGCTGTCGGGAAGGGAGCTTCATTAAGTCATTAGTCATTAGTTCCGTAACCATGTGCTCGTTCTCGAAGGGGGGGGGAGGGAAGTGCCAGGCAGAGGGTCTCTTTCCTATTTTCCTTGCTTCTGCAACGAAACCATTAAACAGGAACTTCCATGGCGAGGATCGGGAGGGGTGCACGGCCTGGCTTCGCTCTGGGGAACCCACGATCATCCGCACTAAAACTCTCACAGCCTGGGCAGTGAGGCGTGCAGTCACCGCCGAGCGGCTTCTAGGCGGAGCTGTGATTTACCCGGAGATCTGCAGGCAGGCATGACGGCAAGGGCCGTGAACCCCTGGAAGCAGGCCTGGAGGGTTGGGGTGCACATTCAACAGCAAGTCTGTGCGGTGCTGTCAGCTCAGGTTTCACTAATGAGCTCCGTGGGCAAGCGCGCAGAGATAGACCCAGGATCTGCAGGGCTGGACGCAGCCGCTTTGGTGAAGCAGGGCTTGCCCCCCGCGACCCGCTTCCCGTCCTCACAGCAGCCCCGCTGCAACGCAAGGCCGGGCGGGTTGGGTTGTAGCGGTGCCTTCCGACGCTCTGTGGCCCTACTGCCAATCTGGAGTGCCGGGGCTGTGCTACCCTTTTGTTCTCTGTCGCTGGGGAGCTCGGGCTCCCAGCAGAGCCGGTACAGGTGGGCGGCGGGGGCACGCCGGCCAGGCAGACAGCAGCCCAACGGAGACACAGCTGGAGCCACCCGTGTGGACCTGGCTGGCCCTCTGTTTCGGCCGGGGGCCGCGCTGCCTCCCTTCCTGGGTCGGTGGCTTGCGGAAGGGTGGCCGGGATGTGGCCCCTCTGTGTCCCCTGCGCTGCAGCGCGGCTGTTTGCTTTGGCCCTGCATCCTTTCAGCTCCAGCTCTGAGTGCTGTTTGCCTTGGCAGAGGCGGGAGCGGCGGGGACACTCGTCCTTGGCCTCGCTGATTAAAAATGTGAGAATAGACCGCACTCCTCCCTGGAAGAACCAGCAACACAGACTTTCACCTTTTTCTCTGTGGCCCAGCTTCTGCGGGAGCCACGTCCTCGGGGAATTTCACAGAAGCTGAAGGGGAGAGCAGCAGAATGCCTCCCTGATGTCCCCTGAGAACTCACCCTCGGGGCTGGGCAGGGCGACAGGCACTGGGCCGGGTCCTTCAGGGGATGGGGGGTGCAGGCAGCAGACCCCAGAGTCCAAGACCTGGCCAAGGGGGGCAGCCCTGGGGGGTTTGCCTGGAGTGAGGGACGGAGTGGGGCGGGGGCCAGGCACAAAGTGCTCAGAATGAAGCCCCAACTACAGCCCTCTCGGGAGAGACCTCCGATGACCGATGTAGGGAAAGGGGCTTCTGTAGAAGCTGGCCTCTGTTCCTGGGGATTCTGGGGAAGTGACTGGCAGGTTTGTGTTCTCGTGGTCCAGTAGGCGAAGCAGCCGTGGCTCTCAGGTGACCTTGTGACCCTGGAGGGGAGCGCTGGTGCAACGAGCGTCTCCAGGATAGGGGCATCCGTGGCTTGTCCTGAGGACGTGGGAAGGTGGGAGACAGCCTGAGAAGGACGAGTTTCCCAGGGAAAGCCGTGGATGTGATTGTTTATGGTGTTGAGGCTTCTGGGCCTTGGTCCACACGACCAGGCCGGTCACTAGAGGCTGTCCTGGTCGTCCCCACCCTGTAGGCTGTTGTGGGGAAGCCGGCCCGGCCGCAGCTGCCCTGTGAAGGTGGTGGGTGAGCCCGGGGCTCCCGGAGCCGGAGTCCAGGCAGGTTGGCTGTCGCTGGTGCCGTTGGTAAGGCTGGTTGCAAGGTGGTGGGTGTTGGGTGCTCGTGGGGAGGGAGCTGACCTGGGCTCAGCCCGCGGCTGGCTTTTCCCCATTGAGGCCTGGCTGCCCGGGCCCTGCCCATTACCCTCTGCTGTGTCCCACGTTCTCCTCCAGGTGGGTGCCCGGGGGAGCCCCGGGAAGCCTTGTGCCGCTGACCCCGGGCCCGCTTTCCCTCACGCACAGCTGGACAATCACGCTGGAGCGATTGCTGCCATCAGAAGCCTGGGGTCTGGCGTGGACGGAGCTCAGTGGACCCTCGGCCGGGGAAGGCCCGCTGGGCTCTGATAGGCAGCTTCCCTGGCAATGGAAGTGCCTGCTGTGTGTGCTTGCGTGTGCTTGTGTGTGCTTGCCTGCGCGCGTGTGCGAACGTGAGGACGCGTGTGTATGCGTATGGCGTGTGTTTGCTTTAGAGGCACTCCCGGGGGTGCCCCGTCGGGGGGTGTCTTCTGGGGGGTGGCAGCGCCCGCCATCACTGCTGTCCGGTGTGCTGCGGGGTGCACGTCCTGGCCTGCCACCGTCCCGCACCCTGTCTGGAGTAGCCGGGTGGCGAGGGGCAGTTTCTCTGTTGTGCTGACCTCGGAGCTGCCTGGCTGTGGCAGCTTCTTGTGCCTAAGTCACGTCCCAGAGACTGTCAGCTCTGCACGGGCTCCTCGTTGGCTGGATGCCTGGTGCTCGGCCGCTGAACACAATGGGGTGGCCTGGAGGCACCGGGGCCCAGCGCTGGGGTTCTGTGGAGTCCCCAGCTGGCTCAGGAGTGTCTTGCCTGGGCTGTCCCTGTGGGTCTGGCGTCCAGCACATGTCCTGTGTCCGGGAGGTTGGCTTGGCTCATGGGACTGACCGCTGTGCGCCGGGGGCTTCGGGTCGGAATGGTGGCTGGCGCTGGCCCTGGGCTTTCGGGTGCCATCGGCAGGGAGAGGCGCTCGCAGGTGCCGTGCGGTTCTAGATGCCGCTCCCTCGGGGCCATCCCCCCCCGGCGTGGATGTGCTGGCTGGGCTGCCTGGGACAGGCTGCCTTTCGTGGGAGGGTTGGATGCTGAGAGAGAGGGCCTTGTCCCCTCCTCCCGGGCTCGGGGAGGAGGAGCGCACTCCTCCTGAGCTTGCAGGTCTCAGTCCTGCTCAGGAGATCCCCGCGATGTTACCGAGGGACATGGGAGCACTGGGGGGCCACGGACCCGGCTGGCCTTGCTGCCCACTCGTCCCCGTTCAGCCTGGCATGGCATCCTGGACGTGGGCTGTGTGCTGTCACCCTCCAGTCAGGACACCTGAGCCGTCGGTCCAGCATGGGGCGCCCTGGGCCGCTGGCCTGGCTGGCTCCTGGCCTCTTTCCTCCCTCCTGCGTGTACTGAGCCAGGGCCTGCCCCGCGTCGCCTTCTTGGCCCCTCTACTTGGGCCTCAGGGTGGGGCAGGTGTCCCCATTATAGAGCAGACTGTGTCCCCCGGACACACAACACTGGGGCGCCTTTGGTGGGGCGGTCGGTGCCAGGCTGCCGTCCGATGGCGGCTGTAGTGGCGACGAACGGCATGGACTGAGCCAGCACCCGCCTCCCCGGCTCTGATCCACTCCCGGCCCTGACTGTGCTGCGTTGCCGGGATGGGGGTGGGGGCTCGAGGGGCCCCGCCCCAGTGGGCACAGGCGGCTCCAGACAGTGGTCTGAGGGGAGGTGGATGCCTAGGCTTCTCCTAAAGAGGAGAACCTTTTGTCTCCAAGTGACATGCTCCCCAGTAAGGCCAGCCTTCCCCTGAGACCCAGGTGTGCTGACTCAGGACCCGCGTGGAGCCCTGACTGGGGCCTGCACGTGAGCACAGCGCTTGGAGGAACAGGCCGGGTTCTGGGGCGCCCCTCCCGGTCTGCCCTTCCGGCTGCTCCCAGAGCAGCAGCTCGGTGTCTCGTGGGTCCTAGAGGCTGTGGCAGGTCTGTGGCCCCAAGCACAACGTGTCCGTCTCTCTCAGGGCCCGAGGCATGCCGGGTGCTGCCTGGGAAGCAGTCGGTTCTGCAGCATCCTGGGCCTTGGCACTGGTCCCCACAGCAGGGGCCCACCGGCCTGTGAAGAGAGGGGCTGGGTGGGGAGGGGGGGGCCCGGAACCACACCGGGCCCGTCTCTAAGAGGTGACCTTGGGGACGGGCCAGGGGATCCGTGCCCGCACTGTCCACAGGAGCCTTCTCCTGTCTCCAGCTCCTCCTGCCGACGTGCACCGCAGGAGCCCCCGTCTGGCCCCTGGGCTCCTGCAGGCCAGCAGGGTGGAGGCTCACCTGGCCTGTCCCTGCCCTGGCTCTGCGACCCAGCGGGATCAGTCCTTCTGCAGGCACCCGGTGTCCAGGATGGTCCCAGGTCCCTGCAGGCACCCCTTCCCACTTCAGGGCCCGTCTGGGGTCTGGTGGAGCCTGTCTTGAGGTCTTCGGCTACGAGATGAGCGTCCGAGGGCACTGCCGTGGGGGGCGGAGCACAGGAGATGTCTGGACGCGCGTCCCTGGACTCACACCCCGAACTGAGATGCCGGGGGCCGGTGAGGGCCACCAGGAGGGAAACAAGGCCGCCGATCAGAACACAGTGCTTTCTTTGTGGTTGGGATCTTAACGATTTACTTACGGAGGTAGTTTTTAGAACCATTGGACGATTTTTTAGAAAGTCCTGTGTTAAACACGCGTGAAATAAATCGGTAGGGTTTGTGTGAAACTGCTTCATGTTCAGAGTCAGGCCCTCCTGAGTTTTTGTTCTGGCTCACAGCCCAGTGTCACGGTGTCCCCTCCGCCCCCCCCTCCCCCGGGGCCATCGGGTGTCGGTGTTTCCTGAGCGAGGCTTTGGTGTTTTGTTCCAAGCCTTGAGACCCATCCCGCCTTCTTTGTTGCCTTCTTGTTCTCCTGATTGAAGGTTTTCCAGACAACAGCCAGGACCCCTGTTCCTTCTGAGTTGGTAATGGTTTGTGGATGTGACGTCCACGTTTGCCTGTGGCCAGCCATACCAGGGACAGTCATGGGTCGGCTGTGTGCCAGGTGACGACGCTTGTGACTAGCTCACAAAACAGGGCAACCTGTACCAAGATGTCATAGGTGTTTGTGCTGGGAAACAAATTGATGTCTTGAGTTGGAGTTGGCGGTGAGAACGGGTGGGGGCTCCATCCTGAGCTAGAATACTGTCCAGCAGGCACAGCCATCACCCGGGGCCACACACGGAGGCAGAGTGGACTTGCCGTTATGTGGGACTTTAAAGAAGAGGTTGGGGCAGAAGGGCCGCTGCCAAGGTGAGTACACCCAGGGCCTCTCTGCACCCGTTGTGAGCCTCCCATGGGGCTGGTCAAGCCCTCTGTGCCCTGGGAGACTCTCTGGTGAAAGAGGCCTGTTGTCTGTCCCTCCTTCCATTCTCTATGCTACTCCTACGGAAGGCCATCGTCTTTTTCAGTCCAGAGCGGAGCTCAGGCCATGGCCTGTCTTGCCCTTGGGAATCCAGGGCCTTGCTGGCCCCAGGCTGGAGTGGCTTGGATGCACCCGTCTGCTGGGGGCTGGGGTGAAGCCAGCAGCCGGAGTCATGATTTCAGGGCCCCACCTGGGGAGGGGCTGTGAAGTCAGGTGTCTCACACTCTGTCTCTGCTCTGCCTCGGCAGCGGGGGGCAGGCCGTGGGCCACCTGGGCTTTCCAGCCTGCTGGTAGTCGTGAGTAACTTTGACAGCCGTGGGCCAGGCACTGTGTGCTGAGAGCCGTGCACCTGACCTTGCTTATCCCTCAGCCCGCTGCTCGAGGGGCCCTGGCTGGCCCCGGCGGGAGGCGGCCTCTGTGAGGTGAGGCAGTGTGGTCTAGCCGTCAGCTGGTCAGGGGCTGAGCCGGGGCTGGACCCGGGCCTGTTGAGGCCTGGAGCCGGCTGTTTTTCCCTTCAAGGGCCCCGCAGATTTCAGGCAAGTTTTTTCTCCTAACGAGGTAAACGGGCCCGTGGAGTACTTCCTAGCGTATGGAAGGTGCTGGGCGGGCGGTGGCTGTGAGAGTTCTTGAGGTAGCAGGAGGTCAGCGGCAGAGTGGGCAGGCCCAGGCGGAGGCTGACTTCCTGAGTGCTGCGTGGCCTGTGTTCCCATCAGCGTGACCGCCTCCTGGCAGGCACTCCTACCTTCTATGAGGGCAGCGGGATGGGGGCGGTTCCAGAACATTCCAAGGCTGCATCCCTGCTTGCTCATAGGTAGTTTCTCACTGGAGCCCAGCCCTGTGAAACTCCGGTCGGAGTCTTCCCGGGGACAAGGACGGGTCAGTGGCCTTGGAATGTTCTAACTGGGCAAGCAGGAACCAGACTTAGTTTTGCTGTCAGTGTCGGGCCTTCTCGCTGCGAGTGGGGGTTGTCCCAGTGTCTCCGAGCGCTCCGGCCCTGCTAACACAGGGCAGCCTCGATGGGACGCTTACTCCTGACAGCTCAGGGGCTGGGAGCCCGAGATCCGGCACGGGCAGGGCTGGGTTCTCCGGAGGCCTCTCCCCTGGGCTCCCCGACAGCCACCTTCTGCCCGTGTCGTCACATAGTTGTCCTCTGTGTGTGTCTGTGTCCGATCTCTTCTGAGAAGGACACTGGCACCATCGGGTTAGGGCCCACCCTGATGACCTCGTGCAACCTGATGTCTTCTGTCAGGATGGTCTCCAAGGACAGCCACGTTCTGAGGGGCTGGGGGCTGGAATTTCAATGTATGGATTTAGGGGACACCAACGTGCCATTGGGCCCTCTCCCCAGGGTGCAGTGGGCTCATACAGGTGGCAGGGGGCCTGCGTGCCGTCTCTCTGAATCGGGGTGACGGGTTTCCAGGCGGGTCGTATTGTGGGCTCGCGATGGTTTTCTGTCCAACCTCAATCAAACGGCAGTCGTGATTACGACACTAAGATTTCCACGGGAGCACGCTGTGATTTCGTCACGGAAGTGGTCGGCGGGAGTGTGGGCTGCAGCTTGATGCTAAGCGCAGACAGAAAGCAGTGTGGGTGCAGGGTCCCGTTGGCACAGGGCCGAGCGGAGGGGCGGGGGGGGCAGGGGCGTGGGCACTGGAAGGTGTGTGTGGCGGGGGCCCTTCGGGCCGTGCCCGCTGAAGTCGAGACGGGTAGAGAGTGTGTCTCAGACAGGGGAGGAGAGGGCGGGCTGTGGGGCCCGTGTTTGGACCCTGCTGCAGGGATTGCTTGGTTCCTGGGGTCGGGGAGGGGTGTCAAGGCGTAGGGAAATTGTGGTGCCCCCCGAGTGGGGAGTGGGGGGCCTGCGGCTCCCTGTTCTCGTGTGGGCTCGAGCCAGGACCACCAAGTGGGCCAGAGCATTGTCTTCCGTCCCTGCGTTGCTCTGCCAGTGGCTCCTGGGGCCTCGGGGCCCCTGACCCCTCTGGGGGCTGTGGCAGAGACCGAGTTGTTACTTTATTGTAAGTTGGCGGCTGTCCGAGAGCTGCCGGAGGCAGGAACGACTGCCTCACCACGGAGCTGCTTCTCAGCCTCTCTGACCCCTGGGCGAGGCCCACTGTGGCCGCCCTCCCTTGGGGGTCAGGAACTCCGGTTCTGTCTATTCTAGAACAGTCTGGTGCCTTGTTTGCTGCTGCCAGGTCACATTGCTTTTTGGCGCTCTATCCTTGGGGGGCTGTGGCCAGGTCGGCCTCTCCGTGGCCCCGTGTGGCCCTCGTTTCTGCTGGCGGCTGTGGGGCTGAGGCCATGAGTGCCGTGGTGGCAGGGTGTGGCCTGAGGGGAGCTGGTGGGCTGTCGGCCGGCAGGGGGGGGTCGTGGCCCACGAGGGCGTCCCGTGGGGGTGTGGGAAGGGGAGCCCGGTGCTGTTAAAGTGTAATCGGTCTGTGTGGAGTGCTGCGTGGCTTGTCCCTGTTCCCAAGGGGGCTTTTTCTGCTTCCCCTGCTGGCCTTCACTCTCCCACCATCCCCCCATGAGCTGTTTTGTTCTGGAAGCTTCCTTGTATGCAGTCATTTTCTGAACAAGCATGAACACGTTCTTATTTTCTCTCTGGTTGTAATCTAGTGAGATCCAGCTCAAGATTTGCCTCCTCCGGGAAGCCTCCCAGCGCTCACTGAACTCCCCAAGTTGGTTTATTCCTTCAAAAAGGGTCCCCAGGATAGATGTCCCCATCTTTAGAGGGGAAACCTTCCACCTGCCCCCACCCCCAGGCGGGAGTCAAGCAGAGCTGCCCTGAGAAGCCAAGCTTCCTGGCTTGGCCTGATGGTCCTTCCCACCCCCCATCCCCTGCCCCTCGCGCATGAGCCGGGCCCTCCGTCCAGGGCGCCAGTGTATCAGTGCTCTCTGTGGGGGCTGCAGCGGGTAGGCCTTGCCCCCGCCTCCCCCCGAGGGGGAGGGCAGTGCAAGTGGCAGGGCAGCAGGCACCGGGCCCCTCGGTGGCTGGACGTCGTGTATCCCGGGTTGGCGGGGGGGCAGGCCCCCTGGCATCAGCCCTCCCGCAGGTGTGTGTCGCCTCAGCACCCCCCTAGTTCTGGTGTTGCTGGACGGGCTCGAGGGAGCAGCTGGTCCAGCCTTGACGGGCATCGGGACAGCACCGAGGCCCGTGTGCAGCGAGGGGTGAGCTCGGCTGTGTGGCCGGAGCTGGTGGGCAGGCTCTTGACTCCCTCAGCCTCTCCCAGTGCGTCTGTAAAATGGGCACAGGCACTCACGGGTCAGTCAGGTGAGGGCGCAGGACGTGGGGGTGGAAGGCCGGGGGGTCCCTGTGCCGTCTCGTCCTCGCAGGTGTCAGCTGCGTAGAGGGAAAGGTGGCCTGGCTTGGCCACTCAGCACGTGCCTGTGTGCCCACCCTGTCCTTCCTTTGCCGCACACGAGGGGCTGGAGGGGAAGCAGAGGCTTGTCACTTCCCTCTGTCAGCAGAGGGACTTTGCTCTCTGTGACGGCCCTGCCAGGAAGGTGGTGGAGGGGGGCCATCGCTGGAGCCAGAACTAGGGAATAAACAGGATTCCTGAGCCGCTGAGCAGCAGACCTGGGCACGGGCACGGGAGCAGGCTGGGGCAAAGTCCTTGGGCAGAACTCCCTTCTAGAAATGTGTTGACCCCTCTCCTCGTTACCCCACCTCGTTCCCAAGGGTGTCCTACTGCCCATTCTCCTCACTGGCCAGGCAGACTGTGACCACAGAGTAAATCTAAGTGCCCACCAGCATGCCGGAGGCTGGGAGTGTCCCGGGGCATCCGGGCAGGAAGGCTCCCAGCGCGCTCGGCTTGGTGGGGTCCTGCGACAGCCGCCTGTGCACCGCGGCTCCCCTCCTCACTGCTCTTATGGAAATGCGTGGCCGTGTCCCTGGGGTCAGGGTAGGGCGGCCCTGAGGTGGGGGTTCGGTTAGGCCCGGATGGCTGCGACCCCAGGGCCGGCAGGAGTGGCCAGCTTTGGGCTGTCCTGGCAAGGGGGTGACTTCCCATCATGCCCTGGGTTCACCCCTCACTTGTGAGTGTGTCTGGCAGAGACCCCTCCTCTCTCTCACCCTTTCATCGTGTGTATTTTGTGGGGTGTCCAGGACCCCCTTGCAGAGACCCTGGCAGGCCACCTGGTAACTGGAGGCTGTTTGGAGATAAATATTGGCTGAACCGGCGGATAAGTGGAAGAATACTAGTGCTGACTACAGTCGATGCTTGAATGTCGGGGGGCTTAGGGGCACCGACCTCCCATCCAGGTGAAAATCTGTGTGTGACTTTTGACCCCCCCCCCCCCCAATAGACTACTGTTGGCTGGAAGCCTTCCTGGTCACGTGAGCGGTCGGTTACGCTTTGTATGGGACGTGTGTCACGTGCTGTGTTATCAGGACAAAGTAAGGCAGAGGAGGGGAATTGCCATCGAGGAGACCATTGGAAAGTACGTTTACGGTGCTGCACGAGTCTGCTGAAAAAACCCCCACAGACGTGGGCCCGCAGAGTTCTGTGTTGTTTAAGGGTCAGGGGAGTGGTTCTTAGCCCCCAAATCTGCCCGAGGAGTAAACGCACAGCCTCCACATACGACATCGAGTCTGAGCCCATTTGGGATGCATTTGCGTAGTGCACGTGTCAGAGCTGGTTGTGGCATGGTGTCCTGGCCGGGGTGGGGAGCAGTGGTCCTGGAGTGTGGGGTCGTGGGGCAAATGTGAGGCCGGCAGCACGTGGCCCTGGCTGCCCGCGGCCCAAAGACGGTGGGCAGGGTGTCCCCGGCCTCGCTCCTGCTTTCAGCGCCCCAGGTGGGTTAATTCCCTCTCCTCTCAAAGGAGGCGGGCCCCTGCTGGAGGGGTTGGGTGCCGGGATCTGCGCTCCCTACAGGAGAGCCGTGAAGACAGTTACTCCGTCACTTCCGTCACTTCCGAGAAAAGGTGTCCAGCGTCAGTCCCCTGAGTCGCCTCCTTGTGATAACCGATAGAAGGCCCTGCTGCCCCCGCCTCCATCGGCTCTGTCCCACCCCCACCCCCACCCCCACCCGGGGCCTGGTTAGGGGAGCCGGTGGTGGGGCCGGTGTAGAGGGTGCCGAGGGGTGGGGCGGAGGAACCCCATGCCAGGCCTGCAAGGTGGTCCTGGCTGGTCCACAGCTGCCAGGCTTTGCGGAGATCCAGTGACGTGAAGGCGGGTGGGTGACTGTTGGCCGAGAGGCCTGCCTTCAGGCCGGGGAGCGGGCATCTGTGCGGAGCCGCAAGGACACTTCTGCCTTTGCCATCGCCTCCAGTTGAAACCCCGGCACCTGTGTGACCGGGCCTGGTGTCCTGGCCACCTGCCCCTTCGCGGCAGAGTGGAGCAGAGGCCGTGCCCTGCCCCCTCACTCTTGCATTCCTCATGCGTGAGCTCAGCCGCGGTGCCGAGGAAGTGAAACCTGGCGGCTGTCCCCGTGTGTCATTGGGAGAGTGTGGGCAGGCTGCCACGGTGATCCCCTCGCTTGGCCTGGGCGGCTCCTGGCCTGCTTTCTGCTGTCACTCAGAATGTTAATGGGGATCAAACGATGAGCTTGGACGGAGTGTCCTCTTATGACCAGGAGCCTGGGGGTGTCACCCAGGAGCCAGGTGGCCGTGGTCCTGGGGATGTGAGGTGTGTTTTACCATCACGTTCACGCGCACACGTGGGAGCACACGCACGAGCACACGGTCTCACACGATCTGCGGGCACCCTGGGACCCCGGGACACCAGGCTCAGGGACCCAAGCCGCCCTGAGTGGGTTAACACTCTTCTGTCCTTCGCAGAACAGACGCACAGGGACCACGTGGCGCTCTCCTGCCCTGAGGCCCAGGCAGCGGGAGCCTCAGAGCTCCCACGGGCCCTGCAGTCACCCCTCGCTGGTGAACCCCAGACCCGGCTTCCTGCTCAGAACCCTCCCCGGTGCCCACCCATCTGCTCTGGCATCACTCTTCCGACTCCCAGGCGCTCCCTGGATTTGAGGCGTCCAGATTCCTGGGTCCCCAGACCAGCAGCTGCATGCCACCTGCTGTCCCCACGTCGCGGTGTCGTGTGTATGGACGGGTGGGGCCGGCCCCCTCTCCTCCTGAGGGCCTCCCCTTCTTGGATCCCGGAGCAGCTCCAACAGGGTCCCCGCGTGGGCTGGCGCCCTTGGCTGCATCCTGGTCTCCCCTGAGCGGCGAGGGGTCCCTTTGGAATGTAGTCGGATTGCATGGCTCTGCTCAGAACCCCCTGGGCTTCCTCTCCGGCCACGCAGAGCAGGGCCTTCCCATGCGGGCTGTGAGGCGGCGGGCTGGCTACTTCTTACCTCCCCGCCGACGTTTCAGCCTGGGTGCCGCCCTGCCGTCCCCGAGCATGCCGCGGCTGGTCCCTGGGCCGCCTCCCTGTCGACCCCACTCCCCGGCTCTCCTACCTGTGCGAGCTGGGTCCCGCTGACGTGTTCTCGGCCCGCACAGGGTCCTCACGGTCCGGTGTGGTGTGGGCGCGCCTTCCCTCGTGGCGTGCCGGCCCCATGGGGGTGGGAGTTGGGAGGCAGGGTCCCTGCGGCGTCCCCTGCACACCTTAGTTCTGGTGCAGCTGTAGCAGGTCCCCTGCCTGCCCGCGGATCAGGCTGCCTGCCGGGCTCTCCCTCGTCACACCTCGGGCCCGGCCCCGTGTGTGCCTAGGCTGTAGCCTGGATGCAGGGCCTTGTCCCGTGGACACGGGTCTCTGTTCCTGTGCACCACGCCCCAGGGCGGGCGGATGGCAGCACGGCACCAGTACCCACTTTTCCGGCACCAGACCCCACGGCCCTCGACGCCGGCCGAGGAAGGCTGTCACCTGGGGCTGGGGCTGCAGCACAGATGTCAGGGGAGGGCGGGGGCGCCCGGCCTCTGCTCACACAGAAGCCTCTGGGGCCTGCGTGCTCTGTGGTAGGATCAGGCGGTTTCTCCCCCCGGGGCGTCCGTTCTCTCATCCTCGTCAGACTGTCCTCAGACAGACGCCCATTGTGATAACGGATCTGAAGACATCGGATGTGGCCGAGACGGGTTTTCTTTGGAAGTCCTGTGCTGCGTGCTCGCTGGCTGGGCCGGCTCCCAGTGCCTGTTACCCGGTGGAGCTCACATTTGGCCGTGGTTCGCGTGTGCCTGTTTTTACGCCTCGTAATTAAAACATTTATTTGGCCTTCACGGTGAAAATCTAATTTCTTCCGTCTAAGAACGGCAGTCCGTTGGGCAAACGGAGCCAGAGTCTGTTGGATTATTCATAGCGTGGTATTTGCAGATCAGGCTGTGGGTCCCTCTAATCAGAGCTGATGTTTGGTAATTGATGTGTTGAGTGAAGACTTTAGTGGGAGGGGGCGCTGGGCGGCGCTGAGCCGTTTGTGCGTGGCCGGCGGGAGGGCTTTCCTCGGCTGACTCAGCCCCGCCAGACGGGGTAATGGCACCTCGGCTGCAACACTTCTGAGCACCGATTGTATGCCAGGCACCGCCACGCACGCTCTGTGTTTACTTGTCCGTTTGACCCGCAAAGCCTCAATGCAGCAAGGTCTGTCCTTACCCCCATCGTACAGATGTGAAAACTGAGGCTCAGAGGGTCCGCTCAAGGGCAGGGCTGGGGTTTTGACTCCAGAAGCCTGAATGTGGCTTCATGGTCTCGACCCTCTGGGTTTTCTCCTCCCGTTGGGACCCTCCTAGAGCCACCACGTCACCTGGGCCACTCATGCCTTTTTTCTCGTTGCTTTCCTCAGACCATCATGGAGCAGTTCAACCCCAGCCTTCGGAACTTCATCGCCATGGGGAAGAACTACGAGAAAGCCCTGGCAGGTGAGGCCACGGGGTGGGGGCCACGGCCTCCCAGCAGGTGGACGGCTCGTGGAGCCAGATGAGAGGCGGAAGGAGATGCTTTGTTCCAGAAACAAACTCGCCAGAGGGAGGGTGTGGGGCCGCACCCTGGAGGCCTGTGAGCCCTGGAATCCACGCCCACTGTTGTAGGGACAGCCATGTCCCCAGCCCTGTCCTAGGCTGTGGCAAAAGCACGGGGTCTGGCTTCTGTTTTAGTCCACAGCACGTAAAGACGCAGGTGTGGGTGTCTGTCCTGCGCAGTCGTCTCGAAGCTGTAGGACTGGGGTCTGGGCTTGGGGCCACACCGTCTCCCTGGCTGGTGAGCACCCTGTACCTCCCAGAGACCTGGGGCGGGGGCGCTGGGGGCAGGGCACTCAGTCTCCACCAGGGAGGGGACGTTGGTGCCAGGGTCTGGGCTCTTCAGTCCCAGTGGGGGCCGGCTGACTCACGCCGTGGTCCGGGACGCCTGGGGGGACCGACTGCCCGTCTCCCGACCCTCAACTGTGTCTCTCTGGGCTCGGTGTCAGTGTCGCTCTAACTGTGGCGTCCTTGTGAGCAGAGCCCCCACCCCTAACAGGGACCTTGTGTCTGCAGAGCGTGCACTAGCCCCAGCCAGCTGCCCTGGGGTGTCCGCGGCCCCATGGGGGCCTGGTGGGGGGACCTCTGGTGGCGGCAGCTCCTGTTTCTTTCTGTTCCTGTGGTCACCTGGGAGCGGGGCACCCAGCAGAACTGGCTTGCTCCCAGACAGTGGCCTGGGTGGTCCCAGGGGAAGGTGTCTGGCCACGGTCCTGCCCTCGCTGTGTCCAGGGAGCAGAGGACCTCTCGTCATGCAGCAGCCCGGCAGGTGGCCTGCACCCTGGCCCTCCACCTCGGCCCTGGTCCTTCCCTCTAGGGGACGCTGCTGCAGACATTTTTGGGGGACCGGGGCCTTGACGTCACACACCAACGGAGCCAAGAACGCGGGTTCTCGTGTGGCTGCTGTGCGTGGACCGGTGGCGTTGACCGGCAGCCGCTGGCCATCTCCCTGTTTCCGTGTGGGTCTTGCACTGCCCTCTGTTTGGGGGGCACACTAGTGTTTTGCACCCTGCCAGGCTCTCCTGAGCTGCCTGGCCCTGAGCACAGGGCCACTGCCCCAGCAAGAAAGGAGGGGCACCTGCTCATTGAACACAGGTTCCGTCCCTTCCTTGAGCCGAAACCCGGGCTGTAGGATCTCCATGACGGTGCCAGGTCCCAGGCTGTGGCGGGTACCTCTGTGCCTGCCAAGGGTTAGGGGCTGGCTTGGCCTCTGTGCAGACATCCCACATCGGGCCTGCTGCCCCCCGTAGGGCTCTGCACGCAAGACAGGCTGTGGCGGGTCATGTGGGAGCTGAGTCTGTGTCCTGTCTGCAAAGCCGGAGGACAGAGGAGGCAGGAGGGCAGGGCACAGGCGAGCTTACAGGGCACAGGCCTGGCGTGTTCCATTACCGCAGGGGCTCCGAGCAGGGGCCCTGCCGTGCCCGTGGGAGAGGCCCAGACTTTCATCTCTTCCTGGCTGTGGACGATCTTCCCTGTGCTCTGTGGATGCGGCTGACGGTTCACTTCAGTGGAGCCACCGTCTGTGGGACACTTGTCACCCTCACCCAGCCTCCTCGTGGGGCGACACCATTCCACTCCAGTCCTGATCAAAGCCACGCCGCGGTCTCCTCTGTGATGAGGCCAGGTGTCCTTCTGGGTCTTTCCGCCCCCACTGGGGTTCCCCATGAGGCTCTCCAGGGGACCGCGTGTGGAGCCTCTGAGGGCTCCTTCCTGGACTGTCCCATAGGACAGAGCTCCGCGGGCACGTCACCTCCGTCTCCTCCGTGCTCTCAGCCTCCCCTGCCCCAGACTTGTGGCACCTTTCGCTTTTCTTTCATCAGTACGGAGCTGCCCACCTCTCCTGGAAGCAGGCACATGTCAGCCGGCGGGGCCGCGGGACAAACGGCCCTTCATTGAAGGCCACCTAAATGGAAGGTGACCAGGTGCCCGTTCGGCACCCCTAAGCGGGTCCCGTAGAGAACGGAGGAGTAGATGTCCTCACGCTGCTGCCGCTGCCCCCCGCGCCCTGTCCGCCCTCCTGCTGGCACGGCCCCTTCTCAGACTAGGGGTTTGCGGGCCCACCTGTGGGGGGGGGGGGCCCTGAGCCCTTTCCTGGGATGCCGGGTCCGCTTCCGACGGTGGCCGGAGCCGCAGGGCGCAGCGTGAGCCCCGCGGAGTGGCTTCGGCCTGCCGGGAGAGCTGAGGGGCGCCGTCTGCACACCTCGCTGGGGATCTCTGAGCACATGGCCTCCTGCCTGGTGGGGTCTGCGCTCGGCACCCCCTGCCGCCCCTTGCCAGATACGGGGTGGTGGGGACGGCACCCAGCAGAGTGACTGGGGTAGCTCTGGGCCTGACTGGCGCGCTGTGTTCTCGCGAAGAAGAGGAGCCCTAGCGGTCGCAACGAGAGAATTTCAGCCAGAAATGGGGTGAGATCAGTGCAGGAGGAGCGCCTTGGAGCGCGGGAGGCTGGCGTGCACCGCGGTCACCGTGTTGGTGCTGAGGGTCCGGTCCGTCCCCCACGAGGGCAGTAACCACGCCCTTCTCTCCTCTCTCAGGTGTGACCTACGCTGCTAAGGGCTATTTTGATGCCCTCGTGAAGATGGGCGAGCTGGCCAGCGAGAGCCAGGGCTCCAAAGAACTCGGTAAGACCCCCGGCTCAGTGGAGACCCCCAGATTCCTCGCATGTGCCCCGGTGGGTCTGGGGTCCTGTCCTGTGACTGGTCCTTCTTCCACTCGGATCAGGTCTTCCTTGTCAAACAAGGAACTTTTCTGAGATGACCGTGACCCTCAGAGCTGGCGAGGGCTGTGACTTACACGTCCAGCCGCAAGCGGGGTGTGCTGGGCGGCTTTGGGGTGCCCCTCAGAGTGCACGCATGTGGGCCGGTCCCCGCCGAACAAGTGCAGCTGGTGGTGAGGACAGGTGCAGAAGCGCGTGGCTGACGTGGGGAGCCGTGCGGAGACTGGACTGAGGTGACAGCAGGCCTTCCCGGTGTGACAGTGGGAGGGGACGCCAGCCCATCGCGCAGGGTGACCCAGTTTTGTAAAAGTGTGCACAGGCATGCATATCACGCGGTAAACAGGGAAAGACCCCAGATGCGTAGCAGACGGAGCTCCGGGGACGCGTTCTTTTGTTTGTGGTTTCGTGGTTTTGCAAGTTCTCTAGCGGGAGCCCGTTCCGGCCTTGTAATCCAGGCAACACACAATGAAGGGTGGAGAGTGTCGGTGTCCCTCACAGGCCGGGAGACCCTGGTTCGCTGGCAGGTGCGGGGCGCTGGCCGTCCACGTCTGCGGTCACGGGTCGCGGAGCCATCTTGCTCCCACTCTCACGCTGTCTCGTGCCACACGCCGGGCCTGTCCGCTGTGGTGCTTTGCAGGGGCCTCTGGCACTCCTGTGTTGGAGGAAACGGAGGCCTGTGCCCAGCTGGCCGGGTCCCCCGCAGGCCTGCCAGGAGCGCCCGGTGCCCAGATTTTCCATGAAGCCAGTGTGAAAACGCAGCTGTGTGTCGACAGACACAGCTCAGAGTTATGGCACTTTCCAGGGCTGGGGGTGGGGGGAGCAGGGGCAGGGGGCCGACATGCCGGGTGGAATGAGTGGTGACCGGGGCCAGACCCCTCACGCTGGCGGGCCTTCGTCCGCATCTGAGAAGCTGAGCTGCTCCCAGCCCCGGAGGGAAGCTGTCTGGCCTCCGTGGGCACAGGGCCGACCTGCCCCTGCAGGCCTGGGGGAGCGTGCAGGGACTGAGAGGTGCTCAGGGGGTCAGGCCTGCAGGTGCGGCCTTGCTGCTCAGTGTGCAGGACACCTGGCAGGGGAGGCCCGGACGCCCCTGCGATGACGCCTCTGTGCTCGTGGGCCCAGAGGCCACACGTGGGCCTGCCTGGCGCTGCCGGGTCTCCAGGCTGCAGCTCCTACAGCCACCATCTGGGCCCCCGACCCCCTGGGACGTCCGTGTCGTGCGTGAGCCACGTGTGTTTGCGCGCAGGCTCCTGCCTGCGACGGGGGCATTTTATTGTTATAGGTAGTCACGCGGTGGCCCTGGGGACACGTGTGCTGGGGCCCCGGTGTGTTTACTGTCTGTGGTCACACTCACAGAAGGACAGATGTCTGCCCGCGGGAAACCACGTGTGTGGCCCCAGGGCGAGGGGTGGGCTTGCGCGAAACTGCAGCGACGGTCCAGAACTCCCTGCTGGCCAGGTCCTGGGCGCTGCCCTACCACGGGCCCGCTGAGCAGCTGGGCGGCCTTGTGCGGCGGAGGCAGGAGCAGGTCGGGGGAGGACGGCCCCGCAGCCTCCCGGTGACCCACATTCGGGCATCTTCCTGACCAGCCAGCGTCTCGAGCACCTTCTCACGTGCTCGCTTCTCTTCCTTGGCCAAGTGTGCGTTCACGGCTTACTGTTTCTTCGTCAGGTTTCTGTCCTGTAATCGTGTCGTACACGTTCTCCGCATACTCTGGACGAGCCGTGTCGGGCACCGTCTTGCACGTGTTTTCTCGCCATCTCGTTCGCCTGTCGGTTCTGTGATCCTGTTTGTCGAAGAACGGGAGCTCGTTTTCAAGTTTGTTTCCTTTGAGAAAGAGAGAGAGCAAGCCGGGGAGGGACAGAGAGGGGCTGCGAATCTCCACGCTGTCGTCGCAGAGCCCAGCGTGGGGCTCGATCCCACAGACCGTGAGATCGTGACCTAGGCCGAAATCAAGAGTGGGACGTTTAACCGACTGAGCCCCCCACGCACCCCAACAGCGTTTCATTTTAATGAAGTCCAACTGGTTGCTTGTTTTCCTTGAACTATACTGCTTATGGGTTTTTCTTATCGTTATTGTGACTCTGGTGGTGATTTTTATTTTGACGGCTTTGTTTTTCCATTTGCTCTATTCTCAGTGTGCTCGTGCTGGTTTGTTCCCAGTCCCCCAGACGCTGCTCCAGACTCCTCAGCCACTTCTGGGGCGCCTGGGGGGCTCAGTGCTTTGAGCGTCTGACTCTTGGTTTCAGCAGGTCATGATCTCACGGTACATGAGCTCGAGCCCTGTGTCAGGCTCTGTGCTGATGGTGCAGAGTCTGCTTGGAATTCTCTCTCTCCTTTGTCATCTGTCTGCCCCCTCCTTCACTTGATCTCTCTTCCAAAAATAAATGAGTACACTTAAAAAAAATTTTTATTTTTTTAATTACAAAATTTTTTTTTAATGTTTATTTTTGAGACACAGAGAGACAGAGCGTGAGCAGAGGAGGGGTAGAGAGAGAGGGAGACACAGAATCTGAGGCAGGCTCCAGGCTCTGACCTGTCAGCACAGAGCCCGACGTGGGGCTCGAGCCCACAAACCGCGAGATCATGACCTGAGCCATAGTCAGACGCCCAACTGACGAAGCCACCCAGGCACCCCAAGGTGTCCCCTTTCCATCCCCGGGACTGGGGACTGAGTTTTCTGGGTCCTGTTTCTCCCTGGGTCAGCACGTTGTCCTTTTATAAAAATGCTTCCTCAGCACGTTAAGTGGGAAAATACCTGACGCTTTGTCTGTCTGCAGCTGTCCCTCCACTTGGCAGAAGGCCTGGCTGACCTGGAGTTCTGGGTGGGATTCAGTCTTCCCGAATTTCCCTCAAGGTCAGGAGGCCCCACCCACCGTCCTCTGACCCCAGTGTTGCCTTCTTCCATGCTGCTCGGATGCTGATTTTTAGCTGTGCGTGAATTTTTTCGTTTTTCTCCTCCCGGAAGCTTTTAAGATGTTTGCGTGTGGTGGCAGATCTCATACCAACGTCTGTGTGCGCGTGGAGGGCCCAGGCGGGGCTGGAGAGCTGAGCATCCCGCATCACGGGCTAGGTGTCGGCCTCCGGGGCCACGAGCGGGGTGGCCACGGGCCAGTGTTGAGGCCGCGACCAGATGTGGAGGAACGGAGGGGGCCCTGGCAGGGCCCGAGGACAGACGCGAGGGGCGACGGTGTGCTGGGGGGGAAGGTGGCGAGGCTGCTGGGGGCGGGGCCTGGTGGTGCGGGATGGGCTTGTGCCTTGTGAGCATCTATCCCTGCCGTCCCCACAGCTGGTGCGTTTGCTGTCGCTACTGGAGAACATTCCATGGATTTCTCCATTCTCCCCGTCGGCAGTAGGGTTATTCCCCGTGGGTTTTGCTGCTCTGGACGCATAACGTCCACAGGACCGTGATGCTGAGCCCCGCCGCATGGTGACCTCCACGGTGGCGCCTCTGACGTGGTGCCAGGGCTGCTCTGCAGGTGGCCGCGGGCTCTCCCTGCCAACCTGTGGTCTTCCTTGGGGACAGGAGTAAGCAAGTGCCTCACGCCTGACTTGTGAGGCTTCTGAGAGTCTTGGTGGGGCTCCCATGTGAGCGAGGCTCCCAGGCCACCTTCCACGTGGGCAGGAGCCCTGCAGGCCGCCCCGACCCCTGGGCCAGAAGCCGCAGCCACTGGCCAGCTTGGCCAGCCTGGCTCTTGGGTGGGGGAGGGGCAAGTCACAGCCCCAAGGAGGCCAACAGGCAACCGTTTCCACCTTGGCATGACTTGTGGTGTCCAAGGGGCCTGCGTGCCAGGGGCAGGTGATGCAGCCCAGGGGGATGCCCGGCCTGGACCTGTCCCACGCAGCGACTTGCTGGAAAAGGCGAGGTCTTCTGGGCCCTTCTGAGCACCTTGCGTCTGTTCTGCGTGGCAGAAATGTCACAGTTGGAGTCCTTTGCTCGTGGCCAAGTGTGCAGGGACAAGAGTTCGGTGGCTTATTTTGGCCACTGCTCCTGTGGAACCCCGTCATTGGGTTTAGGTGTTGAGGCCGCTGGCCGAGGCAACGGTTCCTCAGCTCCTCGGTCCCATAAGCCTGCCAGCCCCTCGGTGGGGGGGGGTCATCTGTATGGGCTCCGCACCCCTCCCTGCAGGCTGGTCAGGACCCTGAAGTGAGGGGCCCACACGTGTTCCCGGCTGGTCCCGAGTCCAAGCTGTTCTGTGGAGCATGTGGCTGTGCGTGAGTGTGTGTGCGCGTGTGCGTGCGCGTTTGAGGAGAACACCTGTTCCCTGATTCCAGACATGGGGTTCCTTGTCCCATTCCAGGCGCGGGGCTCCTGGTCTTGATGGTTTCCTCGACTGATCAGTAAACAGAGGAGCCGTGTACCGTGGCCCGAGGACAATGGGCTGTGGGTGTCTCCGCCTGGTTCTGGCTTTCTGTGGTCGCGCAGTGTGTCCATGAGTGTGTAAGCTGCACGCTGTGCTGTCACGTCTTCCTGAGGAGCCGAACCTCGTCACCACGTGGTGGCTTTCTCTGTCCCTTTGTTTGGTGTGGAGATTGATTTCCTGCTCCTCTTCCGTCTGTAGCCCCCGGGGGCTTGCTGTTTTGCAATCATTTCCTCCCAGCAGACCTTCCCCCCCCAGGATGGGAGGGAAGAGGTGTGAGTCTCTGTCCTGGGAAGGAACCGGCCTCTGGGGGCAAGTGCCCCGTGGCGCCCCAGCCCAGGTGCTGGGAAGGCTGCCACCGCCTTTTGACCAGAGGTGGTTTGCAGACACGTCGTCCAAACACCCCGGCATAGTGGGGCGTCGCCTGCCCTCTGGCTGCTGCCTCCCTGCCTGGGTCTGCTGCCGTGGCCCCTGGGAGCTGTAGGGTCAGGCATGGCCAGGTGCGCAGAGGCAGAGACCCTGGCCGCTCCCTTTTGTGTCCTGATGGCCCTGCCGTCCCCCGTAGAGCCCTGCACCTGCTTCCCACCTGGCGTGAGGGTCTTGAGCAGCACACGCCTACACGTTAGCCCCACGGTGCTGCTCCGGGCTGAACCAGAAGTCGTGAGGGCCGAGAGGCTTCCCGTGTGTGGTTTTCCCCTCCTGAGCGGGAGCCGCGGCCCCGTGGCGGTCCCCTGTGCTCTCTGGAGGCACTGCCCGCGGCCAGGCTGCCCCTGGGCCCTCCTCTCTCCGTGTGCAGGAGGCGGGCGGCCTCTCTGCTTTGGTCCTGCCGGTCCCTGTGCCGCGAGGTCCAGGCCTCACGGAGGGGACCCTCTCTGTTCCGCTCTGACCTTTCCCCTGCCCCGCAGGGAAGAGACTCGCAGGGCTTCGCTTTGATACAGCAAGGGGCTGGGGAGCACGGGGACTGCCCTTCTAACCTGCTCGCCAGCAGCCGCCTGCGCCTGGCCGTGTGCAGGGCCCCCACGTCTCTGCTGAGGCAGGCCCCAGTGCCACCTCCCGCCCCACCACAGGGCGCTCACGGGGGCGCCTTGGGTCTGCGTGTGCCCGGGGGAGGGGCGGCTCTTCCCACACCCTGCTCTGCGCCTCGGCCCTCACGGTTGCTGTGCTTGCTCAGGGCGAGGCGTGTCCAGCCTGGGCCCGAGGCTGCAAGCCCGTCCCAGTGTGTGGCCCACGGAAGGGCAACCTGACCGCGTGCTTGTCCCGGAAACCTGCTGGATCCCAGCATGACTGCCACCCTTCCGCCTGTGTCCCCGTCCGTCTGAGCCCCTTGGAACAGCCTCCCTGACCCCGCCTGACCTCGAGCCATCAGAAGTGACATCAGCTTGGCATGGGAGCACGGCACCGAGCCGTGGGCATTTCCAGAACTCCCACGTGGGCTCTGTGGTGGGTCAGGTTCGCCTTGCTCTAAGTGAGGACAGTGGTTTCACGGCTGAGCAGGTGCTGGCTCCACTCAAGTGCCAGCCCTGAGCAGGACTGAGCCCAGGGGACTCAGGCGGTGGCCGGGGCCCTTCCACACTCTCCACTGTTTTAAGCTTTAAGTGACTGGACGTTTCCGTTCGCAGAAAAGCGGGAAGGTCAGTGGAAGGAACCCTGGGGGGCCGTCTCGTCTGCCCTGAGGCCACTCTGCCTGGTCGTCTCTGACTTTACCTCGTTTCTCCTGTCTGCCCGCCTCCCTGTATGCCACAGGCACATGCATGGGGCTCACAGCACATGTGTCCCCTGCCCAGGCGTGGAGCGGCTGGCTCCTGGGCCTTCTGTGCCACTGTCATGGCCACTAGAGAGTGGGCCTCGGCCCCGGGTCACAGTGTGCAGTTGTGCGTGCTGTCCTCTGCAGCGTTGGCTCCTGGGGTGCCAGCTGCTGCCCTGGGTTTCTGTGCAGGGGAGGGTGCTGTCCAGTCGGCTCACTGACAGCAGTGCCTGGGGACGAGGCCGCAGGCACACCCCCGGCTCTTCTCTCCAGGGCCACAGTGTGGCAGGGCCGGGCTGAGCCCAGGTAGGGAGTGGGACATGGGGGACGGAGTCCCAGTGTGCCCGGGCTCCTGGTACGTGTGTGCTGTGACTCAGAACTTTTGTGCTGCAATCACTCAGGCAGAAGATGGTCACGTTGCCTGCCCTCGGCCTTCCCTGGCTTTCTGGAGGGTTCTAGACTTTTCTGGAAGGTGGCACTACTTAAAGGGAGGCAGCAGTCATGGGGCGCGGGGCACAGCCTCTGCCGAGCCTCCGTTTCCCCAGCGCGAGGCCAGGCTTCGTGCCGAGCCCGCCCCACCCCGTCCACGGCCTCCTCTGGGGCCTCATCCGTGTGAACGGCCGTTCTCTCTCTGTTCTCTGCCTTTGAAGAGGCCGCTTGTTTGTGATCCGGGCGTGTGTGTTCTTGCAGGGCCCGTCTGCCCACACCGAACCCGAACCCGCCCAAGGGCAGCGGGAGCTCTGTGCTGGGCGCGGCCTGGCGGCGGGATGCTTGCTGCTGGGAGGCGGCCTGAAACCCGGCCTGCTTTGGCCCCTGAGTCACTGGATTAAGGGAGGTGCGACCTGAGCACTCCCCTGCCGTTTGGCTGCGCTCCACGCGTGGCCGCAGAGTGAACCGCTCGGGCCAGCTTCCCCATGCCCGCCTCTGGAGACCCCGCTGTGGGCTTTGGTGCTGCTTCTCGGCCCCGCCCGCACAGCCGGCTTTTGTCCGGCTTGGCCTCAGGCTCAGAGGGCCCAGAGGCACGGGTGCCTGTTCCCGAGTGCGGTGTGGCTGGAATGCAGGGCCCAGCAGAGGGGAATGCCCTTGACTCGGTGACTTGGAGACTATGGCTGGAGGGCTTCTGCTGGCAGAGGTCATTCTGAGACGCTGCCCTGGGCCGCCCACCTGCGCGGGCTCCTGTTCTCTCAGTGAGCATCGCCGCCCCTCCCGCGGCCCCTGCACCTGTCCAAGGAGGTCCTCTCTCAGGCACGTGACTGCGCTCAGTCTGACGTGCCACCTGCTGTCAGACCCCGACAGTAGAAAGTGCCCTTGCTAAACCCTCCCACCGCTTGCAGGCCTCAGCCAGACCCATCTCACACCCAAGGGGCCTGACTCCGAGCCCCCACGCCGCCCGTCCCAGCCTGGAATAGGACCCCTTCCCAGCCGGTGACACCAAGGCTCCCCCAACAGCACGTGGAGGTGGGGGCGCCCCTAGACAGAGGCAGTCGCTGGACCCCAAAGATAAGGCCGCTCTTTCCCGCTCTTCCTTGGCCGAGTCGACCTGCCAGGGCTTGACACACAGATCTCTGTGGACTCCCCGTCCTGCCCGTGGTCACTAAGGCTCGAAGCCAGCCCGGGGGCTGTCGTGGGTTGTGTCCGCTCGGCCCGGTGTGGCAGCCGAGGCCTCAGGACTGAACACAGCAGGGCCGGGACGGTGTGGGGCCCCCCTCAGGGCCCCTGGGCCAACTAAGCAACTCTCCTGCCGGGGCCTCCAGAGTAGCAGCTTAGCCCGCCCTCACGGGAGTGGTGTGGGCCAGATCAGCCCTCATCAGGAGACGTCGGTAAGCGTTAGTTGGACCTGCCGCGTCCCCTGGGGCAGGAAGGCCAACGGGGGACGGCAGTCTCGGCCGGATCTCGTCCTGAGGACGGGCTGGGGACCGCCGGGCCCGTCGCCTGGTTTCCAGGGTCCCTGCTTGGACGGCGGGAAGTGGAGCCTGCGGCCGGACTCCTGCGCTGACGTGGGGCTGGGCACAGCCTGTCGGGACCTGGCCCGGGGCCTCTGCTGGCAGCTTGTTCCTGCTCTGAGAGGGAGCGTCTGACCTGTCCCGCATCCCGGCATTTGGCAGGAGGCTTGCCGGGGCCGGGTACACCCCACCCTCCCCTGCGGTGGCACGCCCAGGCCGGCCCTGGGGCCCAGAGCTTCCCCACAATGGCCCAGACCACTGCAAGGTCCCCGGCCCGTGACCCCACCCTGTCACCCCCGAATCGAGGTGCAGCAGGCAGACTGCACTGTGCCTGGTATGGTGGCAGTGCCCCGCTGAGAGCGTCCGAGGACAGCAGCCCCTCCCTTTCCCTCGAGCGGCGGCCGGTGTCCACGTGGCGGCCCAGGGCTGGCGCAGGAGGAGGGTAGGCATGTCACAGGCGGTGTGACGCTCTGACCGTGGCGACCTGGTACTCCAGTGACCGGTCCTCTCCAAGTGACCTCTGTCCCTGCTTCTGTCTTGCGAGAGTTCGAGCAAGTTGGTGCTGAGGAACCTGTCCCGGCAGAGCCGGTGTCCACTGGGACAGTTAGCCAGGGAGCGCGATGGGCAGGTTCCTGGAAAGTCGCGCCCGGTGGAGGGTCCTCGGTGGCACTTGGGAAGGAGCCGAGCAGCAGCGCCTCCCCGCAGCTGGGGGCACAGACTCACGTTTCTCCGGGCCGGGGCCTGGGTGGCTGCTGGGCCCCTCTCTGCCTACTCCTGACGAGGTCCAGGTGGCCCCCTGTCGCCCAGTGTCGGGGTTTGCTCCCTCCGTGACTTTGGTCACTGGCATCTCCTTTGGGTAGAAACGTAGGCAGAAACCCCCACTGTGTTCATACCGAGTGTCTCCTGGCAAAGTCACACCAGGCAGAGTGAAAGACGCTGGCGGGCGGTGAGCCTGCCGGAGATGCGCCCTGGTGGACGCGTGAGGTGGGGGGAGGGGAGCGCGCGGGGATACTGTCCCCTCTGCCTCCCCGCAGGGGCTGCGTCTCCCTGTGCTCACACCATGGGGTCCCCGGGGCTCGAGAAGGGGTCAGATGGAGTCGGTGCCCCTGCCAAGCCCCGTGCCCAGCTCCGCGCCACTCAGGGTTCACACGCTCGTGTGCTCTGGTCTCGGCAGGCACCTTGAGGCAGCACCCCTGCCATCCTGGACAGATGTCCTAGGGACACCGGTGCCCACCGTGTGCCCGTGGGACACACCTGAGGACCGTGTCCGAGCACAGATTTATTTGGCAGCAGGAGGCCGGGGGCGGGCTTGAGACTCTAAGATCCGAACAGACTCCCAGGTGCGGCTGATGCCAGCCCAGGATCTGACCCGGAACTGGTCCGGTTGGGGGCGCATAGGGCGGGGGCCGAGTGTGGTTGGCCTCACCTCTGCCTCTGCCGTGAAGGGCCGGTGCCCAGGCGTGGACGGTTGACGCGGCATCGACACGAAAGGGCCCCGCGCTCTCACTGTGCCTCAGAAGAGCGCATCGGTGAGGATCGCCGGCTGCTGTCATCGCCATGGCAACACAGCCATCGATTTTTCTCCTGGTTCCCCCCCACCCCCCAAATCAGCCGCTTTCCATTTCTGCCTTTTTTGTGGGCGGGAGAAGAACCCGCTTCTCCCAGGGAGGAGCTGGTGGCTTCGAGGCCAGTGGAGAGGGTGGTGTTGGCAGCTCCTCCCAGGGGCAGGGTCCCCTTGGCGACGTGTGAGCGCCGTGTCCAGTGGCCCTGACGGTGCAACGCCCCCTCAGCCCCTGTGCTGTTTTCCCCTTAAGAGAGCTCTATATTTGTGCCTTGTTCAGGCATATGCTAATTAGCTCTTGGAGGCGCCTTCCGCTCTGGAAGCCACCAGAATAATTGAGCATTATGGATATTTGCTTCAGAAGGTTCCAGAAGGTGGTGTGCGTTCACAGCCAAGTTTGAGCATCTGACCCCTTGGCTCTGGGCCCCTCCTGAAATGACAGACGCCAGAGACATGAGCTCTCGGTGTCCTTGGTGGCCACTAGTGACCACAAGGGATGCCGTGATCTCCGAGCAGCACCGGAGCAGCCCTCCCACCAGGTCCGTCCAGCTCCAGAAAAACCAGAGGGAGCTCACGTCCCTCCTGTGTACCCTCTGGCACTGTCTGGGGCTCTGAGGACTCGCCTGGTGCGGGGCTCTGCCGGGAGGAGGCAGAGAGCATTGGTGAATCCCAAATCCCGCTCCACCACGGTGCGCACAGCGCCCCAGGCTGCAGAGTCCTCGCCGGGTGGGTCTCCGCTCTGCTCCTCCAGGGCTGGATGCCGAGTAGCAGAGCCCCAGCAGGGTTGGGGCTCCTGGCAGGCCTGTGGCTGCCGTGGTCTTCCCCTGGGCTCTGGGTCCCAGACCCCCAAGAGAGACTGGCTGAATCACAGGTTCCACAGGGTTCCACTGGCGTGCCGGTCGAATAACAAACACTCCCTTCTCCCGAGGGCTCCCACCCTGAGGGCGCACCACAGCCCTTGCCCTCACCCCTCCCTGGCCTCAGGCTCCCTCAGGCCCCTCCAGTGAGACCCTGGTGGCTCTGGCCTGACCAGACCTCTCCTGATCAGAGCGTGTGCTCCTACAGTCATGTCTCGGGGTCCCTCTGGCTTCACATGACACCTGTGCTCATCTGCATGGCCTCGGATGGCACCACATTCTGCTCCAGATCCTACCTGGGCCACCCCGACGCCTGCCTTGAAGAGTCCTGGTGGCTGTGTCCCTAGGGTCCTGGAAGGGCCTTGGCTCTGAGGGCACAGCCTATAGCCCTGGGGCCTTCCTGCCTTTGCAACATGGTCACATCCAGCTCTGCCAGGGCGTGGTGCCCCCCCCAACAGGACTTAACTGCTGGGAGGGAGGAACATCAACCTCTTGAGCTTGGGGTGGGGGAAGGGCCAGGCGGGTGGCACACGTCTGCTCCCAGCCCTTGTCTGGCCGGCCTCCTGTACCCTGGGAGGGGGTGGCGAGTGTGTGCAGGACCCTCCCCAGCACCAGTCCTGGCTGCTCCTGGGGCTCTGTCCGGGCTTCGTCTAGCTGGGGCTGGTGTCACAGACTTGACTGTTCCCTGGTGCAGGTTAGCAGGTATGGGATTTGAATAGAGGGCTTGGGGCAGCCACAGGGAGACTCTCAGAGGAGATGGGGCCCGACTCGGGCCCCCAGTGACCCAGGGCTCATATGTGAGGACCCTTCACCACGGGATGTCCCCCTCCTAGAAGCTGCGTGCTTCCTGTGAGCACCCAGCCTGGTCTGAGTGCTGATCTTCCCTAAGGGCCAGTGGGCCAGGCACCTGGTCTCGTCATCGTCCCCACCCAGTCACAGCACTGCTGAAGACAACCCCTGTCTTGTGGCGTCAGCTCCCCTGGCTCCTGCCGACACCACTCCTTTGTGGGTGGCTGCCCCTCGCACAGCTCCTCGCGTCCACAGGGCCCCGTGAAGTTTGTAGCAGCCGGGATCGGGAGACCGGAGACCAGACCGGCGGCCAGTGCCCACTGTGGGAAAGGCGCAGGCAGGCCGGCAAGGAAGCTGTCTGGTGCTCGGGACCCCCAGCCAGGCCTGACTTTGTCACTGAGGGGGAAGGGTGGCAGGGGTGGGAGGTTAGGGGGCACCTGTGGTGCCCACCCCTTGACCCTGAGGGGGTGGTGGCTTCCCGCAGGCAAAGGCCTGGTTCCACAGGGAGACTGAGTGTTGTCCCCCTGCTGGGGCTTTTCCCGTCTCCTCCCCTATTTCCTTAACTGTTTCAGCCACCACCATCCTGCCTAAGCAGGGAGGGGTGTGTGTGGAGGGGCTGCTGGTATCGACACAGTGCTGTGCCCACGTTCCTCGTGGTCATTGTCGCTGTTGCTGACGGAGTCCATCAATTGCCCAGCCCGGTCCCCCTGATCGTGAGATGCACGGCCCTACTGATTTAATCACAACACCAGGTGCACACATCCGTGCTTGTTAACCGTGAGAAAATTAGTTCAGCCCGGGAAAGGCTGTCCTGGAGCCCTTCCCCCACAGACTCCTTCTCTGTGAGGGTCGGTCACCCCGTAGGTGGCCCTCCCTGGTGAGCACCCCCTGCTCTGTAGACAGGCCACACAGCAGAAGCTGGTCTCTGCCCCTGGGGCTCAGTCCCGCTGTGTGTGGCAGTGGGTTTTAGAGGCCCGGTGGGTGTCTGATCCTCTCCCCCTCCCCCGAGTCAGGCCGCAGCCAGCCTGTGCCTCAGAGATTGAAGCTGCCTTCCTTGAGTTTCCTCAGAAAGTTAAAAATGGAACTGTCTTAACGATCCAGTAATCACACCGCTGGATATCTACCCAAAGAATACAAGAAACACTAATTCAAAGGGATTCATGTACTCGGTGTTAAATGTATTATCAGCGATAGCCAGGCTATGGGAGAAGCCCCAGTGTCCGTCGATAGACGAACAGATGAAGAAAACGTGTATATACAATGGGATATTACTCAGCCATAAAGAAGAATGAGATCCTGCCATTTGCAACGGCGTGGATGGAGCTAGAGAGCATGATACCGAGTGAAATAAGCCAGTCGGAGAAAGACAGATACCATGTGGTTTCACTGATATGTGGAATTTAACAAAAAACAGATGAACAAAGGGGAAAAAAGAGACAAATTAGGAGCCAGACTCTTAACTGCAGAGAGCACGCTGATGGTTACCAGGGAGGTGGCGGACGGGGCGGGGGTGGGAACCGGCGATGGGTGGTGAGGGGCGCACCTGTCATGGCGAGCAGCGGAGGGAATTGCGTCACCGTATGGTACGCCTGAAGCTGTCACGCTGGGTGACAACCGAGTGGGATTAAGATAAAGACAGAAACTGCCCTCCTGGGCCATCTCCACCGGAGGTCCCCAGCTTCCTCCCCGTTTCTTGGGTCAGGTTCTACGAGCGTCCCCACCTCCAGACCTGTCAGTTTGGAGGTGATGCTCACCTGGCCCTCCACGGGGCACCCAGCCCTGTCCCCTGGTGGCAGGCTTGCTCCCTTTCACCGTGGGGTCGGCACGGGCCACTGTCTGGCTTTGCGGGAGCCGTCCCCCAGCCGCCTCTCGGGCCTGTGGAGCGCTGGCAGAAATTGTTCTTTTTTAAGCCTCAATGGGGTGTTAACTCATCCTTGTGAAATGGCGTCCTCACTCCTTGGGGATTAGGAACCGGCGGGAGGGCCCCGGAGGGGCTCTCAGCGGACTCTGGCGCCCGCCCCAGCCTTGCATGCGTGAGCGAGCCCCGGGCCCCCTCCCCAGCCTGTGTTTGTTGCAATCTGCCAGATTCACGCTGCCGCTCAGCTCCTTGTCATGTGAGGATTATAAGAACACTTCGTATCTTCTGCAAAAAAGAAAAGAAACAAAAACCCAGCCTGAATCTTTACAAACGTCCGTGTCGTGACCGCGTGGGGGGCTCCCCGTGGATCCAAAGACCCCAGTGCCCAAGGAGGAAGACGCAAGTCTGGGCACCGCTCCACGCTCCTTCCTGGAACCTGTCTCCAAGCCCGGTTAGGACACTGGGTTCCGAGTGCTTGAAGCAGCCTTTGGGTACACAGAGCGCTGAGTCCCCGAGAGAAACCAGAGCCAGCCAGAGCTTAGCGTGCGGTCGCAGGTGGGGAGAAGTTCTGGATGCACTCTGCACGCTGTCCTGTGGAGAGTCTGTGTCGGTGGTGGCTTTCCTCGTGGGGGCAGGGGCGTGCTGCCATGGCACCGGGCCCTGTTCTCAGCATGCAGGCTGGGGCCACGTCCCGACGCTTGCTGCTAAATCCCAAGCGGTTCTGCAGAAGGGGTAGGTGCGTGCGTGCATGCGTGTGCGTATGCGTCAGGAGCAGAGTTAAAGCAAACACGGCCAAACGTCGAGGACGCGGGGACCTAGGAGGTGGTGAACTGGTATTTGCATTGTTACTCTTGCAGTTTTCTGAAGGTCTGGGAGATCCGGCTGAGGGAGCGTGTGTTGTGCTCTAAGCCACGGAAGAAGGGACTCCGAAGCCGTGGCTCGCGGCTCTTTTGATCTACCAGCGGCTCCCACTGTGTTTACCCAGGGCCGTCAGGGGAAACTTCTGGGTGCGGCTGTAGAACCGGCCTCTGATGTGCCCCCAGGCCTCCTCCCGGCCCACAGAGGAGTCCTGGGTGCCGGCCATCGCTGCTGTAGGGGCCTGGCCAGTGCTGCCGCTTCCCACAGGAGGCGGCTCTGCACCTGTGCTGGTCCTGGGGTCCGAGAAGCTGCAGGACAGGTGTCCCTGCTGCCGGCTGCCAGCCCTGGCTGTGGCCTCTGTGCCACGTGGTGGCCACCAGGATCCTTGGAACCCCGAGGCCGGGTCCCTGTCTGCTGCCAGCCCCGCTGACTTTCTTGGCCTTCTGTGAGCGTGCCAAGCAGCCCCGCCGTCCTGGCGGCCTCCGGGAGGGGGCACAGGTGCCACACCAAGGGCCTCTGTTAGTTGTCTCACCTGGAGCAGGTGCTCACTGCAGTCATGGGGCCCCTGGCCGCAGAGGATGAAGGTGTGAGCAGCGGCCCCAGGCTGGGAGCGGCCTCCTCCACCGGGTGATGGTTCTTGTGTCAGCATACCAGCCTGCAACTTGTAGAGTTCGTACTTTTAAAAACTCGGGTACACGTAATTTTCTTAGTTTTCTGGAATCTTTTCTCTTTTCCCAAAGAGCCCCGCTCGGGGAAACCTTTGAAGGTTTCCCAGGTTCCGCGAGGTCACCGGTGTGGTCCTGTGTCCCCGGACGTGTATGAAGCCGCTGGCCGAGTCCCGCTCGGTGTGGTTGGGCGGCCCACCCCCCATGCTGTCGCTCTGGAGGTTCCGAGAGCGTCCTGGGAGGCTGGTTCTTCTGTCGTCTGCTCGCGGGACACGGCCGCGCACCAGCAGGGCACTCCTTCCCGTGTCCTGTCCTCACCTCGAGTGCCAGGGCCCTCTCGGGAGCCGTAGTCCTGCTCTCGTGCCGCACATCTGCCCCGCCTGGCTGTCCTCCCTGGTGAGGGCCCGTCAGCTGGACCTCCCGCGTGTTCAGCCGCGCACTGCTGGGTCCCTCTGGGCTCCCCCTGGGCTGCTGCGGCCTGTCGCTCCTGCCTTTTTCTCTCCTTGGTGGCTGGCACCTGACACTGTGTGGGGCCGTCCAGGCCCCCGGCGCCGAGGTTCTTGCCGGGGCCCGTGCAGAGTCGTGGAGGTCCGGCAGAAGTTCTGGAGCGCGGGGTGAAACGCGTGGTAACAGTAGCGACTGGGTTCTGGCGTTCCCTGCGCTCGCCATCCTGCTGGGCGGCCGGCGGTGGCAGGGCCTTCCCCAAGGACAGCCTCTGCCCTCCCCTGCCCTCCCGCACGGCTCTGACCTGCTGGAGGCTCAGCTCCTGTTAGGATGTGCGGCTTCGTCGGTAGCGTCCCTGCTTCACGTTCCCAGCCGCTGGCGCCAGTCCGGAGCAGGGCCGCCGACGCGGGCTCCCTCTGGGGTCCCGAGCCCCCGGCCCCCACAAGTGGCGGCTCTGGCTGCTGGAACCCGGCTCTGCTTGGCTCCGCCGGTCGGGGGGCAGTCGCGCTACCGCAGATGGGAAAACCTCAGCGTGTGTCGTGAACGCCAGCGGTGTGTCGGCGGAGTTCGGGGCTGTCGGGGCGAGGGCGGAGCGTCACGGCCGCGCTGCTGGCACCTGCCCCGGGCGGTGGCCTCCACGTGTCCGGCCTGAGGAACGACAAGCCTTCGATCCCTGCGCTGGGGCAGCGTTCCTCCGCGAGAGGCCTGAGGGGTTGACACGCCGCAGCTGGATAAAGCTCAGCGAAGAAGCCACGGGGGGGCCGCGTCCACGCGTCCGACTCCTCTTACGTGCCGGTGATGGTCTGTTCTGGAGTTCAGGGTGATGGTCACTCAACGCAGCGAATATACTTAACGCAGCTGCCTCTCGGGGGCTCACAGGCCCGGGCTCCCGCACCGTGTCCTCGTTGGGGGCCGGGTCCCGGGGGCTCAGGGCCCTGGCCCAGTGTCCTTATTGGGGGCCGGGTCCCCACTGCAAGGCTGGAGAGTCTCTTGTGTCCCTGTCACCCCAGGGCTGGGCCAGCACCCTGCGGTTCCAGGGCCCCCAGCCCGTCTTCGGTGGCACATGGACCTGCCTACAAGATGCCCAGGCTCCCGGGTCACGGTCGGTCACGTCTGTCCCGCCGCCGTCCACACGAGAGTTAGCGACAGGAGACAAAACCGGCTTGAGTCCAGCCAAACATCCCCTGCACGTCCCCCCCCCCCCACCACGGTGGACTGTGCTGTCCCGTGTGCGTGCACGTGTGTGTGTTCGTGTGTGCCTTACGTGTGCACGTGCCTGTGCACGCATGTTTTCCTGTGCACGCACGCACATGTGTGCACGTGCTGGCTGTCCCCTGGGGGAGGGGCGTTGCTGTGGGTACCGAGCTCCACTCTTCACCTGAAGACGTTTGAGGTCCCTGAAAAGACTTGACGTGTTTGAACTCCGAGCCGAGGGGGTTCAGCCACAGGCGACTCACTGCTCAGCTGGCTGTGTGACCAGTAAGGCAAACCCTTGGTGTGAGGGCTGCAGAGGGCGTGGCTTCCCCTCAGACGCCTGCGCTTTAGACACCTTTGGTCCCGCATGAAGCGTGGCCCCCGTGTGTGGCTCGCCCCTTCTCTTGTCCTTGCTCCTGAAGGCCCTCGCCCCTTCCTCGCTCCAGACCCTCCTCCCCACCTGGGACTCCTTGAGCCAATGTGGCCCCTCCGCTCCAAGCCGGCCACCAGGCTCCAGGCTTTGCTGACTCCCTGTCCCCGGGTGCGGCCCGGCCGCTCTCCCCCCTCCCGTTGCGCCTCGGGCGTGGGCACCTGCCGCCTGCCACCCCTTCTGTTGACGCTTTGGAGCCCTGGCGGTTCGTCAGGCAGTGGTGCTCGGTGCTGAGCTGTCCCACTCTTCCACTGTTTGCTCTGGCAAGGTTGGGTCGGAGCTGCTATTTTAAACCCGGTTTTTCGAGTTTGGGACTCACCTGTGCTGTGAACCCAGGACATGGATTCCCAGGGCCCCATGCACCTACGCTCAGAGGACTCCACGGGGAAGGTCTGCAGCCGCCTCTTTCCTGGGCAGCGGGTCCCGGAAGGGTGTCCCCACTCCATGCTGTCCTTCGCGCGTGGGAGATGGCGTGGAGGGAGTCGCGGAACCCCAAAATCAGACCCAGCTCCTGCGAGGGGTCTCTAGGGACCTGCACCAGCTTGCCTTCTGGGACCTGGTAAGGGGACAGGTGAGCATTAGTGCTGACACCTCAGGTTTGGGCTCCTCCTGGCAGGGGTGAGGCTGCCCTGCAGCCACCTCGGGGCCGGCAGCGCCCCAGGGGCCCAGTGGCTGGTGGGGCTGTTCACCAACCCCCCCCCCCCGCCCCCGCCCCGTTCCTGCAGCTGCGTGTACAATGCAGTTTAAAAATTGACTGCGTGGGCTGGTTTGTGCAGCCACGGGCCTGCAGCTCAGAGCCGTGTGTGCACTGGCTGCGTGTTCCCCAGCGTGTGCACCGGCAGCTCGGCCACGGGCCCTGGGGCGCCTCTGAGCGTGTCTGCAGCGGGGCGCACAGCAGGAGCCCCCCAAGGGCTGTAGGTGTTCTCGGCCTCGGGCGTTCACCGTGGTGCTTACTGCTGTCAGTTGTTCGTGAGCTGGTGCGCAGGCTCTCCGGGAAATACGTGCTTTCAACGTGACCTTGACGTTGACTTCTGATTCCGGGGTCTAGAGCTTGGCCGATACTGTGGGCGCCACCCTAGGCAGGAGACTTTGCTGGACCACGTGAGAACGTGGACAGGCTGCTTGCCACGTGTCTTCCTTCCGGACTTGATGCCCCTCCAGGGGGCCGTGGGGGCAGAGGGGTGTGGGTGAGGGCGGTGCCCGCAGGCTGGGTCTGGGGCTCTCCCCATGCCCCCCAGACCTCGTGCTGTGTGGGTGCTGCGCCCCTTGGCCTCCGTTTAACCAAGTCCCAGATGCCCGCAGCCAGAGAGCCCAAAGGTGTGTCCGAGGCCCCCAACACGGGAAGACCCCTGCGTCACAAAGAGAATCCTAGATGTTTTCCCGATCTTCGGGGGAGGGATGTTCTGGGAAACTTCCGGAAGGATGCAAAGCACAAAGAAGTAGAACGAATGTGGGGCTGCCCCTCTGGGGTCCTGGACTGCTTCTGAGCACCCAGGGGCCGGGCCCGTGGATCTGGGTTTGGGACACGTCCCCACCACACACACCAACCAGATCGGGTGTGCACGGACGGAGGGCGATGCCCAGGTGCCGGTGGGGCCGCGGGTCTGCACTAGGCAGGTGGCGGCAGCCTGGCCGCCTCCGCGGGGCTGCCCTGGCTGGGGCCCGTGCGCTCCTGTTCGTCCCAGTGGCTTCCCTCCAGCCAGCGCTGGGGACCCGGGCCTTCACGTCACCTTCCGTCTGCTGTGGCTCTTGGCCTATTCCCTAGCACGTCAGGCTCCCAGGGTCAGGATTGGGTGGGAGTAGCGTCTCGACCTCTCCTGCAGGGGTGAGTCAGCTCAGCCCCTTGGCATGTGGTCAGCCATTGGCCGCGTGGGGTCACAGCTCCGACCTGACCACAGGAAGCCTCGGTGGAGGCAGGGCCTTCTCCCCAGGGCCGCCCCTCTCTGCCCTGCCGTGTCCCACAGCACCCTCAGGCCCGAGGTCAGACCAGGAATGGGAGTAACTTGAGGACCTCTGGGTCCTGCCGGGCATGGCCCATGCCGTGGCTCTGGTGCTGGCGTCTGTGGTGGTGCCGGCACGCCGTGGCACTTGTCGCGTCGAATTAGGTGGTTTGCGCGCTGGGAGCTTCTGGGGTCTGCCTCCATTGCCTCCCGGCTTGTGGGTCCTAGAGACGACCCAGTGGGACACAGCTCTGGTCTGGGGGCCACGTGCTCACAGCCCAGCCACTGAGATTCCTTTGTCCGTGGGGCCGTGGCAGCATGCAGGTCTGACGCCCTCTCTCACTGGCACACGCACGCCAGGGCCGTGGCAGTGGCCCTTCCGGGGGCAAGGGTGCCCCTCCTCCGTCCCGGGCCTCCCACAGGCCAGGCCCCGGGCTGGCAGGCACGAGGGGGTCTCTGTACCCGTTGGGCTCGGGGTTGGGTGAGGAAGAGGGCTGGGTCAGCCTTGCAGGGCCTGTGGTGGGACAGCGGGGTCCCGGCTGCCGGACGAGGCAGTCAGCAGAAGCCTGCGCGTCTGGGGCCGAGCAGGCATCTGGGGACGCATCCAGCGGCCCTGAGAATCGGGGTGAATGAGCTCCGGCCGAGGCTCGGGGCCCCGCAGGGTGGGGTCCCGCTTGCTCAAGCCGAGCCTGGCGGTCTGTGCTGAACGGCGGGTCTGTCTGTACGGCTCCTCGTCCCAGCCAGTGCTCAGCGTGCCCTGTGGCCCTCAGGCCAGGGTGGGGTCAGCAGCCCATGCAGCAGCCAGCGAGCAGGAGGAGCGGGTCTCCCCGGAACCCCGCTGTGCTTCTGGGAGGGACGGCCACCCCGGTGAGGCCATCCGTGCGTCCAGTGGGCGGCACGACCCCGTTGAGGCTTCTCACAGAGGCCACGGGAACTGCTCTCCGCTTCTGGCCGGCCTTGCTGGGGGCCAGGGTTCCCCTCGTGACTGCCCCCCGAAAGGATCCTCTGGGTCACGTGACCCCAAGGGTCTCAGGCACAAGTGCAGAGGGCTCGCCGGCGTGGGCGGCACCTCAGGGACGGGTGTGTCGGAAGTGCTGACCCTCGAGGGCAGAGCGGGCCCCCTCTCCGTCGTGTCCACGGCACGGGGACGGTATTTGCTCCACGAGTGGCCTCCAGGGGAGGACCGGCCGCTCAGGTGAATGCAGCCTGGCTGCCCGTTCCAGCTCTCCCCTCCGCCCTGGGTGGGGGTCCTTCGTGCCAGTGCTGGGGGGCAGCTGGGCAGCCCTGAGGGTCTTGGGAGGGAGGTGCCACTGAATGGTCTCCGGCCTAGAGCTTGTGTCCTGTGGGCACTGACTCGGGGGCGGGTTTGGGGGCTCTGTTGACCCTGGTTGTGTCTTGAGCTGCACGGCGTCCCTCCCTCCGTGGCCACAGCCTGGAACGCTCAGGGTTGTGCACCTGTCGGTCACAGTGACCACGCCTCAGGATGGAGCTGTGCGGAACCTTCAGGAGCTTTGGGAGAAGGAAGCGCTCGGCTGAGCTCCCTGTCCCCAGAGGCCTGTCTCCTTCCCCTTCGTGGGCCGAGTGGGGTGTTGGAGGCGCCTCGCGGCCGATTGTCTGCTACCGAGAGAGAGAGTGAGTTTGGGGTATGGGCTAATATCAGGTCGCCCAGAAACCTGCAGAGCCCCGGCATGTGCCCTGCCTGCGGGTGAAGTGAGCCGTGTCCTTGACATGCAGGCTGGAAACAGCCTCTGGGTGACGGCCTGCGCCTTTGTGCTGCCACGTTCGGTTTCCTCATGTGTCTCTGGAGACGGGCCCAGGACACGTCAGTGTCCCTGAAGCATCGCTGCTCCGGAAAAGGTGTTTGGAGAGCTGTGCCACACGCTCCGATTGTCCCCAGAGGCCCTCGTGAGGTCAGCCAGGCCTGTGCACCTCGCAGACCTCCTCGGGCACCCTCACCTCTGGGGCCTGCAGCCAGGTCTCGTGTTTGCCCCAAGTAACGCAGACGTTTGCTGGCCCTGGTGGCAGCTGGGCCCAGAGTGGGCGGGGGGCAGTTGTTGGGGGCTGTGCGTGAGAGCGAGATGCGGGATGAGAGGCGCGTGTGCTCGGGGCTCGCTCGTGGGCTTGAGGCGGCCTGTGTCTCTGTCGTGAACCTGGGCTCAGTGCCGACGCTTAGGGACCGTGACCCCTCAAAGTCACCCGGTGATTGTGTGCTCGAGGCCTGGCCTCCCTTGTCATTCTAGAATCTTCTGTCTCACTTCGCTGGCGCCATCAGGAGACATGGTGCCCTCTCTCCTGCCCCCGGCGCACTTCTGCCTGTGGGCCCAGGCGCCTGCGCCCGCCTCCAGCACCCTGGTCCCCTGCCACGAGAGGGGTGCAGGGCGGAGGGCCTGTCACGCAGAGTGCTTAACTTTGCTCTCTTCTCTGCCCTCCTGCCTTTCCAGGAGACGTTCTCTTTCAGATGGCTGAAGTCCACAGGCAGATTCAAAATCAGTTGGAAGAAATGGTGAGACCCCCAGGGTGGGAGGGTCAAGGGCAGGCGGGCAGGCGGGCAGACGGGCAAGGGCAGGCAGGCCGGCCGGTCAGAGGTGAAGGGGAGAGCCGGCTGTGCACCGTGGCCACACGTCCACCTGGGGACATTGCATAGTGGCCGCGCTCAGAAAGGTGCGGACGTGCCTTTAGGCCCAGGACAGGAAGTCACATGCTGGGGAGGAGGCTCGCTGTGGGGACCACGAACATACAGAAGGACACGGGGGCACAGGGCCCGAGTCAGACAGGATCCCACAGGGGCCAGGTGGGGGCACAATGCATGATGGGCCTGGGGAGCAACGCGCTCCCAGGTCATACAGGCCCAGCCAGGACCCAGCGGGTCTAAAGCGAGGGGTCACTCAGGCCTTTCCCAGTTTGCATTCAAGCCCGTGGCTCACGTCAGCGCGAGTAACTCCCCAGAGCGGGCAGGGACAACAGGGAGCTGTTTCTGTCCCCCCCCACCCCCCCCACTGGGAGCGGAGTCCCAAGGCCATCAAAGACCAGAATGGTCTGACATCCTGACCTCTGTTCGGCTGTCGGTCCCGGAGCCTCCCGGCTCCTCTGGGCCCACCTGTCTGTGCAGGGTCACCGGCTGAGGGATGAGACAGGCCCCTTTCCCCTCGGGGTGGCCAGTGTCCCGGGCGCCGTGGTGGCCGTCCGCCTCTCCCGGGCTCCCTGCCCCCTTCCCTGCCCGCCTCCTGCCCCGGCCCGCGCCTCGTGTGGTGCCGACGGCCGTGTGTTCTGTCCGTCCGCAGCTGAAGTCTTTCCACAACGAGCTGCTCACACAGCTGGAGCAGAAGGTAGAGCTGGACTCCAGGTACCTGAGCGTAAGTAGCTCTGCCCACGCCTGTCGGCTCGCCTTCCGGCAGGGTCCCCGCGGGCCTCCGTGGCCCGGTGGGCGGGGGGTGGGGGGTGGACACCTGCCTGTTCTGCTGCCCCCCCGCAGCTCACTGCTTTGGGGAACGACAGTGGCACGGTGTTGCCACCCGCAGAGCCCGCACAGACTCCCTGACCTGCCGTAATTTCACCGCCGTCCCCCCCGATGGTGCCTGTGCTGCCATCACCCTCCGCCGCGGCTGCGGGGCATTATGCGCCGGGCCCTGGTGGGTGTGTGACAGGACTTCACGCTCCGGCTCTCGGTGGCACAGGAGGGGACGAGGCGAGACCCGGTTTTCATCTCCGGGAGCAGAGGGCCCCCGAGGCCCCGGCCTCGCCCTCCCCTCTCGGCCCGCCGTCCCTCGGTGCTGGGGTGGCGGCCGCCCTGCGGAGAGCGGGAAGGGCCGGCCACTCATGGGCCCCTGCTCTGTGTCGTGTGCTTGAACCGCAGGCTGCGTTGAAGAAATACCAGACGGAGCAAAGGAGCAGGGGCGATGCGCTGGACAAGTGCCAGGCCGAGCTGAAGAAGCTTCGCAAGAAGAGCCAAGGCAGCAAGAACCCGCAGAAGTACTCGGACAAGGAGCTGCAGGTAGGGCCCGGCCGGTGCCGCGGCGGCCTCTGTGGGTTCGGGGCAGCGAGCACCGCCCGTCCTGGAGCTGGCACGCGGCCGCTGTGGCCCTGCGGCGCCCGCCCTGCTCCCGCCTCCTCCGTGGGGCACCGGAAGGCTTGCCACCAAAGGAGCAGAGACCCCGGGGACAGCTTCCTGCCCTGTTCCTCTGGACTCTGCCTCGGAGGCAGACCCCAGACTGACAGTCTGATCGGCCTGTGGCCGCCCGGCCCCAGGACTGGGCCCAGAGCCCTCACGGGCAGACGCTGGCCGGTCAAGCGTCTCAGCAGCCCCGCCGCGAGAGGCAGATGGCACGGGAGGGGCCGGCGCCGGTGCGGCTTCCCTCACTGTTGTGCCCGGCCCGGCAGGCATCATGTCCTGAGCAGGGCTAGGATTTAGGACAGCGCGGCCCGTGACGGGCACGGGCCCAATACACCTGATTGGCCGGAACCCCCCGGCCAGTTGACACAGATCAGGCCCAGAATACCCAACCCCCGAGGTCACACGACTCGGATAAGGAGGAGACAAAACAGGACGCCGTCGTGTCCAAAGGAAGCCTCAGGAGAACCTGTCCCAGCTGCTTCAGGGGAAGCACCGCGGGGACGGGCATGAACCCCTCACCTCCCCGGGGCCCCACCCTTCGTGTCAGCCGTCAAATTGGCACCCCTGAGGCGCGCCGCGCGCCCCTGCTCTGGGGCTCCTGTGTGCGCACGCGCGTGCTGGGGTGCCGGGGCCGCGTGTGCACGCGCGCGTGCCCGGGTCCCACTGCCCACGGGGCCTTGGCCGCAGGCGGGAACTGACTGGTGGGCCGTGGGGCACGCGGAGCACGCGCCCTCCTGCGCATGGTGCCGACGAGAGGCCCACCTGCTCCCCGACGCGGTCCCGCCTGGCGGGGAGCACGGACCGGGCAACAGCGGGGCAGAGCCGTCGCCCTGTATGCAAAGCGGCTCAGCCCCGTGAGGGAGGGGAGGCCCCTGTCGCAGGGCAGCGGCGGGGACAGCCCTCCTGCTGCTCTCAGCGCGCCTTTCCCGCCTTTGCCGTCTCAGGCTTGCCCGTAGCCCCGTCACTGACCTGTAGGGCTGCCACCGGAGACCGTCTGGCTGGGTCCCTTGCAGCCCAGCCCTGTCGGGGGCCAGTATGAGGCTGAGGGGTAGAGAAAGCCTGAGGCCATCTGGCCGGGGGCGGGGGCGGGGGGACCGGGAGCCTGCGCGCCCCTCTCCTCGCGGCCCTTTTTCCTTTTGGGTTAGTTGAGAAGTGATTCACGCGCGGAGCCACCGCCGCACGTGGACGGTGAGGCGGTGTTGAGCGTATCCGTACAGCCGTCCCCACCCCCCCGTTTTAGAGCATTTCCGGCACCCCAGAAACGAAGCCCTGCCCGTCAGCAGTTGTCCCCTCCCCCAGACAGCCAGCAGTCAGGTCTGGGCGTCTCGCGGGAACGGGGTCACCCGGGTGTGGCCTTCTGCACGTGGCCTCTTGCGGTCGATGCAAGGCTGTCGGAGCCCGTCCGTGCTGGGGCCTGTACTGCACTCCCCTGTCCGGCCCTCGTGGAGGCTCTGAGCCCCGGAGATCTTCCAAGGGTCTGCAGCACGAGGGTAGAGGGAGGGTGTGTCAGCGCCTGGGTGGTGGGGGGGGAGGGGGGGTGGGTTACGCCTCCTCCACAGGGAGCCTGGGGGCACCGACCACCCCCTCCCCCCCCTCCCTGGGGAGGAACCCGGCTGTGCGCTGAGCCTGTTTGGGTTGGTTTTTGCCTGGGGGCTGAGGTCCTGGCCCACACAGGGAAAGGGCCCATGACTTTTCCCACCAGGAAGAGTGAGACACCCTCCCCCCCCCACCCACTTCTGCTGTCTCTGCCTCCGTTTTCCGGGGTGCCTGCCCCACGCACCCTGTGTTCCGAGGACCAGCTCAAGGGGCTGGGTGCTGTGGTCAGGCCAGGCTGCCGTTCACAGCACCCCCAACCAGGACACCAGGAGTTCTGCCTGGGGGGATGTCACGGCCACAGACTCACTTACTTGCGCCCAGCGCTTAATTCTTGTGTTCACAGTTCACCGTTCACAATTCTTGTGTTCACAGTTCGCGGCTTTAGAGATTGTCCCCAACCCCCAACCCTAAGGAAGAGCTGGGGGAGGCAGGTGTGGGGGTGGGAGTCTGACCTGTTGGGCCCTTGGGCCTTCGTCCTTGAGCTGACAGGAGATGGGCAATGACCCCAGGCAAGGGGGGTGACCTGGGTTCCAAACACAGATGAGGCCTTTCTTTCCCTGCTCCTTTGGAGACTGTTTTGCTCCCAGGAGGCTCTTCTGTCCGCAGGGCCCCTCACCGGGAGGCCCGGGCCTATGCAGCCCGATGGGCAGCATGTGCAGGTGCAGGCAGGTTCTGCACCCCGGGACTCACACGGGGGGCCCTCCCGGGGTCCTCAAGCTGCACCAAAGCCCCTGTCCTGACAGGCTCCTCTCGGCAGAGCAGGGGGCTCCGGCGAGTGATTGCAGGTGTGGGTCTGCTCAGTGCTGTGGAGAGGGGGGTGGTCTGTCCTGAGCCCTGATTGCTGGGATCCCCTGGCTGCCGCTGAACCCCCAGCCCCCACGTCCTCCCTCCCCGACTTGAGCTTCGTGTTTGCAGAACCCTCGGCCAGGGAGAGCAGTGAGGCTGCTCGCCAGGCAGGGGCCCGACCCTCGGAGCCCTTGGCAGGCAGTTCTGTGCCCTCCAGGGAGGCCGACTGGCCCAGGAAGGGCCCCCACACGCTCTGTCCTACCCCGAGGCCTCTGGGCCAGTGGCCCCGCTGGTGGCCCGAGCTGCACCAATGACAGGCCGTGCAGGAGCGGTGGTCGCTGCCTGTGGAGCGGGGGAAGGTAGGGTTGCGGAAGACCGAGAGCATCCGTCTGTCTGTCAGGGGCAGGTTCCCTGTGAGTGGGACTGGGTCAGAGCCGGCCCTTTTCAGGAACTGCTGGTAATTGAGACTGTGTTTTGGGATTTCCACGAAGAGAACTGATTTAATTATAGGTCAGGCCACAGGCGCTCACAGACATTTGGGGCACTAAGTAGGACGAGGGCTCCATCTGGAAGCGGGGAAGGTGCTGGTGCTGTGCTCACGGCCAAGGCCACTGCCCAGACCTCCTGGCACCCGCGGAAGTGCCCGTCTGTGTGAAGGGGGCCGGAGGGCACGTGGCTGGCGAAGGGCGCGCTGTGGCGGCAGGCCTCATGCAGCTACCCTGAGCCTCTGGCCTTCGGGCCTCAGCTGCTGTGTCCCCTCCCAGGCAGGCAGGTGTGAGTGGCTACACCATGGCCTGTGTCGGGGCCCTCAGAGCTTCTGGGTGATTCTGAAGGACAGCCAGTCCCGCTGGCCATCTGGTGGTCCCAAGGGCTTCTGAGTGAGGGTCTGGGAGGCTGGTATGAAGTGTCATACTTCCGTCCCTGCAAACCCCGCAGGGCCAGGGTCAAGATCTCTCCTGTTTCTACCATTTGTCTCTAGCCGCAGCCCTGCTCTGACTAGAACGTGACTGAGCACCCTCCAAGGGGTGTCGTGGCTGGTAGAAAATCCGGGGACGCGTGTTGGGTGTGTGGTGGGCTGGGGGCCACAGACAAGCAGTGTGTCCTTCCCAACCTGTATGCGGGCTCCACACTCGGAGGGATGGGCTGCCAAGACCCCAGGCAGTGTCATGGCCCCCAAAGCAGAGGTGAGCGGCCGGGAAGAGAGAACTGGAGACAGAGTGGCGGACCCCTGCACGGGGTCACCCGCGTGTGGGCCAGAGCTGCGGCCAGAGCACAGGGGGCCATGGGCAGCCTCGTCCTTGGAGCCCCTGATCTGGGCAGCGTCCGGCTTTTGAGGAGGGCAGAAGGGGCTGGGGGCTGCAGGGAGCGCCGGCCGGATCCCCCTCCTGTGCGATGCGGCTGTGGGAGGAGCAGTGGCTGAGGCCCGGCTGGCCGGTTGTGCTGGAGGAGAGCAGGCCTACCTCGGGAGCCCGTGGGGCAGGCTTTCCTTGGGGCCCCCGGTCACTTTGCTCCCCCGCTCGCTGGGTTCGCGTGTTCTGGGAGGCACACACATCTAGATCTCAGTCTGGGAAAGGGGGAGATTTGTTCTATTTAAAGGGATGTGTAATTAACAAAGCGAAAACAAAATAACCATAATTTAGATCTTCAAAAAAGATAATGGCAGAGACTGGTCCGTTAAGATGTGGCGTTTGACGCCCTGCTGGTGGTTCAGGACCTTTATGGGTCTCTTGCTCTCACTTTTAAAAAGCTCTTCAACACCAAAGGCAGCCTGTGGACGAAACCGCTGGCCGCCACGGTGCAGGCGTTTTCCTTCCTTGGAGGTAAATCGGGGGCCCTCGCCGGGGGAAAAACCAGTGTGGGAAACAGAGACCGTGTTCCCCTGTCAGGGCTTACATGTCCAGAGGTGCAGGGGCTCAGGGTCCCCGGGACAGGCCAGCTGGGGAAGGACAGTCTGTTCCTTTGAACTTGTTGGGCCACTTCAGGCCCCACACCTCTCCCGTGGCTGCCCACTCACCCCCAGTTCTCCCGATGGAGCCGCGCAGGGGCTATGGCCTCGATGGCACCGGGAGTGATTTGGAGCACCTGCAGCCGTCAGAGCTGGAGGGCACCTTGGAGAATAGTGTTGGGCACATGCCCCTGCCATTTCACACCCCGGAATGTCTGTGTTCAGAACGTGAACAGCAGGGAGCTTTGGTCTTAATGACGTGCATTGTAATAAATTCTTAATAATCTTCAAACAACACGCTCTGTTTGAACGTACATAGCACGTCACTTCGACGTGTCATCGCTGCGGGAAACGTTGGTGAGGTACGTCACGTCCTTTTCCTGTTGAGTCCATGAACTCGGGTGTGGACTTTGAGCTGTAAAGCCTAGGTGGCTGCGGGAGGCAAGGGCTCCCCTGTTGGGAAGTGCCAACAGGAGTGACGGGGTTCGGCCCCTTCGCTTCCCACGTGGGGAAGCCAGGACCCAGAGGGCTTTGCAGCCGAGTAGGGTGACCCAGTGGAGCCGGTGCCGTAGCCCAGTCCGACCTGCAGGCCCACGGGCAGAGCTCCCCCCAGACCTGGAGGGTGTGGGTCCCTGAGTGCTGGCCACACAAGGCCATGGATCAGGTTTGCTGAGACCCGTCCCCTTGGGTCTCCGGGACAGGCTGATCTGTGGGCCCTAAGCCTTTGTCAGAGCATCTGGCCTACTGGTGTGGACATAAGTGGCCCCACGCTCCTTCCTGGGCCTCTGGGCACACGGGACGCTGGGCATGGGGGTGCCGTGGGCATGTCATGTGCTGGGGCAGGCACGAGCAGCTGGGGTCTGATGACAGCAGTGAGCCCTTTTGCCAGAAAACGGGAACCCCTGGGGCTCAGGGAGTCCTTCCCCCCATGGGCCTGTGGGCACGATGGTGTGGTGGCCTCAGCCCTGAGTCTCGCTCTGAGCTCTCTTGTCGAAATGAAACTTTAAGGGTCCAGCCGTGGCCCAGCAGATTGAGGCTGGTTGAGGCTTTGTCCGCTGGCCTGTGGTGCCACGTCCATCAGCCTGGAGAAGGGGCGCAGGCCAGCTCAGCGAGCCCCAGGGCGCCGCTGGCTGCGGCCAGCGGGTTCCCCGTCACTGAACGCAACGCGGGCTTCCGATTTTTGCTGTCCCTTCCCTGAATATCACGGCTGATCGGGTTCCTTCTGGACTCCTGGGAGTAGTAGTTGCCGGCAGTGACAGCTGAGGGCCAAGAATTCCACTCTCATTCATGAGCCGTGGGGACCGACAGGGGCAGAGTCAGGTGTTTGAGAAACGTGGGAAAGCCACAGCGCGGCCATGTCGGAGGAGGTAAAGGGAGCCGTTTGTTCTTGAGTGCCCCTCCCCCACCTCTGAGTCACCGCCGGCTTTGGAGAGGAGACATATGTTCTGATCACTTTTGTCTTCTCGGATTACAGGGCTGTTCAGCCCAGGGTGACTAAATGGGAGCATTCTGTGGTCTTAAATGCTTTCAGCTGGGTGTTTCTATAGCACTGTCACCATAGCACCGCCAAGCCGGGAGCAGGAGAGGCGGGAGTAGAGAGCCGGCCACAGCACCCACCTGCCCGCCTGCCCACGGCAGGGACAGGCTCAGGGCCATTTCCAGCAGCCTGTTGCTAAGTCGTCAGAAGTGTGGGGCCGGGCCGAGTTCTGTCCTCCCCCGGGAGAGCCAGAGCGGCCTGCACCCTGTGGGTGGGGCGCCCTCCGCTCTTCCCCCACCCCTGGGGTGGGGGGAGGGGGAGGGGAAGGTCCTTACTTGCCCAGGTTTCCAGGGCCTGCCCCCGGGGAAGTTGTGGTCTCTCTCCGCCAGAGGCAGCATCCTGGGAAAGGAGAGCTGGCTGTCATTCCGGGAAGGAAGAGGCAGTCCCGCGTCCCCACTGACGAGGGATCTGCCCTGGGGCAGCTGGACAGCCCAGGGGCCCCTTGGTGGTGTAGCTCAGGAGGCTGTCCCGCCTGCTCCCCAGGACGCGTGGTCCCTGGCGGTGATGGCGCCTCCCGGGGCAGTGCTCTCCACCTCAGTCCCGCTCCCCCTGAGGCTCACGCTGCCCCTGGCTGTTCACGGGGCTTGATGAAATATAAAAATAACCCCCCAGTCCCTCCCCCCATGGGAGGCCACCAGACCCCGGTAATGGGGCCAGCGCCCTGCACCGCACAGGCCCGGCGCTCGTGGAGAACACTGTTGTGAAAGAGGTACCGCAGCCTAAAAACCCAGAAACCATCTGCAGGTGGGACAGCTGGCTCGAGGGGCCGCGGTTCGGAAGGAGCCGTCCTCAGCTGCGTGCTCAGGGCGAGCAGACCCAGGGGGCCCCGCGTCCCGGTTTCCGCGCTGTCCTGTGCTAACCGTTCACGGTGGCCCCTCTTTTTCTTCAGAGTCCCCGCTAGATGACAGCTGGCATGGAGGCCGGCGCTCTGGGCAGCCTCCCCTTGGGCCTCCCTTCACGAGGCTGCGTGCCGAACTCCGTGCACTAGCTGTCACCGGGCGTGGGCCTCCACGTGCCTGGCTCACCCCCAGCCCGCCGGCCTTGAAGGCCTGGCCGCTGCTGAGTTGGTGGGGACGCTAGAGCGGCCCCAGGGAGAGCAGGAGGTGGGGGCACGAGGGAGGTGGATTGGGGGTTTTCCTGGGGGTCAAACCCTGATCTCCTCCTGGAACCTTGCAGAAACTTCTCCTGAGGCTGCCCCCTTATGCAGCTCTCGGGCACTGGGCTGAGTCCCTGTGTGTGGAGTCGAGGAAGGGCTTGTGGGCTAGTGGAAGCCGGTAGGGTCACGGCAGCGTCCCTGACAGGCCCTGGGGGAGTGTGCATGGGACCTTCCGGGCGACATGAGCACTGGGTGCAGGGGGACGGGCGCTTCCCCTCCCCTCCCCTCCTGGTGCGCGCGCCCTTCCAGCCCCTTCCATCCAGCGGGTGTTGTCTCCTGGGCCTCTGCCCCCGCCCCCCGCCGCCCCTCCCTCACAGGCACCTCCCGGGGCCCCTAGGAGCGGGTGTGGGTGTGAGCAGTCCCCTTGGCAGGCACCCTCTTCCCGCAGTAGCCGGGTGGCGTCTGAGGAATGGTGCAGGGGAGCCTCGGCCGCCGTGTCCCCCACCCCCAGGGGCGCCGCACACCTGGAAGCCTCCCGGAAGAGCCGCCATGCAGGGGAGGTCCCGCGGGAGCACGTTCCAGAACCGGAGGAGTCGTCCTGGGGCAGCCCTGAGGAACAGGGTGGAGGAGGGGAGAAGGGGGAGGAGGCGGCAGGGCTCTGGGAGCTGAGCAGCAAGCCCGCCAGGGGGGCCTCTTACCTGTGTTCAGACTTTTCTCCCAGGCTGGCAGGGGTTTGCCATCCCGGCCCCCTCCCCTTTCCGAAGGGAGCCCCTTCTCCGCTGCAGAAGTCCCTCCCAGCTCCCTTCCTCTGCTTCTGTGCTCCCGGGGGGGCGGGGGGGGGGCGGCCACGCTGCCACCCTGCAGGGGTCTCTGCAGCCCGGGGGTCTTTCCTGGAGCAGCCCCACGTCTGGCAAGAGCCATCCCGGGTTCCCTCAGTCCCATGGGCTGCAGGGCCCTGTGGCCATTTGGAGGGCTGAGGCCTACTCCTCAGGGCTGTGGCCTCCGTGGGGCCGGGGGCGACGGGCTGCCCATTTTGAGGCCCATTTAAGCTGCCCTCGGCGTGGTGAGGTGGGCGGTCTGCGGGGCAGAGGGAACAGGCCCCTGGGTTTTGGTGGCCCGGACGGACAGGCCTTGTCGCGGGGCGTCGTGGCTCCCTCACGCTGGCCGAGCCACGCCCACAGGCCGGTCCTTGCCCCCCCCCACCCCCCCCCCCACCCCCCCAGCTGAGCGAGGCTGGGAAGGGAGGCGGCGGCGGGAACAGCCTGTTCTGCTCACCTCCTCCGGTCGCCCACGTCCGCTCAGCACCGCCTACCCTCTCTGAGTCAGAGCCCGCGGGGGAGGCGCCCCTGGAGGCCGGGCTGGCCCCTGCCACAGGTGGGGCTGCTCCAGGAAAGACCCCCGGGGGCTACAGAGACCCCTGCAGGGCAGCAGCGTGGCCCCGCCCCCCCTCCCCCGCCCCCCGGGAGCAGAGGAAGGGAGCTGGAAGGGACTTCTGCAGCCGAGAAGGGGCTCCCTTCGGAAAGAGCCCAGACCCCAGAGACCCCAACGCACGGACGCCCTGGAGAGGGCGCTGCGAACCCTGGCGGTGTGCGTCTGGGTGCTCCTGCCTCCCTGTGACGGCTGCCTGCAGTCCTGAGGGTGCTTTGTTTCTGGAAGTTTCCAGCAAAATCAGAATGTTCCCGTGCGCCCCAGCATCAAGCAGTGTCTCCTGCGTCCCCTGCCCACCCCCGCAGGGCCTGGGTGTCTCCTGCGCTCGCTGCCCACCTCTGCGGGGTTGGGTGTGGATTAGTCATTCTTGTGCACACAGTGCCCGGTGCGCTTTCCCGCTCCACTGTCAGGGTGGCTTTAGATGCTCGGAATCAGCACCCACAGGAGGTGCCACGCTGCCACCGGGTCCCACCGTGTGATCCGCCAGCACGGTCCCCACGTGTATGGCTGCTGGGGCACTGAGGGGACAGGGGTCGGCGAGACACAAGCTCCTGGGGGACAGAGGTGCAGTGGGCTGGGGGGCGGCCCTGGTGTCACTTCTGTCCTCACCCTCTTGGCTCGAGTGAGCTGTGGCCAAACCCCAGCAGTGGGCCGGTGGGAGGTGCCTCCGCCCCTAGCTGAGCCTGACCCTGTGCCGTCCCCCCATGCTCTCTCCTGGCCCCCAGTACATTGACGCCATCAGCAACAAGCAGGGCGAGCTGGAGAACTACGTGTCGGACGGCTACAAGACCGCGCTCACCGAGGAGAGAAGGAGGTTCTGCTTCCTGGTGGAGAAGCAGTGTGCCGTGGCCAAGAACTCCGCCGCCTACCACTCCAAGGTGGGGCTGCTCGCGGCGCAGGGGCAGGGTCCTCGTGGGCTCAAGCGGACCGGCTCCCTGGCAGACATCGGGGGCCTGTCCGCCCGAGAGCTGTGATGACAGTAATTCTGTGCATTGAGGCTGTCCCCAGGGACAGCGTTCCGGTCAGAAAATCCCCAGGGTAAAGGCTGCAGACATTTTGAGGCCTTTCTCAGAAACTGCCAGCTGCTCTTTTAGGGACAGTGGCACCAAAGGGTCTCCTCTGAGGAGGGCTAGGTCCTCGGGGAGGGCTACGGTGTGGGGAACTGCAGGCGAGCATTGCGCTGGGGGCTGGCGAGCCCCCGAGGCCACAGCCCCCCGCCCCCCGCCCCCCCCAGGAACAGGCAGATTCAGAGGAGCCCCCGTTCATAGTCCTTAATTCAGAGCCGGGGTGGGGACATATCTGTCCACTGGAACATTCCAGAGCATTCCAAGAGCTCAACCGGTGTGGTGAGAAACCCCAGTTCACATCCTTTTCCCACAAAGGTGCCTGTGGGGCAGCAGGGTCAATGCACATTCACACACGTGTGCCGCATCTAAGACCTGCCCTCTGGTCCCCGCAGCCCGGGCAGGGAGGAGGTAGACGCCCCCCTCTGCCTGCCCGGGCCTACGCGAGGGCCTGTGCGCAGGTGCAAGGCAAGTACGGCGAAGAGAGCTGGCGAAGAGAGCCGTGTCCCCTGTGGGAGCTGGGAAGGCTCCCCCGGGGCAGCCTCGCCAGCAGGCTTTCCAGAGCAGGGGGGCCACCCCGGCCTCACTCCAGGCTGCGCTGTGGCGGACGTGTGCGCCCTCTGGTGGCGGTCTGGCAGTGTGGCAGGTCAGGGAGAGCGCGGGGACGGAGGGCAGGAAAGCCACGGTCCCCGGGGAGCTGGACCCAGCCCTCCCTAGCGGGTTTAGAGAGGCACAGAGGTTGGGGTACCAGGGCAGGACCTCCCAGGCGCTTCCCAGTAGCAGGCCACCGGGCGCCTCCTACAGACAGAGCTGTTGTCACCGGTTGGGAGCCCCAGCTGGCCAGCCATCTTAGCTGTGGAGCCCTTCTGAGGGTCACACGCTGGGCCTGGGGTTGCCCCCATTGGTGCCAGGCCCCTGTTGGCCCGCCTTGTCACCGCCACCCAGAGCTGTCACCCGTTTATGTCAGCCGGGGTCCAGAAGCACTTTGGGCTTGTGGTGGTCCCACGCAGCAGCAGCCCCAGATGTGTGAGCCAACAGACAGCCATGTTCAGTCAAACTTTATTTGTGAATCACCCGGCCAGCCCTCAGGCCTTGGCCCGCGGGTCCCTGGTTCAAACCAGCAGGCGGTGGAGGGCAGGATCTGCTCACAGGGGCCATTTTCCAGCTTCCTCCAGCTCACCCCACAGACGCCCCCTCCCTCCCAGACACAGGTCAGAAGTGGGAGGGCGAGTGGGGAGAGGCAGTGACGACAGCTGCTTCGTAGGTCTCGGAGACAGCCGTTGCCCTGAGCTGAGGAGCACTGCCCCCAGGAGCTCCGGGCTCCCCATGGGACTCAGGTTATGGCGTCGGCTGCGGGTCAGGTGACCCATAGCGGCCACGGTGGCCCCCCGGCCCTGGACCTGCCCGTGTATTAGGCACAAGGCCCCAGATGGGCTACAGGGAGCCACAGGCTGCTGGCTGTCCCTCCCATGCTGGGACTCCTCACTACACCGTCCTCACTACTCCTCACTACTCCATCCTTTGTTAGGGCCCTGCATTTGTGGGGCTGGCTGGGCCCCGGGCACACCCCGGTGCACACCAAAGGGACATCTGGGCTCTTGGGCCCCTGGGTGCGGGGGCAGGAACACCTAGCACCCTGCGTCTCCCAAGTGCCGCCGGACGGGACCCTGCCTTCCGCATCCTCCCCGTAGCCTGGCGTGACTGCGGCTAGGCCCTGGGTGCTCTGTCCCTTTGCCATCACGGCTCCCGCCCTGTCCTTTTACCACCTGGTTTCTGGCCCTGGGGTACCCCGGGGTGACACTCTTCCCGGGACTTCACGGTTGCCCGTGGAGGCTCTGCCCGTTTCGTGCCTGAGTGTGAGCCGCTGTCCCTCTTTCTTTCTTTGGGGGTCCCTGCCCCGGTCGGACCTTGGTTTCATCTCAGCGCCAGTGGCCCCTTCAGTACACGGCTCACTGCAGCGTACCAGCCTCTCTCCCGGGTCGGGGTCAGGGACTCACAGGTGGCCCATCTGGCTGTGAGTCACCACCTGGTGAAGAGCAGCGCTTAGCCTTAGACAGGTGACCCCACCTAGGGTGGGACGCGTCTCCGGGGGGCCGCGTCCAAGGTGAGCGCGGCCCGGCGGGGCGCCACCCCCCCCCCCCGCCCCGCCCCCGCGTGTGCCCAGCCACAAGCCTGCGGCCGGCCCTGACCCCTCCCTGCTTCCTCTGCTCCAGGGCAAGGAGCTGCTGGCACAGAAGCTGCCTCTGTGGCAACAGGCCTGCGCCGACCCCAACAAGATCCCGGAGCGCGCGGTGCAGCTGATGGCCAGCAGCAACGGCTCCGTCCTCCCCAGCGCCTTGTCGGCCTCCAAGTCCAGCCTGGTCATCTCAGACCCCATTCCGGGGGCCAAGCCTCTGCCGGTGCCCCCTGAGCTGGCCCCGTTTGTGGGGGTGAGTCCACAGCTTCCTGGGTGTGAGAAGACGGCCCCCACCCCTTGCACCTGGGGCGCCCTCACCAGGGTGAGGGGTCTCCACGCCGGCCTCACCTGACCGGGCCCTCCCGTGACGCCGCCCCCCCCCCCCCCCCCCTTCTCAACAGCGGCTGTCCGCCCAGGAGAGCGCACCCGTCATGAATGGCGTCTCGGGCCCTGATGGCGAGGACTACAGCCCCTGGGCCGACCGCAAGGCCGCCCAGCCTAAGGCCTCGTCCCCACCACAGTCACAGAGCAAGCTGAGCGACTCCTACTCCAACACGCTCCCCGTGCGCAAGAGCGTGACTCCGAAAAACAGCTACGCTGCCAGTAAGGGCTCGGACGTGTCCCTGGTTGTACCGCGCCCGCGGGGAGGTGGGGAAGGTCTCCAGAACCCCGGGCGCGTGTGCTCCTGTGCAGCACCCCTGGGCCCGCTTGGAGATACCGTCCTGGGCCCTCGGGCTTCGCCCGGCCCTCCTCGTTGTCTCTGGCGAGCCGCAGGCCGTGACCGCGATAGGTGGGGCCGTGCCAGGACGCCATCGGCTCAGCCTGTGATGGCAGCATGTGGGTGATGTCCGACTGGGCTGTGATGGACAGTGGGATGCCCCCACCCCTGCTACTGCCCGGGTCCCTGGACTGCGCCTCCCCATCCTGTGGCCGGCGGCCTGCCCCTTCCCCCAGCCCGTGAGCGCCTCCCGATGACGGATGGGAGAGCTGAGGCCAGGCTCCGGCCCGGAATCCCTGCAGCTGGTGGGCGGCGGTCCGTGGCTGGATCCTTCCTGAGTCTCTGTCCAAATGGCCCTGGAGGCTGGCGAGCGTCCCCTCCAGGCCCACCTGGGGCCTTCTAGCATCTCGCCACCAGGCAGCTGAGCCGACAGGCGTGCGGTCAGTCCCCTCATTCCTGCCCTGTCGTCCCGCAGCTGAGACCAAGACCCTGCCCCGCTCCAGCTCCATGGCGGCCGGCCTGGAGCGCAACGGCCGCATGCGAGTGAAAGCCATCTTCTCCCACGCGGCCGGGGACAACAGCACCCTGCTGAGCTTCAAGGAGGGCGACCTCATCACCCTGCTAGTGCCCGAGGCCCGTGACGGCTGGCACTACGGGGAGAGCGAGAAGACAAAAATGTAAGTGTCCGTAGGCCGGGCCCTCCCCGCTAGCCGTCGGGGCCTCTCGGGCGGCCGGGACTCCGATGAGCTCAGGGACACCCCCTCCTGACCCTGCAGCCTCCAGAGGTCCTGGTGGCTCCGGCTCCTTCCCAGCCTGATTATCCCGCCGTGGGCCTTCAGTCGGAAAAATCTTTGTGGCGCAGACGTGACCGCGTCTCAGAACCACAGCCTCCCGTCTCTTGCCAGCCCGTCACCCTGACTGCCCACGTCACCCACTTGGCCCGGGGCCCCGCACACGCACACCGCGGCCCGTCTGGCGCCTTCCCTGCTGTCGGGTGTACGGCTTCCCAGTTGGCCGTCAGCCCCAAAGCCTTCTGCTGTCCCCAAGTCCGTTTCGATCAGCCTTTGTGCTGGGGTTCTAGAAGCCACACGGTCACTTTCTGGGAGCTGCGTCCTCACGGCCTCACTGAGCACATCGTGCAGAGGCTGCACCAGCATCTCACATTCACTGCGCCTCAGGACCGCCTGGCCGGGTGCTGCCCCTTCCCCACCCCCCCACCCCCACTGTCATCCAGATGTTTCTGGATGCGGCTGTCGGTGGCATGGGAGGCTCCCATCCCGGAGCAGAGTCAGCCCTGACGTTTCGTCGGCCCCCAGGCAGCCACACCATCTTGGGAGGGGGCAATGAGGAACAGGGAAATCGGTAGGGAGCCTCAGTCCCGGGCACGGTACCCGTCTCCCCCCGCCAGACAGCTTCTCGGGTGTCGGCGCCCCCGCTCAGCGTGGCTGTCTGTGGCTGTGTGGCCAGAGACCAGCCCTGCCCAGGGGTCCCCAGCCTCCCGTCCAGTGGCTCGTATGAGCTCCCTCTGTAGACGGTCGCAGCCCGGCAGGGACCCTGGGGGCCGGAACCCCTCGCCCCCCCCCCCCCCCCCCCCCCGCCCCCATGCTGGCGGCCCGGCCCTGGAGCCCTCTCACCCGGCCTTGTCTTCCAGGCGGGGCTGGTTTCCGTTCTCCTACACCCGGGTTCTGGACAGCGATGGCAGCGACAGGTTGCACATGAGGTGAGTGTGCCGGCCCCGGCCGCTGGCCCCTCGCTCCACAGAGGCTGCCGTGAGAGCAGGGCACTGCGGGGGCACCTCTGCGGGCGGCCCCCGCTCTCTGCTCACGGTGCTGCCCGCACGGAAGTGTTTGAGGCTCCTGGGGTGTGTGGGTGCAGGGTGCTCTGTGAGGAGGGTCTGCGGGCCTCGGGGGTCACCCGGCGCTGGGTGGGGCGGGGGTCGCCGAGGGGCTCACGGGCTGCGGGACGTCCCTCCCGCCGCCCCTCCGGGCCCCGTCCACCGACTCAGGGAGGCCGAGGCCTCCGTAGGGGGCCCAAGGGAGGCGGGGGAGGTGGAGGGCCAGAGGGGGGCCAGGGCGGCCGGGCCCCTAAGCACCACCCCCCTCCCCCCACAGCCTGCAGCAGGGAAAGAGCAGCAGCACGGGCAACCTCCTGGACAAGGAGGAGCTGGCACTGCCACCGCCCGACTACGGCACGTCCTCGCGTGCCTTCCCTGCCCAGACGGCCGGCACCTTCAAGCAGAGGCCCTACAGCGTGGCTGTGCCTGCCTTCTCCCAGGTGAGCGCCACAGCAGGGTGGAGGGGGGCCCGAAGGGGCGACCAGCAGGCACCCTCTACAGACGCGGGGCTCTGATGAAGGCACGGCGGCCCCTCTGCCTGCCCTTCCCTCCGCCGGGGCGGTGGTGGCAGCCATGACGCTGCCCCGGACCCCAACTCTCGGGAGGAGCCTGGGTGTCGGCGAGGAGCCCCCTCTTCGAGGCTGTCGGGCTTCGGCGGTCGTGGGTCCGTGTGGATGTGAGCACCTGCACTTGAGACCTGTGCTGTGGCCGGAACCTTTCCGTGTGCGTCTGGGTCTCTGGAGACAGGACCAGGCACTCATGCCCAGGCCGCCCAGGCCAGAGGCAGGAGGGCAAGGCCTGGGTCCCTTGTAGAGCCTGTGGAGGGCGTGATGTTGGTCTCAAAGGCCAGGTGGGACTGGGGTGTGGCTGTGGAGGGTACTGCTGGGACCCCCACCGCTCTGTCTGGGGAGGCTCACAGGGTTGGAGGAGCCCAAGGCTTCTAGAACATTTGCTGTAGCTGTGGTGGGAACAGGGGCCAGCAATGCGTTCTGGGTCCCGAGGTCCAGGATTGAGCCCCAGCTTAAGGGTCGGCGCGCCCCCACCCCCCTCGCCCCGGACAGCAGCAGGGAGGAGAAGAAAAGTTTTTCTAAGATCTGGGCAGCATGAGTGAAAACCAAGGATCTGGGTCGACGGAGGCTGTGGTGAGCAGTGTCACGGGTGGGTGGGGCCCAAGAAGGGCCGCGCCCAGCCCCGTCCCGAGCAGCCTCGCCCCTGTGAGGGGGGTATAACTGTCACGAGCTGGGCGAGGTTGTTGCCCTCGAGAAGCTCACTGTCGCACAGCGAGAACGTGTAGTTTGAGATTAGGTGGTGGGAAGCGCCAGACTGGGGAGGTGTGGCTAAGGCCCTTGGATGGAACCTTCCAGAGAAGGTGAGACTGGGGCTGGCGCTCAGGGAGAGGCCGATCCAGCCTGGGAGAGGCGCGGCACCCCGGAGTCACCAGGCCAGCCTGCCCCATGCGGCCCCACCTGGGCCCCCCCGGACACAGCTGGCTGGGCCCAGGCGGGTGTGGCCCTGCTCCTCCCACCTCCTGCTCTCTGGGTGTGGTTTTGGCCCTGAGACAGCTAACACCCCTTGACGGCCCTAGGCCAGGCGGCAGAGATGTGGTGGCTGACCAGCCCCCGTCCCTCAGCCCCACACCCCCGAGACCAGAAGCCACAGCCGGTGTCTGGGGCTGCAGGAGCCTGCTCGGCCTTGCCAGGCTCGCTTTCCTGCCCAGCCATCACCCCTCCCCGCAAGTGGCACCGGTTCCGTCCCTGGCGCGGCCCCGCTACCTGCCCAGAGGCTTCCACGCAGCCCCAGCCTCACCTGCCTTGGTGCTCCTATTAGGTAACCTGCAGGTGTCCTGGGGCCCCGGCCCACTCCCCTCGGGAGTCGCGTGTGGGAGGGGCCAGCACCTGGACTGTCTGTGTGTGCCCGTGAGCGTGAGCTCATGTGATCCCGTGATCTGCCGCTGACCAGATGAGGAGATGCCCCCACGCGCTTGGGAGGTCACCGCTGTGCACGTAGGAGGGGCCCTCCGTGCCCTCGGCTACGGGCAGCGCCTTGCCCTGCAGACCCCACTTCACCCCCAGAACCCCCAGCCTGACCTGTGTTGCTGTTTCTCCCCAGGGTCTAGACGACTACGGAGCGCGGGCTGTGAGCAGGTAAGGGGCTTTCATGCGTGTCCTGGGGCGCTGGCGTGGGGGGAGCTGGCCCCTCTCACGGGCCCTCCGGGGCCTGCTCCGCGAGATCGGGCTGCAGACTGTGGAGGCCCCTCTCCGGGGCCTCTCTGAGCCACGGGGGTCGCGGGGCAGTCGCACACGATCCTGGGAGGTCGCCTTCATGCTCTCACCCCTGGGTCGGTGGGAGCGGGCCCTCCACCGCGGGAGCCTACCTGCTTCTGTGCCCACCACGACCCCTGAGCTCCCGGCCTTCCAGGAAGCCCCTCAGCCGGGTTCTGTCGCGCCCCCCTCTTCCTTCCCGGTGGCCAGGCCTGCGTCGGCCAGCGGGGTGCGGCCCACCCCTGGGCTTATCTCCCCAGAACCAGCCCAGGCCGTCCCGTCCCCCCCGCCTGGGCTCGGCCCGCGTCCCGCCTTTCCTCCAGGGCCGGGCAGCCGGCCGACCCCGAACCGTGGGCAGAGCCGCGGCAAGAGAGGCGTGCGGCCTGGCAGTGTCCTGTGCTTTGTCCCACAGCGGCAGCGGCACGCTGGTGTCCACAGTGTGAGGACGCTGACCACGGGCGGCCGCCGCTCGGAAGAGTCCCCCCCATCTGTGTGGTCTCCATCGGTTCCCTCCTCTGCTCTCGTTGGTTTGTTCTCGGGTTGTTTTTCTTTCCCACCTGCCCTCTCCCCGCCTTTTGGTTGGTGACCCCAGACTCTGAGATCCCCCAGGGTCCATGGTGCTGCCCCACCTCTGCTCCCCGTGTTTACACGCCCCCGCCCCCGTGTGCCCGCCGGGCAGGAGCTGCCGGCAGGGCAGCGGGGGCAGGGCGTCCTTGCCTCTGCTCCGCGTCTGCCGTGTTCACGATGCACTGTCCCCTTTTGAAGGCTCACCACGAGCCAAGTCTAAAGTTTGAAGAAAAAGAAAAATCTAAAAAAAAAAAAAAAAAAAAGAAAAGAAAAGACAAGAAAAAAAAGAAAAAAAAGAAAAAAAGCAAAGAAAAACCGGAAAAGGACTCTTCCTTCCTGAACCACAAAAACATATGCATGGACTCCGCTGTACGTACTGTTATTCTGCACCTGACTCCCCCAGCGGACGCTGGCATCTGCCAGGAAAGGGAAGGTGCCGGGAGCTCCCGGAGGTCGCGGCCCCGCGGGCGCCCTTCCGAGGGCCGCGCGCACCCACGGAGGGGCTCGTGCCCGGCTCGGGGGGCCTCCTGAGGAAGCTGGCCGCTCCTGTGAGGGAGGCCACGGCCCCCGGCCCCCACCCGGCCCAGCAGGCCGGGCCCCTGAGCGCTTCCTTCTCCTCGGCCACCGTCGGAGGGTGTACAGAGTCCAGAGCGAGGGCGTGTGGCCTCCCCCGGCGCACGGGCGGGGCGGGGGGTCGGGAGCAGGCGCCGCCCGGCCACACTCGGACATTCCAAAGACCTCCAGAGACCACCCCCACCCCCACGTGTCCTGGAAACCGCTTCACAGCCTCGTGAGGGAGTCTCGGCCCCCAGGCTGCACCGGGCAGGGTGCCAGGGTGCGGGGCTGGCCCCGGGGAGGGCGGCTTTGGGCCCCCCTGCCCGCCCGCGCCCGCCGCCTGGGGGAAGCGGGCGGTCCCCGCCCCCCCGACCTCCCCGAACACTCTCGTCTTTTTGTGTGTCTTGCTGACCAGAAACAGACACGCTGGGCTCAGTGGCCTCTTCACACCCCGAGTCTGGGAAGTGAGCGAGGGCACCGCCCCGCTTGGCCCTTCCGCCGAGGGAGCCCCTGTGAAGCTGTGGACGCTCCTTTTTCTGATGTGATTTAACAAAACCCTCCGCCCGCTCTCGTGTGGACTAGTGTTTGTGAGAGAAGCCGCTCGAGACACAGACGGACCCGTTTTCTATTTGAGGAAAAAACAAAGCCAGAACATGGACCCGTGTGAACAGCCTTCCGTGTTGGTGTTCTCGTTTTGCTCAGAGCTCTCAAATCCAGGGGATTCCATGCTCAATGGATGAATGTAGACACAAAACTGCAAAACTTGTATGAACATGTAAAGTGCTGAAAATATTTTTCCTGTTTTCTTTCCTTTTTTTTTTTTTTAAAACTCTGAATTGTGCCCTGTACCGCAGTCGTTTGAATAAAAGTTTTATTTATTGCATTGAGCTTGGTGTGGCGCCTCCTTCCAGGTCCACCGCGTGGGATCGGGGCCGCGCGCGGGGCCCGGCCGCCTCGGCCGGCCGGCCTCCACGGAGCGACCGAGGCGCGCCCCTCTCGGGTCCTGGGCCGCGTGGTCGGGTCGGGGGGAGGGGGGGGCACCTGCCCGCCGGCTCGCCCCTCTGTTCCCGGCAGCCACGGGACAGCGCTGTCCCCCGCGGCCGGGTCTCGTGCTCCTGGCGGGTCCTCTGGCCCCAGGTGTCTCCCCACGTCCCCCTCGGGGGACGCAGACCCCTTTTCCGCACCCACCTGCCCCAACTGAGCCCTTGTGTTTCCTTGCAGCGCCGATGTGGAAGTGGCCAGGTTCTGAGCCGCCCCTGACTAGAGTTAGTAAGTTGCCCGGCTTTCTCACGCTGGCCGGTCTGCCTTCCCAGCGGCTCTGCAGACCCCGCGGCCTCGGCCCTGGCGGGCGGGGACGGGGCACGGGGGTCTGCCGAGCCTGCCTCTGCTCTGGGCTCTGGGCTTTCGCTTCCCCTTGGATTGCTCCTCGGGCTCTGGGACTCGCTGCCTCTGTCTGGAAGCTTGTGGGCCTGACTGGCTGCCCCCGCTGCACCCCGGCGCCCACGGCACCTCCCTGCACCGCTGGCCTGGTCCGGCCCCGGCCCTCTGCCTCGGTTTCTCTCTACGGGGCGCTTCGGCCACAATCAGGGTGAAGCCCGGTGATCGGCTGTGAGGCCAGCTCTGGGCTCCTTTGGCTGAGCGTCCCCTCGGGCCGCGCCTGTGGGTGTGGGTGTGAGCCCGGCCTGGCCGGCTCCCTGGTTGGTGAGCCCTGCAGCCCCTCGGGGGCTGGGGAGATCTGGGTGGGCCTCGGGGACGGTGCCATGGCTCGTGCCCGCGTGAGGGCCTCAGGCACGCCGGAGCAGGAGCACGTGCCTGGGCCGCTGGGGCAGGTGGATGGATATACGGTGGCCCTGGTGCCCGCTCTGCCCGGACTCGCATGTGCCCCAAGGGGCGCCAGGAGGCTGCGCCAGGCTTTCTAGATCGGGCCTGCACCACCGTGTGCGGGTGCCCTTGTGGGCCTGCTACAGCCAATCCTGTGACGGCCCCTTCCTCTCCGCCCTGGGACAGCCAGCACCCTGGGCCCCGGGCCTCGGTCAGGGTGGCGGTGCCGCCCATCTGTCTCTGCCCCCGCCACCCCGGGACGCTGGCACCTGCGTCCTTTGTAGCAGATGGTGCTCACTGGACCCCACTGGGCACCAGTGACGTGGCCCCTCCAAGGGCAGTGGCTGCTCCCAAAGGGTCTTGGACTCCCTCTCCTTTCACTGTGTCTGAGCTACAGTGTGAGGAGTTTCTGGAAGATTCTGGAGACCAGTGCTCCTGGAATTTGAGGACGGGCAGGGTGAAAATGCCTTCACTGCCTCTAGGTTCCCCTTCTTCCAGGATGCAGAGAGGCTTCCGTTTCCACCCCCCCTCCCCGATGCCCCACCTCTGCCCCTGCTGCCCCCATCGCTCTGAGCTGCAGGCCTGGCCTCCGCCTGGGACCACGTCCCCCGGTGTGGGCACGGTGGGCATCGGCACAGCGCCACCAGCCAGCTTCCCAGCCGCAGAATCAGCCTGGCTCCAAGATGCGACTGGGGGCGGGGTCCCAAAAGCCCCCTGGGTCGGTCAAAGCACCCTGACCAAGCCTGCCTGAGGTGTGGCCCTGGGGGAACCCAACGACAAGGATCCGATCCCAGAAGGGCCGAAGTCCTGAAGGCATGGCAACCACTTTGGTCTCAGAGGAGAAAGTTCAGGAGGAAGTGGAAATGCACCCCGGCCGCTCCCTCGCTCTGCTCCAGGATCACCGAAGGACGGAAACCGTACCCTGTAAGGAGACGCGGCTGTTCCCAGCTGACCCGGTTCTCGCTCAGTTGGTGGATTCGGAACAATTACAGGCGACTCCCTAAACCCTCAGCATAGCGCTTCCCTCGAGATTGGAACGGAAAGGCGCTCGGCCCTCCTCGGGCTGCAGGGTTTGCAGGCGGGGGCTGTGGGCTCAGGACCCCGCGATGCCCCCAAAGGCTGCCCCTTGAATGCAGCACCGGACCCGCCGGGGGCTTCAGCCTGCCCTGCCTGCGGGAGGAGCCTGGACGGCTCCCGTGGCCTCTGCTCGGTTCCGTCCGCCGAGCTTGCTTACGTCTTGGTGGTTTGCTGCCGGGCGTCCACCCCTGGCAAGCACCCCAAGCGGGGACAAATGTCCCCGGGGCCAGGGTCTGAACTTAGTCCTGTTTTGCCATCTTGGTGTTGACCCGCCCAGGGTCGCACCGACACCCTCCCGTTCTTCACAGAAGGTGGCAGGCACCCTAGACGGCCCCACCCAGGGGCGGCTGGGCGCGGCTGCAGGGGGAGGCCGGGGGCGTCTTCAGCCCGCAGTGTTGATGGTGCGTGCTCCCCGCTCACCCTGTTTGGGGGAAGATGAAGAAAGTGGGGCTCAGAGGCCAGACACCGTCTTGCGGGGAGGCCTGTCTGGCTGTGCTGCTGCCCCGACCCACCTGGCCTGACCCCTCTGTACTGGCTCCAGCCAGCACAGGAGCTGCCCTCCCTCCCCGGGCTTAGGGCCTGAGCTCCGTCCTCGGCTCGGTCCCCAACTCCAGATGAACAAGATTGGCCGAGTTCCAGCCCCCCAGGGCATCTGCCTTGACCCGGGCTGGGAACAGCCAAGGCCCGGAGCCTTCCTTCAGAACCAGAGTCTAGGCAAGGTGGCAGTCAGTCAGGGCACGGGCCACCGCCCTGTCCTGGGGGCGGATGTCACTGGTCACAGGAGACTTGGTCTTGGGAGCTTCCAGGCGGCCAGAAAGCTGAAACTCGTCTGTACGCGTCAGCGGAACAGAGCGCATGGAAGAGCCCGAGGCCCCACGTGGGGCTGCAAGCGGCCTCGAAGCCGGGGGTCGATGACTCAGAGGACAGTCGTAAGCAGTGTGCCCACACGGGACTCTCAGCCATCATCCCGGAGACGGAGACAGAGACCTCATTCGCCAAGAAGTTAGCTAGTGTCTGCGGCTGCTCCTCTTGAAAGTTCAGTCCCAAGTGTCTCAGTTTTTTAGAAAACACAGGGAGGTGCCCCCGCCCCACGCGCTCTCCCTGGGCACTGGACAGAGCGCCTGCCCGCCCCGTGGACACCAGCCCAGCTGCGCCAGAGGCGACTCCGGCCCCAGGTAACGGCTGCAGAGCCGAGCGCTTCGCCGGGAGTGCGGTCCTGTCCGTGCCGGCCCTCCGTGTCCCACGTGCCATCTGTGCCGTCACCCCCAGCCCGCTGTCCCGTGCTGTCCCTGCCCAGGCGGGTCCTCCGGGCCGGGTGCCGGCGTCCGCTGTGCTCATCTCGTCCCATCTCCACCTCTTGTCTGGCGCGTCCATCTGTCCGTCAGCTGTGGCCTCGGGGGTCACCCCCCGGGTGACAGGTGGCTGAGCCCTCGTCCACCCCTGCTGGCCTCCTTGCTGCCAGTGTGCGTGCACCCCCGTGTGTCGTCTTGGCGTGGGGCGGGTCTGCACCCAGCCACCTTCTGGGAGCCCGGGACGCATGGGCCGGGTTTGTGTGCGCTGAACTGTCTGTGTCTGTCGATGGCGTGTCTTTAAAAATGGGTCCGCCGCTGCCCTTGGGCCGATGGGAGGCGCCTCCTTGGCCTTGTGGGGCGGCTCACGAAACCTGGATGCAGGCCCGTTCAGGGCTCAGGTTGCAGAGAAGGAACCATCCTGTGGCTCGGTGGCCCCACGGCCCCCACCCGCCCCGTGAGGGTTGACGGCCGCAGATGGGGCGCACTGGCGGCCAACGAGCGCCCTTCCCGGGCTCCCCCGAGCGGCCTCCATTGTCCACCTGCTCTGAGCTCAGAGGCTGGGCCATCGGGGTCCAGGCCGGTGCCATCCGCAGGGCTGGGGGCCCCCCGGGCGTAGGGCAGCCCAGGACGGCACTGCGCCCTCACAGTGCCCCTCCCACACTAAAACCCCTCTTCTCTCCTTTTTCAGGAACCCCTTCGCCAACGTCCAGCTGAAGCCGACAGTGACCAACGACAGGTCCGCCCCCCTCCTCAGCTGATGGCCAAGTCCCCACCGCCGCCCGCCAGGACCCTCCTGCCCTGCCCACGCACAGAACCTCTTTTGTAACAATCTGTGTGGTCCCCATTTAGAGAATTTTCTCCTTCACCCGCCTGGCTCTGCCCCCACTGGAGTCTGGCCTGGGCTGGACCCCGGCTGTCTTCGGAGGTGGCCCCCGGGCCATGGCTGAGGAGAGTGGGGCCGACAGTGGCCCCCGCTCGTGCAGGGAGGGACGCTCCACCAGCCCCACGTGTCTGGTCAATAAACAGGCTGCCCCACACGTGCCCGCTCGTGCTCTGTCAGCCCCAGGGGGTGGGAGGCCTGGGACAGAT